>NC_133806.1:30962257-31698507 GCF_043250625.1 Sebastes fasciatus | reverse complement strand
GTTTCACGCGCTGGAACAACTGAACAAACATAGCATAATATTTTCAGCATCATTTTTTTTAATAACTTATAATATTGCAACAAATAATCATGTAATTTAAAAACCTTTCTTATGACATACTATGACGTTTGTAATAAAAACAAATAAGTAAAAAAAAATAACCATAAATCATGTTTATCAATACAATTATTACGCACGTTTTTCCCGTCTTATTTCCATGCCAGTCGGCCTCGCACATCTTAATCCTTTAAGTCCCCTCCCCATTAATGTGACCCCATGCATCCACACATTTTAATGCAAATAGGAATTTGCAAAGTAAAGGGTTAATGTGTTTATTCAGCGCCACAATGAGCTGACATCACATCGTTTCTCATTGTCATGTCTTTTAGGTTTAAACATAGTGTAAGAATAAAGAGGAAAAAACAATATATAAAAATGTATATTATATCATGTTTATATGATGATTTATATCTTTATAATAATATAAAAAAAATTAAATCACTAGAATGTGATTACTGTCAATAGCCTAAAGCACAAACTACATTCCCAGTGGTTGCCACCGTGCGTAAAATGTTGCACAGCTATAAAGTGAACATAAAAGTAGGAAGATGTGAGGTAAAGCCTACCGTGGAGCCACAAAATCACCACTCATAAAAAAAAATTAAAAAAGTGTGCGTGATTAATATGACAGCGTGTGTGTGTGTTTCCTTTCCAGGCGGCGGCTGCTGAGAGCTGACAGATATTATATGATGGGAGATATTCTATGATGGGAGGTCAGATCTGGGTGTTGACACACTGGAGTGAGAGGACGATCCATTGAACAGTAACGTGGTGGTACATCCTAGTGGTGGCTGAAAGCAATGGGCTGAACCTGTGCTTGGGGGTTAACTCTCTCACACGCAGCGCAGCGCACAACCCTACACACACCGAGACATGCACGACGCACAGACACCGACAGCAAGACTGGTCCGCCACAAGAGAACTGCAAAGTTGGCTTCGATATGAGCCCGCGAGCCGACGGAAGAGGAACACACTGACTGATGCTTTAATCTGGGAAACCAGCGGTGTTTGAGTGTTTGAGTGTTTGGACACCACAGATCCACAAAAGACACTTTTTTTTGGAGAGCGCACCGAGGCGAGGGAGCTAAAACACGGCGAGAGGAAGAGGAGGAGGAGGACTTCATCGCGATCACAAATACTGAAGCGACTTCTCTTTCTGCGGGACAAATGACTTTTTGATCACATCGGTGCTGTGACTGAGAGGAGGAGGACTGTTGCTTTCTCGGAAGACGCGCGTCAAAGTTTGGAGAGCGGAGCTGCGCCATTAAGAGAGAAAAAAACAAGAAAAGAAAAGAGAAAGCACCCCGGTAACAATTTATTACTATTGTCAAGAACTTTACTCGTCCCGTCCACTTCTCCGGTTATCGATGTCCGTGTGACCAGGTCAAACCCGCAGCTATACTTTACCGGAAACATGTCCATCAAGAGCAAACTTTAAACCATCTCAGAGACTGTAAACAGCGCTGCATTTCAGTCCAATTCAGAAGGACGTGTTCAGACTCACACACACATACACACAAAAGTTACCGAGAGAGAGAGAGTGAAAGTGCTCTCGAGATAAAGACTTTATGAAGAAGACGCAGTCTGAAGTTGTGAGGTAAAAGTGGGATCACGAAGGTCAGAGTGATGAAGAGGAGAGATACTTGGAGGAGGAACGCGGCGGTGAATCGTCTTCACTAGTGAGTCAGTGCGCTCCGTGAAGGAGAGGAGGAAAGGAGGAAAGGAGGGGAGGAGAACCGGTCCTGTTCAAGACCCCCCCGTGAGCCGGGCACAACAAGAGCTCTGCCGTGTTGTTGCTGTGTTGTTGCTGTGTTGTGTTGTGTTGTGTTGTTGTGGAGAGGCTGGATAGTCTTGAGAAAAGAGCCGGATAAAGTGTGAGAGTGAAGCAGCTAATTGCTCAGTCCGTCCCTCATTAGCATATCCAATGCGCGTCCGCTGGACTCCAGCCAATCCTCCCCACCTTCACACGGTGCCATTAATCCAGAGGCATTATTCACTATCGTAATTATTATACCGACATGCGCAATCCGACGCACAGCAACAGCAGCGGCAGCAGCAGCAGCAGCAACACCACCGGCTAATTTCTGACTATTTTTTTTAGTTGTTGTTGTTGTTGTTGTTGTCTCTCCTCCTCCTCCTCCTCTCACTCCTCCAACGCTATCAGACTATTTGCGAACTTTTTTTTTTTTTGTTGCGTGTTGATTCATTCGCTCTTCGCTGATGTATCTGCTGCAAAACGCAGAGGCATCACGGAGCGGTAAAGCAGCAGCAGCAGCAGCAGCCTCTCCAGCACTGACTCCAGCAGCAGCAGCAGCAGCATGTCCCGACGCAAGCAAGCCAAGCCGCAGCACCTCAAGTCCGACGACGAGCCCGCAATAGCCGGGGTGATCTCCGAGCACGGTGAGTGGATCCGATCACTACTTCCTCCTCACAGCTCTGCTTTTACACTCTTTCTTCATTTCACTCTGTTTTTTAAACTTATTTTTAAGTTCCACCTCAAATGGAAAAGTCGTTTGGATTTATTTGGATTATTGTTGGGTTGCCGATAAGATTTATTTCTTAAATTATAGATGCAATAATTTGTAATAAATGCATTATGATGCAGTTAGACATCTCTCATCAGTGTATCCTTTAAGAAGTTGTGTGTTAGTTTTATCCGCCTAACATGAGTGTAACCTGCAGCTCGTCCAGGCTGCATCACTCCAGCGGCTGCTGGCTGATAGGGGACTTTTTTTTTAAGATTAATGCAACTAATATATATTCATTATTCATTCACAACACTTAAATAGCATTTATATTACGAGCTGGAGGCCTTTTTTTGAAAGACCTGATTTAAAAAATTGAGTTGGTTTTATTTACTGAACCGTGTGCCAAATATCGGAGCTGTTTTCTTAAATACGTCTTTGAAATCTCATACAGTTGACTTTGGATGTGCATGCGCGCGCACTAAAACACACGCACAAACGCATACACGTGCACACGCAATTTGAGAAGTTGAACAAATATTTGACATTCTCTCTTACAGCTATACAATTCTTAATTCCCTGGTAAATCGTGCAATAATGTTTATTTTTCATTATATTTATTTTAAAAATAAATTTAATTTAATAAAAACATTTTTTATTTTGCATCAGTGTCTTTTGTCCCTCAGCGCCTGTCTGGCTCTCCGAGCAGCAAAATGCGGATTGTGCTGCAGGTCGAAGCCTCGTTTTGTTATGGAAATGTTTTTGTTTACCCCCCCTCACATAAATTTAGCACACTTGATTTGTTCCCTTTTGCCCACAATGTCGACAAGATCGGTTGACAGGGCTCGTCCTCGCCATGTGGAGGAGAGAAAAAAAAGGCTCATTCATCTTTTTTATTCTGTACTCAGCCTTTTGCGCAATAAAACGATCATTATAGAGCTAAAGTCACATCTTAAGCAAGGCGAAGGAATTATAGGAACAACACGACAACTGTGGGAACATTATTCTTCTCACTTTATGGTGCAAAAAAATCCTATTGTGCATGATTGTTTTTCAATTTAAAATTCTTTTAAATTGTAGTATTTTTAATTGCTGTATTTTATAAAAACATATCGCAACAAATGTAAAAGAAAATCATATTTTATCTATGAGGATTAACAAATTAATTTCATAATTTTTAACACCAATAACAATGCAGTTGTATTATTAAGATCATCACTTTTAAGATGTATTTCTTTTTGGGTATCCATAAAGCTCCCAACAAATCACTGCATGCTATTATTTATACCTCAATCTATAGGCTCATGTTGGCCAACACACACTCCTAGTCACACACACACACTCACGCACACACTTTGCAGGGCTTCTTTACAATAGAAATGCGTGATGTAATCTCTGGGGAGCAGCTCTCTTTGCATGGGGAAATGTTGGTGTGAGGGCTGCATGGGGAATCACACTGATGAGGACTCTTGGCTCTTTTGTCCGATTTACTCGGTGTGGATTTTTTGTTGTAATTTTTAGGGCGTTTAGCATTTGAACACAAACATTGTGCCTGTGTTAATGTTTGAGATAACCTTTTGGTGAGAGATATGAAACATCCATCAGGTTGCTCTCCTGTAGGATGATGGAATGAAAAGCGAGCTTCCCTTTTCCTGTCGTAAAAACTGGATGATTTTAAATGCAGGGAGAAATTCATTTAAAAATGCAATTTGGTGATACAGAAAACTGTCTAAAGACGGATCTAGAATAAGGAAAAATCCACACACTCTTTTTTCCATTTCTAGCACACACATTTCTACATGGATGTGTGGCTTTAAAATAAAAACACACACACTCGTACTGTGTCGTGGGTAACCTATAGCATCTACGCCATTGTGCTTGAGACTGGAAGTGGCCGTGGAATGTTCCTGCCCGTCCTCGTTGGAGCACGATTACTGGCTCGCTTGTTTGTCAGGGCAGACGTCGCAGTGAAACAATCCCAAGCCTCTGGCAGGGCACAGTGAGCCCATACACACTTAAATAAACCTAATAAGACCATGTCTCATCCAAAGCTTCCTTATAGACAAGCTACAAATGTCACGACCGTCGCTGTATCATTGCAGCATGATCAGATTCTCCGCTGCCGTGGTGCAGCTCCTGACGACACCATCGATCGCCCGGCCCTGACAAATCATTGCATATAATGTCGAAGGAATTCAGAAGTTCCAATCGTCGGTCGCTGCTTGATTTAGACTTAAAATCCATACGATGTTGGGCTGGTGGCGAGGGGAAAGTCGAGCACTCGAGTGGCGTTCAAAATTGTGCCGAAGGACACACTCTCACTCTCTCTCTGTCCGTGGCACATTTTATGAGAATAGCCATCAGACAAGAAAATAACCACATGATCAGGCAGCACAAACTTCTTCTTGTATGTTCATTTCTTTCCAAATCCTCAATTTGATCTGACCTTTTTGTTTGTTTGTGTGTGTGTGTTTGTGTCTTTGTCTGCTGTCCACTGCAGCTCAGTTAATGTGCTGCATCCCTGAAAAGATGAAAAACTAAAATCAAGTGCCAACAAGCCCTTGTCTGGCATATCATCTCCCCCTCAGGCCTTCCGGACACTTGCCCCCTGGGGGCATGGGGGGTTGTATATGTGTGTGTCTGTGTGTGTGTGTGTGTGTGTACGATGGGGAGTGTAGGGGGGGTCTGCTTAGGAGTGCTTTTATAAAGCTTGCTGACTTAACCTTTGCCTACAGCCCCGGCCCAGCCAGGTCCTGCCGCTATGATGTCAAGCTCCTCGTACAATTAGAACATGTGTGCCGTTGACCTTGGCAGCACAGCTCGCTCGTGTCCTAGAAAGTGTGAACGGCGACGGGCTTTTTTCACCTCGCCACCGCCCTCCTCTGCATCCAGTGTCTTTGAAGGTGTGCATGTGGAATGAGTGGGAGGCGGTGGCGCATGTATGAGCACACTTGTGCCTACTCCTATTTAGAGGAATTTCTAAAAGTAAATATCCCCCAGCTATGGACGAAGACATACAGGATCAATTTAAAACCAAGAAACGCACATTTTCCCGATATTATTGGTTGTAAAAGTGATATTTTCTAGAAGACCCCTCAGGAATCGGTCATGCTTTCACTGAACAGGTGGACGACCACAAATGTGGTTTTATTTATTCACAGAAATATTCATTTCTCAAAAACACTCACAATGTTTAAGTTCTCCTTTCTCTACAACATAACGTTTGAGGCAGGAATGTACGTAGTTATGAGGTGCAAAAAAAAATCTATAATACAGTGAGGAAATCCCCGCTGACAGTCACAACATGGTTCCCCTGCAGTGGGGCTTTGTTTGGCTTTTGTTTTAATCCCCTCTCACCATTGGGTGCAGGCCTCTGGACCACCCACATAGTTTGTGCCAAAGAAGGCACTCAAATATGGCCGTGTCCTAATTACTTCTCAGCACCGAAAACACACACAAACAAGTAATATCCTGATTGAGAGGAAGAACTTGACAGGACTCTTTTAAAATAAAACCAAACAGCAAGATTTTGGCGGATTTAAGAGAAGGTTAACAAGCCATCAGCTGAGGAGGTGCATTTTTTGTCATTAGTGGCTTTTCTTAAGATGATTTTGTTTGTGTTTGTTTAGGTGATTTCAGCACTGATTTGTTCAGAAGGTCAAGTCACAGTTTGACAGCTGAGATGTTGTAGTTTGGTAAAGATGGTGCTTTGCTTGAGTGTTTTTTTTTTAACTTGAAAATTAAAATCTAAATTTCGCTGAAGCAAAGATTGCCATGTTAAAAAGACAGAATCTTTTAAATATGTCTTTGGCCTGCTGAGGATGAGCATCCATTAGATATCCTAAAGCCTCCCTCCTCGTCTCTGTGGAGGACAGAGAGACATCTTGACGGGTGACACAGTCATCTGGACAGAGTGCCGTCATTGAATACTGTATTGCAAATGCTTACACAAACAAATCGTTAATGTTTTGGCTGCTCCACATCTGCAGGCAATGACAAAGGCCTCTCTGTTAGTGCAGATATGACTGTACCACTCTGCAGCGGGGCTGACCAGGCCGATGACACACACACACACACACACACACACACACACACAGAGAACAGTGCTGAGGACGCTCCAGCCTCTGCAGGTCTGAGGATGCGTGGGATCATTTGAGAAGATGCTTTATGTATTTATATCCACAGAGACGTTACTGTCCAGGAACTGTGCAGAAAAAAGTATTATTTTTTGAAGGATCTGCTGGTTTGAAAAAATACATGTAAATATGAATAGATAATGATAATAAGATTTGTGTTAAATGGGAACAAAAAGTGTAGAAACCAAAGTAAAATCAGAATGATTGATGGTCACAATGATCCTGTGCTGACAGACAAATTACCAAATTAAAACGTGGCACACAATAAGTCAAAATAGTTGTCTTTAAAATAAACCTTAATATTTAAAAAAAAAATCTTTAGTTAAATATGTAATATCTTAGAGAATAGAGTGGTGGATGTGTGATGAAAGAATTCCAACATTGTTGAACCCAGCAGGCCTCTTTTTATTTGTGTGCCATCCCCTCCCAACTTGGGCAGGACCTATACTGTAAAGTGATGCATCTCTCTTTAAGGGTCCTAAGCTATCCCCAGATGCTTGACAAGAATGCATGTTAAAGGGGCAGAAGGAGGAGGCGGTCCTAGTGAGGCTGTGACTGCAGGCCCTTTTTGGAGATAACTGTCCTGACTGTCAGAAATTAAAAATCTCACGATGTGACGAAGAGGTTTTAAGCGGAAAATAGTTCAAATTAAGAGATACGATACACGTGAAATGACCCCTTTTTTTTAAAATGAGATAGCGACGACTTTACCTTAACACGGAGTAAATGTTACCAGTGTCATTGTCTGTTGCTCGTGTGTGCTCATTAAGTGAATCTGGAAATTGTTAAGAATGGGAGAATTTGTAATTGCCCGATGCTCCGCTCAATGCTCGGCTCTGTGGCTTTCACAGAATCGGTGGAAAGCATGAATACCTCATCTGATATAATATGTCAGATTAGCGGTTTCAGTTAGCGTGCCAAAGATTGCTGAGCGAGATAGCGGACACACAGATTCAACGTCTACAATCCCCCCTATTGACTGCGTCCGGCTTAATATTTGCATCTGAGTAAATGAAGACTCTTAAAGGAATGAAAAACGGATTGGATTTTTTTTTTTTTCTTCATCCTTTCCCTTTCTCATGCTATAGGAAAATCAATACCCCCCCACCCCTCCTACACACACACACACACACACACACACACACACACACACACTCTCTCTCTATCTCTCTCTCTCTATCTCTCTCACTCTCTCTCTCTCACTGTCTTGCAAACACATAAAAAACACAAAATGTCGCCTTTACACAGCTGCACAACACGATGGCACCCCGCTGTTTCAGGAGTGAATGGTGATTGTGAATGCAAACGGTATTATTTTGAGCTCATTGTTATAATATTTCCAACAAAAGCATAACAATAATCAAGTGGCACACTGGTGTGGCGTGTATTGTAATATTGAGTAATTGTAGCTGTGTTAAAACTGCCAGAAAACCACAGCAAAATCCCTCCTCTGAATCACTGCATGGTTTCTCAAATCTTTTTTTTTTTAAGTGTGCACATTTTTGAATGATTGTTAAGCTATTAAGGACGTAATATTCTTCACAATATACATCTGGTTATGTCTACAATGTAACAAAACTGAAAATGCCAAGAGGGAAGGACATTTGCAAATAAAAATTATATTCACAAAATATAATTTAAAGTAAACAATTTCTCTATTTTTAGGTCAGAAAACTTGAAAAGGCTGGCCTGTGCAAGCACACTTACTGTATATACACTGCCGTTATTTATTCTCCAGTAACAGCAAAAAGCATGTGTCTGTGTGTATATGTGGCATTTATTTAGGTGTTTATCTCTACACATGTGCACGTAATTTGTGTTTGTTCTTTGTCTGTCAGTGTGTGTGTGTGTGTGTGTGTGTGTATGTGTGTGAGGTCAGAGGCATACAAAGGCCCCCACTTGTAATTGTATGAATGAATAAAAGAGATTGACAGTAATACCATTCTAATAACTAATCAGCTCAACACAATGCCTACTCATTTGCGTTGACCTTTCAACCCTCAATTATGGAAATGAGCTCTGCTGTCCGCTGCTGAGGCTAAGGAGATTTTAAGCCTGCTGTCACGTGTCGCTGACGTTTTCCAGTCCACTTGCTCCTTTTCACTTGTGATTTACAAATATGGTATATAATAGAAATGAAGATTTGTTTTTGTCTTAAATGGATTTTTTTTATACTGATATACTTTGTTAACTTGTTACTGGAAAATCAAGGAGAGGTGTGACGTAAATATTGCAAAGTGGAAATAATACAAAACTTAAAATGAAAAGCAGGATTTAACATTTCATTTTCCTTTATCATTTTTATTTCTAATTTAACCTGGAAATCTATATGATTAAGTAAAACAATATCTTGTTTTGTCAGCCGTGCTCTTAGTGAGAATGAGAACATGGAGCCTGTCCAAAGCCTTTTCTGTTGATAATTAATGAAGTTACAGACACCAGACCTCGATAGCTCATGCCCCCCCTTTGGCCAGAAAATTACAGGAGGAGTGATGAATTTCTTTACTAATGAGTCACTGTAATTGGCACAAATGTTTCATGTCTGCCTCACCGTGGCTCGCTCCATTTTAACCTTTGAAATGAGCGTAAGCGCCGTATGAATCTCACGATTACTCACTCGCAACACATACTAAGACCTTTAATGTTGAGTAAACATGTGCAGTCGGTATAATGTGCAGTATTTTCTAGGAGTTTTTAGAGGTAGCGTCACTCTTGACGTGTCTTTTTACCTCTTACAGTCAGAGCCCAGGCCTATTGGCCTGTTGGGTGAGTTGCGCTCCTATGATTAGTGGAAGCAAATTTGCATTAATGTAATTACTTACTTTATTCAAGTGTGTGTGTGTGTGTGTGTGTGTGTGTGTGTGTGTGTGTGTGTGTGTGTGTGTGTGTGAGTGTGTTTAGATATACAGTCACATACATACTTTACAAATGATTAAAACCCCATTTGTTTGTATTTTAGTAGCTCTGAGGCCCTTTTTTAAGAAGTATTAACTCACCTAAGAACTTAAACCTTTTTTTATAGCAGCTCTTTTAGAGTGGCCATCTTTTTGTGTAATAAATCACTTTTATTTGCAATAATGCTTACTTACAAAATTGTCCTTTTTTTTTTGTAGTGTGAAGCGTATATACAATAGTTTAATTTGTAGATAAATAGTTATATTACCAGATATGTGCCGGGTCTTTGAGTATAAACTGAACAGGGTGCTGTGGCAGTGATTGAGCACACTTCCTACTTGTAATGAAAGGGAAATGTGTACAGCACATACACACACATAGAGTATAACTATGAATGAACACAAAAAAAATAAACGTACAAGGGAGGCCATTTTTTTGACATGGTTTTGATCAGGTGTGAATCGGGCCCTTGCTCGGAGCTTGCGTCGGCTTGTTTGACTCTTGATGGTTGCATGTGGAAGAGGAAGTGGCTTCCTACAACTGTGATTAAACATGTGTAACTAATCAGTGACTTTGCTGCCATGGCACTAGCATGTAATTTGTTGAGTCTTATTTCAGAGAGCATGAGAGAAGGACAGAGAGAGAGAGAGTTAGTAACACACACACAATTTCTTAACTGAAAGGTTGTGTTTTGTATTTCAAAACATTTCAAAGTGGGCATAATTTAAACTTATAGATATGTATATTTTGGTTGCACACATTTTAAATGATCCAATTTGACAGTGAATGTTGCAGTAAATGTATAAGTGCTATAGATTCAACAGATATCGGTTTTTACTTTTGACAACACAATTTTCCTGACGTCATATACTAAAGAGTATTTCAGTACAGAGTCCCTTGCTTAGATTCAGTGCTAGAGTATTACCTTTGCAATGCTAAATGAAAAAGGCCCAGGCATTTGAAATTCAGGTGGAAATGACTGGGCTGGATAGCAGAGGGGAATCCTAATGGGGCCATCAAAGCCCTGATTTGTACCCAACAGATGAGGCAGCTGTGAATTGTATGAAATATTGGAAATCAATAGGTTCTATGGAATTTCATTAAGCGGCAGTATCCACAATTGATAGGCCCTCATAATTTGATGGATTGCACTAAGAAAATTATTAGCTGGCTCTATGGAGAGGGTGCGAATGCACAAACCTGGGTCTTGAGAATTGGTGAACTAGGGCAATTTGTTCAGAGTAAAAAAAAAAAAAAAGAATATTGATTTTGGTTATGTTAAAAGAGAGAAAAAAAAATCAAAGGTTAAATCTTTGCAGCACTGCACTGCAAAATATGTGTGGATTCTTTATTGATTATTTATTCATTAATTCTTCTTTTTTTTTGTTCCCTCCTCCCTCCACTCTCCCGACCCCCTCCCCTCCCTTTAGCCCGAGGTGAGGTGGTGCTGGAAGACGCCGACAGCGGGAATGAGAGCCGCAGCGGCAGCGAGGAGACGCATGTGTGTGAGAAGTGTTGCGCTGAGTTCTTCAAGTGGTCAGACTTCTGTGAACATTTAAAGAGTTGCACCAAAAACCCCCTGGTGCTCATAGTGAATGACAATGAGAACACGCCTGACCCCTCCCAAGAGTACCCGACAGAGCTCTCCCCTGTACCCAGCTGCCCTAGCGAGCTGGCTGACAGCGAGGACCCCAGGGAGGGCAACCACAGTCCTGCCGGTGAGGGGGAGGACATCCCGGAGACGGCAACATTGAATGGGGTCAATGTCCTAGAAAGGGAGGACGAACCGATGGAGCTAGAGCTATCACCAGAAAAAAACATGGATCCTGAAGAGACAGACGTGACATCCCCCGAGCCAGACGGCTCCCTACCTCAGCTCAACGATGTCATTCCCTCCACTGCTACAAGCTACGCCATGCCAAGCACCAATGTTACCTTGGAGACCCTGCATGGCACCCGGGTTGCGGTTGCCCAGTTTTCACAGAGTGTGAAGGCAGCAGCGGGCAGTGGGGTTTCCACCATGGCTATTCCCATGATCCTGGACCAGCTGATGGCCCTCCAGCAGCAGCAGATACACCAGCTGCAGCTGATAGAACAAATACGCAGTCAGGTGGCTATGATGAACAGACAGTCTGCCTCACAGCCTGCTCTAAACCACCATCACGGCAACGCTGCCGGAAACCAGGGGCCTGTATCCTCCTGTGCCCCTCCTGTCGCAAGTCAGCTTCAGCTACACAACTTCATCGCTCCCCCTGTCCATCAGCTGCCTGTTAGGTTGCCGGCCACTCTCGGTGGTCAAGGCCCTTCACCCCTGACCTCAGCGACAGAAGGGCCTCTCTCTCAAACACCACAAAGTAGCAGTCAGCAGTCTAGCTCTTCAATACCCAACACATGTTCCAATAACTCGGTGTTTTCCTCGCCTTGTGGTACTGGATTGTCATCTCTACTTCCCTCCTGCTCATCTTCAGTCATGAACAACATTAGCACTAGTAGTAGTGTAACAGGAGGCGGTGGCATCAGCAGTAGCTCGGGTCTCCCCAGGAACTCCACCACCCCTCCCTCACTCAGCCACAGCAGCCTCCTGAGCTCTGCCTCCAATCTACCGCTGATACCTCACAGCTCATCCAGCAGCGTTATCTTCCCCAACCCGCTGGCCAGCATAGCGGCCACAGCCAACGCGCTCGACCCCCTCGCCGCTCTGATGAAGCACCGCAAGGGGAAGCCCCCGAATGTGTCTGTGTTTGACACTAAGCCCAGCTCTGAGGACCCCTTCTTCAAGCATAAGTGTCGGTTCTGTGCCAAGGTGTTTGGCAGTGACAGCGCCCTACAGATCCACCTGCGGTCGCACACTGGAGAGAGGCCCTTCAAATGCAACATATGTGGCAACCGTTTCTCCACCAAGGGAAATCTGAAAGTCCACTTCCAGAGGCACAAAGAGAAATACCCACATATTCAGATGAACCCCTACCCCGTGCCAGAGTACCTGGACAACGTGCCCACGAGCTCGGGCATCCCGTACGGAATGTCTTTGCCCCCAGAAAAACCTGTAACCACATGGCTCGACAGCAAACCTGTCCTCCCCACGGTCCCCACCTCAGTCGGACTCCAGCTGCCTTCCACGCTGCCGAGTATGATGGGAGGTTTTGGCGAGTCTCCCAGCCTAACGCCGCTCAACAGGTCCCCTCAGAGGCCATCTCCACCATTAAGCGAGTGTGCATCTTTGTCTCCTAATATTTTTATTGACTCTGGCATGACCCCTACTTCACCCTCCCCAAAACCCAGTCCAGGGAGTGAAGCACCTCCCCTCTTGAAACCTGAAGGTGTTCTCCTTCCTCCGAGCTGCTCTAGGTCAGGAGAGAACACCACCACCACAACCACACTAACTCAAGTGGCCCTCTCCTCTACCGTAAACTCCACCACATCGTCCAGCAGTGGCCAGGCCACTGAACCCATCATTAGCCCCAACTCTGTTTCTAACCCCGTCTCCCATCCTGTCCTTCCCATGCTCTCGGACCAGTTTAAGGCCAAGTTCCCTTTCGGAGGCCTCCTAGACTCTATGCAAACCTCAGAGACGTCAAAGTTGCAGCAGCTTGTCGAGAACATTGACAAGAAGATGACCGACCCAAACCAGTGTGTCATCTGTCACCGCGTTCTGAGCTGCCAGAGTGCTCTCAAGATGCACTACCGCATCCACACTGGCGAGAGGCCTTTCAAATGCAAGATATGTGGGCGGGCGTTCACCACCAAAGGGAACCTGAAAACACACTTTGGTGTCCATAGATCCAAACCCCCGCTTCGGGTCCAGCACTCCTGCCCTATTTGTCAAAAGAAGTTCACCAATGCCGTCGTGCTGCAGCAACACATCCGTATGCACATGGGAGGGCAGATCCCCAACACCCCGCTCCCCGAGAGCCTTCAGGAGATGGACACTGACCTCTCCTTTGACGAGAAGAGCTTAGACGCGATGAGTAGTTACGACGATGACCTTCTGGACGAAATGGAGCAATCTATGGAAGATGAAGCCGACCTAAAAGAGGGAGAGGTAGACCCATGTAAACCTTATTCACCTGGTTGCTCCCCACCAACTTCCATCATCTCCAGCATCGCTGCGATGGAGAACCAGATGAAGATGATCGACTCTACTGCCAACCTGAGCCGTTCGTTTGGTCAAAAGCCCACGCAGAACGGCATCAGCTTTGGGCTAGAGACTGATTGCTTTGCCACTGATTCCCTGTCTGCAGTAGGGGATGCTGAAGGTCAAAGCTTGGGGAGCCCTGCGTTGTCTGAGTCCTCTGGCTCTATGCAGCATTTGTCCCCAGCTCACAGCCACTCTGAGAGCCAGCGATCCAAGTCCCCAGCTATGTTCAACAATAACAACAACGGCAGTGTCATGACAGTAGACGAGGGCCAGGAGAACAATACATCTGCCCTGGCAACGGTGAAGTCGGAAAAATCAGAGACCCCATCTCCGCTTTCTGCAACTGAAGGCACCGGGGCCCTTGACCTGACTGCCACTCAACCTGGCAGGCACTATATCAAGGAGGAGAGCCACTTCAGCATGCTGTTTCTAAATAGAGATCGAGGTGTGTATGTGCAAAATCAACTAGAAACTGAATGCATTGTATAAAGTGAATTAAATATCTATGCAGATTTAACGTGCAGTTATTACGTAAAATAATGTACTCATAAAGAAAACATCTACTCAATATACTGTTATATATCAATAGATGTGAGGGAAATATTATAAGATATGATAGCCAGAGAAGGAATAAATATAGTTGAAAATATTATTCACTCATTTTCTAAATTTATAAATAAACAAATAAAGACTTATTAGCCTAATTAATGCAGTGGGGCTTCAGCAGGGAAGTGTAATTTGTAGGTTTAAAGTCTGACAAATTCAAGCAGCTACCTTGCAGCCATATATGGGTCTCCCAGCTAAATTACTCTGCACTTTTAATGTTTCACCATTCTAATATTCATTTGAACTCTTTTTTTTCCAGGGCTGAGCACTCCTAATTTGGCCAGCACCGCCTCAAACATGATCAAAATGGAAATGAATGGACATGGCAAGTCGGTGTCTCTGAGCGACAACTCTCACCTGCCCGTGGGCATCCAGGTTCCTGCCGCGGCGCCCCAGAGCAACATGAGTCCCAGCATCAACCCCATGTTGGCTCCCCCGCCACCACGACGCACTCCCAAGCAGCACAACTGCCACTCGTGTGGGAAGAACTTCTCTTCGGCCAGTGCTCTGCAGATCCACGAGCGCACGCACACCGGGGAGAAACCTTTCGCCTGCTCGATTTGTGGAAGGGCTTTCACCACGAAGGGCAATCTGAAGGTACGAGCCAGTTTAATGAAGCATCAATTAGAATTTAACATACATGGGGTCATTGTGGTTGAAAAGATGCATGTACCATGTAACACTGTGGGATCGATTCTAACTAACGACCTTTGGAGTACTGCATGTCACTACTCTTGCCATCACTTTTCATGTTTCTGGTTCTGATCTCGTAGCTGCTACCTTAATGGTTTTGTGATATCTGTGCATTTTATGTCAATTTGAAACAGTTTCCAAAATATAAAATCTTAAAGTACCACAAAATAATTAAAAAAATGTATGCATGTTTGTTTTTACATTTAACTCTGGCCTTTTCCCTCTCATTCCCATCCATAAAATGTTTGTTTGTATATCGTATTTGCCTTGGCTGTAGGATTTACGACTCACGATGACACACTCATGATGTTTCTTTTTATTTTCTTGCCAATTTTAGGTTCACATGGGAACACACATGTGGAACAACGCTCCAGCCCGAAGGGGTCGGCGGCTGTCCGTGGAGAATCCCATGGCCCTGCTGGGCGGGGACGCCATGAAGTTCAGCGAGATGTTCCAGAAGGATCTGGCGGCGCGAGCCATGAACGTCGACCCGGGCTTCTGGAACCAGTACGCGGCCGCCATCACCAACGGGCTGGCCATGAAGAACAATGAGATCTCCGTGATCCAGAACGGAGGCATCAACCAGCTGCCCATCAGCCTCGGCGGCACAGGAATCACATCACTGGGACCCATGCCGGGAGGAATGGACCGCCATCACACCGGCGGCAGCCCTCCCATGACGGGTATGGAGAAGGCTGGTCTGGATGTCGGGGCCGGCCGCCCCTTCTCCAGATTTATGGAGGAGAACAAAGAGATTGGGATCAATTAAAAAGACTTTTCTGTATTGCTCCGAGGTATGCGTTTGGCAAAGACTCAGAGTCTAACAACAAGGAAAGAAACTGCTGATCCAGTCTGAACTCATGCGTACTATATTATGTACAGATTAAATATTTTTTTGTTTGGTTTTGGAAATATAGTATTTAGTATTGATTAGAGGTCTTTGCCTTTCACCCATTCCCTCCTCACTTGATATTTCGCCTATACGAAGAATACTTTGTCTCTTGTTTGAGAATATGTCGTCTTGCAAGATTTGCATGGTACTTATTGGTTTTTATCAGTATGTTTGACTGCTTTTATGAATTCCTTTGAAAACCAGGATCCTGCCTCATTTATGATGGGCACGCATCTTATCTGGACAGGACTAAAAACAGAAAAGTTTAAAGACAGTCTGGCCTTTGTCTGGCAACCCTGTTTAGGATTGCTCTTTTAAATATAAAAGGGCCCTGGATAGACTGAAGAAAAGACTGAAGTATAGTGTTTCTGTGCTCGCCTGATATTTTTTTTTTCTCATGAACTAGAAAACTTGAAAAAAATAATGTTTGAACTATTTTAATCTTTACATTTAGTCTCCCAGCATTGTCTTATAATATTGTCCTGTGTCTTTAGTATTTATGATATTGACAAAAAAGCGGGTATACAAAAATATATTTAATGGCCCAAGCATTTTATTGATCCATTTCTTTTCTAAACTGCAGGCTTCACTGAAGAATATCTCTTTCAATAAAGACAGTATGTCGTTTGAGTTGAACAACAGAGAAAAACGGTAGGTTTTATTTGGATATCTGTTGAGACTATGTGTATCTCGTTCCATGGTAAAGAGGCTAGAGATATCCGAAGCTGCTATGACCACAACCCTGCTTTTAACCTTTGTAAAAAGAAAAAAGAAGTGATCCTTTTGAAGAAATATCTATGTATAGAAATACAGACAAATCTAAAAACAGGTATGCATATTTTGTATCACATAAAAATAGACATCATGAGTTGAGAGTATTTGTCATGTTTGTGAATGCACTTTTTAAAAACAAGACGTTTTGTCTGTGAGTTCCCGTTAACCTTTTGACTGAGCTATCTATCACGTGCTGTTTTCATTGTTTCCAGCGTACCACTCCTACAATTTGCAGAGTCGGTTCTCTGTTGTTGCATCTGTGCTACTCGTCAGAGTGCAAACTCATCACTCAATCAAAACCTTCTTAAATAAAAAAAAAGAGAACAGGTGTGTGTTTGAATGGTTTCCTTATCTGCATCACGTCTCCCCTTTCTCTGTCACCCTTTTATTTCCATAAATTAAAACTGAAATGCCAGATACATATGATCAAATCAACGACAAGGTGTCTTGATTATCATTATCATTATAATTGTTATTTAAATTTCCCTAAATCCTTTTTTTTTCATTTATGCATTTTTCAATATGTTGGAGATGAAAAGAAAAAGGTCCAGGCAAGATATCTTGTATTGTAGTGTTGATTTAACTGACAACCAGAGCGCCTTAACTGATAGGAAAAAAACAAAGTAAAATTAAAAAGTATTATGTCAATTATTTTAAAATCATTCCTATTTAACTTTTTATTTAACAACTTTTGTATTTCACATTTCACTATTAATACGATAGATTAATTAGTTCGAAATTTTCAGTTTTCTTTCCAAAATCAACTGATTTTGCTCCAAAATTATGGCCAACTTATTTTCAGGTAATAAATATGTCTTCTCTTTTGGGACACGTTGCTTTTCACTAGATATTTTATGGTGGCTTGCCTAGGAGGGAAAAAAATCCCTTAAAAAGACCCATCATTTTAAAAATACACATCCTTTTCTGCCCTTTGTTAAATTGTTTTTATTGTTGTTGCACTGCATCGCCCTTTTTTTAATTTGCAAAAAAAAGTGTTTTTATATTAGATTATTTCTGTGTGTGTGTGTGTGTGTGTGTGTGTGTGTGTGTGTGTGTGTGTGCGTGGTGTATGTGTGTGTGTATGTGTGAGTGTGTGTGTTCTCCTGTATAGATCAGTCTATACATTAGTAAAAAAAAAACACACACACAGCTGATGATTTGTCGGCCTTCTCTTGCATCCTGGAAATCCACTGATATGCACGTGTAATTTAACATATCAGAACCATAACAATATGTATATATATAAGAAGTACTGCAAGATTTCTTCTTAAATATGTAATGCATGTATATATAATGCTGTACTATGAAAAAAATTTTTTTTCCTGAAATACACTGATGAGGTTAATCCAGGTAAAAGCTGTTATCCGTAATGGAATTTGTTTATTGTATCTACAACAATCATAAAAAGAGCTTGTATATTTTATATGAGGAGAATCAATATCTCAATCGTGATTTTCACATCATAATACTAGAAATAATTAATGACTGGCAGGAATTAGTGTTCAATTGAGCTCATGTAAAATCTGATGAAACAACGTCATAATAACCTTTAACTTGCCACGGCCGTTGTGCAATAGAATAGAAGATTAAGAAATCACATGTTAGTGTGTGAGACAATCTGTGTTTGTCCAGCATTTCACCTCAGAACTAAGATGCCTTCCTGCTACGCCGCAGCAGCGTGTGTGTGTGTGTGTGTGTGTGTGTGTGTGTGTGTGTGTGTGTTTGTGAACGCCATGCACGGTAAAGCGATGGTGGCCTCCTCCCAGCATTCAGCCCTCCCGGTGCAGTACGCGTTGACACATGGTCAACATGTGTGCGAACACACATTCTCACACTCCCACACAAACAAATACGCATGTTCTCACTTTCTCCAACGGAAAAACAGACAAAAAACAGAATTAAACCAAATATTCTTAAGAGATTGTAGAAAAAATGAACTGAACGTGCAGCCACATCAGGTGCAAGATGAAAGTTACCACCGCTAACTTTAATCACTGAGAACAAAAGAGTTTTCCACTTCTTATCTGTGGCAACTGGACTGGCAGATGTGATTCACTTGACTTTGGCCCATTCCTCACTATATAAAGGAAGATTAGCATGACTTTAAACTCATTTTCATGTCAGTCTGCAGAGCACGGCAATAAATCATTCTTGGAGGCAAAAATAAAAAAGCCAATCCAAATCAACAAATCTGAATGTGTGATTGCAACGTTCCTCAGTGTTCCATCCTGTCAGTTTAAATGAATGCCTGCATGGTTCCTACCAGGTGTTTCTGCAGCTATTAGCTATTAGACATGCTAATTACCTCTGGAAACCTTAAAATGTAATAATATATATTAGGAGAAAGGGCAACAATGTATACAGCATGACTCCTATTGCAGTGGGCACATTATCCACTGCAGCTGAAGCGCTGATTGGTCCATCAGAGTCCAGCTTACGTCAGCTTTCACCACCGAGCCATAAGTGTTTATTATTTTTCTCTTGACTTTCACACACATATTACTTTTCATGTTGATGAACGGGAGTGGAGTCTGCCCCTCGGGAGCTCTCCCGGGCTGATTCGGTAATGCGTGCTTGCCGTTTGTGAGCCCATTGTTTGACATTGCACTGTCAGCTGATAGCGCAGGCTTAGTCAGTGGAATTGTCTTAGTAATGAAGAAATTTCATACTGACTGTTTTTCTCTATGAAGGCACTTATTTTGCTCATATCTGAGCGGGAAGCAAAATACATTCCGCTCATTCTTCGACTCATGCGCTCGCGTTTAGCAAATGATTTTGCAGACAGCCAGTATGCGTGCATGTAAAGACTGTTGTTTGACACCATAATGGCGATTCTTCTCAAATTTATAATATATAATTCAATAGTGTGTTGCTGCAGCTTCATAGAAAATACTCTGTTTTACCTCAAGTGATTTCAATTATGAGGCCTTTCCAGCTCAGGTTAAATGAGGTTGTTGATTGTATTTCCATAGCAAAACCTCAGCATGTTACCCAGATTTTATTTTTGCTGTAGTTATGCTATTGTTTTTTCCATTAAGCAATACATTACAATGTAATGTCTAACACGTGAAGAGCAATTTCATTTTACTGGTCAAAACAGGATGTTTATGAGCAACGAGGGGAGCGCAGACAAGGGATTAGGTGTGAGGTGTGTCCATTTAAGAGGATTTTAACAAGTATAATTTCAGAGTGGGTTACAAGGCTAATTATCTAAAAGTAAACATAACGTGCCGTTCCATCTCTCTTGGATATTTTTTTTTTCTTTTCTTGAAATGTGGCAGTGTTTCCTCTTTGTTCAGCACACCCAGCAAATTGCTTGGCCTTTTGTTTTATCTGCACTTCACTCGTGTTTGTGCGCTACCTGTTTTGAAGTGAATGTGTGTGACATTTGGGGCATGGCACAGTGTGAACAGACAGGCCATCATTGGGACGGGGCTGTCGGCTGTTTGTTTAATGCCCTGCCTACTGTGAAAGTCTCCCTGAAACAGGCGCAGTAAATATCCCCATTGATCCAGAGGCAGGGGGCCCTACGATGATGTAGTGGCGAAGAGCCACAGGAGTAAATCTAACCGACAGTAATCCAATCCCATTCTCAAGGCTCTGGGATCTGAGATAGGTGCTTTAAATCCAAAAGTATGCCTTTTTTTTTTTTGCACAATTTCTCTGCCTTTGTTGGTGCTCCTCTTGTTTTTTTGTTTTTTTTCACTTCCATGCCTCAGCTCTTGAGTCAATCCATAGCTTGCTGGGGTGCTTCGCTTGCTATCCTTTTTAAAATCAAAGTCCCATAATGAGCCTCATGCTCTGCAGTCAAATTCACTCCCACATTTTTTTTTTCACTTTTGCCTGTGTCTAAAGCATGTGCATCCACCTGAAGTACAAAGTTAAGAGAGTGTGATGTGTGTGTGTGTGTGTGTGTGTGTGTGTGTGTGCGTGTGTGTGTGTGATAACACTCCTCAGGTAATCGTGTTCTCTGCGGACGGTAGAGGAATACACTGGAAACTCTGAAACCCCATTAGGCTGGAATTTCCCTTTGATGGCCAAAAGCTGCCTACCTAGCGCTTGACTGGTTGCTTGGCCGCTCCGGCAAGTGTTAGTTTTCATGCAGGCTCTCAAGATGACAAAGTTACGCACTCCAGATCCCCTGGAATAGGATTGTGTGGTTTACAAATTCAAATTCTTTCCTGTATGGATTGTTGAGAGCCACCGAAGCGTGGTGCACTATAGCCTGGTGAGCACTTCAAAACATTAACGGTTTGGGAGGGATCAACAGTTGGGTATTGCTCACCAGAGAAGATGCCTGTGGTCACTAGTTCTCATCAAAAATTATTTTTAATGCACTCTACTGCATCCAACAGTAGTCAGTGGTTAATATAACCTGCATTTAACGCCACTCACCAAGAGTCAGAAAGTTCAGGGAAAACATCGCTCTTAATTTAAGTCACAGAACCACAGTTCTAACGGGCATTAGTGCCGTGACAGCTTTGACATTCACGTACATCTGACGTGAGTTTTGTGCACCTTTGTACGTGTGTGTAAATGTGTGTATTTTTGTACAACTTCCAGCTCTCTTCTTTGAGGAATGTGAGCTGAGACTTGACTTTTGCTCACTTCTCATAATACTTTTAAGTTGATACACCTAGTAGGCCTCTATGCTAACAAAGAGCCACTGTATATCCATCTCTGGAAGTCTAACTGGCTGGTCAGAAGCAGGCTGAAGGACACTCCTCTCGCCGTGTCGCCGAGGTCTAGTCGAGGTGGGGGTGGTGGAGGGGTGGGAGGGTTTGTCTTTGGCAGTTGGGTGCTTAAAGAAAGCGGGAAAAAAAGAAGGGGGAGTTTTGGAAAATCAATGACTGCGTGGAACATAGCGGTGGTCCACCTGAAAGGGAACACGTCATCAATTAAACAAACTTGGCGAACAGGGCCAATTCATCAGAGAGCGGCGTGGATCAGCTATTGGGTTCAGCTTCGACGTGACAAATGCCGGATCTCCTCTGTGTGCCCAAGGTTGCCGATCGATAGAGATCATCATTGTGATGTGGCCTTTTATCTCACAACCTGCTCCCTCAAGCCTTATATTATTCTATTCCCAACACAGAGATCTCAAAGGAGGAGGAGGGGTGAGAAGGGCACGAGCCTGATTGTATCTTTTATTCTCAGAGCGTATAGGCACCGTTTGTTCAAACTGTTTTCGTGGCTTTTGATGATCCCCGCCTGTCCTAAAGCTGGAAAGTTTGATGGTTCTTATTAGGTTTCGTACCTGCAGTTTGTTTTGTCTTGGGACTATTCCTCGGCAGATGAATATCACTCTGGTTAACATGTCGTTGCTCACTGAGGGATTGAGTCCTCTCAACAGAAGCCGTGCTCCCCCTCAGCGGCACTTATTCAAATGTGTCAAATCCGGCTGAGAGGAAAGCCTCCTGGGTTGCTATTGATCTGCGCCATTATGGAATTCCATGCCAATAAACTGTCATGACTTACTGTAACAGTCCAATGATTAGGCTCCACTCCGGTCACGTGACCGCGGAGAGCTTCCTCATTATCAGAGGCCATTATGAGAAAATGGAGTTTTGCAATTGAGTTATGCAATGGTAAATATTGACTTATTCCAGCTTTAATCGGCCGGTTTAACTGTGTTATTGGTGCATGGGCCTATAGAGTTGCCAGTAATTGCGGTGTTGTTATGAGCATCATGATCCACTCTTTTGACTCTTTTTTCAACCTTCTTTTTTTCAGACACACACCCACGTTGATGCAATTTCTGAAAATATCGAAAACAGAACATGTTGACGAAGATATACAATTTGTATTTGAGCTGACCTGATTGAGGCTGTTTGCAGATATGTGGAGCGAGAGTTTGTTAAAAATTTCCAGTAACTTTTTCCATATAAGAGAAATGGAAAGTGACTGCAAGGTGCACAACCTAACGTCCCCCCCTCCAAAAAAAAGTAGGCTACTGTTTTTTGAAGGGATTAGGTTCCCATTTTAGAAAAGCACCAACTGACATGAACTGCTTTTTTTAAGCAATTTTCTCAGTCCAACCAATCACACTGAAATGTAGACAGGAAGCAACCAAAAAACATGAAGAAAGTGTTGGAAATTAAGCACTTTTATCCCTCGCCATACCAGCTCGTTCTCATTGCCAGGGCATTAAATACCGAGGCTTTGTCACGGCTTTTGGCGTTCGGTACCTCTGCACATGGCACCCTTTAGCACCGGTATGAAACGCACCGGGCGCTCCATTAACTACAATGTAAACCCATTTGCGGCAACAGTAAACGCAAGTGTGCTGGGAGTGTGGTGACATAGTTCAAAGAGCGAAAGAGACACCCAGGACGGGCGAGAGGGGAAGTGGATGTGTCCAACAAACACAAGGATTTCATCCAGGAGACCGCTGTTCGTGTCTCGTTCGTCACGTTACAATCAGCTGTTTGTTTGTGTCACATGTTCACAACGTTCAGTGTAATTTTCACTATACAAACTTAGTAGTTTTAAGGCCAACCATGTAGTTATTTCCCAAACCTAACTATAGTGGCTTGATGCCTAATCCTAAAGTGATGCCAAGGGTAATAGTTGTTTTGATGTCGAAAAGAAAATGACGCCAAGGGGCGTGACAAAGTTGTGATGAGTTGGGATGAGAACATGTTATACTGTACATATTGTCTGCTGCACGGGGCACACGTAGTGTGTTTTTAAGGTTAGGGTTGTGTACAGCAATGCAGGGTTCCTCTGGAATAAAGAGACACACTGGTAAATAAGGTAACTTCCATATAATGAAGAACATGAGCATGCCAGCAAGTTGCCCCATCAGGCAGGTTTTGGCCATAAACTATTAGCAGTTTCAGTCTATATGTGCTCATTCACTACAAGTCCTACAGTCTAACTTTGTCAAATCTGTTCAGCTCCTTGCAAGTGCTGAAACTTTACACCTGGGCTGTAGTGTAAAATATGCATGCGGACACTATCGGTTACATGCTCCCAGCCCGCTCCAGCTGGGAGAAATTGAGGATATTACAACTCACTCTGTGTTTCACCAGCCAGCCCCAGTTTCCCAACACTGATTTGAACCAGTCTCTGCTATCTGCTCTTCATTAGATGAGATGTCAGCTCCGCTACTAGCTGCAGGAACGAATAAAGGCATGGGCTCGCAAAACCACTCCAGCAGTAGCACTTGACAAATATGGCAGAGTGGGCTCTTGTTCTGTTTTCACTGAAATCAAATGCTAACATTTGCAGTTTAACATGCAGCTGTTATTATTTTAACGACTCAATTTAATGCTAATCTCTGGTTTCACATTTTAGAAATCCCATCACCACATGTTGACTATACAGATGTTCTGATACAGGTCACTGCATGAGTGACCTTTTTCTGGTATAACTGTATAATGGGGAGTTAAACAAAAATAATACATGCTGTTGTAATATGTGCTATTACAGATTATAAGAGTAAATAAAGTTTGTTATATCCACCCTTACATAAAGTTTCCTCTGGAAAAAAAATCTATTGGCCCTTGTTGAGGCTGCTAAAAGCAATAGAGAAGTGTACAGAAGAATGAATGATGCACAGCACTGAAATCGCACTGCTGGGCCTTGAAATACATTACAGTGTGCATTAAAATATAAGAAACCCGGTCTCAGCAGATCCCGCAACACCCTCTTGACTCATACTGTTTTTTGATGCAGCCAGATTGTGAGCAGTACTTGCTGATGTATGGAATTTGAAGAGTTCAGAGTTGTCACTGTCAGTGATTGACATGATGAGAGGATCAATGTAAAAGCCTTCCTGCCAAGCAATAATCCATCCAAACTGATCACGCTTAAAATTGCCTGAGGGTATTGATTACATGTGCAGGCCCAGAAAACACCGTAAGCACTGTGCAATAACAATCAAGTTGGCTAAGGAGGCTGATTTCTTTTTCCCCCTCTTCCTCTTTGGTGTTGCTCATTCTCTTCATTTCATATACACAGCAAGATGTTCACTGGAATTACTGTGGTTAGTTGGTTACTTTGCTCAGTTTGTGAGCAATTGTCTCGGAAACCTTAGTTTCCATGCTAACACTTTAGCATGCAGCAAGCACACAGGAGGGAAATTATGATGATGATGAAGAATATGTTGACATTGTCAAACACAGTGTAAAAAATAAATATGATGTTACGCAACTTTATCTACTTTAAATAGTTAAACTAGAAGGCACCAAACATTCAGAGGCTAAACAAACTTCACAGGAGTCATTTTTTCTTCTCATTTTATTATCCTTACTATGATTGAATGCTAAAGAGTCAGCATGCATGGGACAAAGCTGTCTGTCTATGCTTTTACCAGATACTGGACAAGAGGGTGAATGGGCCAAATGCTAAACAGTCAATGTAGTAATTTAAAATCACTTTTCATATATTCCAGATTAGTCAGTTAAGTCTACTGGGAAATAACGCATCTCCTACTTTCTCTTTGTGAAAGACCAACATGCAACAAGTTGAGGACATTTAGCTATTAGGCACCACATAACCAAACATGTACTGACTATTCTCACCGTGGTCTAAATAAGTACACAACAGGTGAGTAACGAATAACATTTACTCTCCTTCGGTAACAAAGTCAGGTTTTTTTGTGCACTTATACCTTACTATTTTGAATAAATTTTGAGGATTTGAGTATATTTATTTATTTATGTTTTTTATTATCACTGTCATTTTTTATTTTTGTTTTCTTTCTTTTTTTTTCCATTTTCTTAACTATTAGAATTAGTGAATACTTAAAATCCTGATCTACACTCCATACCAGTTGGTGGCATTAATGCACCTTAAAGTTGTTTGCCAACTGCGATAAAATAAGTAGTAGAAGAAGAAGCAGCAGCAGAGACGAAGCTGAAGGTGTGTCTGCGGCTACAGGAGGGCGGAGCTCCGAGCTAGCTTGTGTTCACGGGCAAGTTTACTCAGCATAGTTAACAAAAACTGTATCCACAGTATCTTAATTAATTTAATGCACCAACCCGTGAGCTAAGTGACACACCCACGACATTCCTGACCAGCACAGTAGCAGGGGCACCTGGCTGACATGCTAACATGCTAACATGCTAACATGCTCGTGGTGTGACTTCTGTGTTCACTGAGGAACTTCTACCTTCAGTGAGGTTCTGCTGTTGGACTCTGTTAATCCCTGGTGTGAAGGTAGAGCCTCATTCAGCTCAGAGAGGCTGAGTGGACTGGTTATACTGGGACCAGGGAGGCCGAGTGGACTGGTTATACTGGGACCAGGGAGGCTGAGTGGACTGGTTATACTGGGACCAGGGAGGCCGAGTCGACTGGTTATACTGGGACCAGGGACACATGAGTGGACTGGTTATACTGGGACCAGGGAGGCTGAGTGGACTGGTTATACTGGGACCAGGGAGACACGAGTGGACTGGTTATACTGGGACCAGGGAGGCCGAGTGGACTGGTTATACTGGGACCAGGGAGGCCGAGTCGACTGGTTATACTGGGACCAGGGACACATGAGTGGACTGGTTATACTGGGACCAGGGAGGCTGAGTGGACTGGTTATACTGGGACCAGGGAGGCCGAGTCGACTGGTTATACTGGGACCAGGGAGGCCGAGTCGACTGGTTATACTGGGACCAGGGACACATGAGTGGACTGGTTATACTGGGACCAGGGAGGCTGAGTGGACTGGTTATACTGGGACCAGGGAGACACGAGTGGACTGGTTATACTGGGACCAGGGAGGCCGAGTGGACTGGTTATACTGGGACCAGGGAGGCCGAGTGGACTGGTTATACTGGGACCAGGGAGACACGAGTGGACTGGTTATACTGGGACCAGGGAGGATTGGTTATACTGGGACCAGGGAGGACTGGTTATACTGGGACCAGGGAGGCCGAGTGGAGTGGTTATACTGGAACCAAGGAGGCCGAGTGGAGTGATTAAACAGGGACCAGAGAGGACTGGTTATACTGGGACCAGGGCGGCCGAGTGGACTGGTTATACTGGGACCAGGGAGACACGAGTGGACTGGTTATACTGGGACCAGGGAGGCCGAGTGGACTGGTTATACTGGGACCAGGGAGACACGAGTGGACTGGTTATACTGGGACCAGGGAGGATTGGTTATACTGGGACCAGGGAGGACTGGTTATACTGGGACCAGGGCGGCCGAGTGGACTGGTTATACTGGGACCAGGGAGACACGAGTGGACTGGTTATACTGGGACCAGGGAGGCCGAGTGGACTGGTTATACTGGGACCAGGGAGACACGAGTGGACTGGTTATACTGGGACCAGGGAGGATTGGTTATACTGGGACCAGGGAGGACTGGTTATACTGGGACCAGGGAGGCCGAGTGGAGTGGTTATACTGGAACCAGGGAGGCCAAGTGGACTGGTTATACTGGGACCAGGGAGACACGAGTGGACTGGTTATACTGGGACCAGGGAGGATTGGTTATACTGGGACCAGGGAGGACTGGTTATACTGGGACCAGGGAGGACTGGTTATACTGGGACCAGGGAGGCCGAGTGGAGTGGTTATACTGGAACCAGAGAGGACTGGTTATACTGGGACCAGGGAGGACTGGTTATACTGGGACCAGGGAGGACTGGTTATACTGGGACCAGGGAGGCCGAGTGGACTGGTTATACTGGGACCAGGGAGACACGAGTGGACTGGTTATACTTGGACCAGGGAGGACTGGTTATACTGGGACCAGGGAGGACTGGTTATACTGGGACCAGGGAGGCCGAGTGGAGTGGTTATACTGGAACCAGAGAGGACTGGTTATACTGGGACCAGGGAGGACTGGTTATACTGGGACCAGGGAGGACTGGTTATACTGGGACCAGGGAGGCCGGGCGGACTGGTTATACTGGGACCAGGGAGGACTGGTTATACTGGGACCAGGGAGGCCGAGCGGACTGGTTATATTGGGACCAGGGAGGACTGGTTTTACTGGGACCAGGGAGGCCGAGCGGACTAGTTATACTGGGACAGAGAATGAAGAGAGTAGAGATGTTGAACCTGGAGCAGATTGTGGAGGTCTTCGTGGTGCTCAAGACTCGCAGACTGCCGTTCAGACAGGTGAGTAAGACAACACACTGCTGAACTGTCTAGATGAGAACGTCAACAACCACTTCGTTGGGCATTGGCGTTGCCTAGTGACGTGTGTGCGCTACGCTGTGTAAAAACTGTGCAGTCTCTCCTTTGCTGTGTTTGTGGCTGCAGCCTGTGGAGTTTATATTGTTTACATGTCCACGTTGTCTTCTTTGGTGATGTTTTATTCTACTGTTGATTCTAAAAGAAGTTTCAGGCGCCTTGGTGTCCATAGCTAGCTTTATTTATCGTTGATCATTTAGTTGTGTCTCTTTTCTGGTTATTTCTTGTGAGGCTACACTGAGGAAGGCTGTTGTATATTTATATAATTGATAATCAGTTGTATGCATAGACTGCAGAGTGCCTGTGTGTTGGTTTGGACATTAGGAGTCTTGTTGCTAGTGTTGTTCCACTTGTGTTTAAGTTGACATTTAATGCAATTAATCTATTTTGTAGTCAAAATATGTTCTTCCCACCCCCACCTACTTGTTGCTTTTACTTAAGTAAATGTTTAGACACGTACTTTTACTCTTACTTGAGTAAAATTCCTTTAAAGTAACAGTATTTTTACTTGAGTACAATACTCTTTCTACCTCTGTTGATACAAAGACATATGGCGTGTGGCAGCAGGTTGCCACTTTTGCAGCCTGCAATACAGTATGCAGGACGAAGCTGTCCATGATCACAGTAGACCATTGCATTACACCTTATCATTTCCTCTGGAGCTGAAA
The DNA here is from genome assembly GCF_043250625.1 of Sebastes fasciatus. NCBI lineage: Eukaryota > Metazoa > Chordata > Actinopteri > Perciformes > Sebastidae > Sebastes > Sebastes fasciatus. Next base: position 31,670,034 of record NC_133806.1, on the reverse strand, counting down.
CTCAAACTGAGACTCATCAATAATGCACCTATGATCTCCCATTCAGAAGATCTCAATGGCAGATCAAGCTACTGTAGTATCTCCTCTTCTCTTCTCTTCTCTCTCCGCCTCTGCTTCTTCCAGATACTTTCTTTAGAGCAATGTCCATATATGTAAATTCACTCCGCTGACCACAATCTCCACACTAATGACTTCAAATGTCCAGGACCCTCATTTGGGAGTTTAGTTTTCCGCATAGATTTTCCCATTAGTCCAGTGCCTATAAGATTCATTCTGTCTTTTTTATTAAAACCCCCACAAATGGATGTCTCCATAATGAGTTTTTTTTTTCTTCTTCTGTTGGCCACAGCAACATAATGTCAACCGTTGTCTCTGGACAAAATGATATCCCTGACTATATAGGGTGAGAGATGCTCCTCTATTCAGCTCTCTTACTCTCTAACTGAATTATTAAATACGCAGAATCTGGTTAAGCAGTGTACATTTTCCTAAAGGTCAGAAAGTTCATTAACTATGGACTACCATTGATCGTATCCTTGTAGTTCCCTGCTGGGTGTAGGTTTTTCGAACCTGGTTATTGAGTATACTACCTGCTCTTTATACAGCTATGAAAGTATATGTTTTAGTCCTGTCACGTGGTGTAAACGTAGGCAAATATACTGTACTTTTTATCAGTAAAATCTGGTTTTATCACTTACACTTTGATTTCAGAAGTATTAAAGGTAACAGTTGTCCTTTTCCCCCCCAAGCCACGTTTTTTAATCCACTGCACTTTGGCTGGCTAAAGAACATTTCAGCGTAAAGACCACATGCCCCCCCCCCCCCCCCCCCCAGCTGTATCTTTAACCAGAAAAATCCATAATGACTATGACAGCCGCAGTATCTGTTTCACAACAGTCCGCTCATGTCAATCAGCATGATGCCGATAAAGATCTGTATTTTGATTGAACGTGTGCAAAACTACTCATACTTTACACGAGCGACTTTGATGTTAAACCATTTGAAATCATATCAGATGCTGCACGGCGGAGGAGCGACCCAATCAGCAGAGATGATTTCATAAAGGGGGCTCTTGGGTTTCAGCGTCATAAATAACTCATGGTAATCCCATATTTCTCTGACTTCTCTCATTTGAGCTCGGGATGGAAAGAGGGCAGTTGTGACAAACATTGTTAGCGCGGCTGCCAAGCCGTTCTAACCTGGCTTTATGTGTCTTGGCTGCTCTGGTTTCTCTGCGCTAGGACCTATGAGGTGATGTCCCAAGTTATCCATGTCCTTACCTTTTTTAACCCATTACGTACTCTGCATATAGAATAACAAATTCTAGGGTTTAGCTTCAAGGAGGATTTTGCCTTTTTAAGTAGCAGTTTATCCAGAAGGGAAAGCATGAATTTTGTATCTCTTTACTCTTTCAAGTAATGTTGCTGTTTTTGGCTGCCTTTTTCACAGTGATAATAATGATAATAATGTGCGAGGGCGTGTGCTTGTGAGCGCACACGTGCCGCTCTGTAAGGATTTTTGAAATGGCTGGATTCATAAGTCATGGGTACCCCACGCTGAGACCTCTTCCTACACGTGCAATTTTCCGAAGCCAGCCACTCACCCAAGCAATAATTATGCTGAAGTTTTCAATTACACTCCTTCCATTTCATTAACAAAAAATGTTTGGCTATTGTATAATTAGATATATGAGCTTACCACCTACATTTAACATAGCCACTACACAGCAGCTTGATGGAAAACAGAGAGGGATTTTAGCATGTGTGCATTTAACGGCGGTTTAGTAGTCTACTATAAAGTCAAATCAGCTAGACGTTATGCAGCCGGCTTCCCCCTCCTTTTTTTTCCATCATTTTGCTCAGGTCCTCTAATCTACGAGACGTATACAGACCTGTAATTGAGTATCATGACATGTTTGTTGCTGTATGGGAGGTTTTGTTAACATGAAAGTACACATGTACACTGGCTACATGTTATCAGTTGTTGGTGCCTATAAATTTAAGAGATCCGACATTTGAACCACATGTTCCAGTGAGAGATTATTAGTTACCTTAGCCCCTGGCATTAAATTAAAGTAGGAAAAAAAAGCATCCCAAGTGAGTATTTATTTTCCATTAAACGACTTTATAGAATGTTTTAACACTTGGAAACTTAAACTCTGTCTCACCCTCTCTCCCCGCTGCAAAGTATAACCCGAACTGTAGTTGATATTATATAAAAAAAAAAATCAAACTGTCCATCATTGTGGCTATCTCACCATCTTAAGTGGCTGTACCCTGTTACCACACAGGCTTGAGTTTCAGGGCAATGCAATCCAATACAAGCCACAGAAACTCTCCTCAGTCCTGTCATTTTGTCTGTTCCCTTTCACATCCCTCGCAACAGGTTTCCACTGGAGGCCAAGATTGTTCTCAGTGAAGAGGTATGTGTTGCTGCTCTACCTACATTAGCGGAAAACCGCAGAGCTTAAAGTGACTGAAAGTTAACTTGATGTCTACAGCAGGTATTTCAAAGGCTCGCTGGTGCATGATTCAAACTGAATTCGGAGGTTTTTTTAAATTGTATATTACCGCTAAGTTATTGTTCACTTGAAATGTGGCTGACCTAGTTGCTTGACGCCAGTGCATCGCTGATGGACAGCGACGCCTCTAGGTGTGTCTGTGATGTCAAAAAGCTGATTAAGAAGACAAAAAAAAAGAAGAAGAAAGAAACGGAGGAGGGGAAGAGCGATCTGATGACGCAGAGATAAAGTCAGCAGGGGACAGAGTTTTAATGAGGCCGGCCTCTCATTGGAGAGATGTTCAGTTCAGCTGGGCTGTAAAGTGATCCTGGCCCGATATTCCCCGGCCCTGTGACAGAATTATTAAAAGCTCATCCTCCTAATGCAGCATCCACAGTGTCACCTTTCGCAGGTCCTCAGAGACACTTGCCCAATAGGACTGCCTTTTGTTTTTTTCCACAGGTAAATTGGCATAGAACAGACGAGCACCCAATCCAACATCACCGACTGGTGACGGTAAATTGAACCCTCTCGCCACAACTTGGAACATGACTCGCTCTCAGCCGCACTTAATGCTTTTTTTCTATCTGTCAAAGTTAGCCATAAGTATTATGTATATGAGCCCTGATTCCCCATCATTAGTGATACTAATTGCATTATGGTGGTCATCAGTTGCAAAAATGATCTCAAAGTGGTGTCCATTTTTAAGGCAATTTTGATGCTAAATGGATTTTGCCTCTTTGTGCATAGGAGCGAGTCCCCTCAAGCCTGTACTAATTACATCCATAATCAAATGCGTTCTGTGCCTTCTTGTTAATGACATTGATCTTTTGGAATATCCGAGCCTATATTCTGTGAGATTATTGGATAAAGTGCAGGGCGAAGTCTGCGTGACCCCAGGAGGAAGACGTCGCTGCAGACATAAGTGGGTATTAAATGGATATAATTAACAGTGACCCTTCCTGGCACTCTGCGCTGCCGAGGCCTCTGGTCCATGGATCATACAGCAGAGGGGATGAATTAGCATGGGTTAGGAATGGGAAAATTAAAATTAAGAAAAGGGAGACGGGCCGAGAGATAGATCAATGTTGAGCCGGTGGGCTTATCAGCTGATAGGGGCCACAGACGTATTAGTCAGGTTTCACCGATGAGGCAAAATCCATCATTTAGAAACTTCTGCTCTTAATTTCACGCCAAACTTCAGCTAAAGCATCAGATAACTTGGATGGATTTAAATTAATGTTCCTTCTCTTCCTTTATGTTTGCATCAGCAACCTCCTATGCCTCCTGGGTGGGCATTGACTATGTTTGCTTATTGATCATTCAAAGGTCACAACCTTTTATCCCTAATCCATTGTGATGATGTAGATGAATGATTTGGAGCGAGATGAATCCAACCTTGCAACATATAATCGGAGTTTTGCTCTCCATAATATAAAGGCTAATCGAGTCTTGTGCTGTGTTTGTGAATGCATCTAATTGTAGAGCGGAGTATTTCAATCCTGTGACACACTGACCTCTCTTAGTCTATCTGGCAGTCGTTCCACCCCTGCACAGGTGGGTCCCATTGTGGCGTGTGTGCGCTGTTTGCTTTTCTGCTGTACTGTTGGCATGATGAGGGTAATTGGAGTGTTGGTCTGGTGAATCAGTGCCAGCCTGGGTGGGCAGATTGCATATGATGATCATGTTCTGACCAGATGGCTAGCTGGCACAAGGGTTTGGATTGGCAGGGTGTGTATATGTATGTTTGCATGTGTGTGTGTGTGTGTGTGTGTGTGTGTGCTGGGGAGGGTTAAGTGGGTATGAATAGCAATTTATTGTGACTGCTCATTTGGAAACATATAGTGAAACTCTACGCATATACACACAGAGACAATGGGCCTCACACAAGAACCACTGGTACAAAAAGACGTGTGGCACCTACGAGTGATTTAAGAGAATGTGTGGCATTCATCGATTTTCTCTTACTTACTATTTTATATTTTATATTGTATAAGTATTAACGGAATATACAAGCCTGTACGAGTGTTTGACTTGAGAATTATAATATCTAAATCTGAATGAACTGGGAGTTTAAATATGATATCGAAATCATTCAAATTAAATGTATAACTAAAAATAACTTGATGCTAAATTAAAAATATGTTCATGGAGTCATCATCATGGTTTTCCAATTTACTGAGGTTTGAATTTTATTTATTTATTTTTGTATATTTGCTGTTGCACCCAGGCTGGGGCTAGCACTTAGTGAACAGTACATGTCAGGTGCTAGGCAGGCAATGTATTGTATCTTAAACGGTGTTATGATTTGTTGTGCTTATTAATGCCAGGTTTCATCATAATTTATTCAGTCACTGGTGTTTGTTGTTTTAGATCATCTAAACGTAGGATCCAATTTAGTGGATTAATTCATTTGCTTCATCTATTATGTTTTCATTCAAGTATTTGTTTTATTGTTTCTTGTTTGCATTGATTTCTAATCATTGTTCACATGAAGGCCCCTTGCTCCACCAGGTGAAGGGCAGTGTGGACTGTACCAAGTGGGACCTTGGGATGGGGGAGGAAGCAGTGGGTTTTCTTTTTGTATTTTGTTTCTTACCAGCCTGTGTAGAATTAACTCTAGCCTGAATAGGATGTTGTAAAATTATTGTAAATCTAAATGCCTCAGTGGAAAGACTGATGTAACTAACATGCTTAATAGCTTTAATTGTCTGCTGAATTTTACCCTTGCTATTAGCAATATAGATTTGACCAGGAAGTATTAGGCTCGTTCGAGATAAGCAAGGCCTGCGTAGAATCGATCACCGGCGATCGCCGCGCATTGCATGCCTGTTAGATTTGTGTCCCACTTGTTCCCGACTTGCTCTGACGTCATGCACACGTGGGCAACGATAACCTCGCGAGATCAAGGCGGCTGCAGTTTTTAGAGCCAGGCGCCGCAGATGCTCTCCACCGACTGCAAGACCCAGGGCATTATGGGAAACGCCTGGCTCGCACCTGATCAAAGAGCTTATTGGCTCTTAGTTTTGACAGTAAACACCACGTGTTGTAGAAAGTCCCAACTTTCTGTGTAATTGTAATATTTAACGCTAGATTGTATTAGTCTCATGTTGTGCAATGAAGGTTTCATCTGTTAACAAACACATCTTGTGTGGTTGATAATAATAATTATTATAATAATAAAGGTTATATATAACACTTATCAAAACGAGTACTCATTATGTGCTTTACAAGGCGGACAAAAAAATAATAAAGGATAGAATCCAATGCCAGACATACGCACATTTCCACATAGATTTACAAACAAATATAAATAAATCCCAACGTGGTCTGAAAACTACAAGTGACCTACAGATCGGATCTAACAGGAAGTCACTTTTTCTGTGACTTCCTGTAAATTCCGTGAAGGCTGCTGGAAACGGCTAGAAACTGTCCGACTTGACTGTAGCTTTTTGTCAACGCCCCCCGCTGCTGCCGCCTGATCTCGTCTACTTTCCAGGCGAGGAGCAGTTCATCTCGAACGAGCCTACTTACAGCTCTTGTTTGATTCATTTGGACTTTTGTTTGTGGGCTAGAGAACCATCCTTCATGTCAGTGAGTTTCCTTTGTTCTTGCTTTGATGCCATTTGTTCTGTGTATATTAATGTTAAGAAACAGTCAAAGGCAGAGCCCTGAACCAAGTTTCTAGACTCATTTTGGTTCTCCAAACCTCCCAGAACTGCTGGCCAACATCTTCATCAACAGGGTTTGAAAGTGTTCACCCTAACAGTACAAAAAGGTGTGTGAGGACTTTCTGCTGTTTTTGACAGCTCAAAATGTTTTTCATTTTAGGATCACAGTGGGACAGAGAGACTGGGATTAAGCTTGGAGAATGTTGAACTGAGAGCAGATTGAGGAGGACTTTGCAGTTCCCAAGACTCGTAGAATGCTGTTCAGACAGGTGAGTACAACAACACACTCATTGGACTCATTCTGAGATAATCAACAACCACGGTGTTGCTTAGCAAAGTAGCGTTGTGTGTGTACGTGCTATGTGGCTTGTAATGACTGTGCAGTCTGTCCTTTGCTGTGTTTGTGGCTGCAACCACTGTGGAGTTTATATTGTTGTCTGTGTTGTCCGTTATGGTGATGCTTTATTCTACTGTTGGTTCTATAAGAAGTGTCAGGTAATTCAATATATGTGGCTTAATAATTAATGCTTGGTGCACCCACCGTGGTGTCCACAGTTTTTTTCATTTATTGTTGGTGATTTTTGTTTAATTGTCTGAGTTTTGTCTCTTTTCTGGTTAATTCTAGTGAGGCTACACTGAGGGAGGCTGTTGTATACAGTAGGCCTAATTGATAATCAGTTGTGTGCACAGGTTGCAAAGTGTCGTCTATAGAAAAGGAATTTACTGTTGGTTTGGACATAAGGGGTCATGCTGCTGATGTTGTTCCACCTGTGTACATGTTGGCATTTAATGCATTGTATTTTGTAGCTTAAAGATGCTCTTTAATTTAGTTAAACTTTACTTGAGTACAATAGTTTAGTACTCTTTCCCCCTTTGCTCTCTCTGACAGCCTCAGGGTTTTTTATGCAGGCCGTTGTTAGGGTGAACATCCTCTGTTGCAACCGACAGTATAACATCATCCAGTGTATACATCTGTATACATCTGGGTACATCTGTATCCATCTCAGTCACGTCTCAGTCATTAACTGCTCATCTTTAGCAAGATATTTTTATCTAACTTCATGTTAAAGCTAAGGGTGGTACACTTCTTCAAAAACATTTTTGTTACATTTATCAAAATTCTCATTACATCCCAACAGCAATCAATAAATCAAATGCTCTGACCAAAAAAGTCCAATCCAATCATTTCAATCAGCCCGAATTAAATGAATGATGGGGCTGTCTGCCCACGTGTCTGCCTACCTGCCTACGTGCACTCTACCCGTGCACTCATTGCGCATCACTGGAGTCTTCCACAAGCTGCTAGCTTGACAGCTGTGAATACTGACAATAGTCATGTTCGTTGTTTAAGATCATAATGATAATCTTATGAGTGGCTTGGGAGGGAATCCTGAACGGACGGGCTGTCACTCTGATTTTCCCGCTAGATTTAGGGACTTTTGGAGCTGGTGCTGCTGGCTACTTTCACTGGGCTCTGTTTTTCAGTTGGATAATGTTTAAAAAACTAGCTTACTCTTGCTAGTTCTCAACATTACCAACCCTACCTTTAAACCTTTTAATTTCTCTCACAACACAGCGCTGCTCTGATGACATGCCATTGGAACTTAAACATTTTTGTGAATTAAACTTGCGCCCATAGAGGGAATGGAACAGATTCATATAGCAATTTGAGCTTTTGAGCTACAGGTAAAATAGTGCAAATGATGAGAGAGAATGTTTCATAAAAAGGAACACATAGCAAATGTATTCAAGTGCACTTTTTTTATGCACAAGTTTGGTTTGATTTAGATTCCTCCCTCTGCATCAAAACAGTGGACCACTAGCAGACCACATTGCGGTGGCCAGTCTCATGTTCTTGTCTAAAGTCCAAGCCACTTGGAAATGTATTACTTTCGAAGATGACAAATGGCTCCAGCAAAGTTTTGCACATGCGGCCGGATAAAGTTTATCTTTAGGGCATGTGCAGCTGCCAACAGTACTTCCAGAAAACTTTAATCTTTCCTTTCAGAGCCTCACTTCCTATTTCTGCGCAGGGGACTTGATGGGAGGCAGACCGGGGGTGTTTTGACACCCGTCTGAGGAAACGATCTCAGTGAGTGGGCCCGCCGCTGCCGCTGCTGTAGCGTTGCAGCCTGTCTCCTGTGGTTCCCTGCTGGCTGTTTCTGTGTAACTTAGCGCCCTGGCTACTTAATTAGAGCTTTAAGTTGGAGGGGAAAGAACCCAATAGGAGCAGAACACTTCTCCCAGTAAGCCAGCCATGTGGCTAACCAACTAGAGGAAGGTGCTTTTATTGAGAATAATCCATCAGTGTGATCTGATGAGGTGCTGATAAATGATTAACCTACAGGGTATGATAAACAGCTTATTAAATGTTACAGATCCACATGGAGGCAGATATTACATGGGGTTGAGTCGCCCGTCGCCCTCACACGTCAGCGGGGGCAAACATCATTACAGCGATGCTGTACTGCTGCACACCAAACAAATAAATACAAAAAAGCATGGAGCAAAGCAAACTGGCAACAGTAAACACTATTGATGTGGCCGGCAGATTTCATTACAACACTCTGCTGTTTCAACTAATGACTAACTTCTTCAGCAAAATCTAACATTGTAAGAGCAGCAGCAGCAGCGAGAGAGAGGGAGAGAGAGAGAGAGAGAGAGAGAGAGAGAGAGAGCGGGAAGGAGGGAGGGAGCATTACTGGCGTTGCTGTCAGTAGGGGGCTCAGGCCAAGTGGGAAAACGTCAGCACTGTCAATGGGAAGGAGGGCTTGATGTTGCAATGATAGGCCTCTGTAATGGGCACTTTGAAAGAACAATCAGTGCCTTCTGTGAATCATATAGCCCGGCATGTAATTCATGTTTGCGTCTGTGAATTTGTGTCAGAGCATGAGAACAAAAACTATTTGTAGTCTGTAGAAACTAAGCTAAAGGTTATGCATGTCCTCTTTTTATGAGTCGCAGCATCACGGCTCATAGTCTGACTCATTTTTCGGTTCTGTTGTTTTTTCATTTTTTTTTTTTTTTTTTTGCTTGTTTCCTTTATAGAGTCTCTATTTGTATGCAAAGAATTTCCTGTAACAAGACTTTGTTGGTTTCATTGTCAGATATTTTATTGCAGGCCCAGCCCGGGAAAGTATCAGTTTCCAAAGCTGTTTATGTGTATTTACAGTATCATAATATTCTATTGAGAACATTTTGAGCTTGTTAGGGTGGATGTTACAATTAACCACCACCTGTATGTCACTGCCAATGCATCAAATGCTTGCTGGGAAAGGTCTCTTACTGATGACATTATAGGCCAGTGCCAATACAAAATTGTGATCACCAGCATGTAAGCCAAAGTAGATTTGACATCTTCCAAAGTATGTTAGATTTACGTATTTGACTTTTTTGTAAGGTGCGACCTTTGTATTATGTATTTTAGTAGTGTGTGCACTCAGTAAAATGTTTATAAGATAATTCAGAAGTATCATCAGGGGTAATTTTAGACTTCTTTTAGGGGTGCTCAAGCACACCTACATTTCATCTTAGAACCCCTAAAAAATTACTATCAAACCATCTGAAATTGCCGACATCCACCGGTCTATAAGAGGCTAGTGGACTCTGTCCTAACTAGTGAATTATGATTGGTACCAACCATGTCATGCTAGCTTGTCGAGAAGGAGGCTACATAACGCTCAAAAGTTAGGCTAAATTTTGGCGAGAAAGAACTGGCATGGCGATTTTCAAAGACCCTTACCTCTGACCTCAAGATGTGTGAATGAAAATGGGTTCTATGGGTACCCACGAGTCTCCCCTTTACAGACATGCCCACTTTATGATAATCACATGCAGTTTTTTGCATGCAGTATAAATGTGTTATTTTTGCATATTCTAAAAATGGTTTATTTGAATATTTCTGCATACTGGGGTCCCTAAACAATCTTGGAATTGCATAAATTTCTTATAACTGGAAAGATGAGATTCTTGTGGATTCATTGAGCCCAAGACATTTACACCATAACTTGATGCAGAAAAGGCAGAAATTGGTGCATAAAAATTCACCAGAAGGCAGGAAATGAAGTACTTGACGCTCAAAATTTCCTTGACTGTAAACCCCCCTTAAGGTCTGATCCTAGAATCGCCCCATAACAGTGATTCCTAAGTGCTACCTGTAGAGCAAATGCAATCATGACCAAACTGACCTAAAATAACATCCAGTTTAAAATCAGTTCCAATGAGCACATTTGGAACATGATGGGTGGTGTCAGTGACTGGGTGCTTTTCATCTGGCAGAGCTGTGGGGCATTTAGAAAACCGCGTGGCATAAAACATATGAGTAAAAACAATTCATGTCACAATATATCCGGCAACAACAAAACAAGAGATGGAGGGTAGTAATTAATAATGGATCCCGTCTTCCCCTCCTGTCTGCAGTGTGTTTCACCTTAAAGAAAGGAAAAGATAAATCTGTATCGCTTAAACCCCCCTGCTCCTCCGACCAGATTAAAAATTCATAAGATATATTGAATCGGTGTGGAAATCCCAAAATATATGCAATTTGATCAGGTGGGGATTAAAAATGTCGTTGTGCTTGTCAATAAGGGTCGGCGGCGACGTGGCGGTATCACATTGACTCCTGCGTATTAATACTTAGTGTCCTATCGGGCCTTCAGCTGATTGTTTGGAATGTAAATGATGCTGCTGATGGCTCCGGTGACTGATGGCTTAAATTCCAATTAATCAATTGCTTCATCAGTTTCCCTAATTCAGATCAAATATCTCCTGAGTGCACACTCTTCTTTCAGTGGTATTAGAAGAAATAAATGCTCTGGAAGTAATTTTCATCAATCTCGTGTACATGCCAATATCCCTCACAAGCCCGGTCCAGGTTGAGGACTTAATGTCTTAAGTGTGTGTACGTGTGAGTGTGTGTGTGTAGGAGAGGGATTTGCATATTAGGAGTGGAATGTAAGGAAGACAAATAGGGCTACTTATTTGTGCATACTTATTTTGATTATTTTACTTTATAGCTATTTTCTGCCAACATTAAGTTTGTGAGTCTATTAATAAAAGACTGAATGTAAATGTTTTTAATATTCAAGATCTGCTGCACACATGCAGTGTCTTTAGTTTTCCTTTTGCTGTATATAGATCATGATAAAATGGTCTTGCAGCAGGCATATAAGCAGGTTGCTGCCCTGATATTCCACCGCTCCATAAGTGCAGTTATGACAGGTCATAAGATCCCACCTGTAAGGAAACCAACCAACCGCGTTAAATGAACCTGACGTGAGCCGACCTTTTGTACCGCGGAGGCTATACATATCGCCGCATCTCAAAACCCAAGCTGCCACGGAAGGGCCCCACTGTACGATAAGCCTTGTCAATTATACAAAATAAAATCAACTATTCATAAGTAGGCTGTAATAGGATATTGGCTGACAGATTTAATAATTCAGTTTTGCTGAGGCTTAACCGGTATTAGTTTGTAGCTAATGGTCGCCTTTGTTAAAAATTCATTGAAGACAATGCTGGAGTGAGAAGATACACATAATTATGCCTACTTCATTTACTTTAGGGCCCCCCCCTGCAATTTAAAAGCGACTTCTAAAGAGTCCTCGACTGTTTAAGCATGCAGAAGCAAAGGTACTGTAATTTGATTTATGAATTTGATCCCACCCACCCTCTAATTTAATTCATCAATGTTTCAGAAGGAGCAATTATGCATTGTGCTACAGCTCTTCATAGCTCCATTATCCGGCCTGAATATCTTTGTCAGAGGGTGTGTAATGGTATTGCTACATATTCCATAATGGCTAGAGGGGGCCTTGTCCCTCACACCCATTATTAGCGTGTCCATCTCCTTAAATTGAGGGTCTGTTTTTTGAATAATAGCTTTTGACAACAAGCAGATAACAAGGACACGAGTGAAGTTTAAGAGGCTGTGCACTCAGAGACTTGGACGCGGATGTTTCTTTTTTCTGATCTTTTGTTTCATGTTGAGTACAAATTTTGCCAAACTAAAAGCCTTGTTTGATGTGGCCTCTGCCTGCTGGTGTACAGGCTGTAAAGAGTATGCATCATTTCAGTGATCCATGTCACATAGCTTTTTAATTTGCTCATAGTGGAATAGCATTTTTGTGAGAATGGTTCCATTCATACATTCAGTTTATTTGTGAGTCCTTCTGCTTTTGCTTGACCTCTTTGCGTCGCTTCTCATCCTCAACTGCAAGGTGCAGCGGGTGGCCAACCAAAAAGGCCTCTGAGAACAAGCAGCGGAGCTTACACCCAACCACCCCCCCCCCCTACCCCCCAGCCCCACCACCACCACCACCTCCACCACCCCTCGACAAATGCTCAGCGGTCGTGAACTACATCGATCTGGGGTATAATTCTCTATGAAATTGATGGATGAGGGCAGCCATTGACAGAAAGGGTAAAGACCACTTTGAGATGTCCCCTGTGAATAAGTATGATGGAAAATAGATTGTTGAAGAAGATTTATGTTTGTTCTCCACTGCCACAGGAGAGGGCTGCCCCCCCACACCCACCCACCCACCCCAGCCCTGACCAATCAAACATGTCATTGTGGTCAGATTAAACTCACCGGCTCTATTCAGCTGCCAACTTTGTGACGATTAGCTCATTCTCCTAATGCAGGAAAAAACAGAACAGGAAACACTTTGTGTTTTTTTTTTCCATAGCCATCTCTGTGTTACAGTCATGACAGGTGATGTAGTGGGAAGTTAAACTGTGGGTAAACCTTACCTTAATGATAAACAGAAAGCAACCATAAGACACAAATAATTATATTTTAAGAAAAGCAATATTTTTTCTTATTTGCTTAAGATATTTGCTTATAATGTATAACGTTCAGCGTTGATTTAATGAAATAATTGTGAGGCCACTAGTTTCAATCGTGAACAAGCGCAATTAAAAGAACTGTGTGTAGCATTTAGGAGGATATATTGGCAGAAATGGAATATAATATTAATAAGTATGTTTTCTTCAGTGTATAATCACCTGAAAATATGAATGATTGGTTTTGTTGTTACCTTAGAATGAGCCGTTTATATCTACATACGTTGCGGGTCCTCTTCACAGAGCCGGCCGCCATGTTTCTACAGTAGCCCAGAACAGACAAACCAAACACTGGCTCTAGATAGGGCCATTCGAGTTTTCACGTTTTCACGGCCACCGTAGTTCTCCTTCACGCTTGGCACACGGGAGAAGTTTCAGTTGGTTGCAATCTGCAGCCTCACTGCTAGATCTGCAAATCCTACACACTGTGCCCTTTAAAGGTCACCTATTATGCAAAATGCACTTTTCCATGTCTTTTAAACATCAATATCTGTCCCCAGTGTGTCTACAGGCCACCATAGTATCATAAAAGACCATCCTCTCTCTTTTTCTCCTCCGTTTGTCCGGAAATGGGTGCAGAAAAAAAAATCGTTTTTTTTCCTTCTCTTCTGACGTCATTAGAGAAATGCAAGCCATGTAAGGGTTTCCTGGTCGAACCAGAGAGAACCTTCAGTAGCTGACCCCGCCCCACAGCGCGTCACTGTCTCTCCTCCTCAACCTAACTTGAGCAAAGTCTGCAAGAACCAGCAGAACAGGCTTCATGTACTCCCATCATCTAAATATAACATGTTCTTTCACAAAGGCTTTATGTAATTACACTGTTTAAACAGATGATATTTATATATTATATATATTTGATGTCATGCATGTAGCAGACTACAGGTAGTAAATAGTGACTTGTAAGCAACACAACACATTTCTGTTTCACAGTCAAACTTTATTTGAGTTGACAGATGACAATATTAATTATTCACAGCATTTGTAATCATCTCACCTGTTAGTTAGTTATGTTAACATGGTACAGGAGAAAGTCTTCAGCTCTGGTAAACTATGGTAAGCTAAGCTCCGGTGGTCTGTAGTCATGGTAACACAGAGACAGCTACTACTGTAAATAATATACCATTACTCTGATCTTCCATACATTTATCTTTTAGCAGAAATAATGAACTGACTACTGTTTCACATCTTCTATTTTCCACCCTGATGGTCGTTGTGTTTACACACCGTCTCATAGCGGTAGCATGTAGCTAACCCGTTAGCATGTAGCTACATGCTAACGGGTTAGCTCTGTATCTCCCATCTGCTTTCAGCTATCTGCTCTCCTCTGGGATGATTCTGTCGGTCATTTCTCACAGATGGATCTGTAAAGACAGACGTAAAACAGAGTGTATGTTTACGGTTTACAGAGTTGATGCATGAGGTAAACACTGAGTTAACTAACAGAGCTATAAATAGTATTATTTACCTGAGAGAAACCGTCAGGAAAACCTGGAATCTGGACCGCAGATGTTCATCATGTGTCGCCGATTTCTGATCAGATTCCTCCAGTAACGTGCGCTGGGTGAAGTTTCTGGTTTATAAACTTTAAAGTGGTTTATAAGCTCTATTCTAGCTGCCTCTCCCTCCACTCTGAGAGCTTCTCCGGGAGGGAGGGGGAGGGTGACGCTGTTGTTGTTGAGGAAGTTTGATTGACAGAAAACGCTGACCAATCAGAGCAGAGTGGGAGGAGACAGGCTGTGAATCAGTGGTTTTCAGACAGAGGCTGAATTAGGCTCTGAGGCAGGCAGACTCAGGCTGCAGTATGAGAAGAATAAAGGGTTTTTTGAACATTGCAGCATGTAAACATGTTCTAGTGCAACATTAAAATACATCTATGAACCTGGAAATGAGCATAATATGTGACCTTTAAAGGACTGTATGAATATTATAAGGGTTGGTAAAGTTCCATTAACTAAAAGAGGAAAAGCATAAATAATTTAAAATAATGTACCCAGATGTAAACATTTAATATTTTAATAGAACATGTATTTTCATAATGCACAACCAATATGCACATTAGAAATGACCAATTTATGGCAAACAAATGATGCATGACATTTGCCGAATATTTCACCCACACTATGTTTGAAGGGACTGATACACCACTAGTAAGCTCTTGTTTTACGCATGAGGGAATTTGGTTTTAAGTGTAAAGTGAAATATATAAAGTGTGTTTGGTTGCAGTTTTGTTAACTTTGGAAGAGAGGACAATAAACTGGACTATGGACTGAAAAAGGCCCTGCAGGACATGGTCATGTTCCAAACATAGCATGGCACACATCTTTTTAAACTAACTATTTTGATCTCTTTTTGATATAATAAATCTCATTCAAACATATATGGGGAAAGAAAAAAAGTCCCTCCCCTGCACTCTCAAAATATAAACACTATCCTCCCTTTAGCTAAAATAATAATTAGACTACACCCCTCCTCAACCTGATGATTTTGTATGGTTTCTTATGCTATCCTGATATAAATGATGAATAGTATTGCTTTGCTTTATTCAAATATAGTAGCTTTTCAGGTGGCTTTTTATGTCCCATGTTGGGACTATCCTGCATCATGAAAATATAATTAATCAACTATATACTATTTCCATGTGCATTCTTGTAAATGTGTAGTTTGTTTTTTTGAGTCTATATCTTCATATCTATTTCCACACAGGACAGGATCTCTCAGTCTGTGTGTTCCACTGCACATGCTGCATTTCACTGAGAAGAAAGGCATTCAGCAGCTGAGCTTAGTGAATGTGTGTACAGTATGTCTAGCTCCTGTCCTGGCTCCTCTGTGGTGTAGTATTGTTTGGCTGCCAGCAGTGTAATCAGATAATACCACTGAGAGGTCAAAAGCACTGCAAGATTTAGCTTCAGATTTCTGTCACCTTTTACAAAAACAGCCAAAAGAACTGCTTCAAAAAAGTATCTGTACCCAGCTGTGGTTACAAATAAGTGAAACTTATTGTTCTGTTTTGTAACTTTGAAAAATAGTTTTTCTTTGTTCATTAACCACACAGTTACTGTATGGTTTATTATGGTTACTAAATCTTGGAATGTGCATTTTTTACTCAAGATCAGGGCTCTATAGGTGGCAATGCCAGTCACCAGTTTGGTCCAGACCAGAATATTTCTACAAACTTTGGAAGGATTAACATGATTTTTGAACAAACATTCATGGTCCCCAGAGGATGAAGCCTTTAGCTGCCTTCACATGATAAGAACATTTGCTCTTCACTCACTACTAGGTAGGGCACAGAGCCTTGCAGAGGCAAAGCGCAGGGCAGGTATAATATGTCATCAAAGAGTGCACAAGGAATGCCGTTCATTGGAGGCAATAACAACAGTTGCAGCCGTTATCTCATCAGTTGCGCTTTGAAAGTTTGCGGCAACCGATATCAAAGTTGAAATAATTTGATCTTTGAGTGCAGCGCTCGGTGACAATTCCGCGTGGTGCGCCACGCCAAGGGTAGCGCTTCCACCGAGCATGCTAACATGCTGAACTAAGATGGTTAGCATGTTAGCACTGTCATTGTTAGCATGCTGAAGTTAGCATTTAGCTAAATGGCTGTAGACTCCAAGGATGCGTCCTAAATTCCATACATGCTATTTAGTGCATTAAAACAGTATGTGATCATTTTTTGTATGTCTGAAACCTTAGTATGATACCATTATTATGCAAAGTGCATACTATTTCCAGTGAAATATTACAGTATTCAAACACTAGACAGTGTTTAAGTTTAAGTGCAAGTATAAGATTCCACTTTGCTATCGGCGTTATATCATTTTAAAATTATTTCAGACTTTATGATTCTCACAAATCATTGTTTGGTCACATTAGGCTGGTACAGGTTACCATAGTTACGCGTCTCCAACTAGTAAGGAGGCTCTCAGTAAGTGACGTCACAGTTCAGTGCATCCGAAAAGATACATATTGTTTATTCACACAAAAATGTGTTGAACGATGGTACACATGTTGAGTAAGTAGTGCATAGTGTACGATTTTGGACACAGACCAAACAGCAGCGTGCCTCCCACAACATACCCATCACATCTTTTTAATAGAGGAAAGTCATTTTTACATAATTCATGATGTCCCCAACACGTAATCGTTGCTCCAGAGATCATTTCACTCATTTTATTTCCCTTAAAAGACGCAACGTCTGTTATTATTTCATGGAACCAGCGGCGCACAGTTCCAAAGCATACTTTCTCTAATCAAACCGTAGTCAGAGGGTCAGAGGGAAATCTAACACAAGCATGATGTCCATGTTTAACCTTTTGGTGTCATGATCGGCGTCTTGTGTGGGCTCTGCCTGTAGCCCCTTCCCATGATGCTCTGCTGGCAGGGGTCCTCTCCTTGTGTAGCCTTTATTTACATGATCCTCTTATGAAAACATCACCTTTGGCTTCCCAGAGGGTTGAAACAGGATAAAACTAGTATCAATTAGGCCGAGAAAAAAGTCTTCCTACAAGCGATGTATCCAAAACTTCAGGCCTCAGTGGGTCTCGCTTTCATCGGGTTGCCAGAGGGTAAAGAGGTCTTCGTTTTGTTTATGTTTGATTTGGCAGCCGTCGCCGAGCATCATTTGTTGTCAGCAGAATATGGGGACAATGAGGAGATTACCTTCCCTTTTTATTAAACTTCAGCTTCAGAGTTCAGCTTCCCGTCATGATACGCATACAGAGAACTACAGCAAGACCTTGGATGATAAAATATCAAAAGTATTGACAGAAAATTGACCCTGTCAAACACACACAAAACCAATTTCCATAATGCATGACCTGTAATTACTGATGAGGTCAGAGTGGACGTTAAAAGGGCTGTGTATCCGCATGACCTGGACTATTAATCCGATGTATTGCAAATTAGAGTGTGAATAAGAAGACGTTCTTGATTTCTTGTACAGAGTATGTTTGATCAGTTTAAGAAGTCACAAATGTGTCAAGAAAAGGCACTAAATATATTGCTCCTAAAATATCTCTAATAATAACATGGCTGCCTCTGACTGTGATTTATGCTATTTGGAAGTTAATGTTGTTTGATCAATTATAATCATATCTTTTGAGCAAACGTGTTTGTGTGTGTGCTCTATTTAGTAAGACCACATGTCGGCACAGGGATAGACAGACAGATGAGGAAACTCTTGAACTAAAGATATTTCGAATTATTTCATAGCTTTGGAACTTTGGTGTCATTTTAAGGCTCCAGCAAGGATTAATATTATTACATTTATCTGACTAATTAAAGCAGTCTGAACTGACTGATGTGTTGGCATTCAGCTACTTATTACACATCCAGCAGACAGGGTGCAATAGAATTCTCCTTTAAGCTCCGTTTTGGTCTCCACCAACCCCTGAAGGAAATATGTCTCTTTAGCAGCTAAATGCTCCACTATTTTCACCCAGTGGGCAACCTCTGGGTCTGAGAAGTGAAGCTAATGCTTCAGTGCCTTGAACTTGCATTCTTTCTAATGGCCAGCAGGGGGCGACTCCTCTGGTTGCTAAAAGAAGTCTGGTTGTATAGAAGTCAATGAGAAAATGAGCCGACTTCTCACTTGATTTATTACCTCAGTAAACATTGTAAACATGAGTTTATGGTCTCAATCTCTAGTTTCAAGTCTTCTTCAATACAGCATGATGTTCATTTAGTAAATTATGGTCCCATTTAGAGTCAGATAAACCATAAAGCAGGGGATGCTTTAGGGTGTGGCTACCTTGTGATTGACAGGTCGCTACCACGGCGTTGTCCGGTCTGGGAGTTGTCCATGTTTTCGTCTTACAGCTTTAACACTTCACAGCGTGTTTTCAGTTAATGAAAGTTAATAGTAACATTCTGGTCACCTAAAAATGTCTTATTCATTGTTTGGTTGTACTTAGCTCAACCCTCTCGAGGCACTTCTGGTTGCAAAAAAACAAGATGGAGATGGCCAAAATGTCGAAATCAAGGCTTCAAAACAGCAACACGTAAACCAATGGGTGATGCCACTGTGACTATGTCCACTTCTTATATACAGTCTATGTTTTCACCAGGTAGTGACTAACTTTGTCTGTTTGTGCTGATCAGGTAGTGTACAGCTGGTTTATCTGAATGTTTTCACTGAAAACAGCTGCCTGCTGTGGCCAGAAACAACTCTATAAAAATGATGAGTGTGATTGATGATTTGTGGGTCATAAAGCTGAAACAATGAGTGAAATAGACCTCAAATCCAACAACAACAAAAATAGTTTTCGTAATATATGATGTCTCTTCCCACATGACCTTAACCATTCGCCTTTTGAATATAAACAGATAAGCCATTGACTTTAGGCCAGAATAGAGTTAAAGTTAAAGACATGGGTTTAGTGTTAATTTAAGTATTACATAAGGATGAGCATTAAGGCATGTAGTTCTATGGGTTTGATTCAGGGCTCAGGTTAGGGGACAAACGTAATGACGGTCCTCAGAAGTATAGGGATACACTGGTGTGTGACCTGCCACCTGTTTGATTTCATGCTGCTAAGAGATGCGCGGGACAGTGAGGATGTCCGGGTGGTGAAACGAGCTGTCACACACACACACTCACCCATCATCTTATGCAAAGGTGTAACCGGAGCCTTCATAAGACACCGGCGCTGAAAAAAAAGGGAACGAGCGTCCTTATACCGAAGGACCTTTATATCCCTCTCCACGAAGAGATGACACCGCCAAGATCTGCGCCTGCAGAGCTTGTTGTCTTCCCGCAGCACTTAATGTGATCAGAGAATTAAAATTTCAACGAGTCATTTAATGATAGCGCGGGCCAAAGGGCCTGCAACGCCGAGCTAGAGTTTCCTGCGGTTCTGCAGTCATATCTCTGGCATCCCGGGCCCTCTCATTTTGTCCATGCTGAGTGCATTACAGTGAATGCCTCACTCGCTCCCCCGTTTAATGTGATCAGATAGATTTATTATGGGCCATGAGGTCATTGGGAGTTTCTGTAATTGGAGTCAGGCTGAATTGCATTAACAGGTCCACGACACTGTAAAGCAGAAGCATTTACATTTAATTACTTTTTATTGAGCCCCTGCTCATTTTATTTGTAATGCTGTGATTGACGGCGGATTGAAACCATATTTAAACAAGAAGAACAAATGTTGCCCTTGAACTGACAGGTTGGGTTCACCATATCTCTTTTTACGTCTTTTTTATCAATAAAGATGCAGAGAGCGCTCTGGGAATCTTGTAAATATGTAAATACAGACATTACAAGGACTTTTTTTTTCGAGGATATTTTAACAGCTTAAGGCCAAGGATTAGCTGGCGTCGCTCGCTCACTTTTTTTTCTTTCTTTGAAAATGTATCTGCTGTTCAAGTGAGCGAAGGACTTCTCAGTTACACTTGAATGAATGGAGCATATCAAAGTAGCAACACTTTGATGAGCTTTTTATGTATTTCAAGGGATTAGTGTTGAGAGACTTGTAATGCTCAAAGACAACTCAAAACTGGGATCATTCAGTAGTTTCATGCTCATTT
Source organism: Sebastes fasciatus (assembly GCF_043250625.1). Lineage (NCBI taxonomy): Eukaryota > Metazoa > Chordata > Actinopteri > Perciformes > Sebastidae > Sebastes > Sebastes fasciatus. The sequence goes on along the minus strand of NC_133806.1, from coordinate 31,649,490 downwards.
ATTTTTCCCCCCTTTTCTTTAAATCCAGTGCAGCGGGCCTGTATGATTTGGAAGTTGGCCAGTGTATGTGTACGGCTATCAGATATCAATGTCAGCAGCACTTTTGGCATGCGCGTCTGTGTGTCAGAATTTCTCTGCGTTGTGTGTGTGTGTGTGTGTAAATTTGTGTCGGTGTGTCTGTATCTGTGTGTAGATGCTTTGTCTCGTTAATGAGAGGCGTTCAGGGCCTCCACGGGGGACTGTGGAAGATAATCTTCTCCTGTTTTGCTATGAAAGCTCTTCTCGACGTAACCGAAGAAACTCACTCAAATGGCGGAGGGGCTCGGTTGAATAATTCAGCGTTTACAATCAATTTTGGCCCCCATCTCATCTCGACACCTCCCTGGACCACAGGGCCTGCAGGCTCATCATGGGAATGTTGACAATTCCCCGTACAATGCACTCTCTGGCCCCCGTGGCAACATGAGAGGCTGTGGGAGCATGGCTATTTGTGTGAGTTTGCAACTTAGTATGTTGAATTATTAAACCCCCCAAATGCTGTTTTATTGTTGAGTGAGTGCATGTCAATTGTTTGTTTTTTTCTCTCCAGGCTCAAAAGAAATTTACAAGCCAATTTTTTTATTGTGAGGTGATATTTGGATCTACAGTAAAGACATGTTTGATTCAAAGGAGAACGCCAGTGAAAACGCAGGAAACATTTTGACCAAAGAGGAAAGCAAATCTATCGGAAATCTGGTAGAAATGTTTCTCTTTGCCTCGTTTCTCATGTGCTTACAACTGTCCATAAGTATAGTTACAGACATTTAGGTGACTCTGTATTGTTACAGTCGTAGAAAGTAACTAAGAACATTACTCAGGTACTTTATACTTTGTGACTCTTCTATACCGGCCGTAGGTGTGAATGACAGTGTGAATGGTTGTCTGTCTCTATGTGATAGTCTGGTGACCTGTCCAGAGTGTACCCCGCCTGCACCCAATGTCAGCTGGGATCAGCTCCAGCCCCGCCATGACCCTGAATAGGATAAGCGGTTACAGATAATGGATGGATGGATGTATTCTTTCTATAAAATACTTGACATGAACATTACATTTTATATTATTTGATTTTATACATCGACTTCAAATCTCACAGGCACATTATTACTCCACCACATTCATTTGAAATTTATTTGACAACTACTAGCTCATTTTCAGATTCATATTTTTGACAAAAAAACACACACAATCATTTATAACATATGACTTATTGTGATAGATTAAAGCTAGGGTCGGTAATGTTGAGAAACTAGCAAGAGTACGCTAGATCTTAAAAATTATCCAACCAAAAAACCGAGCCGAGTCTTGCCAACTCTTTCCTAATGAAAGTAGCTAGCCAAAGCCACTTCCCCAAGATTATCATTATGAATATGAACAACAAACAGGGCTATTGATAGTGCTCACAGTTGTCAAGCTAGCAGCTTGTAGAATACTCTGTTGATGCACAATTGTGCGCACTGGCAGAGTGCGCACAGGTAGGTAGACAGGCAGGTAGCCCGTCCAATCATTTCATTCGGCCCAAATGTTATGATTGGACGGGCTTATTAAAGTCCTGCGTTAGCAACAGATACCAGATTTTTTTCCCTTTTTTTTGTAAGAGCATTTGATTTATTGATTGCTGTAGGAACGTAATGAGAATTTATACAAATATAACAACACATTTTTTTAAAGAAGATTCCCAACCCTAGCTTTAAACCTAAACACGGAAGTAGCAGCAACATTAAAATGCAGGTTACACATTAATGGATCATACAGTGATGAGATAATGTAACACTCTGACATAAGATAATTGCCTGATGAGTACTTTTAATACTTTAATTTATTGATAATACCTTTGTATGTCTGTTTGAGTGAAATTATGAATGTAGAATTTGTACTACACAATAAGGCAGCGGTTCCTACAACAGGTTGGGAGATGAACCAACGGGGTGATGAGATGATTCCTGGAAAATAAGAAAAAATTGAATTCGACGACACAAAATGACAGTTATTTTTCGGACTTCTCTGTCATAATTTCATTTTTCTTTTGAAACGCTGTGTACTTCAGACCTCTAAAACTTCACAATGTGATTAAATTGCTCATAACTCATGACAACATGCAGCCTGTGACAACGGGTCATATATATATATTTATATATATGAAGTAGTTAAAATTAGCTTCACCTCAACCAGCTCCAAAAAAAAAGCGTTGCTTTCACAGTAAGTAATGATAATATTACTTATTACTTAATAATAATAATAATAATAATAATAATAATACTTGTCATCTAATACTTAATATTCAAAATGACTTTCATGATGTATATACTCATATGTGCTGAGAGTTTGTTGGTCTGGTACAGTAGGTGTCAACTTTCCAGAGGTATGATTGGGCTGAGACGGAGGAGGTGGGTGGGGGGGTGTTATGGCGGTGCTGGTGCAGAAGGCAGCTATATTCTCCTGTGCAATAAGCTGCAGTATAATAGTCCTGTGGATTACCTCAATTGCAGGTGATAACAGACAGGCAGCGGAGCGCACAGGCTGATACAGGACACCCACTCCTGTGTGGGAAGCCGTATGAATTATTTCTTGTTTGCCCCGCAGACTGTCTATGGGGGCTGGGGGCCAGTGATGGGTGGGAGGGGGCTGGGGTGTCAGTGCTATGACTCAGTTTGACTTTACAGGTAGAGCGGGTGGAGCACAAAGCGCATCCAAGATTGCTTCTGTGAGTCATAGCTGTTACTTTATACTTTGTATTGAATTCTTTTCAATTTTATTTGCCCGGTTTTGGGTGACGTAGAGCTCGACCACATCCTCCATGTCAGAGTCCGTCAGATGCTTACCTCAAAGTGTTGTGTGTGCGTATGTGTGTGTCACTGAGCGTGTCAGTCACAGATACCTTATCAAGCAGGAGGCAGTAGCTGCGCTCAGTGCAACGCAGTACGCGGGATTCTTTGTCAATGGTGGAATCATGGAGGAAGGTGATACCTGGTTTAAGCATGATTAAATTGACACCCCATAGAGTGTCTCAGATACGTTTTTGTGCTCTTGATACTGTGGCGGCAGCTTATTCAACGCTGTCTCGCGTTCGGTCTCACCTGTCATGCTGACATCATTGCATTGCAATTACAGTGAGTGAGAGGGAGAATGCATTAGGCCAGTGTGGTGGGGAGAGGATCGAGGCAACGTTGTATCTCTATGTCGTTCTCCTGCCTTTGATTTTAAAGGAGCACCAACGTCAACACAGGACTCCCTTAGATGTTTATATATGTTTTAGGGCTGTCAGTCGATTAAAAAACTGAATAGCAAATTAATTACGCATTTTTATCTGTTCAAAATGTACCTTAAAGACAGATTTGTCAAGTATTTAATACTGTTATCAACATGGGAGTGGGCAAATACGCTGCTTTATACAAATGTATGTATATATTTATTATTTGAAATCAATTAACAACACAAAACAATGACAAATATTTTCCAGAAACCCTCACAGGTACTGCATTTAGCATAAAAAATATGCTCAAATCATAACATGGCAAACTGCAGCCCAACAGACAGCAACAGCTGTCAGTGTGCTGACTTGACTATGACTTGCCCCGAACTGCATGTGATTATCATAAAGTGGGCATACCTGTAAAGGGGAGACTCGTGGGTACCCATAGAACCCATTTTCATTCACATATCTTGAGGTCAGAGGTCCAGGGACCCCTTTGAAAATGGCCATGCCAGGTTTTCCTCGCCAAAATTTAGAGCAAGTTTGGAGCGTTTATTTAACCTCCTTCGTGACAAGCCGGTCATTATTGTGAAATAAACGGTAACAATGACTCAATAGCTGTAAATTATCCCGCTTATAATCTGACACAAACGGTCTGCCAGAGTCCGACATCAGAACTGCGTCCATAGCAATGGTCTGTTATACATAGCAACGGTCTGCTACAAAGAAATAACAAACCGCAGAACGTCGTTATTGACTAATCAGTACCATGTAATAAGCTAGTATGACATGGTTGGTACCAATGGATTCCTTAGGTTTTTGTAGTTTCATATGATGCCAGTATCTTCACTGTAGCTTTAAAACTGAGCCCGCTGCAACCTAAAAATCACAAGTTGCGTTAATGTGTTACAGAAATTATTGGCGTTAAATCAGATTTGCGTTAACGCGTTATTATCGCGTTAACTTTGACAGCCCCAATTTTTTTTGTGTGTGTGTTTGGGAATATTGATACAGGAATATTCAATGGAAATTTCCTCAACAAATAGTCAATTTTAACCACACGGATGTTGGAAATTAACTTCAGGAATATATTTAAACCTTCAGTCCTCTGTAGCCTCTCAGAAATATTATACTGCCGACCTTTCCATGGAAGAAAACGTTTTATACTTTTTATAACTGTCAACTGAGTTGATGGAAATCTCATTCACATTTCATCTTCTCTGTCATTTTAGAAGTTTGTGTTTCCAGACAGTTGGACACAGAACTAGTTCAACTCAGCCTAAAATGAATTCATATCTCTTTTCATACAGTACTGCAAGCCTGGCAGTCCTCCAAGAAGAATTTGTCTTCACAGTCATCTGTGGACCTCCAAAAGACTAAAAGAGTAACTTCCTGAACATCTGCTCCCAAGAACAGAGCTCCCTGAGACTATTTTGGTGTTTGCAGTTGCTCAGAGGTTTGGAGTTCATGCTCCGTGGCGTATTTATTATTTACATAATTCAGATGCAGGCAGTATTTATTTTCACTTTGTTCCCTCAAATGTCTGCACATTTCTGTCCAGCTACGTGGTCCCCCTTCCATGGACACTGGACATTTAAAGTGACCTTTTTAAGACATACTTGAAAAGTGATTTTAATGCAAGTTAGTGAGACTTTTGAGATAAGTGAGTGACTTCATAGGATCAGACCAACAGTTGGTTTTAGAACTGAGGAAAGGGAGAGAGAGGGAGAGAGAGGGAGAGAGAGAGCACTAGAGAGTGAAGAGGAGTCACAAAGAGGAGCTTTGTTTATGGCCGTCTCTCTTGGCCACACGCAGGGCTTAGCAAGAGAGCATTTCCTGTACTGATTCATTCTCCACTCCGTCATTTGTGTAACTCACATCTCTGTTAACAAAAGGAATCAGAGAGGTCTGCGGCTGCATGCTTGCATTATTTTTCACTGGCATTCTCACGTTGCAAGATTAGTGCGGTATCCTTTTATAAAAGATGGATAGATTAACCGAAAACTAAACCTGGCACCAGTCCCCAGGTAGTTCAACTTCACAATAATACAGATCTCAAAGCTAAATGGAGAATGAAGACGTATACAGTGTAATATATACAGCATTAGAAACACAGTGCTCTCATCAAATCACATCCGTGCCTACTGGCGACTTGTCGTGACGAAGCTGCTTGGAGAGCTGAACCGGTTGCCCGTCCAATCACGGTCATCAGGAAGTAGATCAGAAGCTTCTCTGCGTTAGCTGTGTATATAGAAGTACCGTTGGATCTGTGGGTGTCCGGGCATATGATGAAGAGGAAATGTGTGATCTGCTATTCGCACTGTTCTCAAGGGGAACTTGGAGGTGACAGGACACTTATCGTGTGGTAGGTGGCCCCTACAGCATGGTTTTACCCATTTTGTTGGCCATGTTGTGTGTAGCACCTTTTTTTAAATAGATTAAATTGAAAGTTAAAGCAATGAAGTCAACCTCCAAATAAACAATAAAAGGAAGTTTTAAGGAAATTGATACATTTAGTAGGCTAATTATGTAAGTTGATTTTAAGAGGTAATTTATAGGGGTCTAACGATTAATCGATCCAGATCGATGTATCGATTCGGTGATCGACGATCCCATATCATCGAATTTTTCCGTTTCACCGTTTCCGTCCAAGCGCACCTCATTCCCAAACATCCAACAACTGTGTTAGCGGTGCTTCGGTTATGCATTCCGCAAGGACGGACGCACGGACATGAGCAGACGTGGAATTATGACGAGGGGCGTAACGTTAGTGAGTGTGTGGTTGAGGCCGAGAGAGAGAAAGAGAGCGTGTGTGTGACGGTGAGGAGCAGTAACGTTGTAGCTGTGAACGAAGCAGTGGAGTGTGTGTAAGTTACAGTTTATTTGTGGGTGAATAAATGCTACAGCTCTTCAAGACCCAAGTCAAGTTCCTTTGTCCTACTTGCTACCTGGTTAAAGTGAAGGAGTTTAGCCCCGAAGTCAGCAACAACTTCAGCTCAGGCTCACTAAAGGTGGACCAGCTATTCTCAAGCCGCTCACCAGCATTGACCAGTAACCAGACCTCCAACAACAAGAGATCCATTTTATTTTTTTTATTTAAAATAATAGATTGTTTTTCATTTAAATGTCTGGAAGAGCCCAGTAACAAAACAAAGTTGTCAAATAATTCAGTTTGAGATGATATAAATGTAACCGATTGTGGTAAATGGAGACATGATATCGTCTCATATCGATTGCAGCACCTTGAAATGAATCAAATCAAAATAATATCGTGGCAGACTGTGATATCGGCAAATATCATATCGCTGTCCAAAGAATTGTTATAATATTGTATCGTGATGAAACTGGGGATTTACACCCTTAGTATTTTGGTAATTTATTCTCGAGACCCAATCAGTATAGAATAAATGACGTCAAAATACCCAGACAATATCTTAACAACTTTTTGACCTAACTTTTTGCCGTTTTAAAAGTATTATTTTGACTCATTTTGATGGGCTCCTCAGCTAAACAACTTCTATATGCATGAAGACAGAGAGCTTTTTATTTATATTTTTGACAGATTATATTACTAGTTGCAAATCCCCTGCTTGACGCCGTATTGGTGTCTATGTTATAATCAGGGGATGCCAAAGAGTTTGATGGACACTGTGGGCAGGATATTTCAACCCCGAAGCACATTTTGAGGACATGTAAATATGCTCATTTGCAGAGGGTGGAAGAGTAATAAAACATGTTCCTTCACCAGAGCCTAGTTAAGCTTGGCTCTGCCTCCGTGTTTGGGCCCAGCAGGCAGTGTGTCACAGCAGCCTCTCTCTGTGTGGCCTCCTTGTTTTGTCATCATTTCTGATATGTTTAGGAACGGTCCGCAACAATCTGACCGCAGCGCGCCGTCTCGCGAGCTGAATGTGGAGAAAGCGCACACGTGGCCCTGGGTGTCCCCTGCTCCGTTTAGCTGTAAACATATGCAAAAAGCACAAATACGAAGAGACGCATGTATGTAAACACACACACGTACGCACATGCACTCTGGGTTGCCGCTTCCTCCACTGATTTATGAAGGCCATAAAGATATAATTGCTTCGGTTACATATGGAGGATCAGAGGTGCCACATGCAGAGAGTTGTAGCTGTCCCGGTGTCAGCTGCTGCCCTCTGTGTTGCAGTCGTCCTCGAGCAATTGAGGGGAACACCTGAGCCGTTTTCCATATGATGCCAGCATCGTCGGGGTGAGGGTGGGGTTGAGGGTGGGGGGGGGAGCACCAGGACATGAGCGGCTGTCTTGCTAATGGGACACTTAGACGTCTGGGCTTATGTCATTCAGTCCCAGCGCGCTGCATCCAATCGCCCCCCTATCGCAGGGATCCAGCTCCGCGACGATCGATCTGCGGCTAGCCTCCTCCACCCCGGCGGTCATGGCTCAGGCAACCGGAGCTGTCAGGGTCCTGAGGCGTCCCTCTCACCGTCTACCTCCCCCAGCCCAACACACACACACACACACACACACACACACACACACACACACACACACACACACACACACACACACACACACACACACACGGTATACTGTCCCACTGCCCCTGCAACTCCTGGCCTGACCTTGATCTGCCTCTGGAGAACCCAGCAGCAGCACTTTGTAGTTGCATTCTGAATACACAGACAGAAGCATAACTTCGATGAAAGAAGAGAGAGAAGAGGGACAAATTCATTCTAAAGTTATGCCGAAGATGATCCCTGGATTCATCCCCACTAGACAGTCTGCAGTGAGATGTAGACTCTAACTGGTAATGTAAGGATGAAACAAAACACTGATGGACGTTATAAGGCCAATAACCAGTTGTTATTATATACCCAGAAAGCATTAATCAATGATTTCCTTATTGTACTCACTTAGAAGCTAATTTGCTTCGCCCAGTTTGTTTTGGATGAAACATACTGTAATTTCTGCCTGGTTCACTGGCAATTTATTTCCCTCAATTTTGGGGATGAGGTATTTTTATACTGTGCTGACATCATAGAGAGAAAGTCGCGGTAGAAAGCTTACAGTATAATAAGATTTTTGAGGGTACTGTGTCTCACATGTTGTTGGCTTTAGAAACACCCATTGAAAGATTAAAGGTTTGGTTGAATAGTGAGTCCATGCATGCCATCTAATGCTTCAATCCAGTGTGGACTTTTACAATATTTTATTAAAACCGTAATCTGTCCCTAATTTTAGTACTATAATTACTACCATAAATGTATAGATTGTACAGGTCGTCTGTCTTGACTCATACCTTCTCATGTTGCGTGGATGGATGTCTTCTTGGCCCCGCTGTGAACAATGTGCTGTGAGGAGGGGGGAGGGAGGAGGGTTGTGGGGGCCTATAAGCTTATGAGTGGCCCTACACCTCTTCCCATCATTGTCATCTAATATTGATGCTGTATCTTCTTAGCTAAGCTCCGGTAATGAGGGGCTGATTTGGGATCAGGACGCTGGTAGAGATGATAATCTGCATATGCTCGCTCATGAAAATGGAGAAGGGCCCTCTTGGTTGTCTGGCTGCATAAACCCTCAGCATAAACAGACAAGGGGCAGATATCTTAAGTGTTACTGGAAAAGTGAGGTGATTCCTCAATACAAACCTGACTCAGGGGTTAGCTGTCAGTGCCGGAATAATGGAGAGGAAACCACGCTAGAAATAAAATTCTCATGAATTGAAAACTAAAGCATCAGAATAGACCAATTATATATATTTTTATAGTAGTTATCAGTTGCATAATATTTTAAATAGGTCTGTCTAAACAGTTATGATATGAAATTGGACCCTTTTATGTCTCTGCCTGTTTTTTTTCCCTTTTTTCTTTCTCCCTCACACACACACAAACACAGACAGCATTCACAAAAACACACTTTGAAATACAGGATGTGAAAATCCCGATGTTCTGCAAACATTCTGTTATTTGTCTACATGCAATAGCAAAAAGCCCATATTCAAAAGAAGCGTTTGCAATCACGCTATTTGCAATGACGCCGTTGTTTATAAAAAAAATGGAAACACGCAGAGAAAGCACGCTGAGTAGCTGGAGGGGGGGCTTGTTTGCAGTTTGCTTGTATTCTAATATCTCCTTTATGCAAAGCTTTACTGAAACACTGTGTGTGGTCCACTTCGGCCTGGTCTGCCGAGCGGATGGCCGCGTTGGCCGCGTTGTTGTCTTTTTGACTTCAATTTTTCAACATTGGCCAGTGTTGCTTATAATAAAACCAGATTATGAAAACATCTCAGAGTCCCGACATGCACTGACAAATTCAAATGTCAACAAGGAGATATGACAAAAAGGGCACCCAAAGCACTCTGCCAATGCTCGTGTAAACACCATTAGTAAATGAATTGAAGGTTATTGTGACATTGTTTGTCTATATTTCATCATTCTATTTTCAGGTTTGTTCTATAAACAGCTGGAATTCCAGGGAGGGAACCAAGGTGGGGGGTTTCCAGGTTATTCTAGTCTCTTCTTGTTCCTGCAGAGTACATCACCAGCTCCGGATATCTTCTAATGTTACAACAGAGTTTGATTTACTGATCGAATCAATTGACTGTTAAAAAACTTGATTCCACTTTAAGATTTCTTTTTAGACAATAAATGACAAGATTGAGTAAAGCTTCTTAACACTGCCTGGGATTTATATTCAGATTCCGACCACCTGTTGGAGGCAGCATCACAACGAATCACTCTACTACTTCAATCCATAGCTTGAGCATCCCCCCCCCAGCCCACGACCACCTCTCTGGAGGAATATCACACAGTTGTGGGTGCTAATCATGTTGAGCGGTTTAGTCTTTCATAAACAAAGTGTAAAAATTAGGCCACACTAACAATCTGGTAATTCAGTAGCGGGCGGCGGACGTCGCTGCTATTCCATTTCAGTGCTGGATTATGAATCTGTGTGCGGAGCCGTTGCCCTCTTAATGACGGCCCTGTGATATTACAGCTGCTCACAATTAGCCAGGACTCCCCTCCCGGCCGCCAGAGCTCCCCTACGTAAATAAACGGTGGGACGGGGGAGGCTGAGCACAGTAAGCGCTGAAACAACATGGCTGATTTGGACATCTGGAGCGGTAATAGAAACGTCTCTTACACGCTTTGACGTAATGAATAGGGATCAGAGTCCTGCTTTAAAAGCGACTAGTATGGTTAATGGAGACATGGAGTGCTTCATACATCACTGTTTATTCTCATGTTGAGCGTGTGGAGGGGAGGGCTATTCCAGGTCAGAGAGAGAGAGGGGGGGGGGGTGAAAAGTTGGGATGCTCCCCGAGGAAGCGTGTAAGGGCTGGACAAAATAACGGAAACACCATATAGCAATTGCTTAGTTTATTTCTATAGCACATTTTGTACAGAGGGGCAATTCAGTGTGCGTTACATAAATAAAAGAAAAAAGAACAACCCTATATACAATATGAATAAAAGATAGGAAAATACATAAAATAGTAATTAAATAGAGAGAGATATAATTAAAAAATAAGCAATATATTATAAAATACAAAGTAAAATAAATACACTGGAAAATCAAAACAGTAGCTTACATGTTAAAGAGGTACTATTGGAGTAAAAACATGACAAAAAAACACAACATCACCATGACAACAGAGCAAAATTCCTCCACTGACGAAGACCATGAGATGTGGTTGAAAGCTCATGAAAAAGATGAGAAGTGGACGTTGATTTTAATCACAAAGACAGCAACATATTGAGTCATATGAGAGTGAATACTAACTATTACCTTTAAACGATTACTTTTGTGATGTGCAAGTAATTGAAACAACATTAAAGGGCTACTCCAGCGATTTAGTGTTGCACTTCCATAAAGTAGGGAGATTTGCGAAAGACGGATTAAAAGCAAAATGGACAAAATCAGTGCAACAAAGCCTGAGATATCCTGACTTTTAATCCCCAGTATGGGTCAAGCTCCAAAAACACTAGATCCTACATTTCCCATAATGCATTACCTCTTATGACATGCACTCAAGTCATGTCATTTTATGAGCAGCGGAAAAAATATTCACGTCAGCCTACTAATTGTAATTCAGCTGTCTGAAGAATTTCCGACAATGATGGTATTTCCCACTTGGTGAAAAGAAACTACAGGAAGTGTCAACAAAACAACGGAAAAATGGAATCTGCTGGTATAGTTTAATTTAAATCAAATCCAGTATTAACACTAACAGAATGGATTCACATAATTTCAAACAAGCTATACACAGGTTGTTTGTATCCAGTTTCATAACTAAATGAACCGCTAATATAGGCTATTTTAAATGATGTGACTACAATTCTAACAGCAGGGGTAACCACCTTGGAATAACTGGACTTCATCCGGGTTATTTTCTCCAACTTCTGCCACAGAAGACAATATGCTATACAGTTGATTTCACAAAGCTGAACAGTACTTCTTATGACAAGTAAACTAATCTCCATGTATGAAATCAGTGGAGTGTCCCCTTTAAACAACTAACAGAGCTACAACAAGACCAAAATGTTAAATCTTAAAGGTTACAACACGATGTGAACAGCCTCACCAGACAGAAAGCTCTCAGCTTCTCTGTCTCTAACTGTTCAGCATGGAAGTGGATATGTAATCTAATGATCTACTGGTGTTCATTAGGTCCGATGAGTGCTCCTCTGCATCATAATGGCTGTATAATGGCAGAGGAGTACAAGTCCATTCTGCAGGACCAAGAGCACCCTAGGGTGCAACCAGCATTTCCCCATGATGTGCCCATTTTGCTAGATGATAATACCCTTACAGTATAAACTCTGGCATACGCTGCAGAATGATTTAAATGTGGTACTTATACAGATATTTGCAAGAGTGGAGCATTGATTGTGACTATTTTGGTGTATAACTTTGCTCCAAATAAGTAAGTAAGTTTTGCTCGAGCATTGTATTCATGTAATATCTGAATATATGAAATAAGTTTTAAAATAATTAAAAAATGTTAACACTTAGTGGTCATAAGGTAATGGTATGTAGGTTACATTTTACAATATTTTATTTATTTACTAAAGGCTTTACTAAAGTGATGGTCAAATGTTGAAAACAAAAAACAATATAGAATAGGTGTTTCAAATATTTTTTTCCTCCATGTTCCACTCATTAAATGAAGCACACACACTGCCGCCAACACTGCTTTTAATTTGTTATCTCACATCTTTCCTCATCAGTTTCCTCATATTGCGCTGACCCTTCACCTGGTGACTGCAGTTGGAGCAGTTAGCCAAAGCCTCTCTCCTTCAGTCCACTGATCAGTAATCAATCTGCTTTGATACATAGTTTCGTAACCTTGACTTTCAAGATAAAGTTGCCCCTATCTGTTGGAAAGGTCAGGGGCAGATGTTAATTAACCAAGAGGGAAATGAACTAATGGGGCTTTTCGAGTGGCATTTAACGAGACACCTAATCCCATGGAAAGAACGGTCACAGTATCATGTCGGTGTACGGTTCCATGCGCTGTGATGGCAGACGTACAGTTTTGGTGTTAGACACTTAGTCACCATTTTTGTGCAATATTATTATTTTAACAGTTATTTTATTTAGCTGTATTGTGTTTACTTCTGGGTTTACTGCGGAAGAGAAGGGTGCACCTTCACTTTTTCTCCCCTCTGAGATGACAGTAGATTAATATCTTGATCATTGGTGCCTCCTGCTGTGAGGGCTGACCAGTTATTACTGTCTGACCGAAGGTTTGAGCAGTAGTGTTGTAGGCAAAACCTGTGGCTCGTGAGGCTCAGCCAGTGTGTCCCTGGTAAATGAACCTTCAAAAGTAGAATTCAAAAGTAGAAGTCTATCCCAGCATGCATTAGGTGGAAACTCAGTGAGACGCCCTGTCTCCCACAAGGCTAACAAACATAGACGGTAGACTGTAAAGATGGATGACATGACAGCTCCCCAAAAGTGAAGCCAAAACATCTGGATCTCCCCCTTGTGGCTGGCTGCATCACTACTGCGCAGACTCTGTCTCCAAATGACATCAAAATCTCAAGTTGGCAGATCCCGTGTTCGGGATATTTTGGCTTCACTTTTGCACAGTGGGAGGAAGTGGAGACGCATCGTCCATCTATATATATACAGTCTATGACATAGACCACACACAGGTTCATATTTGTGGAAATTTGGAGTCAACCTGGCTGTAGAGGAAACTCTGGAGGGCTCAAGGCAAACACACAAACTCCACACAGAAAGCAAAAGCAAATCCACATCCTGTTATCTGTGACTTCAGTATACAATATCAGAAACTGTTAATGTTCCTTTCACTGACTTACACCCCCCAATGACTTCAAACAGTGATTGCCACTTTGTTGTTTGATCATAAATTTTCCTGAGTGTCCGTGACTGTTGCTGCTGTCCGCCAGAATATAGTTTACACACTGTGTGCACAGGTTTTGAGAGCTAACGTGGCATGCAGGGCACATGTCCTCAACAGGGCGTGCAGGATGCACAGGATACTGGCAGTTTTACAACAAGCAGTGTGATCTGCATCACGCTGCTCTGAGCATCACCTGTAGCTTCTTTTGACTTTTCACAAGGAGGCTTCTTTCTTTTGTGGTTTTACCCTGCGACACGGGGAGCAGGCTTTGTCCCTGTAATGTGTCTTTACTTTCTCTGTCCCTCGCCTTCATCTTGGTCTTTTCTACCCTCCTCCTTTACCCTAACCCCCCCCACCCCCCCGCAGCTGTACACGCATGACGCCTTGTATCGCCATCTGGTCCACATTGGGGACTGCCACTGTCATCTGCTGATAATTACTGTCACCTGCACATTGCGCAGTGCGATAAACACTTGGCGTTACCAGTGGCGAGCCGCGGCACCGCAGTGCTTGTTTAGGCCGCCTCAGAGCTGGCAGCAAAGAGAGAGGATAGAGAGGCTCAAAATCAACACACAACGGATAGATTTCATTATGATGTGCCTTTTCACAAATCTCCAACAACACCAGGTGAAAGGACTTACCTGTATTAGTGTTCAGACCAACCATATCTAACCGGATTCATCGCCACGCTAACTTTGCCACGTCCCCTGTTTGTCATTACGGCCGTGATGTTCAGGTCAAGGCACAGAGAGTTTCCCACTCGCATGTTTATACATCTAAATCACTGACCTTTGCTTGCACAGGAAATCCATCTGTGCTGATATACAGTATCTCAATGATAAATACTTCCCTTCAAATATTTATAATAGGATCAGGAAACCACAAGAACATAATAGTTTAAATTAGGCCCATCAAATGCAAGTGGCTTGTTAGACAACATCCAATTTTTGAAGTTCAGGATGCTCTTTTCACACGCTGTGGTGGGTAGAAAAAAAAAGAGAGAGAAGAAAAGAAAAAGGAAAAACCTCAGGAGTCAAGGGTTGCAATCATAATGATTTAATGACGGGCTTATCCTCGCTGCAGTACAGTGTAAATCCTACCAGCCAGAGAATATAGCTTTGTCCCCTCCAGTGGTTTATCCTCCGGTGCTTCAGTCTCTAAATCTGCCGGTGACACTGACAATTATTTGACCCTTGCGAGGAAGTTGAACACTCAACCGCTAAAAACACAAAGGTTCAGAAGTTTGGAAGCAAAGCAATTATGTTTTTATGTTTTAAATACATGTGCAGACTTCCGTTAGGTCTTAAAAAAAGATCCTGTGTGTGAAGGCGTCCTCATTTTGTCAAACACAGACCTTAATTGTCTGTTATGCTTTTGCGCATCGGCCCAAATACAAACCCATCGGCTATCGACTGACGACGATTTCGCTTTTTATTAATAATTATGAATGAATGAATTATTAATTAGTTATGTTTTAATTCATCTGCATTCATATGCAGATATCTGTTTTTTGTAGAGATGGGACTTTGTCTCTCGGCTCCATTTTCATATCTCAAGTTGCTAGTCAGACTGTAAACAATGACTGATGCACAGAAGAGGAGGTCTTGGCCCGGATATCCGCTGGCTACACTGGAACCCTCGAAATATTGTCCGTTGCCCCCAGTGACTAAATCATCGTCAGATAGTAGTTACCCAGGTAGTTAACTGCCTGTATGACCACTGAAATTGTTAATGTAGTTGGTGCTAACATGGCAGAATAAATAAAACAAAAAATGTCCTCGAATTTGGTAATAATACATTTTTGGACAAATGAGTACACATATTGAAACAAACATAAAGGATATAGACGGATTTCTATGCAAAAATGAATTTCAATTTCAGCCAGTCTTTAAACACGAGTGTTTGGAACTAAAGTCTTTCTTATGATACATGCTGTTTTACATTTGTGTCTCGTTTGAAGTATGTGCATCATTACCTTAATGTTGGAACGTTTCATCATATTTCAAACGCCCCACTGCTTCTAAGAGTGACGAACTCTTTGATATTACGTGTCTAAAAATCTCCCAGAGTAGCACCGGGTGCGACTCGACCTGTCTACTCTTACAGAAATACATTAATGCCTTTTCCTTGACAATCGAAGAGTGGGGAGAAAATGCTCCTGATTGGAGTTCCTAAACTGTCCCCAGTGGCCTGAGAGCAGCTGATAATTGTGAGCGGGATAGATGTGTATATCAAATAGTTTACAAAATGAAGCCAGCTGTGTTTCCCCTGCATACTGTGGCTTCCTGACACGCACCATTAAACCTTATTAGCTACTTCCTTTAACTGAGATCCTCCTCACCCCATCTTCCACCCCTCATATTAACGTTTTTCTGTTCCTCCAACTGGAAATTATTTGCTTTATTGCAGAGTGTCAACGTCTCACTGTAGTTTTCTGACGCGACGTAATTGGCACTTTAGAATATAATCATGGATGAGAGCTGTGTGATTGTGGTCTTTTATGCGCAAATTTTCAGCAGATTGTTGATCACTTTGTTCTGTCTTCTTCGCCCCCCTCTGGTCTCCGCTGTGTACACACGACTCATCTCTGATCCCTCTGTCAGTCTGGGTACCTTCTCCCAAAGGTCCTCTCTTCGCCGCGCCGCTCACAAGCCATTAGCCTTGAAATGACTCATAAAGAATCAATTGGAAATGATCACAATAGGAAGTGAATATCAGAGGGGACGCTGCGTGGCTCATGAACAGATGTCAGCATAACACGCTGCATGTCAGACACGTTATTGCTTTATACAGACATTACCAGCGCAGCCAAATGGGAGAGATAATTACAGCGATGTTTAGATATGACAATAACTTCTTGGAATGCGAGAGAGAGAGAAAGAGAAAGAGGAGAAAAAAAGAGAAATGACTCTAAATACATGGACAGGTTGGTCGTTGAGTACAGACACGCTACCAGACAAGTCAGCCAATCATACATCAGGATATGCAAGAAAAGAGGAGGATGTATTATTTGCTGGAGGGTAACCATATGAAGCTCAGGCTTTAATAAGCCGAGCTATGGAGATGATGTATTGCTGAGGGGTTGAGAGTGTTTCTGTAACCCAAAGAAGTTGAAGTAATTATTGTACCTGGGTGGTCCCAGTGAGAATAGAGCACTTGATATGTGTGCGTGTTGGGTTGGTGTTGGTCTTTTACAATTGATAGCTTCCTATGTGGACAGATATAGTCAGCGCAAAGACGGCGCAGTTGTCTGATAATATAAAATTAGAGCAGTTAACCCCTGCAGCGCTGCATGGGTGGATTGATGGGAGCCACTTACAATGGGGCCCCTTATGCAGGGCAGGAAGTTATGCTGAGGATTGTGAGAACCAGGGATGAAAAGTGATTAGTTATTGTGACATTATTGTTTTTTTACTTCCCTGCAACATAGTTTAAGCATAATGAAGTGATCTGATGGCATGAACAGTAACCGTGAGTGGCTGCTAGTGTCATGAAAGTTGTGTCTACCGCAGACGAAACAGAGGCAGGTACCACAACATCAAGATCTATTTTTAAAAAACAAAATGGTTTTATTATTTGATATGTTGATTTTTTTTCCACTTCAGCCAAATGGAAAAATGTTGCTATTTCCACACAGATTTTTTTAAACATATATACTACTACCAGGAGTTGCAAAAGTAAAAAAAAAAAAAAATTTACTTTTAACTAAAATTTTTTTGGTTCAGCAATAACATTAGAGAAGAAATCATATGTGATTAGATCCCTTCAGTAAACTGCATCCCATATTCAGGCCACTTTTTTTACCATCTCTACTGGTAAGTCTACACTCTCTCATTGGAGGAGAGAGCCTTATTATGAATCACAGGAAAGGAACCTGAGAGCGATATGACTGAGGCACCTGAAAATGTATTCAGTTAAAAGTCTGTGTGTGGAAAACTGCATGAGAAGAGGCCTCTGTTTTATTTAAATTTTATTATTTCCCAATGAAAGTAAAGGTAAACTAAACATGGTGTGCATGCACAGGAAACATTTTTCAATATAATCATGTAATAAGCTAACATCTTTTCAGACGCCACATCATCTGACAACATTTAAAAGTGATTTTGATAACTTTGATAACATTCAGGCACTAGATGTCCCATTCTCCCTGCCTCGTTCCATTGCATTTACTTCACAACAAGTCGTTGCCAGACACCTACCGTCAATCTCGGCCATTTATCTGTTTTTTTCTACACTGACGACCCAGAGATACCACATGATACAAACGCTGTTTTACTATTGGCTCACGAGCCTTGTTAGAAGTGGGAACCAAACATCAGATATCTTCCCCAGAGATAAACAAATCATTCATTTTGGACCCACTAACATTTTTAACCCACTAAAATGATTAATACTATACTGTACTTTTATTCTGTACCTTTCTAAAAGTTCTGTAGATGTATTTTTTTTTAAAATATTCATCTACATAAAAATGTTATCAATAAGACCTTTTAATATAATCATGTAGTAAGCTAACATCTTCTCAGATGCCACATCATCTGACTTGTCATTTATCACCAATACGTATCTTCACAGATATTACTATGACTTATTAACCCTAAGCTCTGTAATGCATCTTTCTGTTTAACGTGGGGCAGCCAGATTAATGTGTAATGTGGCCAGAAACTAGATATTTCTTCCCCTTTCCTCTTAGAGGAGCCCCACATGTCCTTGAAGCTTTGCGAAGTGTGATTTGTAAATGAGATAGGCGAGTATTACAGACCCTTGGTATTTCTCTTGGCGCCCCGCGATCAATTAAAGCGCGACAATAATAAATGTATACATTTAGAGGGATTTCGCTGCGGTGACAAATGATTTTACCCTTGAGCTATTGACATTGTCGGGGAATAAGCTGTGTCCGTCCCTGTTGTGTATTCTGTCTGAGGGTCCCTTCCTCTGCTCGGGGAGGCTGAGGACATGGCAGACACATATTCATCATTAACATGTGAGCATGGATGCACACAGAAGCACACAGAAGCCCATTTTCTCATGCACGCAAGTATCCTCCTGCTTAATGGGTGTAGAGTCTCCGCATTGTTGTACATCTCTGGGCTCACAGGTCAAAAGAAAAGTTAGCTTTAATCATTGTTCTTACTTATAATGGGATTTAGAGAGAAATATTTGTGTGGCTGTGTTGCTCGCTGATACCATCTTTAGATGGAGGTAATTGGATCCCCTGTAGTCAACTGAATGATGATCGTGAGCTCTCTTATTAAGTGGGACGAGAAAATTGAAGACTCGATGTGTTCTTTGTTGTGCGGCTGACATTTTCTTTGCTCATTAATTTCACAACTCTCTTTTCAAATGTTTGTCCCATTTCTCTCTCTCTCCATGGCGAGCAGATTTACTCCCGAGCGCTCCATCTCGCACACTTTTCATACTTTTTTTTTTGTATTTGACATGAAAATTGGAAAATATATCTTCTAATCCCCTTTTGATTTTATTCATGGCTTTGATATGTTACCTAGTTCATATGATTGATTGGTTGAGGGGGGTGATGGAATCGTAGTAATAGAAGTCATTAAGCTGGTGGGGATCTAATATTACCAATCTGCTCTCGCCCCTGAGAGATCCATCAATAGGTGAGATATTTTCTCGCGGAGAAGAGGGGGGGGGGGGGGGGGGGTGACACATTTAACATATTTCAATAACGTAATTTTCATGTGGGGCAGGTCAGACTCTGAGTACAAAGGGCAATAGCGTTGGAGTGTGTGAGTTGAATCGGGGCGTATGCTAAGCAAATCAATAAAACATTAAAGGCAGCATGCAGAGAGCAGCCCATTTGGTACCTGTCTGCCAAGGGCAATGGTCTAGCCACTCAGAAAAGAGAGAAGGATTGGAGTTGCTGGGCTTGAGGAATGCTCTGGCACTAACATAATTGGAAGGTAGTTGCCTTATGACTGCAAATTGGGTTTTTTGCGCTTCATCAATAGGCATTTTGACAAGCAGCGTCCATCACGGCGCATCTCACTCTTGCCACGGCGAGCAGAGAAAGAAGTGTCTCAATAATTACATTAAATCTCCCCCTCTCACCCACACCCCCAGCAACCTGCCTTATTGTTGGACAAGAAAAGCAATATGGTATAATTAGGTTTGATTGGGATGGTGGCGGCGGCGGCGGTGGAAGAGAGTGGGGGGTTAGATACGTTTCCGGTGAGATTTGCAGATGAATGAAGTTACCATAGCGACGTGCATCTGTGTCCACTAGTGCGTAAAGCATAAAGTGAGGCACGTATAGGACAACACATAACATCTGTTAACTGAGAGCATGCCAGGCGTAGTGACACTGACCCGCTGTGAGACATGAACTAATGGTACCTAAATGCAGATGTGCACCAGTTCTAGATGACCCTGCTGGACCGACTGTGTACAGAGTTTCACCTGTGACATGTTGGGTAAAAATATGGTGGCAAAGGGTTTGTGTTTGTTGGGTTTAACCCTTTCACCGGCAGGCTGATGAGCTGAGGACTGGCTGATGTAATAACGGTTTATAAAAGACCTGTTTATTAGTTTTATTTAGCAATATTTTTGACTGATGATATAAGAGCTTAGGTTTGGTTTCAGGTGGTGGGGGGAACCAACCCAGTCTCACAGGAAGGCGTATAAATAGCACAACATTACAACGACATTTCACGTGTCATGAGGATGCATTTTAGGCTTTTCAGTTGTTATTTTTACGCCACAAAACAAAACTACGATAACGTCCGCAATAAAATACATACAGTAACAATGTAAGTACAGAAAACACGTCACAAACGTCACTAAAAAACATGTGACAAGCGTCACTAGCATAACTTGCAAAACAAAACACCCGTCTCAAACACTGGTCTCCTGGTCGAAAGTCCTGTGTTTGTTGGACCCATCCACCTTCTCACCCACCCGCCATTAACTCTTTCTCACTGTTTATTCTACGTCACTAGCTCTGAGCGTAGCATTTATATGTGGCTGTGTTTACATTGCAGTCAGTACAGGCCACATGGTAACTGACACGCCAAAACCAAGAAAGTTTGTTTCTTATTGCACGCTAAATGCCTTGCGCATTATCGTTTGCATCCATGCGCCTTTTCCTGCAAACTGACTGGGGGAACACATTGATATTTGTCCTTATATCAATCTAGCACATTTTGGTTATACCATTTGCCCATAAAGCTAATAGCTTTGAGGTCACATTTTGATCAACTCCTCTCCTCTCTCATATGGATGGATTTGGCAGCTGGACAGTAAGAGGGCACTATTTTGAGAGACTTTTGTCAGTAAATCAAAGTGAAACTGTAAAACTGAAGGGGACAAAGATTACTTCATTCTAATCATTATTTCCCCCATAATATATTATAGGAGACAGATTAACAGGATTCATTTTGGTGGATTAGCAGCACACTGTAAGATGAAGAATTCACCCCAAAAATACTTGAATGAAATGAATAAGTCACGTTTCATTCTGTCTGTAGTTTGAAGGTGTAGGCCAATTCCTACTTCCATGGAGAGTGGTCGACAAAAAGATGTCATTGCTTAATCACATGTGAGTTTTACAATAAGAAAATCTCAGAAAACATCTCAAAATTACAGTAAAGACTTCTTTACAGACCATCAAATCCAGTTGTTTGAAAAGTCAAAGTTCCTGCAGCCTCAGAAGACCAGAATGCAATGCAGCCAGTGTACTGTACGTTCTGTGCGAGTGACAGGACTTGGTTGTTGACAGGAAAAACTGTTGCTCCACTATTATCATCATTATTGCTGCCCGCACCCACTCATGAAACCCACAGCTGAATGCAACACGTTAACACAGCAGGCTGAGGAAAAGTGGGTTCATCACAGTAAATTATAATACACTCACTGAGAGGTGTAACCCCTGCACTGAGCAGCAGAGACTGATAGCTGTGACAGAGGAGCAGAGGATTCACAGCCACCACCTCTAATAAATATAATCCTTTAGACAACACCTGATTGGCCAATATCTGATTTTTTCTAAAGGCCACTGTTAATGTCACATATCAGCAGAAAACCTTAAAGGAAGGGATCACTAAACATAATGTTCACACGGAAGCATTAAGGCAAAACACTACAGACACGTTTTGACATTTTGGCCAATTTTGCTTCCATGACATGTCGTCTTTCAGACTAGTGGAAAGAAAACATCCTAAAATAAATGTTTATTTTACTACTTTGTCTATTTACATCTGTAGAGTTCTCCTAAATTCACCAAAAGTTTGCATTAGATAATGCCTCATTTGCATATTTAAACACAACTTTTTTTTTAGTTTTATTACAAACAAAATAATTGTCTTAATTTAAGTAATCAACTGGGGAAGTTTCATGGTGATCTCTATTAATTACAATGTTTTACCATATTCAGCTGTAGTGTTATGCAAAATGTATGACATTTTATAATACATATCTTTAAAGGCCGTTTTCTCAAAATCATTTTGTTCTCATACTTTGATCCAGAAATCTCCTCTTCAGTAGCCCTTACATAAACCAAACTTCCCAGTTTCATTTATATCTATATTCTGAAGGTTTTTAATGAGGGGTTTGTTCATATATCATTCGTAGCCTGATTTATACAACATTTTATCCCTAAAAACGTGGCAAAATGTATTATTTTTTTATGGCTGTTGACAGTATTTTCTGATTTATGGAGCGATACAAAGAGATATCAAAACATCCCCTCTGTAAAAACCTTTGACTCTAATATGTATAACAAAATGAAACAAGAATTTTGAACCAGGCTTCATCCAATGTTCAGATTTCTGTTCTAGGAAATGTATGCAAATTTGCACATATTTAATAAGATTTAATATTGGTTTAATATATTTACTTAATTTAAGTAATCAACTGGGGAAGTTTCATGGTGATATGTATAAAAGAAACATATCAAATTAATTAAATAAATGTATACATTTTTACCCTATATTCACCTGCAGTGTCTCCCCTTAAAGAGCAGAAATCAGCTCTCAGGTGTTGCATAATTGTCTGTTCCTGTGAGAAGTGGAGGACAGGAAACTACATTAGCAAGTGGGAGAGTTTCAACTGTAACTGCCCACAGGGGGGGGGGTGAAAGTTTTAAGGTGCCACTGTTTCTAACTAGACTAACATGAGGATGGATCATGAAGCTCTGAAAACATGGATTTCTTGTTGACGCATTCGTCACTTAAAGTTGCAAAATTCTGGAACGAACCAGTCCATCCTTACTTTTAGTCCGGGGTTCTCCACATATTGTCTGGAGTGGCTCGTCTTTGTGTCTGCTTCTTATAAACACAGAACGGGACAAATAAAACGACAGGAAGTGTACTGTATGACAGAACAGCTCTGTTTGGTGTACGGTTTGATGTGTCATCACACTCGGTTTATGGATGCCTCCGCTCTTGTTTTTGTTTTGAAATTGTGTAAACCTTTTTTGCGAGAGATGTACACAGATGAGTGGATGTTTGGATTGCTGCTTGTTTAGTCATCCGCGTGTCTGTTATTGCAGTTATAATGACGGGCAATAATTGCAAATATAATTTTCATGACGGGGGATACGCAGACAGGAATATTTGGGATGCTGCACCGCCGTGTGATGTTGATGACGGCTGAGTGTCATATTGTGCCGTTGAATCCTTAAATCCTGTCTAAAATTACACCTCATTTGTTAACTGGAAGAACATGAAAAACTAGTTCTATCCTCTTCTCATCATGCATCGCCACTACTCAGGTTTTTATAAAATCCAGCTTGGTTGCCATGTGTGATTTTCCTTTACAGGAATTGCCTGAAAAAAAAAAAGTAAAAACAATTATCCTGCTATTTTGGAGGCATGTTTCTTTAAAATTGGACAGTCTGGGGATCTGTAATAAACCTAAGTGCAGGAATGAAGAAAAAGCTCCTTTTAAAGCCGCCCACCTTGGGGACCATGCCACTGGAAATCCTCTGGCTCTTTTTAATACATCAAAGCAGCAAATTAATCCTGAATACAACACATGTACAGGCAGGTAAATGAAGACAAAGCCACGGCGGACCGAGGCTACATGCCTCTTATTACAGGCCGTTGATAAACTCCACCTCAAGCCTTACAAATGGCTTATTGGGAGGTGTGGGAGAAACTTATTCTTAATAAGCCTGTCACTTTACAAGGGAAGTGTAAGCAAGAGAAAAATGGAGTTAACAACACAAAGACAGTCTCTGCACATACTGGTGGTACTCTTATCTCCTCAAACTAAGTAATATACTAAATCATATGTGTCATACAAGGAAGAAAAATGTGCGTTTAAACAAGAAAAGATGAACAAGGCATCACTGGTGCCAAAAAAATGTAATGGGCTCCAATCATTTGCCACTTAGCCGTCTAAATAATGCCGACATAAATCCTCATTATTTGTCTCCGTTCTCACTGTGACTAAGCTCTTACTCGTTGTCATGACAAAGAAAGGCGAACCATGAAGTGTTGTGGAAGATTATTATGGTTTGGAGCGATGACTCAGGAGTGGCTGACGTTAGGCCCCAGGACGTCACGATTGTCAGCCGGCTCTTAATTGCAGTTATTATTCAGTTTTAATTGTTGCATGACGGGGATCAGCGGTTAGTCCTCTAATAATAAGGGGTGTGCAACCCACATTTTATGCTACAACAAACAAAGGAACCATTTTAGATTTATTAATTTACATTTTTCAAATGAGAGGTCAAAACAGCTGCGCCTTCAAGAAGCATTTAAGCAACTAGTCGTGCAAATTCATTAAAACAGTGTGAGAATACATTATATTCTACATTGTTAATGTCAGTCAACATGTTCCTCTCAGTTTTGACCGATCAAAAGGAGGAAATTAATTTAACTATCTGATATAATGATTTTTTATTAGTGCCTGTAATCATTTTCAAAGTTCATTAAACCTTTAGTAGGCAAAAAGTCTCTTACAGTAAAGGTTGCCACTAATACATACTTAAAGGGACAGTTCACCCCAAAATCAAAAATATATATTTTTCCTCTTACCTTTTGTGCTATTTATCTAGATTGTTTTGATGTGAGTTTCAAAGTGTTTGGGATATCGGCCGTAGAGATGTCTGCCTTCTCTCCAATATAATGGAACTAGATGGTACTCTGCTTGTGGTGTTCAAAGTGCCAAACAAAATACATCTGAAAAACTCAACAGCAATGTTTCTTTCCAAAAATCATGACCTGGTTATTCAAGATAATCCACAGACCTTGTTGTAAGAGGGTTTCATGTAGGAATCTTTTTCTTTCTACCGAACTACACCCGCCAACCGTATCACCGTGCAGAAGGGAGCGTGCATACTCAGTACTGCTAGCTCACCTAGCACCACTGAGCTAGCTAACGTTACAGCTCAGTCGAGGAGGACGCCATCAATGTTTACATCTCGCGCTGTCACAAGCACGAGCCTCTCATCCATGAGTCGATATTGTTGGTATAGTTCGGTAGAAGCTCCCATAAGTTTCTGCTTCATTTCATCCATTACTGACTATATATATATAGCTATAGCTAATGCAACACATTGGCTACGCTGTCTCTCTTCCCACCTCCCAGTGGGCATTGATTGCGTGGCTACTTGTGAAATGACATACATCGACACAGTTGATTGGCAGAGTCAGAGAGAAAGAAAGAGAGGATTTCTTTATTGAGTTACTTTTGAAAATAATCCAACCCAAGGCCAACTCGATCCTGAAGCTTTATTTAAAAAAAACGCTCTCACTGCGTAGGAGACATTTTCACTTTATTTTTAGTTATTTAAGTAAAACATTCAGAGATCCAACAACTGTCTTTGATTGCCATTTTGGGTCACCAATTTGTGCAGTTTCCACCAGTAGTGATAATCATTGCTCCTCCAGCACACAAATGAATATGCTTTTGCCATTGTTGGGTATGTGAACTAAAGCTGCCTGTTAAATAACCCAGCTAGCATACAGCATACAGTATAGTGTGAAACTTATCATCAATAGAATCAGGAACATGTTTAATGTTGCTGCTGTGGTACCAAAGTGAGACATTTTTTGAAACTTAGTCATCAAACAAGACACACGGTCATTATCTCTGTAACAAGTAGTCATTTCCATGTTTGTGTTTTAGTGCAGATAGCGATCTGAAGTCAGAGGGAAACTCTGCAACTATCATAGTTCACAAATTCACAGTTGATTTTTATTACTGATAATACAAAGGTATAAGGGCTGGACAGTGAGGCTGACAAATGTGACGTGACCTAAGAAAATGTTTGGATCAGCCTAATGAGCCATATTTGTGGAAAGTGTGTATAAAGGCCTTTAGACACCGTGGGCATTTTTTTAGTACGATTAATTCCCACATTAATATATATATTTTTCTGTTTCTTTGTTTTGTATATTTTGTATTTGTCATAGGTACTTTCACACAGAATATTACGCGGCGAAAAAGCAGCGTAATAATTTTCGTAACAAGGTTGATTTTTCTGAGCTTTCGCACCACGAATAAAGGCATCAACCGATCACGGCGTGCGGAACGGACATATTCAAAACATACAATATAGTGTACAACGACATGGACGCTCTGTAGTCTGAACCAAGATGGCAAACTTTATTATTCATAAAGGCAGCACAGACCAGATCCTCTCCTTCCGTTCTTAACTTTCACAATAAAACCCCTAGACATATACACTGCGTAACTGTTTACCAGAGGCAAATTCACACAGAGCAAAAGGAATCCAAATAAAACAGTTTACAGTAGTTTAGGCTATACAATAATTTACCTCAGACAGACTGCCAGACGCTGCTCTGGGTCAATAGGATCCTGGTAGTTGGTTCTCTGCCTGTGCAAATATTCATATCTTTAATTGAAAAAGTGTTGCAACTGTCGCAAATTCGCATCACTGCAAGTATGAATAACTTTTCAAAATATTCGCAGGCAAGAATTTTTGCATTTTCCTGTCATTTATTGGTCACGCCCCCCGTGTGTAAAGGCCTTTAAAGTGATCTTTTTCATCCATATTTTGAGAGATTATTACTGACAGAACTGTCAAATGTGATTTCATTACGACTGAATTACCAACTGGGCAAAGTGGACAAACGTAATGGAATTTCATACAAATATTAGGCTTGCACTTTTAATATTTACACCTAATTGGGTGAGGGTCAAACATACTCACATGTAGTATGTCAGTGTCGTCGTTCTGTGTCATTATTGACCCGGCTGTGTGACTGAGGTGACATATTTTATTCCCTGCAGGGCCAGAGGACAGTATGATCCCCCAGAGATGACTTCCTTTTGATAGCGCGCCCTGAAAGCTTCCTGTCACTTAGTGCAGTTTGACAGCATCATCACAGAGGCCATTGATCCGTTTGCTTGACTCTGCATTATTAAGATGACAACTGTGTGCGTGGGCGCGCGCCGTGTGCGTCCCAACTGTAATGCATGTCTCCAGATCCATTATAACCCGATTAGATTCCCCCCTCTCCTGGAAGTGCTGCTCTGTGACAGAGAGCATAATCTTTAATGGAATTTGTGTGAAATCAAATTATACGAGCATCAATAAACATAACATAATTCAGAAGAGTAAATGGGCTTAATTTATTGGATGGGCAGGCGTAATGGCACCGGTGTGTATAGAATGAAGATGTCAGGGAGACGGGTTCGAGACAGCGGGGCAAAAGGGGTTGACAAATACAACATCGGTGTGTATGCGTGCGTGCGTGCGTGCGTGCGTGCGTGCGTGTGTGTGTTTGTGTTAGCATGTATGACACTTTAAGTGAGAAAGATAAATGTTAACGATGAGGCATAGCAGGGTCTTGTGTGTGTGTGTGTGTGTGTGTGTGTGTGTGTGTGTCCAATATTCGGAGGCAGGAATTTGGAACAGCAGGAAACTGGCAGATTCTTCATCCACATGAGTGGGTAAAGAAAGTTCAACCTTTTATTAGAGAGGACTGTAATTTAATGGGCAGGGTGCACACATGGACCGAGAGAGAGAGATGAAGACATGAGGGTGGCGAGGGAGGAAGAGAGAGAGAGAGAGGACGACAAAGATTAGATTGAGAGACAAATGAAAAGATGGCAAGTAAGAGATGGAGACGGAGAAGGAGATGGAGATGGAGAAGGAGGGGAAAAAAAGGTTGAAAAGGCTGTGGTGAAAACATATTGAGGGATGGGGTGAGAGAGAAAGGGTTGAAGTGTGTGTGTGTGTGTGTGTGTGTGTGTGTGTGCTTTCAAAGGATGGTTTGATGGAGTGGCTCTGCAGCTGTAACAGTCAAGTGTTTGATTGCCCGAGTTGGAATCGTGCAAGGTTGTCATTTTGCGCCTTAACCTTTTTCGAGGGGAGCTTTTCTTTTTTTGGGGTGGGAGGTTAATAATCAAAAATGATCTGCTTCACTAGAGCAGATAAATAGTGTCAAACACAGCTGGGACAGAGAGGGGCTGACTGGCCACCACAGAGCTAAATTGATGGTTGTAGCAGCGGAGGAGACGAGGGGGAAAAAAGAGCCCCCTCGCTCTACTGTATGACATGAATAGACTTCTAGGTGTCGCTTTTTTTTTCTTCTTCTTCTTCTGCTCTGTCGTTTTTGTGACGAGCCGCAGTCAGAAGCCACAGATGTAAAGCGCGTGTCGCACCGAGACGTGGAGGGGGCACGCCGCGGCTGAACCCGACAGAGTGCCTTTACAACAGCCTTTCAATTTACAATCTGAGACGTTGACATTTTTATTCATTATTTTTTTTTTTCCCTTCCTTTCAGTCAGGTTGTGTGTGTTTAAGAAATGCTCGCCACGGTGTTGACTCTGCGTGAGGGATTATGTCATAGTCACACACACACACAGAAAAAAGGCGCGAGCTGTTGAAGACATATGTCATTGTCACATTTTTTCTCTCCTCCTCCCAGAAGGCCTGACTGTTTTTGAAAGATATACTGTCCACAAAAGCCCTTTCTTCTTTATCCCATAAATCTGTTTGTGTGGCGGATAAAAGGAGATGGACTGAGCGGAAAAGAAAAGCAACTCAGTTTACTTTATCATCTTTCACTCTCCCCCCCCCCCCCCCTCAGTCCTCCCCCCGCCCCTCTGCCCTCGCTCCAGCACCAGATTTGTGGCCATAATCGTGGATAACTTACAGTATAATCTTGTTTGTTCCTTTCTTAAATGGAGCGATAACATCTCTCCGGATCATGAGTGGAACGACAGCAGGGGTGGGGTGGGCGGGGGGGAGGGGGAAGAGGAGGAGGGGTCCATGGTGGAGGAAGAAAGGGGGAGGAGGGGTTGGGAGTGGAGCAAATGGGGGAGGTGGGAAAGGATAGAGAGGCTGTTGCACTTCTTTTCTTTATGTGGAAATCCCATAGTGCTGGCGTTTATGACCAGCTGCCTGACTGCTTCCACTCGAGGATTTACAAACCCCCCCCTCTCTCACACACACACACACACACTCAACTGGCAGTGCAGGCGCAGTGTTATCTGGAGAAAGGACACTAATAAATATCTGCAATATAAGAGGTCAGCAAAGGTCGATTGGCGAGGAAGATCCCCTGTCATAATTTGTTTAAGGACCTGCATCCGATAGCTGTTTTGGGGATTGTCAATGTTGTGTGTGGGGGGGGGGGGATTGGGAGGGGGGTTAAATGCAAACAGTTCATTATTAGGTGAAGTGAAATGGGCTTTTGTTTAGATCAGTCACCGCCGTAAGAGCTCCCAGTGACACTGGCCATATAAACTGGGTTAAAAAATCCTTACTGGGAGCACCGGGTCTGTGATGATTGGTGATGTTTATCTTATTAAATACAGTGGAAATCAATTGTAGACGGTGAACCCCATAAACTCGGTTTAGTCCGACTTTTGACTTGTGTGCCTTGGTAAAAAGAAATATTGCATGTGGTAAATTCAAAAGGAAATGTATAAATTTAGTCTGAAATCATAATTGTTATTGTTTACCTTACAATGATCACTGATTTGAGATCAGGGATTATGATTTTGATCTTCATCTTTTGGTACACTAAAGTAATGAAAGTAGTGATGAAGCTGAAAGCAGAGGTGGGTGTGCTCACAGAGCCACAAAGTGATAAATCATTGTCAAAATAGATTGAAACTGTGTAAGCTGCTGAAGCCATATTTCAAATTATATTTTAGGCTAAATAAACCATTCAAACGCTCATTTGATTATCTGAAAAATGCGTTGTTACAAAGCTGAAAACGGTTTATTTTTCTTATGTCATTAAAAGGTGATATATAGAGCAGTACATAATATTGGTACACATTGTGGTAAGTCCACTATTTAGCATTTACAAGCAGACATACGTAAAGTTATGGTTTAAAACGCACCATAATGTAGTTGGAAGCAGATATACACGTTTAAATGAGAACGTATAGATTATTAAACATTTAAAAATGTATGATTAAACTATATGACGATGTGTTATAAACCGTTCATTAAAGGAGACATATCATGCTCATTTTCAGGTTCATATTTGGATTTTGGGTTCTTACTAGAACATGTTTACACGCTTTAATGTTAAGTAAAACACATGATTTATCTCATACTGTCTGTCTGAATATACCTGTATTCATCCTCTGTCTCTTTAACCTCCAGTGTGCTCTGATTGGCTTGCGAGAAAAATATGGTGCACCTTTGCAAAGGTAGTTCTCAAGCTGTGGGCGATATATTCTAATGAGCCTGAGAGTGACATAGTGACATAGGAAGGGGAGACAAATCTGAATGGCTTGTTGAATCACTTGTTTTCTGATCTAGGCAGCCCACAAAAAAGCGACTGGGTTGTCTTATTTCACAATTTGTGAGTTGCTAGACACAACCAGATGTATGAGCACAAGCACTGAAAAAAAGTGAGTTTTTCATGATATGTCCCCTTTAAAGGGGGATTTAAAGTCAAATGTGGTATTTTTTCACATCACAACTGCTGACACATAACTAGAAAATATAAAGAAAAATGTAAAATCTTGGGAAAAAAGAAAATGTTGAGACTTTCTTTCTGCTATTTGTAATTGCAATGATGAAAATGCTATAAACTTAATTCTTAATCATTTTTGTTTTTTTATTTATTTGGGGGAATAAAACCATGTATCTTATAACGCATTTATTTTGAATATAGCGTGATGTTCCTGCGCAAAAGTAATGTGAGGCGTGGCTGAAGCTGCACACTTATTAAAGCCTGTTGTTTATGCCCCCTGATCCTGTCCTCCCAGGATCAGGGGGCATAAACAACAGCTCTGGGCATAAAGGACAGCTCTGAGATGCAGATCCCTCATCAGGAGGGCTATAGAAATGTACGCCTTGTTAATTATTTAAAGGGCCGCGCAGGCTCAGAAGCTTTACCGATAAAGGCGATCAGAGATGAGGGGTTGTTTGCTCACTGTCGGTGAAGAGACGCGATAAAGAAGACCCCAGTCTTGTGTCTGCCTGCCTTTACACGTTCCCAGACCCGAACCTCTACCGTGTTCGGGGGTGTGGCTGATGGATGGGCCTGCATTTCCCAAGCTTGGGAGTCTCCCTCCATAAACACACACCCATCCCCCTGTCCTCGCTGCCTACCTCCCCTCTCCCCCCCAGCTTGGACAGGTGATACAAGTGTATATTTATTTATTTCCTTTAATACTCTTCTTTATCTCCTTCGCTGCTAGTAGGCCTGTGAGATTGATCAATATTTAATTTTCTGGGAGAAGGAGTGGGGAGGAATCAGGGCTGCAGTGACACTCTGGAAGGAAATCTTCCTCCACACGCCAGCTGCATCCTCACATCCTCTCCCTCATCTCTTGTCTCATCCCATCCCTCTATCTCCCCGACATCTTCTCTTTCACACCTCCTTCCTGTTACTCTGTTAACCACTGTTTCTCCATGCTGAACAAAAGCGTCTGATCGTCCCCCTGGTAGGGAAAAAAAAAACAGCGACTGAGGTTAACCTCTAATGTAATGAAGGATCATAAAGGGAGTTGCTGTGCCCTCTTGCAGGAAGGCCTTGCTATGAACAGGGCCCTTTGGTGACCTTTGATCCCATATGGTCATTGCCCAGTGCTTGGATGTGCCCTTTTAATGACAGAGCAGTCTAATCAATGGATCATTTTTCACTTTGGAGACTGGGAGGTCTAGCCTTTATGCCATAAGCAGAGGAGAAGAACACAATGGGAAAGATTGTTCAATATGATCTTCTTTCTATGTCTCCATCTGTATCTGGTGGCGATCTTAGAAGATGCTGACACTTGTGATGTGCGAAAGCCCTGAAGTTGCATCGGGGAAAAAATAAAGGATGAGCGGTGACGGAGCAAAAAACGCTGCATTGCTTTGGTTTGAAAATGAGAAATCGGAGGCCTGCCAATAAAGCCTTGAGACAAGTGCTTAGTCAGGTTCAACTAATCATGTGTTTTTGTCGATGTATTTGAAGCGAGCGAATTGTCGTCGGTGACATGAACCATTATTATCTTGACCCTTGAGCCCTGTTTAATTAACCCATTCGTTTGATTTAACACCAACATCTTTTCTGCGCTTTTTTCTTCTTTTGGACATGCAGATGTTGCACACTGGAAAGTATCAAAATGTCTATGTTAAATGGCTTTAAATCGTTTGATACAAATCAGAGTCTAATCTCACTTTAGGCATCAAAGGGGGGCGAGCACGTGTTGCGGAAAAGAAGGCTATTTTTTCCTTTCTCATGCCAGTTTACAGAAGAATGTTAAACGCCTCTCTGTGGATTGAACACATTCTCGCAGTTACTTAAAAGAAAGACGAAGCATCCCCGTTTTCCTCCTCGCATTATCAGCGCTGCCGTACAGTAGATGATCATGAAAGGGAGCTGATAGTTTTGACTGCAGGCCATCCAGGCTCTCTCCAGATAGAGGGCAGTGCCACCGCGGCTCTCATTATACCCCCCCTTCCCTTCCCTTTGCCCCTCCTGGTAATCGCCACCATAAGGATGAAGGAATTTCTCAGCACATGCTGGTGGTTTTTTCTGGCTCGTTTCAACCTCTGCTTCCCATTGAGCGGCGAGGAATTTAAATTTTCATACAAAGCGAGGAGAAATTACTCTCGCAGAGTTGTTCCTGTCTCAGAATGTCTGGCTCGCTTTGAAATATCCCCCTCCCAAGACTTTGAAATCGGGTGATAAAATGTTATCAGGAGGGCAAAAATAGAGGGTGGGAGCTATTCTTTTATAGGTCTCTCAGTCTCTGTGAAGTGGCAGCAGCCAGTTTTAGCTCTGTCTATCTGTGATCCACATAGCTGACTAATAGTGTTGTGCAGCATGTGGTCTCTGGGGCTTCAGACCAGGTGTTGGTGTTAATGCTGGAGCCCTCACAACACCTGTTAGGGCCAGCTTCAGCATCCGCACAGACGTCTGCTCTGGTTAGCCTGCTTAACCAACATGACTTACTCTCTCTGATACATTCAGTAATCTAGAAATCATTACAGAGGACGCCATACTGCCAATTGAAAACCTTTTCATTAAATTCATTATTACTATGATATGGTTTCAATTTCATCAAGTAACATGAGCAGTTCATTTCATTTGATTGCATGAAATTAAATATAAAATATTAGAGTGGTATTAAGTGGAATGACAGCCTACAAAGTCTGCGTGAGATGTGGTTGAAAATGTTCTATTTTCAAGACTATTGTTTCTAACCTCAAGGATAACCCATATGGCCTTTGCAGAAGCAATTCATAGGAGCTAAGGATGCTAATTTTGAAAAAAAATTCTTAACCGATAACCAACCCCCGTTAACGGATTATTAACCGTTAACTGACAAGATTTGTGCCTTGCATGCAGCGGTGCGCCAGCTGCAGTGTACGAGCACAACAGACAACTGAGTCCCCAGTTCACCGTCAGGAGAGTTACTGTAGCAGCTGCGATGCTGCGTGTAGTGTCGCGGACATGCAGCCACTTTCCCAGTAAAAGTCTCCACCGCACATTTAGTTTAGTTTAGCAGGTTGTCAGCTGTGTGTCTGCACGGCATAACTTTAGCGAGTGTCCGACAAACAGTGTGTGTGTTTGTGCTACGTTAGCGGGCTGCTAACGGTCTGCTAGCGGTCTGTCGAGCACGAAGTTACCGGCAATGCTAGAGCTTAGCATTGCCGGTAACTTCGTGCTCGACAGACCGCGTGTGTGTGTTGGCGGTGAGTGTGAGGTTGTTGATGGTGTTATAGCTGTGAACGTAGGTGTAGCAGTGTGTGTACAGTTTATTTGTGGGTGAATAAATGCTACAACTCCTCCGCTCCGCACCGCTCAAGCAAGCTCGAGAGACCGAAGTCAACTTCCTGTATCCTGCAACTCCAGCTCCGCCTCTTAAGGTGGGCTGTTAAGGTGGACAAGCTTTTTTCCATAAAGTGACGAGCTGCTCCTCTGAGCCGCTCAGCTTTTTAATTAATTTTTTATATTTCTTTTAACTGTTTAACCAATAGTGTTAATCGGTTAAAATGCTTAATGTCGGTTAACGGTTAAACGGTTAATTATCAACATCCCTAGTAGGAGCATTTTCTGCCACCTCTATATAGTTGAAGGTGCAGTGTGTAGGATTTGGCAGCATCTAGCGGTGAGGTTGCAAAGTGCAACCAACTGGAACTTCTCCAGTGTGCCAAGTGTGTCGGAGAACTATGGTGGCCGACGCAAAAATGTAAAAAGGAGAGGGTCCTCTTCATGGAGTTCGTTATACTGCACGAGTATGTACTGTAGATATATACGGCTCATTCGGTAACAAAAACACGATTCTTATTTCAAGTGATTATATATTAAAGAAAACATACATATAAAAAGGGACATATCATGCTCATTTTCAGGTTCATACTTGTATTTTGGGTTTCTACTAGAACATGTTTACATGCTTTAATGTTCAAAAAACACCTTATCTTTCTCATACTGTCTGTCTGAATATACCTGTATTCACTCTCTGTCTGAAACGCTCCGTTTTAGCGCCTGTCTCTTAAAGACCCCCTCCTGAAAAAGCCCAGTCTGCTCTAATTTGCATGCGAGAAAAATATGGCATTATATTATTATGATTAATATAAGGCTTGCGTGACCACGAGAGGTTGCTTGCCCGGAAAATGACATTTAAACAAAACAGCCAGCGCTGTTGTTTTCTAGTGAAAACAGTCTTGCTTGATCCTCAATGCTGTATTTTGTTTATATAAAGTGCCACGGTCCCAGGTTATCATTTGTCCTATTGATTGGTTGGACAAATGTCAAGTGGACGGGTCTCATCTAATATGAACCCTGTCATAGGGCAAACGTCAGGGAGAGAAAGAAAAGATAGAGAAGGGAGGAGGAAGGAGTCATTTGATATTTGGCATGATGCAAATATAGCAGGATTTGTTGTAAACCGTGATGGATAGTGAATGATAACACATTTGTGTTACACTAGACACTCGTTTGTGTCTGCGTTTAACCGAAATTAACTGAAACCAACGCAGAGCGGGGAGTCGTCAGTGCTTGGTCGACGCAAGAGGACGCACTTTGTCCAAGTTGTCCCCCTTAACACTTCCTCTTGATTTGAAGTTGCCCTCAAAAATAGAGCAAAAAGAGAGCTAGTGGGAAGATAATGCCACTGTTAGACATCATCAGAAGACAACAGAGTGGGACTGCACTCTGCTTTATCTCAGAGACCATGAGAAGGGTCGAGAGCGAGGGCGAATGAAAGAAATTTGACACAGGGTGGAACACGGTTGACTCCAATAACCAACCACACAGAGAAAGGAGAATTCCCCCGTTGGAAAAAGGGTGTATTAAATCATATTCAACGCTCCACAACTTGCCCTTTTGCCTCTTCTCTCAGGTATCATTATGTGACCCGCAGCAGCAGCCACACACAGCTTTACAAGATGTTATGACCTCTTAAACAGTGGCACTTTAAAAGTATTCCTCTCCCGCTCAGTGGTCCACAGAGGCCAAGTTCTTGCCAGGGATTATCAAAGTTAACAGGATTTTAATGGGCCCGGGGAGACTGGTAAAGACCCTACCAGGGCCAGGTAGCGCCGTTCTCCTGCTACCCCTCTCGCTCCCTAATGCAGTCAGGCTGCACACCCGAGCACCAGCTAAATAATAAACAGATGGCCACTACCAAATATAGCCAGCCCCAGTTCAAACTACAAAGGGACCCCGAAATGAAATGATAGGGTTATTAAAGGAGAGATACAATTTGCAGGTCAAAATGTAATGGTAACCCTTCACTGTGCAAATTGAAAATTAACCTTTTTTGGTGGCACTGAATCATTCACAGCTGATGTCGTACACGCACGGCAGGCACAGCAGAAAAAACTGTAGGGGGAGAAGAGGGGAGGAAATCGGTGGTGATGAAGTCTGATCATATTTATTACTCTGGGCTCTCATTTGTCTCCACTCTTCAGGAAACAGAAAAATCAGGAATGAGACGGAGCGCTGAGAGAGCAGCACATTTTGTGCCTCCCATTTTATTTCCACCGCATATCACTTTTAAAAAGTCTGCTTAACGCCGCGCTGATCATAACTCAGCCTTTTTCTGCGTGGCTATAAGGTACCAGAGGTAAACTTCTGGAACACAAAATGCCACTCATTTTTCATCTGATTATTATGGAATCCAAAAACAAAACGAGTCAAGGTCCAGTGTATTTTTCCTCCTGGATTAATGCATTTATACAAATAGGCTGGCCTCTTTTTCGCCGTTCCTCGGCCATTAATCCATCCCCCCCTAAACCCCTCTCTGCGAGAAACGGCTTATGACGCTAACCTTGTCATATTCAGCAGCTGTCAGCGAAAAAGGCCACTGTACCGGGCCAAAGCTGGTAAAGTGGCCTATTCATTATCCTAATCTCATTAGTTAAGATCTGTTAAGTAGAGACCGGTTTTAATGCATGCTTTTCCCTTTTAATTATTGACCATAAATACATTGGAGTGCATTAGGGTCCCGGGGCGAAGAGCAGAGCGGCTCCTGATAGATTAGGGGACAGGCACATTATCTAAATGTATATATCTAACTAATCATGCGTCGGCCGTGCGAGCGCCGTGACATCAATTGCAGTTTGACATTTGACCCCGGGGCCGCGGCCCCTCGGAGGTCCGGTCACGTGATGCGGTCAGAGAGAAGAGAGAAACTGACGTCATGATTGCAGCAAGGCTCAAGAACGCAGCCCCCCCCCCCCCAACACACACACTTTCTTTCCCGTAATGATTAAGACCACGGTGTTATTTCTGAATGCTAACAGATTATTTCTAAATTGCTTCACGGTTAATCATGTTACAGATTAAATCATTTGGGGATTAGCTTTGAATACATGAATAAGCACTGTACTGTGCTGTATGTCTACCTGGTGATCTCATGTTGAGGAGACGCAGGAGAGAAAATGAGGGAAGAAGGGGGAGAAGGTCTATCTCTCTTGTCTCTCCTTTCTCCTGCTTCTTTGCTTTTTGTCACTTTTGCTTTCCATCTGTCGAAGCATTTTCTCTCTCTCTCTCTCTCTCTCTCTCTCTCTCTCTCTCTCTCTCTCTCTCTCTCTCTCTCTCTCTCTCCTCCTGTAACACACACACACACACACACACACACACACACACACACACACACACTCATTCATTCTCTCAGTGATGAGGGAGAGAAGTGCTCCGTTCGCCACACAGAGGGGCTCTTTTACAGTTGTGAGAGGCTATTGTGTAAAACAAGAGCGAGGGCATGCTCCTTTACAAGTATCATCCCAGCTGAGCATCATCCCAGCCTCTCTGTGTGTGTGTGTGTGTGTGTGTGTGTGTGTCTTATATACACTTTATTCTCTATCTGCAAGCACATGGAGGTATATTCAATATCCAGGTATTCAGTTTTTATCATTTTGATATCAAATGGTTCAAGATGAGCCTGATGCACATCATTATGATTTATATATTTAACCGTATTTTATTTTTATACGGTTTTGATGAATCTATTTCAAGATAAGGTCCTCACAATGATGGATCATGATTGGCCAACTTGCTTGGCCTTTTTCAAATTAGGTAATTTAGGTTCCTCAGTTTAAATGCTGTCCTGATTCTTTGGTGAGCCAATCCCGATCTAGACCAGCTGTGATGCGTTCACGCATTAACGCAATTTGCAATTTTCAGGTTTTCTCGGTTTTAAAGATACTGGCATCGTATGAAACTAGAAAATCTAATGAATCAATTGGTACCAACCATGTCATGCTAGCTTGTTGTGAAGGAGTCTAAATAACGCTCCAAATTTACGCTAAATTTTGGCGAAGAAAAACTGTCATGGCTATTTTCAAAGGGGTCCCTTGACCTCCGACCTCCAGATATGTGAATGTAAATGGGTTCTATGTGTACCCACGAGTCTCCCCCTTACAGACATGCCCACTTTATGATAATCACATGCAGTTTGGGGGCAAGTCATAGTCAAGTCAGCTCACTGACACACTGACAGCTGTTGTTGCCTGTTGGGCTGCAGTTTGACATGTTATGATCTGAGCACATTTGTTTATTCTAAATGCAGTACCTGTGAGGGTTTCTGGACAATATCTGTCATTGTTTTGTGTTGTTAATTGACTTCTAATAATAATTATATACATACATTTGCATAAAGCAGCATATTTGCCCACTCCCATGTTGATAAGAGTATTAAAAACTTGACAAATCTCCCTTTAAGGTACATTTTGAACAGATAAAAAATGTGTGATTAATCACAATTAACTATGGACAATCATGCGATTAATCGCGGTTAAATATTTTAATCGATTGACAGCCCTAATAAAATCATCAGTATAAAGTTAATAATCAATTGAATAAAAACAATACATAGAGTGTAAAAAGGGCCCCTTTAAACTCAAGCCCTCACCTTCACTTTACCCACCGTTTTGCAGGTTGACTTACTGTAAATCTTTTGCACATAAATATGATCAAAATATGTATTTTTTTAATCACGCATCACGCTATCCAGCTAATGCATAACAAAGGAAAACATTTATACTTGTTAATGCAGCAGCAGGCTCCAGAGCAGCTGTTGAACTCCACAGCACAATCATCCCCTCCCTCCATATCCAGTCAGAGACACACAGAATAACGACTATTGTCTCGTCCAGCAGATATCCGTAACAGCATACAGTGTGTTTGTGTGTGAAATAAGAGCCTCAGTGTTACTTAGCCTTAATGACTGGCTATAGCAAAGTCACCAGTCACAGTGTGGGTAATGTAAGTAATGTGGATTCTGTGCATCTCTGCTCTTGGGATCTTACAATAACACTCAGTTTGGTCCCCTATAGCGGCGTATTTGCGTCACTGTGTGTCATTTTCACATATAGTCAATTCAGGTAGAAATAATTGCTGTTTTTAAAACGTTTTTTATAAATCCTGCAGAATTCTATCAACTCATACAAACATAAATTGCAGTTGTTTTCACGTGAGTGGGGATGCACCGATCCAACTTTTTCAGTCCCGATACCGATAGTGATACCTGGGCTTTGGGTATCGGTATGTTTGGTTAATAAGCTGTATGCCTCACTGTGTGGAAGTAACTGGGATCATTCTGTTATGTGTAAGGCAACATCAGGTTAACTTTGTAAAACAAAATGTAACAAATAAATACATGCAGTAGATATAAATTTACAGAATTATTATTTATTATTAAAATAATAAATTGTAAACCAGCAACTTGGTAAAAAATCTTTTCAATTTAAGTGTAAACCTTTTAAATGCAGCAACAAATTGGTCAAAACTTAAACAGGAATTCCAGTATATAATGTATATAGTATATAAACATAGAAATGAATTGGATAGATTGACCCCGTTGTCACCGATACACCAGCTTATTTGTCAGTATCAGCCCCGATATCCGATCCGGTATCGGTGCATCCCGACACGTGAGGCGAACATCATGCTTCTGCAGCCTTTTCTCAATAACTTCCAGCATGTGTACGTTTAATAAGCTGCTAAAAGGATTATGAGTTTCCATTGTGCATTGAGATCTCTGGTAGAAATTACACACCGTGTCTGCAAAAATGCAGTAATCACTGTCCTCTTTTCTCATGCTAAACACAGGTGATGCATCCGCTGTGTTTCCCTTTTGAATCTATTTCATTACTGCGTGTATGACAACATTCCTTCCATCCCCTGCTTCATCATTATCAGGCTGCTCCATACACTGCGGCGGTCTATTTCAACCCAGGCAATTATTGCCGGGCTAACATGTATGGATGGATGTCTGAGAGCGGCAGGTCATAACAGTCATATTGTATCGGCCATATTAGCGAGTCAATAAGAGCCCAGGGCAGGTTGATTTAATTACAGCAGTAGGCTGATTAGACCGCTCTCCCTGGAGTAAGTACAGACTATATGTCATAATCATAACAATGGGGCGAATTATGAACGGGTCAAAGCAATATCCCTTTGTGGTTTGTCATTGCTAATCATTCTGGTGAATTATTGCGTGCTGATGTGTGGAAGTCGCGCCGTGCCTGCGGTGTTGATTTTATTGGGTTTTGACAAATTGTAAAGAGAATGAAAAATGCAGCTTTTATCTGAATACTGGGATAGAAAAAAAACACATTTTAACTTAGTTAAATGTTTGTTAAATGCAAAGTTATTTTTTTCTTTCTTTCTTCCCTATTAAAAATTAATAGACACGTGCAGTAAATATACAGCCGAGCTGCAACGACACCCCGAGGCTTACATATTCATATCTCCTGAAAGCATGCTGGGAAAAACCCCCCAAAAAACAACAGAAATAATTTTCTCTGTAATATTCCAAGACTTAATGAACTATCCCAATCAAAGCAAACTTGACATTTAGTCACTTTCTTAAAATCCGTAAATAAATAAATGAATAAGGTTAATGTTTGTGTTGTCTTTTGTTTTATATTAAGGGTTACACCCCAAACCCGAGCACATATCACGACGCAAAAATAATTAATTTGGGAACGTTATTTAGACATAATTTACATATAAATGTGTTTTGTATTAAAATAAGGAAACAATACAAATACACCATAGTGATAAATGACACCCTCAAGACTAAAATTTACAATTAAAATGTTAAACATGCTGATTGTATTCAAGAACAATTTCTTCTTGACCTTTCGTTATTCAGAGAACGTTTGGGCCTCAAATGAAATTTCACTTTTCATCATATATAACTACATTACAAAACCTTCGGGTAACACTGTGCTTTGTGGTGATATTAATAATGTAATATATGGGGCAATACAACTGATTAATATTGTAATCAGAGGTGGGAAGTATTAAGTACATTTACTCAAGTAGTGTACTTTTTTTAAGTGCTTGTACCTCGAGTCGCCTATATTCAATTTATGCTACTTTATACTTCTATTCCGTTACATATTAGAGGGATATATTTTACTTTTTACTCCACTACATTTATTTAATTGCTGTAGTTACTAGTTACTTTTGATTTACATGCAAAACATGGTTAACTTGTTATATTATGATGCATTATTACAAATGAAAGGCCCTGCACAGCCTCACAGGTGTTCTCAGTCACTGTGGCTGCTCGGACCTGCTCAGGTTGGAGCTGTGCAGACGAGCTCTGCTGGGATTTAGGTGAGGTCATCATGCACTAATCAGAATAATACATTGTAATTGAGCTGCAATAAAACTAAGAGGAGAGCCCGAAACATATTTTTGTATCTTTCCTAGGGCTGGGCGATATAGAGAAAATCAAATATCACAATATTTTTGACCGAATACGTCGATATGGATATTGTGACGATAT
Organism: Sebastes fasciatus; assembly: GCF_043250625.1. Lineage (NCBI taxonomy): Eukaryota > Metazoa > Chordata > Actinopteri > Perciformes > Sebastidae > Sebastes > Sebastes fasciatus. The sequence goes on along the minus strand of NC_133806.1, from coordinate 31,608,265 downwards.
AGTAGGGTTGACTATTGGTGCTTTTACAAAATATTTTGACAATGAGATTTTTTGATAAATAATCATTAGTAATGTGCCTATAGTGACTAAGTGGGTAAAGAAAAATAATAGAACAGCTAGAACAGTCTGGTGAGTTCAGGAAATAACATCACTTTACTGTAACGCAGCCTTTAAAACCAGGAAAAGACAAAACTTATACCACAATACGATATCCAAAATCTAAGACGAAAGCTAGTCTCATATCATAATATCGATATATTATCGATTTATTGCCCAGCCCTATCTCTCCCCCAACAATTACTTGTGTGTTCAAATAAATATCTTGCTTGCATATGAGTATGAAAAAACATCTTTCAGGACCTTAGGGGCTCCATAATTTAACACTATAATTTTTCATAGTGAGTACATTTACTTTAGATAGTTACCTTAATGATAATACTGCTAATTTTGAATGCAGGGCCTTTACTTGTAACAGAGTTTTTTACACTGTGGCATACTGCTACTTTTACTTAAGTAAAGCATCTGAGTACTTCTGATTGTCTTCTTTATTTCATACTTTGATTATAATGTGCAAAAATGTAGGGACAGATGAAACTAAAAGAACTTTTCTGACATCTGTCTAGAAATATCTTTTATGTAAAACTTATAAAACTTGTACAGAACAAGTAGGCTTGTGACCAAATATTCTTCTTAGCTATTATTCTGCATACATAAATCTCTTATGTAGAGATTAAAATAAATAAAGCCCTTATCATAGTATCCCCAGCTCTAACACAAGTTGTTGTTTCCATCATATAAATTAATGTATAAATGTATAGCTCCAATTTAGATTCCCTGGATTACATGTGAAGGATATCTGGACCACCAACATCCCATTTATGCTCTCAGAGGCAGATGTGTCGCGCCCTATCCACACGGTGGCAGCAAAGTAACAGACGTGTCTGAATTACTTTCTGTGTGTCCCTTTGTGTTTGTGTGTGTGTGTGTGTGTGTGTGTGTTTGGGGATGTGTTTGCACATGTGTGTACCATCACATGTTTGACAGCGCTGATCTGACCCGCGCTAATGAATGCTGCCGACGTGGCTGACACAGAGTGACACCGGGACAAGAAAAAGACCCTCTTCTCTCCAACGCCTCCATCTCTGGGCCTTTAAATAGCCCCGCGCAGCCTGCTGCATGTTTATTAGTCATGTATCAGACGAGCGGCTGATGGACGCGGATGCTCATTACCAGTTAGCGTTGCTTCAGAAGAGACCAATCTGCGCCCTGTGAGGGTCATCACTCAGGAGCAAACAGGCCTGACACGGGCAGGAGTTGAACTTGAATAGAAATGATATTTTAACTGGATGAAAAGGCGGCTTTCATTGACAGGAAAAATGTTCCTGATCAGATCAGTGTGCATGCAGTATAATAGGCATATTGTGCAGATTGTTCCCATGAGAGTTTTGACTAATAATAACGTCCCTGTCCTTTCCTTTACCCGCCTCTCCAGGTATTTTCTCAGTGGGTTAGGTTACCTTACATCTGCATAAGTAGCACACATCCCTTTTTTTTTCTATATTGAGATATCTGATATTTTGGCAATTGTGCAGTGTGACATACGCAGGCCTGGGAGACAGACCTGCTCTCGCCTTCCACGCATGACATCACCATGTCTGCTCTTAATTAAAAGACACAAATTGGCAGTTGCGGGAAATATGAGCAAAATATTTGAATTTCAATCACTATTACATTTCCCTTATTTCACACACGCTGCGTCCGTGGAATGTGCCACAGTGCTGCATATCCAACGGTGGGATCAGTCAGTGAGCATTAGGCCTGGGAGCACAGCAGACAGGAGAGGGCTGCATACAGCTCACACAGGGACTGAAGAAATAGTCAGGTAGTACAGTCTGCCTGGAGCAGCAGGTTCTTTTTATGCAGAGGTCAGATGTTAAATAGAAATACAGAGTTGTAGCTAATTGGAACATAAAAATGGTTAACTTAGGAAAAATCTGATTGTCTGTTCTCAACAAATGCTTGGTGATGCTAATTCAAACTAGAGGTTCAGGTTCAGGTGACTTTATTTGTACCCGTAGGTAGATTTGTTTTCCACGATGACATCCGTATTGACAATAAATTAAGCGGTAGAGCACAGACAAAAGACAGACACACCAAAAACATGACAAAGAGTACTCAAAGGCTTATTGGGATCAGGACCCAGCAAAAAGACCACAAGAACAATATAAAAAAAACACTGAAATATCAGGACAAAAGACACAATAAAATAGGATAAACTTTCCATAAATATGTGCAAATGTTGCTTATTTAAATGAACAATTGCAGCTGGAACAAAGCTGTTCCTGTAGTGCTTTGTTTTACACCTTGGGACCCTAAACCTCCGACCGGATGGGAGAGGCTGGAACTCACCAGATATAGCTGGCTATCCGCTGTAACTGCCTGGTATACAGGGACTCTAATCTCAGCTGTGAGTCACCAATCAGCCGACTGGACCATTTAACAATCTGACTCAGTCTATTTCTGTCCCTTCAGAGGCATATCATCAAACCATGACACTAGAGGAAAAGGATAAAACTACATCCACCCATTAATGTGACAGGTGATAATGACTGTGTCCTCCACCAGATGGTGCAAGGCCTCATAACACATAAGTCTTCCTTTATGCAAACATACATTTTTTTGAGGCAAACCATATCTAAATCATCTTTGTTTAAAAAAAAAAAAAAAGACATAATAGTGCTCTCCTCTTCTCCTACTCCTATATGAGCTGATCATGAACATTTGCAGTCCTCATACTTTAGGTATGTTAAAGATATCAGTGGTTTTCCAAGTGGGGTCCTTGAGGGGTTTCCAGGGGGTCCCTAGCAAAACGGGAATAATTTATTTTCACAATAATTCCATCCATAATTAGCACAAAGACAGAATGTGTGACTATTTTGGTCATGGGTGTCATATACTTTCTATAATAAAACATACAAAATCATGTCAGATGGGGCACCCTGAGACAAAATCTTAAAAAATGGGGGTTCATGGTCTAAGTTCAGGTATTCTTGACATGAAAAAGTTTGGGAACCACTGCACTATATCACACTGATATTTCTTCAGTATTCGTACATGCTCTTCATGTGATATTTTCTATGATGTTATGTACTTATAAACTAGTTATTTATGTGGAAGAAATGATGTTACTTTCCTAGTTTTATCATGATTATGTTTGGCTATTTGATCCCATAGACACTAAATAATTGAGCCAAGATAGCCTAACATTTCTGTTTGATATAGCTTCAAAGACCACACATATATACAACAAACACATAAAAGAGCTCTATCTTAAGACATTTATTAGTTTCTGACTGAGAAAGTGTGAAAAACAGCAAAATTCCCCAAAACTACTATTTCTCTTTAACCAAATCACACACATTTAGGCTTTTTAAATGGGATCTTCTTTTGATATCTTATGTAATAACTAATGTATATATGTTTGCACTTCCATTCACTGAGCCTCCCCTGAAAACCTCTGTTATAGAGCCATAATAATGTAATACATCAGCAACCCAGCAGATGGCAGCAACAACCCACGAACTAGCCCTCCCCGTTTGACAGTTCATGCTTGGAGGAAAAAATTTTTTTGCAGATACCCACAACCTGTCACTGATGACACTAACGACCATGATGCATCAACTCAACTAAACTACCTGAAGACTGACAACTTGATTAGTCTCGTTTAATTTCAGTCAGATCTGCTCTGTCAGTGCATCGCAAGGCCACACAATCTGTTAAATGACAGCTCCTCTAAATTATTAATATTCCATAATACTCGATGATGGTAAGACTGAGATGGCAGGTGAACTGATGTGTATGAAAGCAAATTGAAACATGTTATCTGACTATAGATTCAAAACGCCCTATATCCTGAAATAGTCTGATCATGTAGGATTTCGAAAATAGTGAAGAGGTGTAGAACCCTTTAGTTGTTACACACCAGTCTCACGTGTTGTCATTTTGTTTCCTGAAATGAAATTTAGTCAAACATTTGTCAGGGAATAGTTTCTCCTGATGTACAGCATGTACTGTATATAAGCATGTATATATGTCTAAATGTTATGTAACGGTGTGTGTGTGCATGTGTGTAAAAAGATGTCCTAGTTGACTAAACTGATTTCAGGGAGGTCTGAAGGATGTGTTGAGGAGAATTAAAGCTAGAGTTGGTAATCTTCTTTAAAAACAAATTTTGACAGTTGGATCATTTTTAAAATCTAGCGTACTCTTACTAGTTCCTTACCAACCCTACATAGCTTTAAGGATGTTGAGATCACTGACTCACTGACTGTAGTCTGTATTAAAGCTTCAGTAGGCAGTATATTTTTGGCATCATTGGGCAAAAATCCCATAATAACCTTTCAGCATATTGTATTTCAAGTGTTCTGAGAGAAAATTAGACTTCTTCTCCTCCTCATGGCTCTGTTTTCAGACTTTAACAAATCTAGCCCGTGACGGGAGACTTTGACCAATCACAGGTAATTTCAGAGAGAGCGTTCCTATTGGCTGTGCTCCGGTCATGTGATCAGTAGTTTGGTGTTCCTTCAGGAGAATTCTTTCTCATTTTACAGCTAAACGTGCACTACAAGATGATTCTGAAAACATTTGAGGGGAGAAATAGGCATTAATGTAACAGAATATTGATTCATATTTGATCAGCGCTGCCTAGTTTGACCGTTTGGTCGGAGTTCGTGAGTGATTGACAGCTGGCTCTCATAGACAGCAGATGGACAGCAGACCTCAGATCAGCTCTGACTGCTTGTTTTCCTCTGGTCTGTGAAATCTTGCAGATGCCGTTAGGAGCACCGGAGGACACAGAGGCACATGATTTTTTTCAGGTTACCTGTTTCATGTACTACTGTCACGATATAGAGACCGTTTTATAAAAATATATATTTTTTTATCATATTTGCTCCAATCTCTCCTACTTCAGCTTAAAATATTCCAATAATAGGCCTACTATTAGCTCTGTGACTAGTCTGTACTTGGTGATTGTAAAATGTGCTACCCTTTATTTTCTGATCTTTTAAACTTAGTAAATGCTATTAAAATAGTATATAACATACTTCTACAGTATGCTGGTAATAATCTGTCAATAAAATGAGTTCCTTTTAGTCAAGAATCAACCTTCAGTATGTTCATATTTCCTCTGTATTCCTTAGAACTGGTTTAAAGTCAACTAAAAATAAATGTATTACAAACAGGTCTTCTCTCACTCATCCTCACGTAGCCAATACTTTACCAGACTGCTCGCTATTGGTGGACTGGCACCAAATCAAAATATTATCCAGATGACCCATCCAGTCAGTTGCCAACATCCTGTGTCCAAACCCAACCAGACATTTACATGAACAAAATGGTGTGGTGGTTTAAGCAAATGTTCCCAGCAGCCAGTTAAGCTGTTCACTTCCAGTTAGAAGGTTTGCTCATTTTGGGATGAAGTTTGAAAGACATCAACATCATTATTTAGTAAGACCATGTCTGATTCTATCAGGGCTAGTCTTTCCATAATCCTGTGTGTGCTTTTCAAAGACTCATATCAGAACAGGAGTCAATTAAAAGTGAGTCGGGGGGTAGAGGAATAAAAGAAACATCTATAGCCCTATTGATGTGAGTTTTGCGCCCTAATTTCCTCTGTGAACCGATACAGAGATTTCCTGCGCTGACGAGTTTACTGTGAAGATTTGCCTTCAGCTCTACCTCCAGCATATAGAGCCCACTGTGTGGAGCTCCACAGATCTATAGATTGCTCCCAAATCTGTGTGAATCACAGAACAACTGAAACTTCTCCATCATTAATGTTGTACTTCTTAAAGACAGTCCTCTGTGTGTGAATCAAAATGTAGAATGACTGAAACTGTGCAAGTACTACTACTAATACTACTAAAACATTACTATACTGCATAGGGCTGTCACAAATAGCATTTTTTGGGCTTTGAAGAGAAATATTCGACGGTGCGGTGCGGCGCGGCGCGGCACGGCATGGCACGGCATGGCACGGCATGGCACGGCATGGCACGGCAGCATACATGTTCTTCTGTCTGTCTGTCTCCATCTCGCCCCATTCCAGTGCCCAGGACAGCGCCGCTGCCGCACTACTGTACACATACGCACCTCTACACACAACAATCAGCGATATCCATCAGAGATTAACTAATAAAAATGATTGTTGAATATGAATAATGTTATGGGTTTATTACTTATTTCATGGGGTATTTGGGGATGTATACAATATTATTATATACCTTCAGCCCTCATACTACGTGACCGATATTGATTTAGAAAGACTTTGACAGGCCAACTAATGTATGGATGCAGAAAGCAGTGACTGCTGGTCAATGTTACTCTGCACTATAGTTCTGGTGGGTTTAACAATTGCTGTTGTAGTTAAGTAAATAGTTTACACAGTCTGGAATAACAACTTTTAAAGTGGTCATCTTTGGTTTGCCTCCACTGGGGGGCCCAGGAGGAACTCCCTGCTCAACACGAGACTCCGGGAGACGTTTCCCTCTGAAACCACATCATGGAACCATAACTGAGACATAATAACCTATTTGCTCCGTGAGTTTCGTAACCGTCTGGGTCGCTTTAAAAAAAAAGAAGCCACCATGGCAGCCGGTCTGTACATAATGTGAAGCTAGGACACAGATCTGGTTCATATGATGATATGTAAATACTTTCAGGGGTAGTTTTCCACCTTAAGGAGCTCCGTAAAGACCACAAGAGGGGGTTGGGGGGGGACACAGACACACACAGTACTAATGTGTTCCGATGGGAGAGCGATCGGGAGCCCGGCCGATGCAAAAGTGGGAAATCTCATTCGTCTGGAGGTCTCCTCACTCATGGCCTGGCATGGCTCTCTGGGAAGTGCGGGAAGCCGAGGCATTGAGTCACTGTAGACGACGGGTCAGGGTGGTTTCAGACTGTTGGCGGAGAATTATGTCGGAGGGGCCAGTGTGGAGTGTGTATTCTCAGCTGGGGTAGCAGGGATTCCCTCTGACAAGACCTGAGCTTTATTTTCTTACGGAGGGAAGGAGGGTGGGTGTGTGGAGGTGACGATGTGTGAAATTATGTTGTCCAGATGTATTCATACATACAGCCACAATTGAAAAAGTAGAGAGAGAACCATTATATTTGGCCACAAACCTTTTTGGACACGTGTGTGTGTCTGCGTACATACGTGTGCATTTCTCGGCACACTTGTGTATTTTTCTTTGGCAGCGCTGCGGCTCCTGATCTCCTTTTACCGGAGGATGATTACGGACCCAGACGGTTTCCCAGAAGCCATAGCCTTTGCGTAGATAGTGGCAAGGTTGTGACACATGGGAGCCGCTGAGTAACACTGCCTCCTGCTGCCAGAGCTGACAAGCTATAACAAACCGTGAAGGCATGCAGGCTGTCGCAACCTCATATCTTTTACTACACAGGGGGATGCGTCATAATCCCCAATATCAATCATGCATGTAGGTCCACTCTACGGTATGTGTTCTAGTAAATATGATGCGGTACGCAGGGCTGATTAATCCACCATCTGCAGGAAAAAAAAACAAATGTGCTTCCAACTGATGCTTTGGATGAATAAAACAAGCATCACGCTGTATAATTGGTGATCTTTATGTACACACAAATGACTTCGAGTGCAGCCGTGCCCTGTTAGAAAACACAGTGTAACCTGCGCTAGAACACACAACCTCTGGCCGCCGTGTCAATAAAAAACGCCCAACGCCAGGCAGGTGGGCACGCCATCCCCGCCCTGCCCATTGAAAGTCAGCGCAGTCGAGGCTAAGCCTGGATACACTCGCTTGATTGCACAGGACAGGAGGAGAGTATCCTGTTTATTGTCTGAATGCACAGAAGTGCGCACTGCCCCGTCCACCTCATATCTTCCCCTGAATGTTTTATTAATTACACAACCGCAGGACGATCCACATCGGGCTCTGGTCAGTCAGTGTTTACTTGTTGGAATTCATGATTCATCACATTTTGAGTCAGTCTGCAAGAAGATATGACAATGTTTTAACTGAAAATGCTGATTTGTACTGCGGGCAGCAAATATGACTGTAACATTGGCAGCCGTCGCTGAGACGCAACTAAGAGAAAAATGAATCCCAGATCCCAAACAGTCATCGAATACAAAATGGTAATTGAGACTATTACTTACTAAAATGATGCTTTTATAATAAACCATGCGAGTTATCAGCAGGAGCAGCAGCCAGTTTTCCTACTGGAGTATGTTTCCTGGAGAGGGATCCCTCATTACGCGATTATACTATTTGGTTTCAGCGTCGAGGGTCCAAACTGCAGCATCAGGGTATTCCTCCTGATTGGGATCACTGTCTGAGGTCGGGAACACCGCTGTAGGATTCGAGTGAAAAACACACTGCCGGGTCGGGTTTCCAGAAACTGGGGAGACGCTTAAGGCCCGCCGGGTTGGAGGGAATGACTTCAGATGGATCCACAGCAGGGCAGCATGTTCTCTCCCTGCGGAGCGGCACTTTATTATGTCTGGTTTCATCTCAACAGAGTTTTAATGGCGTAAAATGGACTGAGAGAAACGGAAAACAGTTTCTCCTCTTGTGTGTATGAATGTGTTGGTTTGTGGAATTCACTCGTGAGTCATTCTGACCTGATGAGGGTTTTTTATCCAGACACATTTAATTTGTGTGTGTCGTGCACACTGAACACTTGCTTTTAAATGCATGTGTGGTTGCTGTTAAACCCTGTAAAGGCCTTAAAAAAGCAGAACACAGCCTGGTGTAAACCTGACATCTATCAGTACACAGGTGATGTGAGGGGGGGTTGAAGGTCAAGCCTCGGCCTCGCCGCAGTCGTTCGGTCCAACACTAGAGCGTCACACTATGTGGCTTATTCCTCATGTGACACATTCTCGCCCCGGCCGTATCACAGCCAGATGGGGGTGAATCAAAGGAGAGGGCTGACTAATAACACCGTGTGAATCACTACATTTTTAACAAGTGTGTGCTGTCGCTGTGTGCACATGTTGAACAGTGTATGGTCTAAATTATAAGAAGGGTCATTACTTTTAGTTTTAGCAGTTTAAGTTTTAGCACATCACAATTATGGTAATTATTGTTACAAGATGATAAAAAAAAAAGATATTAAAGTAAAATTGGGACTCTGGGTTAAGCCTGCATTCATTGTTCTTTTTCTTTAGCACTTGGGGGGCAACACAGTAATCTGTAAACATAACAGTGACACATCATCACCTTTTAGGGAGCCAAAGTCATCCTGGAACTTCTGGTTCTGTTCCAGAAGTAAAAGAAAAACATTTAAAATCATGAACCTAGTTGAACTAAGGGTCTCACTCAATAGTATGTCATGTGATCTCTATATCTTCAGATAAGTATGTTAAATAGCAACAATCCAGTTTATTAAATATTTGTTTTTAGCTGCCTTTAACGGACACTGTTCCCGTTAGCCCTAGACCATCATGGTTAAATGTCACGCCAGTCCGTAGCCGAGTCGAATAATAGTTAATAATAATGGCTAATTTAGACAATACCAGCAGGACAGAGAAGACCGAAAAGTGTCGATTTTTTTAAACCACAGAGGTTACAGATAAAAAGTTAGAAAAGTTATATTAGAAGAGAACAATGGCAGATGTTATTGATGAAACCAAGTTACGATGGCACAAGTCAGTGGTTGACTCAAGCAAAAAAAGGGCACCAGCATGCAGAAAGTTCTCCGGCATGTAGGGTTGTCTTATATGACATTGATTCATGTTTTTTTTCGCAATTTTAAGGCCACCCCAGAGGTCACTTCATCGCGTTTTCTCTACTGGAAAAGCACCGTAGAGGCCACTTTATCATGTTTTATCTACTATAGGGGCATCCAAGAGGGCATTTCTGCTGCGGTGTGTTCAAACATGGGGGTACCCATGTTCCCCTCCTGAGTCCCCCCCCCGACAGTACCTGTGCTGCTTGGTAAAGTAGGAACAGTTGATAATAATCATAAAATAACCAACCACTAATATGAACAAGAATAAATTGTGTTTTTAAAAGTTAATTCTATAACTTGAATCAATATAATACTATGTATTACATTTAAATACTGTTATTTACGCATTATTTTAAGGTCAAAGAGGAGGACAATCCAGTTTAGTGGAACGGGGTATTACTTTTACCCATATATCAAAATGCCAACATAAAAACCGTAAAGCATCCCACCCATATGCTGACCTCCTAACCTCCCAACCCCCCTAGTCACACCAGTAAAAAGAAAAAAAATCCCAACTGGCCAGCTGCCACGGTTTCCAAGCAACCCACACAAACAGCAGGAAACAGAAGAGGGGATCCCATCAGAGGGGCCGTGATAGAGGAAGGCATGGACTAGAGACAGGAAAAGGAGAGGAAGGAGACGGGTGGTTGGTCCTTTGGTTGACCCCCCACCCCCTCCCCTACCTCCACATTAATGTCCAGCAGGGCTTATTTTTCTCCTCAGACTCCTCCGTCAGAACGACTGTCAGCCGATCAGAGTGTGACTTGCTGCAGCACTGTAAGCCAGGGTCGAGCTATTTTTAATCTTTTTATGACATGTCAATACCAACACCAAGGACAGGTCATACTGTAGAATCACAGTAACAGCAGTGGAAGTGGCCCGCCTCAAGCTTTCTCTGGGTCTCTACGTGTAAATCATACCTCTGCAGCAGCATTGAAGGACACCAACTTCAGTTGACGTCTTCCTCCTGTCAATCCGCTGTCACTCTTTTAGATTTCATGAATGATAATCATATTGCTCATGTTAAACTTGAACTAATGAGGTAAAGAATGCAGCACAATAACCTGATGGATGGGATCTTGTTTCAACTTGTCCCTGAAAAATGAGTGTCCTACTTGTCTGGCAAAGTTAAAGAGGGTGCAAACACAAGCTGCTCCTCTGAAATGTGAAACATGTGGACAGTTTGGAGGAATCCAAAACTGATTGGACAAAAGCATCAGTTAGTGTGACAGCACATCCGGTCTCTATATCCAGTCAACATTTAAGGAAGTGAACATTTTGTCCTCTGTGAATGATCGTGAATCCCCATCTAAGCCAATCAGGAGGAAATGCAGAATGTTGTTGGACATGATTAATTTAAAGGGACCTATCACTTATTGGACTGAACTATTATGCATTTCTTTTTTTTAGTCACCCAGAAGAACAGGGCTCAATTGCTGGTTAGAGCAGAGGCCTCAAACATGGCCTAAAGATCAACTCAGTTTCTCTCACAGTCAGCATTGCCATGTGTAGATGACTGAGTAACTACTTCAGAGTCGCCAAAGTTTGGCATGCTGGCGGCGTTCGCAAAAAGGTCACCAAAATCAATATATTTCCTCCCATTGGGAGCGGGAAAGCACACAGCAAATATTGTGTGCTTTATGACCAAAGACTCAGGAGATATAAACTGAAAGGTTGGCTTGATATGGTGCCAGTTAAAGAAGGTCATAGAGTCACCAAAACTAGCTCTTTTTTGCTTGAGATTTTGAGTGCACACAGTAAAGTTCATGCCAATCAGGTCAATAATGATGGAAAATGAAATTTATGAGCTCACAGACAAACAAGTAAATGGACACATGGACCTCAGCATCTTGACAGAAGTCATAAGAACAATGTGAACAAGCCTCATGGGGGAATATAATGTACAAACTGATGGCCCCAGAGATGAATGTGAAATGTGAAGTAAATCTGGCTATTACTTGTATAATTTTACTGGTTATTAAAGGACAATTCCACCCACCGTTCCACCCACTAGACCTACACATTTTAAAAATAAATAGTTGAACATTTGTGTCAACCTGGTCTCACTCCCAGGGCGTCAAATACCGACGCTCGGACAGTGGTCCTTGACATCTTGATACGGACGCACAAGGCAGCCTTTAGCGGCTGTATGAGACGCACCAAGCTTTCCACTAACTCCGATGTAAAGTGAGATGCATAAAACCGGAGTCAAATTCCTTGTATGTATGTACCTGGCAAATCAAACTGATTCTGATTCTGATACCCCTCTTGAATATCTATCCATTATGAAGCTGGAGCTAGAGGATTGTTAGCTTAGCTTAGCATAAAGACTGGAAACACGGTTGCTATTTGCAAGACTGTTTCTTGGTTGGGAGCAGCTACTTCCTGGAGTCTTCACAGGTTGCCTTGCAACCTTATGGTAACAAGACTCCAGGAAGTCGCTGTCCCATTTTACTTTGGGTTTTGTACAGATTAAACAATCCAAATACAACATAAATAGTGAGCTTTAGAGGTGCTGGTAGGCAGATTTTGTTTCACCTTTGGACAGAGCCGGGCTAGTTGTTTCTCCCTGCATAGTGTTCATGCTAAGCTAACTGTCCCCTGGTTCCAGCTTCATAATGAACTGACATGAGAGTGGCATCAATCGTATCCCCTGACTCTCAGCAGGATAGCGAATAAGAGCATTTACCAAAATGTCAAACTGTTCCTTTTAAATGTTTATTTGAGTCATAGGATCAAATTTATGTACAATTAATGATGTCATTAATAATTGTGAAGCAGCAGAGGGAATGTTTGATCCTCTGCACCATGCAGCCTCCAGTTTGGTGAATGCTTGAATGATGCACCAAAAACTGTCAGTCAGCATAAGAAAAAACTGTAATGCAGGTTCATCGTGCGTGTTATTCAATAATATACACGTTCGCTGTGTTTGTGTTTATGCATTTGGAATTCACTGAGTTTTCTTTAAATGGAATATACGTCACTAAACCTCCTGTCCTGTCATCTTGTAGTTAGATAAAACAGCAATGGAAACAGTGACTGCCTGTGACAAATCACCTCTCAGCCTTTAGTCGACAAAATGATTCAAGACGCCGGGAGATTGAGCTCAGATTTGTGTGAGTGACCCTTTCGTATAAGCAGGACCCTGGCTGTGTTGGACTATATAAATGTGTTTTAATGTAGAGCAGCCAAGCTGGAGAGCCCCTGCAGTAAAAATGGCCTTGGCATATATGCTTGGGTTTAAATCACCATAATGGACCTGGATGTGACAGTCATAGGCTAAAAAAATGAAACCATCCGCCCTCATAATCCCATAACCATTACTAGGATTGCAACAAAACTGAATGGATAGACATTTTGGTAGAGGGAGAGAGAAAAAACAAAACAAAGCTTCTATCACACTGTTTGGTTTGAAACTGACAATATGGCCCTCCTCAGATGTCTTTCCTGAGTAATTATCTGTGTTAGGAGTGATGTAGGAAAATTGTCTCACAGGTCATATGTCTTTGACCTATAGAAGCTGTTATTGGCCACAGGTTCTGAATTAGCTACACATGTGGGTAAGATACAGTACCCATGGTGGAGCTGTTATCACATCTCACACTGTCAGCAAAAGAGGAAAACAGCCCTGACAGGGTGCAATAATAGGTCATTAGTTAAAAAAACAATGTGCAGATATTTCAACCCTGTGGAGCTGTATTTAATCTAGACAATAACAAACAATACACAGCATTATCATACTTTTATGATTTAGTTTTCTCTTGTAGTCATTGCTGGCTTGGATTGAGGGTTTTGTATTATAGATATATTTACGACATGTTTCCATCAATAATGTTTTTGTGTTATTTTGTTAACCCTTTAATCGCAAAATGCTCGACTGTTTGGTAGAGCAAATTTTGAGTCACTATATCTTATTGAAAAATGTGTTGAACTTCGTCGCTACCACTCGGTTTAGGTATGTTATGCTACAAATATCCACTAGATGTCGCTGTGTCTGTTAATAACACGCCTTTTCTGTTTGCCTCCTAACAGGAAGTTAGCAATAAAAAAGTCTCCCCAGACATGAGGACTCTGGTTTGGTCGAATTTTCAAAGGTAGGCATATTTTTTTCGATATATCATAGTTTCAGAGGCCTTACTGAACAGAATTACGTAACTTGATTAAAACGAGTCTAATAAGGGTCAAATCATTTTCTAAAAACATGCCCTACCAAACAGTTCAGTTGTCCTTTTATGGTAAAGCTAGTAAAGCTAATAAAGTTATTAAAATGTACTATTTACTACTAAAAAAAATGAAATAATAATTTGATCATTCATTGTTGTTAATATGGTACATTTAATGCTCTTCCATTATATACAGTATATGCTGAAATAATTTAATACATAATTATTATTTTTTTAGTGTCTAAAAACATGCTCGACCAAACGGTTAAATTGCCATTTAGTGGTTAAAGTATAGGTCATTTTTATGAAATAAAAAAAAATGATCATTCACTATTGTTAATATAATTTGTTAATATCATATATTTAATGTTATTCCATTATATATTTGATGAGAAAATGTCATTTCTGAGATGTTTTCAAAGTAGCCTACTGTAAATATGGTGAATATCAAATAATCTAATAATCTAAAATCTAATAAATACATGGAAATAATACTAGTACTGATAATACTATTATTTCCATGGTAACAAATTGACATATGTTGGTGCACTGACCTATTACTAGCACGATAACGGTACGTGGTTTGTGCAAGGAGAGAATTTTTCTATTGCTCTTTTCTTAGTGAGGACGTTAAAGGGTTAAAAAGGTCTATCGCCTCTTGAAGTGACTTTATGATGAAGCACAGTTGCAGCATATCAAGTCTAAGTGGGCAGCAATCGTTTCAAGTGTTATATTAATCTCACTTATCATACCAAACCTGCAACAACTGCAAACTATCTGAAGTGTATCATGTAAACAAGCATGACAAAGTGCCCCTTCCCTATTCTCTAGAGTCTTAGTCAATGGCCGTGTGACAATGACAGCCCTGCTCCTTTGGTTTGGAAAGCCAGACATGTACGTTACTTCCTGTTCTTAAGAGGAATCTCTGAAAAAAACCCAGTAGCTAAACATACAGCGGTGTCCAGACATGCCTAAGATAGCTCCGAGCAGTTCTCCATTGTGAGCGCTCAAGTATGCACCTCTATACGTCTACATACTAACAAAGGGAAAAGGAGAAGTAGGGAAGTGTGTAGTGCGTGTGTGCTTACACTCATGCCAAAGGATGAGCCTGACCACAGCCATTCACAACTCGCCTTCATTAACCGCAGACACCATCGCCGCTCATATTAGACTGCAATCAAAAGAGATGACTGGTGATCCCGTCTGTAGCCGCTGCAGGGTTCAATGCGGCTGAGTAACACAACTTGTATCAACAGAGTGCGCACAAAATGAGTGTTTACAGCTATTAAAAGCTGCCCCGATTCAAGTTATGGCTCATAGAAAAACTCAGAAAATAGATAATGATAGTGTAGGGGAACTTAAGATGCCAGTTGTGCACATTTCCCCGGATATGTCAAACATGAATTATATGTTGTAAAAGGAGAGGATTAAGCGTGCAGCTTTGAGGGAAGAGCTTGGGTTTGCAGCCTTGAATTGTATGTATCGCAGGGATTCACCCCAGCGTTAGCTCCGCTTCTCTCGGTTTACGTGTCTTGTTAGTGTCCATGTCCATATTAATATCTGCCTCCAGCTCTCTTTTTTTCCCTCCAAATGGCAGCATTCCTGGTGTCTAGACAAACAAAAATGACAAGAGTGAGCCCACAGCTTGGAGAGCCTTATATGTGATTTGTACCTGTCAACTTTTGGTTCATCATTTACATGTAATTTTTTTTATGGAAGGTTCTAAGAAACGGTTCTTGGCCATGCCAAGATGTAGCCGGACTCCCGGGCCAAACCACTGGTAGTAAACATTATAGAAACTGGCATTAAGTACAGCACTCGTGCTGAAATCCCACTCTTGTCATTTATCATATCATCAGCACGACTGGCAAAGATTTCCTGGCCCTTGACAGTAATGCATCATACTGAAGCAATACACCAATAGCAGCAACCAGGAGGGCAACCTCAACATCATGATGTGTGTGTGTCACGAATAGCCATGCTTTCTGAAGTGGAACATAAGGAAAAACAGCAAAACACGACAGCAACATCTCAATCTGTGCAAATGTAAAAGCAGCATGTGTCTGTTTACAAGACACGAGCAATGATCATTTTCTGTGCAACACGCGAGCGAGGAGCGAGCCGCTCATAAATCTGAGCGCGAGACGTTGTAGTAATGCTCTCCGCAGACATGTTGTGGCTGCTCAGTACTTGCAGTGTCACAGGGCCAGATGTAGTGGCGCAATAAATTACAATCGAACATTTCCAGAGAAGATGTGAAGCGAAGGCGAATTCTTTCCGGATGCTGCTTTCAACCTGTTTAGAGCTTTTATGGTTTTGTTTTATGTTTTTATTTTTACATTTTTAAAAAGAAAGATCAGACAGAGAAAAAGTAAAGAGAAGCTAGAGACCATCTTGGGATGGGATCACACCAGCCGTGACGCCGAATTGGGCCAGGGGCGTAAAGTCGGGAGCGGGGGAGGGGGATGATTCACGATATCAATTCGATACCACGGTAAAAAGCTAAAGTAAAACAATAAATCCCACATACTTCAACATACACACAAATACCGTTTGACAACAGTTTTTTCTTAGAAAGTTGGTCATAATTCTCTCTGTATTATATATTTTGTATTGCTGTGAAAACATCTCCTTCAAACAGCTGGATTTATTCAAGTTTCTCACCAAAAGTTTTACAAGATTACATTTGAACACATCGTGATAACGTTTGAATTTGAATTTACCTTTGCCCGATACTCATTTCTCCTTAGCCTGAATGCATCATAATGTAAATCTATGGCATCTCCCGTGTTGAAATCAGCGGGACGAGAGCTAGTTAACGTTAGCTGTTAGCAGCCGATAAGCAGCACAGTCCTGCATGGAGCTAACGGCTCACGTTACCTAGCTTTCTGCCTGCCGATGTCAACACTGATTTTTATTGTCGCAGTGTAGCGTTATCAGGGAAATAATAGGGTGCATCCCCTGGATGCATCTATAGTGAGTTCACTCTGTCCCAAATCTATTTTCTATTGTCAGTGGGACGATGGGATGCCGATGGTCTTGAGCCCTGACGGTACCTACGGTACTGTAGAAACGAGTACCGTCACGTTTTCTGAATTTTGGCATAGACTTGGTACTGAAGTATGCTCCTTGTGACATCCCTAGCCAATGACCTCTTCCCCACTTCCTATCCCCCTTATTCCAACGCCCTTGCTTGGATCACACCAATCTTCAAACTTCATTTTGATCTCAACACCTGTAAAGTTTCATGACTGTATTTTGCACGGTTGCGAAGCTATCGCTGTGACATCTGTCCACAGACAGACAGACAGACAGAAATAGAAACACCTGGCAAAATACTCCAAAGTGCCTCTGTGTTGGTTCCTGCTGCAGTCGGTGTCTCCAGGACAACATTTTGCCCAGATGACTCACACAGACTCACAAGGTGAAAAGAATACCAGCATCACTGTTGCAGCTGGTAATAAAATATGTGCAGGGGAGATAGAAACCCATTACGGGTTTATCTGAAAACCTCACCTAAAAGAGAGAAAAAACGTATATAAAAAAATAGCGATGCAAAATAAAATATCAATTAACATATCAATAAGCATATCTTTATATATCTTTTGCTTATCTTATATATGATTAGTAAAAAAAATCAAATTATTCATTTCTAGATATGTAAATGGATAATTACATATACTTATCATAAGTTAGGCTGCTTTAGATAACGAAAACATTTTGAAGACAAAATCAAGATTATTCTATACAAAATCATTTTGACATCAGAGCACTTTTGAGTCTCATTTTGTATAAAGACAACAACAGAGAATCTGTCAATAAGTAAGTACGTTTTCTGGCAAATCTGTATTCATGTATGCTTCACTTTAAAAGATAATGGTGCGTATTTGAAGAATGTTAATATCCTAAATAGCTAATACATTACATTTCACGAGAAGTGGAGAGATTTGCGTCACATGACTTTGAGAAAGTTGCTATTCTGACAAAATATTCCTGCAGCAGTAGAGATAACAGATGAGAGACTGGCAATAGTAGCATGAATGGTGCATTTTACAGTATAATGCATATAAAAGCTGCACTTTGTAATGTGGTATCTCCAAATGCCATTCAGAGAAAACTTTCTTTTAAAGTTTAACTCTCACACACAGCATGCTTATGTTACTTTGCCCATCTGTGGTGACTTTGCAACCAGGAAAGAGGAAGGAAGGAAAATCACCTAACAGCTTTCTTACTCGCCGCTGTTTAGGACACACTCTGGATTTGAACCTCCGTTAAGTTACGGTTTGGCCCTTCCTGCAAGTGCAGAAGTGTCCAACAACACTGTAGGGTGTATTTTGGCAAATCAACACACTCTCAGTATGGATGTTTTTTACATAAAAACCTTACCTCATGTGTAGTTAAAGTGTGGCGGGGATTTGAACGTGAGCCTGAATCACACCGCTAAGATTTACGAACTGATCCTGAGGAGAAGGTAAAGCTACTTACATACGTTATGAGAAGCATCGCACCGGCATCAGGTTTTCTCTTTAATGACGTATAGACTGCTTAATGACCTGATGTCTGTCGCTGTAGAGATGGTCTGAAGTGCTCTGACTATTGTTGACAGACACTACAGCTAATGGTGCTCTACTCAGTAGCACAGAATCCATCAAGATAAGCCTTCAGACTGCCACTGAACCGTGCCACACCACAGGGTTTTAAAGTTGTTCAACAACCAGGGTGAGCCCATCCCACTGACAGTGCCAATCAGTCGTGCTGCAGCTATACTTTTTTTCCTATACCGCCGGTTTGTATCATAATTCATCTCCTAAACTACGTGATGCTGCTTTTTCATCTTTGAGCTCACACGTGCACATCGGCCAAGCCGCAGCTGACGCCGGAGAGCTACTGTAGGCAAAGAAAACACAGCGTACTATTACTACTCTCCCCCCGTGCAGTCTGCTCACGCTTGCCCCGCAGCCCGCCTGCCCCCAAACACAGTCTGCTTCTGATTATGTGTGATCATCCTCGAGCTCGCCAGCTACATTTCAGACTCACGGGAGTCATTTTTCTCTTTAAATCTGGCCCCCGTTCAAAGGGAATTACACTGTAGCTTGTCTAAGCCATTGTTAATTGCACTCATGGCAGCTACCAGCACTCAATAATACTCCTACTTGTTATATGGAGTTTTTTTGTTTTTTTACTTGTCATTATCATTTCCATAGTATTTGTAGTCCACATAATGGAGACTCTATTTTCAGTGCCAAAAGATATGCATTCAACGGTACCACTCATCAGACTCTGTTAATTTTAAAAGCCCCATCAAGTATCATAATGACACATTATCATTACAAATTAAAACATAATTTATCAGTGTGAGCTCACACTGTCCATTATTCTGCCAACTGCTTCAGTGCTCCTATTAGGAAATTACCGCAGTTGGCAGCCGAAGATAAAGTGGGATTTAAAGGGGACATATCGTGCTCATTTCCAGGTTCATACTTGTATTTTGGGGTTACTACTAGAAAATATTTACATGTTTTAATGTTCTAAAAACACATAATTTTCTCATACTGTCTGTCTGAATATACCTGTATTCACTCTGTCTGAAACGCTCCGTTTTAGCGCCTGTCTCTTTAAGACTCCCTCCTGAAAAAGCCCAGTCTGCTCTGATTTGTGTGAGAGAAAAATACGATGGACCTTTGCAAAAGCTGTGGGCGATATGTCAGGCGGCAGCAGCAGGGGGCGGTGACAAAAAGCTGCGGTCAAGTAGGACAGTTTCCATCCGTTTCCAGCAGCCTTCAAAGAATCTACAGGAAGTCACAGGAATAGTTACATCCTGTTAGATCTGATCTGTAGGCCACTTGTAGTTTGCAGACCACGTTCGGATTTATTTATATTTGTTTGTAAATCTATGTGGAAATGTGCGTGTATCTGGCATTGGATTCTATCCTTTATTATTTTTTTGTCCGCCTTGTAAAGCACATTATAATGAGTACTCGTTTTGATAAGTACTATATAAATAACCTTGATTATTATTATTATTATTATTATTATCAACCACACAAGATATGTTTGTTAACAGATGAAATCTTCATTGCACAACATGACATAGTGTTAAATATTATACAGAAAGTTAGGACTTTCTACAACATGTGGTGTTTGTTGTCAAAACTAAGAGCCAATCAGCTCTTTGACTGGGCAACTGCCAGGCGTTTCCCATCATGCCCTGGGTCTTGCAATTGGTGGAGAGCAACTGCGGCCGCCTTGATCTCGTGAGGTTATCGATGCCCATGTGTGCGTGACGTCAGAGCAAGTCAGGATCAAGTGGGACACAAATCTAATCGCCGGTGATTTTGTGCAGGCCTTGCTCATCTTGTGACATAGGAAGGGGAGAGGAGGGGAGCCAAATCTGACTGGCTTGTTGAATTACCTGTTTTCTGATCTAGGCAGCCCACAAAAAACTGTCAGGGTCGTCTTATTTCACAGCTTGTGGGTTGGTAGGCACTCCAGATACCCAGCTGTGCACAATGTGTTTTTCATGATATGTCCCCTTTAATGCTTAACAATAATATACACATATCTGTGTGCGTGTTATTTAAACTCTATAACATGTGTCAGCCATATCTATAACAACACCTCCATGTGTTTTCACCTTTCTGTATCAGTTTTAGCAGTTTTTTGACCCCAAAATATCACAACAAAGTCATACAATGGGAACTATTACTTTGATAAATGGTAATAGGAGCGCAATTAAGGCAATAAGCTGAAAAGTGAACCTCAGTATTTTCCCTTAACGCAGGCAAAGCACATAAGGCAGCGTGCCCGCAGATTCACGGGGGACTGACTTGATACAAAGTGGTGGAAATCAGAGACGGGGAACGCGGCGTGTTTGTGCTCCCGGTGGTTCAGGATGGTTATTTTGGGCGAATCTGTGAAACCGTATTTCCCTCAAACATGAGGAAAACGCATTTGGAAGTGATATTCGATAGCAGTCGTGTTTTGATTTTCATCACGGGGATACGCTGAATGTTTGAATAATGTGGATGATGATATAATAACACCGTTGCCAGCATTAACGAGGAAGGACATTATAGTCGTATCAGTAGAAGTACTGCAATGGGATACCTTGTTGTTGGTGTAGGAGACCCCCCTCTTCCTCTCCTTCCTCTGTAGGGACGTCACAGGTCAGGGTCAGCTACAGAAAAACATGGGGGAAATGATCCTAATAATATACAGTAGCTGCCACTGAGTTATGGTAAGTTTATAGCCGGCAAACTAACAAGAATGATGGAATTACATCAGATTTATTGACCATCCAGAGAAACTACCATGTAGTGATATTTAATCATATAATATCATTCATAAAATGTCAATTCAGTGTCAAAATTTAAGCCATCGTAGAAGAAAAATTGGCAATTTAACATCTAAATCTTCATGACAACT
Organism: Sebastes fasciatus; assembly: GCF_043250625.1. Taxonomy (NCBI): domain Eukaryota; kingdom Metazoa; phylum Chordata; class Actinopteri; order Perciformes; family Sebastidae; genus Sebastes; species Sebastes fasciatus. The sequence goes on along the minus strand of NC_133806.1, from coordinate 31,586,900 downwards.
GCATGAGCAAACTTTATCTACTGAGGAAGAGTGAGGAGGAGTTTGCTCCGTTTTAAAGCTAGAGTGAAGATACTGGTATCATATGAAACAAAAAAAAATCCTAATGAATCTATTGATACCAGCATGTCATACTAGCTTTTCGTGAAGGAGGTTAAATAACGCTCCAAACTTGCGTTAAATTTTAGAAAGGAAAAACTGTCATGGACGTTTTCAAAGGGGTCCCTTGACCTCTGACGTCCAGATATGTGAATGAAAATGGTTTTCTATGGGTACCCACAAGTCTCCCCTTTACAGACATGCCCACTTTATGATAATCACATGCAGTTTGGGGCAAGTCATAGTCAAGTCAGCACACTGACACACTGACAGCTGTTGTTGCCTGTTGGGCTGCAGTTTGCCATGCTATGATTTGAGCATATTTTTTATGCTAAATGCAGTACCTGTGAGGGTTTCTGGACAATATCTGTCATTGTTTTGTGTTGTTAATTGATTTCCAGTAATGCAAATGCATATATATTTGCATAAAGCAGCATATTTGCCCACTCCCATAATAAGTTGATAAGAGTATTAAATACTTGACAAATCTCCCTTTAAGGTACATTTTGAAAAAAATAAAAAAATGTGTGATTCATTTGCAATTAATCTCAATTCAATATTTTATATACTGTATATATATGCAACTTATGGCCAATTAGCATTGTGACTTGTATACATTATTGTATAATTTAAATGTAATTATAGGAATACATATGAATAGTCTACTGTGGACAGCTTTAGTGGCAGTAACTGCTGGATGGGTGATGGAAAAAGAAAACAAAATTGCGACTGTAGAATAAACTTTGGGGCAGAGTCTCTCTCTCTTTCTCGCTCTCTCTCTCTCTCTAACACACAAACACAATCCCCCACACACACAGCACACAGCACACACACCTCCCACCTCCACCTCAGGGATCCCGGGCTAGCAGCCCTCATCAGCCGCTCTAGGAGGTTGCAGGAGCGGTCGCGTCATCCCTGGATGGGCGGCGCGCTGACTGTCGGTCGGACGGAGGGTGTTTTCCAGCTTTAAAAGCTCCGGAGCCGGCCCCTCTGACAAACCGCCCTGCGTCATCGACCTGGGGACACTCTTGAAAAAGCCTTCATTGAAGCTGAAGAGAGGCAAACTCACCTCTACACTATATACCTGCAGCCGGTCTCTCCACATCCACTAGATCTCTCTCTCTCTCCTCCCGTCCACCGCGGTGTGCGCGTCCAAGTTGTTACACTCGCTTTGCTTTAACTTTCGCTGCGAATTATGCTTTTATTTGATGGTATTTGTGAGTGAAGTGATCTAGACAGTTGAACAGTCTCACAGCCGGAGAAAGTTGCGCATCGCTTGTTGAATGCAGGATCCCTTCTGCCTGAGCGTCAATCCCAAATTGAGCTTTGGAGCCGGTGTGACGGAGCGGGGACTCACCGCCGAGATGAAGTCTGCAGAAGAAGGTAAGAGATATGTTCATGTTTCTACCAGCACTCCGATGTCAATCTGCTGTCGTGGCTGAATACTGCTGTATATTAAAATGTGTTTACACCTATAATACATATTGATAGCTTATATACTGTAAAGTCTGGGTCAAGCATTTGGTAAACTCATATTACAGAGGAAAGGGCTGTCAGCTTGGGTGAACTACTTTCTTTTTTTCTTTTTTCTTTTTAAATAAAAATAAATAAATAAATCCACCTGCAAATATCTTGGTACAAACTTGAGCACTGCCTGACAGTATATTATTATTTTGTCACTTTGATAAATTACTTTTTTTATTACAAGTTTAAACTAATAATTTGCAATGATGGTGTGACAGTTGTTTTTCTAAAGATGTCACCAAATAAATGGCACCTTTTGCTCTGCAAATTAGCACTCACTAAAGTATACTGAGTGGCATGCACCCATTTAACATCCACACCATTAGGTGTCTCCAGCTGTTTCTGCAGGTGCTTCTCATCATGTGCAAATAATGTTGCTTGTCACCTGCACCCCCTCTTAATAAGATGTTCAAATTAAAAATCAGGGAGATTATCTATTCCCCCTGTGCATAGCGAGGTCAGAGTTCAGCAGTAGAACAACAGCAACATCAGGGGTTGCTTAAGGTTCTTCTGTGCCTTGTTTAGAGATACTTTACTTTGGCTCAGAGGATGATTCAGCCTCAGTTTGCCATTTAGAAGGAAAGGCTTGTTGTTTTTTTTAAGGCTCTTTGATTCTGCGTTTTATGGTAGCAAAATTAGATTTGCTCCATCAGAAGCCATTGATAGTCTGTCTTGTCATAATTCACAGAGTCTCCCAGTGCTGATGCAACTGTCTTTTTTGTGGATTTTGGTAATTTCATTTTGTCTTTGAGGTTTCAGACTGACGGGTGCGGGCTGTATTATTATTATTCATTTCAGTCCCTCAGTCCTAAGCCGTATAATTGGTAACAGACGTGTGTGTGTATGTGTGTGTGTGTGTGTGTGTGTGAGGGATTGAGAGAGAGAGAGAGAGCTGTGATGTGTGCGTTCAGGGATCCCGGGTAGCTTGCTTGACAATGAGACGTGCTTAACCACACGCAGCTTCAGCAATATGCCATGGGCTGCTTTATTATCACACATATGCATAAACTCAGACACACACACACACACACACACACACACATTTTACTGATGTTTTGCCATAGCCCATAGTCAGCCATGTGTGATAAGTGGCCCCTGGGTTCTTAGTTCCAGAGGCTGCAGATGACTTCTGTGGGCGACCACCTATCTCTCCCTGAGGTCCCGTCAGTCTGAGCCCGGCCTCGACCACAATCCCTGCACATAAACCCGTCCATTCTTTAGTCACACTGGTTTGGTTGTGGTAAGAGTGTGTTTTTGATCGTGATAGCATAATTGAGAAAAATTGTGGGGGACAGAAAGAGCACGCTATAATCTGTGTGATAGTCTGTGTTTTCACATTATCTCACCGCATTTTTTTAATGCACACTGCAAACAATTGTAGAGGCTTTTCCCCGAGTGCATGAGTGCAGTCATTTTCTTTTTCTTTCATTTGTTTCACCCCACAAATTACTGTATGATCTGGTCTATAATGTTGTTAGTTCAGCAGACGTGTGACCCGGAAAGAGCCCAAGTTTCATGCAGCACACAAGAGTGAAAGCCCCAGTCAGTGTGTGTGTGTATGTGTGTGTGTGTGTTTGAGTGGGTGGTAGAAGAAGTCAAGTTTGTTGCGGCGTTCAAAAGGAAAAAGAATAACAGCTGCAACTCTGAGCAAAGTCAGCCGGGCCTGAAGTAAGGAGGTGTGTCACACCGGGTTGGAGTGGGCAGGGAATTATCCTCCGTTCAGCACTAGAAGAGGGTGAACCAGAGGAGAAAAGCATCAGAGGAGACAGAGCTGAGGGCATGCACTACTGTAGTTTTTCTGTTGAAACTTAGTGTTTAATCACTGGGGCGGAGAGATGAGTTTCCAGCATGAAGAGCAAGAGTTTGATTTCAGCTATGTGTTTGAGTACAGCCAAGGTGTCCAGAGTGAACCTAAGAGAGGTGGGTACAGTGGAGGGAGGCTCTTATTTACTGTATGTCCTGTATATTGCACAGTGTGTGTAGCCAACTGGGATTAAAAACACTTCAGAAGTCAGTGTGTTTCTGTGCCGAAAGGCTGTAAAAGGGACTGCATTTAGCACTCTGCTAACCAAACAAAAGTTTAATTAGAATTTTACAATAACATTTTGTTTTGTGAATAATATGTGTCAGTTGTGGTTTTGAAAGTCGTCCTAGGCTTCACTCATGTTGTGGCATATTGAACTTGTCTGATGCACATCGCATAATCACCTCTGAAAATAGACGCTCATAAACTAATTTTAGACTGCCTACCCACACATTATGTGGTGTGTGTGACAGATTCATCATTTCATGTGATGCACAGCATTGTGGTTAACAGATATAGCACGCTGCATAAAGGGGAATGCCCCTTCACCGGGGTTTCAGACTCAACGGTGTTCATTCTTTGACCACTTTTACCCTCATTGACATTGTAAATAAAAAAAGGCTGACATGAGGTTTACAACTTGTGACGCAGCAGCAGCCAGCTGCTACGAGGGTAACTGCTAGGCTACATGCACTTCCACCGATCTGCGTGTCATTGCACTTGTCTGCCTGTGATTTCCTTGCGCGCTCGCTCGTGCGTGCCCCTTTGTTTGTTTGTGTGTGTACAGTGCCGCGGCGCATCTGTGTGTAACGCTGCAGCAAACTCCCTTTGACTTAATCACAAGCTCAGAGCGATGCGAGAGTGCTGTCAGTTTTCCACAGGGGAGGGCCTAATTCACTCAGTGAGTGATGCAATCAATCAAATAAAGCATCCATCAGCGCTGCTGGAGGAATTCGTGTAGAGTACATATGACAGCAGGGAGTGCCAAATAGAGCCTCAGATGAACTGATCAAACAAACAGAGTGGCTGTGCAACGTTGCGACTACACAGCAAACCACATACAGTAACTGCTTTGAGATGATTGCTAAGCTTCTCCAGATGTTTATAAAGAAGGGAGCTGCGGGACATGTTGGTCAGATTTGTGTAGGGGTATTGTTCTAAAATGTAATCAGAGTTAATTACTGCCATAATGTAATGGCATGTTGTCATATATTGTGCTTCAATATATTTACAATATACTTCTTTCTTTTCAGATGCATACAGCTACACACCAAATGTCAGCTTGTCCCTTCCACTGGGAATGGGCAACCCCTGTCTGGCCACCCAGTACCACACCTTACAGTCCAGCCCAGTCATCTCAGTCTCCTCCTGCCACCAGACGGGCTACAGCCTCCAAAATGATAACCACGCAGCATCAGGCTACTACCTGCCCCATGGCCTGAGACCCAACGGGGCCCCGGCTTTGGAGAGCCCCCGTATTGAGATCACTGCCTACAGCCAGTATCCTGAGGATGAGGTAGAGGAGAGCAGCAGCGAGGACCACATCATCAAACGGGGCGTCAACTCCATCGTGACGCTGACGCTGCCCAATGCCGACGGCTACCGCGATCCCACCTGCCTCAGCCCCGCGAGTAGCATTTCCTCGCGTAGCTGCAACTCCGAGGCGTCCTCTTACGAGTCCGGCTTCTACAACTACGACAACTCCCCGCAGAACTCCCCGTGGCAATCTCCCTGCGTCTCACCCAAAGGCTCATCTTCGCTCATGTCTTGCCCACATGCCAGCGGCCCTGTAGCTTCCCCTCACCACTCCCCCTCCACCTCCCCTCAGATCGGAGCCTTGGCCGAGGAAGGCTGGCCGGCGCAACCTCGTGGCTCCAGGCCCAACTCCCCTTCCTGCAGCGGAGGCGGCGGAGTCAACGGCGGCGGCATGGGGAAGAGAAAGTACAGCTTCAACGGCACCACCTACCGTCAGATCTCCTGCTCGCCCCAACAGTCGCCCATCCCGTCCCCGCACATCTCCCCCAGGGTCAGTGTCACAGATGAGAACTGGCTCGCCAACACCAACCAGTACACCAACTCTGCCATCGTGGCCGCCATCAACGCTCTAACCACAGATGGAGTGGTGGACATGGGGGAGGGAATCCCAATCAAGACGCGGAAGACCATGCTGGACCACGCGGCCGCCATGAGCCTGAAGTTGGAGCCTGGTGGCGATGGGCTGGTGCTGGGTCTCGATGGGGAGCTCTGCCACGAGGACTACCCCTCCCGTCTGGCCCTCAAGAAGGAGAGCTACTGTGGAGGGTTCCTGGATGTGCCCCAGCATCCGTACTCCTGGTCTAAACCCAAGCCTTACCTCAGGTAGGTGGAACCGGTCCAGCAACTCCGTAGTGCTGTAGCAAAGTTACGAATCCAACCAGTCAGCGTAAAGCCAACTAGGGTTGGGCAATAGGTTAAAGTTTTCCCACCAGCCATCTTCAGCCCAACAACCGGCAATTGCTGATATATTTGTGCGTGTGTTTGTGTGTGCGTAAAACACACTTCATTAAAACTCAACAGAATCTAAATAAAACTCACCAAAACCGTCTGGGTTAGACCTTTCCAACAATCACCAAAATAAAAATGAAATGGTCAAAATAAACCGAGTTAAATGTGAAAATATGCCGACTATGCACGTTGTTTTCCCCCCGTCTCTCTCTGCCCGCTGAGCAGCGGCAGAAAGGCTCTAGTTCTTCGGAGGCAGACCATTAAATTAGCAAAATAAAATGACAAACAGCCTGTGATGTACTCAGCCAATCGCCGAAAGCAGATATATTCGTCAAACCCTAAAACTAACCCAGCAGTCTTTTGTCTAAATTGCCTACAGGTGTAGCCTACTTATTAAGACAGACACATTCTGCTTTAGGAATACTTTAATTTCACCAATCACAGGTCATTTCAGAGAGAGAGCGTCCCTATTGAGCGTTCCTATTGGCTGTGCTCCGGCTGGTGGGCGGTGCTTGGTATTTCCTCAACTTGATCTCAACATGGCTGCCGGGTCACAAACCTTCTCATTTTACAGCTAAACAGTACACTATAAGATGTTTCTGAAATCATTTGAGGAGAGAAATAGGCATTACAATACTGAATATTGATTCATATTTGATTAGCACTGCCTAGTTTGACCGTTTGGTCGGAGTTCGCGAGTGATTGACAGCCGACTCTCATAGACGGCAGCTGGACGGCAGACTCCAGATCAGCTCTGACTGCTTGTTTTCCTCCGGTCTGTGACATCTTACAGATGCCGATAGGAGCACCGGAGGACACCGGGGGACACAGAGGCACATGATTTTTTTCAGATTACCTAGTGACCGTTTTATAAAAATAACTTTTTTTAATCATATTTGCTCCAATCTCGCCTACTGCTGCTTTAATGTGTTAATGTTTAGTGTTAATTTATTGCAAGGGCAATATTTCGGTTATAGTTTTTAATCTTCAAAGGCCATATCAAAAGGAAGAAATCCAAAAGTTGCAGACTCTTCACTTTCCAAAGGAGTTCTCTTTGAAGATCAAAACTATTTCATAAATCATATTTCACAGGGTGGAGTTGCCCAGCATGTGTGTGGCACTGTTGCTATAGCAACCCTCACACAAACAGAAAAACTCATATAGACACAATCCCACACACATGCACTCGACTATATCATTGATTTTGACTTTTGAGCAAAACAAGCTTTTTTTTTTTTTTTCAATTGTGTCCGTCGTGGCATTTTTTTCTCCCCCAAGCCAATAACACGCTCTCCTGTCGGAAATCAAGTGTTTGATTAAGATAGCGAGCAACAGGAAGTACTGGTGACAGGCCTGACTGAAGGGGAAGCAGTCTGTGGGTTAATCAGCCGGCTCGCTGCCGCGGTCCGTCGCGCCGTCGGCCCATCTCTTTCTGTGTAGCTAACCTGATGTCATGCACTGACTGGGCAGATAAAGCCCCGCGGGGGGAAATCAGTTCGTTTTGGGTCAACAAACAGCCCGCGAGTTCCACAGAGATGCCAGAGATTGTTTTCAGTTGAGCCACCCTCCGGGTCAGGGCTTTGAGTTTACCAGGCATCCGGCATAGTGAAATATTGTCTTGCACATGTTTGTTTTGGTTTAGATATCTCCACGGTGTTCACGTGGGAAGCTCTGACTCTCCATCTCGAGAACAATGATGTTAAGAGAGGCCAGCTGTAGCTCTGAGAAAGAGATATCATGCTCTGAGGCAGGGTGTGCTGCTGACCTTATTCCATGGTATAACGCCATTGTCTTCGATAGTAGTGGCGCTGTGCTTTAGAATTATATCAATTTGGAATGGATAATAATTGTGTCAAAGGACAGGCTGATTGCCAGTAGTGTGAGATTTGTTTTTGTGCCCTAGAAATGTCTTTCCTCCCACTGTCACTTTCTTAACGGCCTGTTTCCACCTGTCTGTCACGCCATAATACAAAACGCACCGCTCTCTAACCGGGGCACATTCGTCTCTCATTTATTTTTTAAAAAGAAAAGGCCACTAATTATTATGTTATTATACCCAGGCCTGAGGAATTACGCACGTCAACGAATGACTTCAATTGATTAGATTACAGACCATGATGGAATGGAGAAGGATCAAGCCAGTTGGATGACACCAAAGTGTCCTGATTTGAATCTAATTTAAAGCAAGTTTAGAACTTTTTGATTCCAGTGATGGAACCGCAATGCAACCTCGCTGCTCCTACTTTGGCAAATCAAATGTGACTACAGTTTTAAAGAAGACCTATTATGCTAATTTTCACGTTCATACTTGTATTTCTACTTGAACATGTTTCCGTGCTTTAATGTTAAAAAACACGTATTTTTCTCATACCGGCTGCACCTCTTTTCACCCTGTCTGAAAGGCTCTGTTTGAGCTCCTGCCAAGTCTGCTCTGATTGGTCAGCTGGCCCACTCTGTTGTTATTGGTCAACCGAACAAAACTCTTCGGACTCCGCTCCAGCTCCGCTCTAACTAGCTTTGTTTTAGGGCGTGCCAAACTAGCCGTTAGGCAGGTATTATGCAAATGTGTTACTTGCTGACATCACCATGTTACGGAAGAAAAAGGCGGGACTTCAAGTAAGGCGTTTTAGGTAGTTCAGGAGCAGTGTTTCTGTGGGGCAGAATGACTTCCTTTGGCGTGGACTTTTACATGAACGAAAAACTATGTAACACACTAAAGTAAAGGGAAAAGCACAAAAGCATAATAAGTCCTCTTTAAGAATAGAGTAGAATAAAATAGAGGAAAAAAATCCATAAAAACACAATTATTATCCATTATTTTATTCTAAGCAACCTGGAAATGCTAGTCACAGAACTTCCTGTTATTCAGGAAAGAATAACCAGACACCAAGTGTTTACCACAGACAGTGTCAATCTTTCTTATAAAGGTTACTATGATATCAATCAGCGGTAGAGTAAGAAACAGACATTCGTGTTTTTTATCCTAATAAGAATGTGTCATGTGATTGCAGCCCGTCTCTGCCATCTCTTGACTGGCAGCTCCCGTCCTGCTCCGGCCCGTACAACCTGCAGATCGAGGTGCAGCCGAAGTCCCACCACAGGGCCCACTACGAGACCGAAGGCAGCCGAGGGGCGGTGAAGGCGCTGTGCGGCAGCCACCCTGTCGTACAGGTATGTCACCAGCACTGTGTGAGCCAGAAAAATGCCTTTTATATTCACTGTACACACATGTGTTTATCAGCTTTGTGTGTTTGATCATTTGCTGTCATTACGGCATAGAGTGGTAACAAGCAGAGAAGTGCTTTCTGACTGATTAATGGAACTTTTTTTTCTGTCCAACAACAAGTTAGTGACATGGAAGTTTGGCCGTTGCTGACTTTATGACAGCATGTAGTCTCAGAGCAAAGTCAGAGCCATGACCTTTATGTCATTAGTCTAGACTCTGACATTCTCTTGCTATTTCTTCTTCAAAAAAATCTTCAAATCAGATTTGAGGGGTCAGACTTTTAATTCTGAACTATGTGATTTCCTTTTATTATCATCTGCAAAGATCTTTACAGCTCATTCTGCAGAAATAATGTGACTCATATCGTACCTAAAAAGTCTGATTTGAGCAGCCTGTCTTCATCTATGAAAGTTTGCATCAGAAGATTAGAAAGTATTATAAGTATGTGTCATTGCAAACCTGTCATGCCACTTTAAGCAGATCTGAAAAGCCCTCTCTGTTACTTTTGATGGCAGCGGTGCAGCGTATACACACACCACTGTATATATGTTTCTGTACGCTGTGTTATTAATGCTCCCTGAAGCCGGGAGTCAATCTGCTGCTGCAAAAGGTCGCCCTGACCAGCAGCAGTGCATGCTGACTCAATTAGTATAGAGCAGGACCATCGCCTCTCACTATTGTGCTTGGCGAACACTTAAAGAGCACACGTCAGCCTCACCACGGCAGCACAGAGCTCCTTTTCTCTGCTCCACTGTCATCACACTGCGCTGACATCTTGGTTTGCTTAAGGTGGGGATCTAACGTGTGTGCGTGCGTGCGTGTCCTTCAGGTTGAGCGTCAGTTTGCCTTTAATGTCGTCAATTCAAAATGAAACTGCGTGGACTTTCCTTGGTGATGCTTTTGTGACAGACTGGATCTAAAGATTTCAGGTAGCAGATGTTCTATTTTATCATGCGGCCCAAAGCAAAACACTACAGAAAACATTATTTTGGACCAGTACAGTTTCAGGTTGGTGGTCCATCCTTGTCACACGGACGTTGTTAGCGCCGCAGCTGTTTTGTAAATACATGTTGTCAGCACATCCTGGCCTGCTCGGTGTCAAACGCGCTTGGCAGCTGCAGGCCAACGTGGTGTTCATAAAGAGGCCTGTCAACCTTCAGGTTTTCTATGTAAATACAGGTAATTATTCCCCTTCATTACAAACCTTTATGAGGGCGAATCAACATTTTACCCTCGCACCTCCCCGTGAGGCTGACCAGACACGGCCCGCCATGCACAGCTGTGGCAGGTGAGGCTGGTTTTGATTTAGCTCACACCACTTTCTGACTCACTCCGGGGGCCGGGGTAAAAAAGTCATGAGTAAGCATCCTGTGTGTCTTTGCTTCTATCCAGATTTAGATCGATGGCTCGGGTTGTTTATTTCACACTACACAGACGCCAATTCATCGGCAGTTTTTTTTCGAGGAAGTCTCACTGTGTATGTCGAGCACTTATTAGGTAGTAGTGATGGAGGAAATATGATGACAGCTGCTTTACCGTCACACCTCCCCCTTACTCGCATAGCTCACACTTTACTCTTACTTTTTTTAGCGAGGAGTGATTCATGCATCTGATATTGCATGTGCAGTCAATTGGAATATCTCGAGGGTTTCATAACTGTGGAAACCACTGGAAGCGTGGCAGTTGGTAGAATCATCACGCAATCATGTGTACATGCTAGAGGGTAAACTGTAGAAGAAGAAGAGCATGTGCTGTATCTTCGGGGAGGTTTTTGCACAGTTTGGAGTACAAATCCTGAATCTGACTGCCTCACTCTCTTGTCGCTGTCTTAGTCTTTGTTGTAGTGTCGGGTGAAATTGTGTTGTCTTGGAGGATAGAGCACGATTGTAGTCCCCCGGTGCCCTGTGGTAATGAGTGGCAGGCGCTGGATGGGTGAGGTGCAGTCAAGGAGAATGAGTCAATAATGACACAGGGACACGGGTGTAGGAAGCAGCTAAGGAAGTGTCTGTGTGTGTGTTTGAGCTTAGCGAGTAGAGAGAAAGAGAGAGAGAGAGGGAAGGGGCAGAGGGAGTCAGCAGGCAGCTGGGGCCTGCCTCAGCTGCCCCTGGAGATCCTCTGCATCCTGCTGATTAGGGCCTGGGTGGCACCGAGGTTGGCTGAGCACAGCGGCGGTGGGGGTGGATAGTCAGGATCCCGGCACCCATCGGACGCCACCTCCCTTTTCCATGCACCGGTGCCTCCCTCCCTCCCTGGGGGGCCTGAGGATGTCACTCCTCGTGAACCGTTCATCCTTCAACCATCTCCCAAAACCCACACAGGCAGGTTGAAGCCCAGCCGTCCACAGACAGATCTATTGTTGTTTTTTTTCGCTCATGGGTGATCAGACACGTGCGCTACAAGTGATGGTGACATGTGTGTTGGAAAGCAGCGAGGGATGAAAAAACAGCAAGATGAAAAACATTAAGGGACACACTTGTTTCAGCTTACGGTGTTCCCCGGAGAGGCTGACAGGATAATCAAACCAAGACTGCTCACTTGCTGTTGTTGTCTTGTTATTCAATAACAAGCAAGAGGTGTTTTCTTGACAAACGCACAGGAAAGTTTAGCATCAGTAAGGTCTGACATCATCCTAACCTGCTGCGCATCAACCACACCACATACCCACTGTGGGATGGGATGGGTGGGTGGGGAGAATGGAGTGTCTGTACTCCAGCGGCACGCCGGTGAAAACCTCTAGATCACGGGTTACCTCGACTCATTACCCCTCTTGCTGCGTGCGCCGGCTCTTTGCGCTTCCTGTTCCGAATCTCAAGTCATTTATTCTGGACTCGCACTCCGTGCTTCCCCTCCTCCGCATCCGCAGCCTTTTAACCTCCTCTCTCCCGATTGGTCCACTCCGTGACCCCCGCGGCTGCTTTTCCACTTTATTTACTTCAGCAGACCACAGCGCCATTAAGGGGATGTCGGGTGCTCTATCGGCTCCTCTCACACCGCTCCAGACTCTCACCGCAGCTATGCCAAACGTCTACGGGGTGATTTGTCGAAGCCGTGCTCAGGAAAAAAAAACCAACAACAACAACCTGGTCTACCCTCTCTGAGAATATCACCACGACATTGATTGATGGGTTTTTCCAGAGTGAGGAAAAAGGTGGAAATTTGCAGAATAATTTTCATTGAGAATATAGTGACCGAGGACGTGACCCGGCTCTGATCTCAAATGTGGGTTCAGTTGAAGATGTTGCAAAGGCTTTTTCTGGTTCACCCTCAGTCAGGAAGCACACAGACGTCCGCCAGACCTTTAGTAACAGCAGACAGCAACACCTGTGGAGTATTAAATCCTATCGCGCAAGCAGCGCTCAGCACAGTTGTGCATATGGCTAGTTCGTATAGGATAATGACTGGCCTATAGGGCTTTCCCCCTCACGCATACACACACACACACACACACACACACACTCAGTCTCTCATTAAGTCTAAAGCAGCAACAGACATGGTGTAATTTCAGCAGGATGTGGCCATCATCCCTATTAACGTGTGCGTGACTCAATACCCATCTCCCTTCCTCTGCAACCGTATGTAATGCACATCAAATTTGCAGTATGTTTCCGCCACGACAACATGAAAGCGCTCGGCGAACATGTGCTCGGTTCCTTCGCATGTGCGGTTTCACCTTGGGATCCGGTGCTCGCTGGCTGCGTAATGTCTCAAAGAGAAAAAAAAAACCTGGTGTACAGCATCCTATACTGTAGCTGCTAATTGCTCATTAAATCCGCTGCCGCCTCTTGTTTGATATTCAAAAGGCTCGGCGTACCCCGTAGTGCTGTTAGAGCTTAGTCAGGGCTGTTACTCGTTGCCCAAAGGGGTATTTATGCCACTCTTAAATTGTGGTCCTCCATCTGCGGGGCTTCCCTTACGCTGGTATTGGGCTACCACTAATTACCAGTTAATAGCAAAGTGGAAAAAATGGAGCGAAATGTGCATGGTGTTCTGCTGGTTTTGAGGTGATAACCAGACAGCCCACAGATTTATGAGGTAAGCTACTGGTGGGTAGTCGTGCTATTGGGGGGCACAGCAGTCATCCGTGCATCATCTTACTCAAATTCTCTGTAGGTTTGGATGATGTTTCTCATGGCAGGCTGCGCTGGTAACGTAGTCGTTCTTTTTTATATGGAATTTGGACCCTCACTGGTCTAGACATGGGCTAGAGCTTGAAACTATGCCCTCAATGACATAACACCAAAGTGCTCAGCTCAACAAAAACTTTGAGGGATATAGCTGTTTGGTTGCTTATAAAAAAAAAAAAGCTTTCGGAGCTATGGATATGCAGCGCTTTTAAAGGATTGCATATGTTGCCTTATGCATTCAATATGAGGCACTGGAGACATTAGCGGGGCAGGAGGGTGATGGAGTAAAGTCTGGAAGGAGAGACAACTTGGACGAGTGTACGTTTAATTGGATACAGCAAAGGCTGGCTGTGGGACTGTCAGCACTTGACGGAGAGAGGGGGAGCGTGAAAATGGGAAAAAGCCTGAATCTGCTGTTGTATTTCTCCTCCCCTGCTTCAGTCTACCCCCCCCCCCTTCTCTGCTGCTTCCAGTCGTCTTCTGCTTCTCTTCTCCCCAATTCTCTGCGCCACGTGGACCTCTACGAGTCATGACATTTCTCCAGGCAGTGATGAAATCACTGTGGAGGGATAGAAGGCAGCCCGCTGCAGGCCTGTAGAGTGTATTCACACTCAATTTCTAGTCGGTCCAGACACGTCTAATTTACCAGCAAGTCATTATTAAACGTTGCATGTTCAAATCCTTTATTTGAACTATTGAGGCCAGGTGCAGGCAGCATTGAGAGTGTCACTATTACTAAAGAAATTGAGGGATAAAATGTGCTATGAAAAAAAAAATTATAATCGCATGATTGTCCATAGTTAAACGCGATTAATCACACATTTTTTATACTTAAAATGTACCTTAAAAGGAGATTTGTCAAGTATTTAATACTCTTATCAACATAAGAGTGGGCAAATATGCTGCTTTATGCAAATGTATGTATATATTTATTATTGGAAATCAATTAACAACACAAAACAATGACAGATATTGTCCAGAAACCCTCACAGGTACTGCATTTAGGATAAAACAATATGCTCCAATCATAACATGTCAAACTGCAGCCCAACAGACAACAACAGTTGTCAGTGTGTCAGTGTGCTGACTTGACTATGACTTGCCCCAAACTGCATGTGATTATCATAAAGTGGGCATGTCTGTAAAGGGGAGACTCGTGGGTACCCATAGAACCCATTTTTATTCACATATCTAAAGGTCAGAGGTCAAGGGACCCCTTTGAAAATGGCCATCCCAGTTTTTCCTCGCCAAATTTTAGCACAAGTTTGGAGCGTTATTTATCCTCCTTTGCAACAAGCTAGTATGACATGATTGGACAATGGATTCTGGAGGTTTTCTAGTTTCATATGATATCAGCATCTTCACTCTAGCTTTAAAAGCGAGCCCGCTGTAACCTCCCAAATCCCAAGTTGTGTTAATGCGTTAAAGAAATAATGGTGTTACAACAAATATGTGTTAACGTGTTATTATCGCGTTAACTTTGACAGCCCTAATATTAATCAGTTAAGAAATACACCCACTGTCATTATTTTATCACAACTGATTTCCAGTGAGTGAAGCAGAGAAAATTAAGGGGGAATAAAAGGAAGAAAAAAAGGACTTGTATCCCGAGGGCTGAAACTTTCGATACAGATGATGGATCTGTAATGGGCCGAGGGCACTGGGAGATGAATGGTGGAAAGTGCATGAGATGCACCCTCCTCTCACTTTTTAGCTCGACACCCCTCCACATCATGGCAACTGACCCAGACAATAACAGCTGCACACAATTACACAATTAATGCATCAGCTGCCATATCCACAATGTTTTACTTGAGCCTCAACTATCGGGAACGGCTCGTGCAGCGGCGGCGGCGGCCTGCGGTGGGGAGGTGTAAATGGATCTAGCTGACACAGTGGCAGAAGTTGGCACCCTGAAACAGCTGCAAATCAAGCCTCGATTCAAACTCGGTTTAGATTATCTCAAAATAAATACACGGTGCGTGTGCCAGCACGTGTGCAGTTGCGGCTAGAAAAGCTCATCTGGTCAAAATTAGCCGCGCTCCGGGCCAACCTCACGGGCTGCTTTAGACACAAATACAAAGCTGAGGTCACAGGTGTGTGTGTGTGTGTGTGTGTGTGTGTAAGTGTGAGGCCTCTGTCGTCGGCCCACGCTTCAAGTTTACGACACTATCTCGACTTTTTTTCCCCTTTGAGAATAAAATGAAGAAGTAAGTTTTGCACTCTGCTTGTGGTGTGAGGGAGCATCACAGGAGTTTAGCAGAAGCAAAAGGGGTGGGGGTCTTAGGGAGAGGGTCAGAGGAGCACATATGGTAAAGGGATCGAGGGAGGTCGCCCAGGAGGGACTAGACCGCCTTCCTTTGCTGCTGGGAAGACCAGCGTCACCAAGAGGGCTACCTGACCTCATTAATCACTTCCTCTCCTCCATGAGGTCACTACGGACGCCACCGTCATCGTGCGCTACCGCAGGATGAGTGAAGGGATAAAGACCCCCCCCTCCGCCGCCGCCATCCCTCCTGCGTCTCTTGTGGGCCTCCTTAGAGCCACGTGGCGGCTGAGGTAATGGTTGGAGGTCACCGAGACATCCAAAGAAGTCTGCCGAGGCAAAAGTGACAGACGACACGGCTTTGTAGCGCGGCTGCCTGCGTTTTATTAAATCGTAAGGGAACGTCATGCAATTTAACGCTCCGGCGTCGCAGATTTGTACCTCATGCTCCGCCACGGCGCTCTCACGAGTCAATACACAAGTAACTGGTAGCATGTGTGGCTATGGATAATTACCGCTGGTGACACCATAAGTAAAATATAACAAGCAGAGCGGGGTCTGCCGGTGAGATCACCGCATAGATGAAGTGGCCCCTTGGGATGCCAAGACTTCAAGAAGCTCCTGACCTCGGCCTAACTCACTGATGACTAGCATGTGTGACTAGCTCACAGGTCAAGACAGCTGCTGGAGACACTGTGCGGAGCTGAAGAGAAAAATAGGAACTTGGAGATGAACGACAGCCTTAGCTTTCCTTGATATCTGAATCAAAGCAAACTGATGCTGAGAATATTGAGCCATATGGAGATATGCTCTACTCCAGTGAGTAGTCATATCCTATTTTTATTCACCATAATTAATACTGAATATTGTTCTACTGGGAAGAAAAAGAAAACAGAACCTCTGCTTTATCCCAAATCCAAAAGATCTGTCATCAAGTACAGACCAAAGGCATTTTAATCTTCATGTTTATTATCAGGCCAGACGTTTAATATAGTATCCAGACAAATTTGTTCTCAGACCAAAGGCATTAGGTGTCCATGACACCGCAGCACTAATTTCCACAGACTACTGATGACGTAGCTCCTCGGTCCTCCACCGGCAGCCTACCTCTTCCTCACACACCCCCGTCTGTCTCTGACCGCTCCTCACAAAGGTGATTATAAACCCATTAATCAGATTATGTCATGGGTTACATGTGGTCTGCATTTTGTTATATGACTCAGTGTCTTAGATAAACAACAGGGGTCTTTTATTCCATGCGACGGTACCACTGTTTTCACTCGGATGGAGCACGGAGAAAATTGGTCCGAAGCGATGCGCTGGTGTGCGCCGGGGTAATTGACCAATTTGTGGGATTTTTCAGATGGCCATGGCTTGGTGAGCCCCGGTCTACAGTAAGTGATCCCTCGCAGTAAATGTCACATGCGGTCAAGTAGCCACCTGGGTGGATCCGCAGAGGTCCACCCGACGAAGAGTTCTCGGTTTTCTCTCCAGATGGATTCTGCAGTTTTGATTCGGAGAGATTTCCAAGTCCACACCAATATCCGCCCATATTACCATATGACCACACTTGACGTGATTTTGCGCTGCACAGAGCGAGCGTATCCTGGGAGGTCTGCAGTGTTAAGACTCAGTTCCACCAGAAATCCACATTTAGTTGGCGAATTATTCTGGTCAGAAATCACTCACAAAGTATCAGTTGTCCTTCACCACACTTTGGAATTCACAACCCTGCCTCGCATTTTGGAGCCATTACACACTCGGTTAAATCATCAAATAACGTTACTTTAGACACTGTCAGAAAGTGATCCAGGGATGCTGAATGCAAATTGGCAGTTACACTTTATATTTGAAGTGGCGTTGACCCCAAAAGTCAACAGTGCTTTTCAAACTATGCATGGCTATGTGGAGCTTTTTCTTCTCTTTTTTTTAAAAAGATTTGATCTTTTTATTACTCGAGCAGTAGCAGCTAATGGAGGCCTTCAAGAGGAAGTGGTAGTTGTTTGAAGTGGTGGTTCTGATACAGGAGTCTCTTTCATCACAGTGGGACACAGTCTCTGAGCTTTAATGGAAATCATAATGCATGTTCATAACTGCCCAAAGGTAAAAGGGGCTGGATCCCGTCTTCATGCCAAGCTTCACGAAGTAATTTGGTGTTATTATATTTAGGTGTAAAAGTTTGCTGAATTTGCAACTACTCTACCTATATAGACACATTTATTCCACTCTACATGTATGTTGATATGTGTGTCAGAGAAAGACAGAGTTTGGTCATTTTGGTCACACACATGCATGCCATGATTTTGATTCCATTTTATTTACACTCATTATTCTAATGTACCATGACATCCTGTAGATGCAACTCACATTTATCCTCACACAACGGTTCGTATGATATCATACGAAAAGTTATTCCTCTTTTTTTTGTGCGTTTACCTACGAATGTCCAGCAACACGTGAAGCACGTGTCAATTTCCACTCCAGTCTTTTCACAATAAACTTCTGTCTTCACAGGAAACAACCGGGTTAGGTTTAGGCAACAAAACGACTTAGTTAAGTTTAGGAAAAGATCGTGATTTGGGTTAAATTAACACCATAAGTGGCGTATGGAAGAAGGGAAACACAGAAGTTACGTGACAAATAAATCAACATTGATTTCTGGTTTCATACGGGGTATGAGCATTGGTTTCCCTAGGCGGAAGTCCAGTATTTTTTAAGCCAACCATCCACCCCGACTTCCTCAATATGCAGCGTTTGTCGCTCTTTATACTTCCTGGTTCACAGTTACGTGGATCCCGTACGAATTGATTTCATGGGCTATATACGAATTACAGTACATCGCTTTTTGTAGCTATAGCTCCCAACGGTGCATGAGATCAGCCTGCTCTCTGTAGGCACTTTTGTAAGTAGCAGCTCTGAGATCTTAATGAACAGTGAAGTGCTGGGAAGCCGGCCTCTCCATTAGCTTCCGTGTCTCTGTATCGAGGAGATCCCTATTCCAGACAGACTCCGAGACATCCAAAAACTTTTTTCACCCTCCCCTGAAGGAATGTAGACTTAGCTCAGAAAAAAGAACAACAAAGACCACTGAAAAAGGGTCTCATACCAAACCAAAAAACAAACAAAGAGCCCCTTTACCATGTCAGAGCTATCATTAAAGGCCCCTTTAACTATCAGTAGCCGATGTGCATTCAATCTCTATTTCCTAAATGAGGGGTTGCCTGAGATGGGGGGGCCTTAAAACCCGATGTTGCCTCTCTCACCTGGGTCCCTTTGTTCTCCCGCCAGCTTTATGGCTACATGGAAAGCGAGCCGCTCACCCTGCAGCTGTTCATAGGGACCGCAGACGACCGCCTCCTGCGACCACATGCCTTCTACCAGGTCCACCGCATCACTGGCAAAACTGTCTCCACCGCCAGCCATGAAGTCATGCAATCCAACACCAAAGTTCTGGAGATCCCTCTGCTGCCTGAGAACAACATGAGAGCCATGTGAGTGCTCTTAGACCTTCAAAAGTCGCCTATCAATCTTTTTTCCCTCTCCACATTCTTCACTGGTAACCCTCTACTTTAAAATATACCCGCAAAAACACACACTCTTCTTTCTCTCAGCACCTTCCTCTTTGCTTTAGCTCTACAAACAGAATGCATGATGATAGGTGCTTTACAGCACACACTTCTGAGTAGGCCTTCAAAACTGAGATCTGTGCTTTCACCCCAAGAGATGCATGGTTTCTAAGGAAGTGAAATAAGTACTCATTGTCCACACCATATGGTCCACACACTGAGTTCACGGGTGACTTAGGACTCTAAAGTCTACAGGCTTGCAGTTGTAAAATAAATGTCCGACCAGGAGCCATTGCACCAGTGCTTGAAGAAGTACTCAGATATTTTACTTACGTAAAAGTAGCAGTACTACAGTGTAGAAATACTCTGTTACAAGTAAAAATCCTGCATTCTAAATCTTACTTCAGTAGAAGTACAAAAAGTATTAGCATTAGAATAGTACAAAAAGTAAGAGTACTCATTTTGCAGAATGGCCCTTTTCAGAATCATGTGTATTATATTACTGGATGTTGCAGCTGGTAAAAGTTGGGCTAATTTACATTACTTTATATACTGCTGGGTAGCTCAATAAAATTGTATTAGTTGATATATATTTTGTATTATAAATCCGAATTTGTCAAGTAACTATTAACTAAAGCTGTAATATAAATTTAATGAAGTTAAAGTTCAGTTATAAATTAGCATAAAATGGAAATACTCATGTACTACAAAGTGTACTTAAGTAAATGTACTTAGTTACATTCCACCACTGTATTACACATAAATTATGATCCTAGTAATGGGGCATGCCATTTAGCAATAGCAAAACAATGTCAATTTATGACCGTTAAGATCTATAAAGGAATAGAAAGTGCACAAATTACTCTTTATGTCTTTAATGCACACATATGCTTAGTAAACTTAAATAAATATGGCCCTTTTCAGAGCAGACATTTAGATTTGTCATAGTAGGAAAAACACAGGTGTTGCTAATAACAGTACCGATGGTGCGTTCAGGGTCCCAGTCAGCCATGACATGATATCATTGTGTTTTTCCTACTGTGACATGTCAAAACTGTCTTCTGTGAAAAAGCTCTTTTTCTAAATGAACAACTGATAGACAACAGTGGCAGTCTGTCACACCATGACCAGCAAGAGACTTGTAGGAAAAGACTATGTGAGTGGAAGTATGAGAAGTTTGAAAACGTTTAGCTTTTAGCTGAATTTAGCTAAATGTTAACTTACTGTAAGCCGTGCTACAGGAAGTAGCTCTTGTGTTTCACTTACATCCACTTAAGCTCACAAACAGTAACATTGTTAACAAACTCTGAAACACTTAAAGGTTGTGCTAACACACAATTTGCCATTACCTGCTTTTCTACTGTAAATGTTATGTAAATGTAAATGTCTGCTCATTTTGAGTTCTGGTGGTCTGTGAGCTCAAACAGAAATTAGCTGACATATTTGACTTTGTGAAAGTGTGGTTAGAATTGCACGAAGTACTCTCCTGAATAGTCCATCTTTAAAAACTTTAGCATCAGTTTGCTAGGCTGAGGTAAATGAGCCTTAGCCTCATCCTTCCTCCGGACTCGCAGTAGTCCAGGGGACTGTGCTCTGCGGTGTGTCCAGGCAGTAGCTCCTGTCCTGGGGCTCCATCCAGACTAGGCTGCAGTGGATTTAGTTGGACTGGGGCCCAGGACTCTGGGTTATGGATAAAAACCGCTATATCCGAACATAGGTTACATAAGACCGTTACCTCTCACCGCACCTCAAGTTTATCCTTCTCCCTGTTTTAAAGTTGAAAGTACTTAAATTGTTCCTAAAAAGAATCAGTAATGATTTAATACATCTCTATTTTACTCTCGTGTTTGTTTTAGTGCATAAATGCAAAGATATTTATAGGACATACGAGTTTCCTGACTGGACACTGGCCTTCTTTGGTCGAGCATGAATGATTTTAACATTCATGCTGCCTTACAATATAATTTCCAACAATACCACAATATCCCTTATATTGTATCATATTTAGGGTCGCCCCTCACCCATTTGACTTAATGTTTCCCTCAGGATGCAAACGATATTGAAAAAATATTACAAGAGGAAGTTTCTGTTCCCCTCTGTCGTCAGCACACACGCCAAAGGAAGAGGAGTGAAAGCTCTCTCTTTCTCCCCCGACCATCTGAAAGGTCAAAGAAAAGCCTTTAACTGTCTCTTTCCACTGAACTGTTTAACAGTCGTCTTGATAACGCAGCATCCATCGCTCTGCTCTCGTGCCAGCAATCATTTGCTCGCTGTGTGGGATGCAGACAGTCGAGAACTGCAGTCAAACTTTCAGACAGTTTCAATCTGTCTTTCTTTTCTTATTCTAGGAAAATCCATCTCATACACATACGGTAGCTTAATTTAAAGTCATATATATCCTTCTGCAAATTCATAAGAAAAACTAGAAGACTAGTCTAAACATTCCTTTGCTGGAGATTCATCCTGTGTTTGTTTTAAAACTACATGCACCACAAAACACTTACATCATGCGAGGCTGATAAGGAGTGGGTAGTCAGCGTTGCATATTATTTATTCAAACTGTCCAAACCAAAGTCAAGGGGAGAAATCGTTTGGTATAAAACCTGACATTTACCCTGTTCCAGGAATAGAGCCAAAAAAGCTACCATGTAAAATAATAGAAATGCCAAACCAAATCCCATTCGTATTCCCTCACTTTTTTTACCAGCCACACTAGTTTTATTTAAATTCATGAAAGGCCACGTCTGAAAATGCATGCCTTTTTTCCACTAAGAAAAGGGAAAGAAAATGTACCCCTATACCTTTCAAATTGTGAAATAAAATAAAGACAGACAGCTTAGAAACGAGTCGAACGCTACACGTGGCAATGATTAACAGAGGTTTTAAACATATGAAGTGTAAGGCTTCAATGGTGTGAAGGGACTGGAGAGGCTTGGTGCGCTCAGATAGCCATAAAGTGACTTTAGTGTATACAGACTGCAGGCTGATGGGACCTTGTTTGATGGTGGTAAGCCACGGTGTGCTCACTCAGTCCAGAGGATTCCTCCGGAGAGCTGCTAATTCTTAAACCACCGTGACCCTTTAAAACTGTGATGTGAAGTCATTAATGTCCAATTCTGTCTTTGATGACATGCTGGATTAATAATGACACGGTCACGCTCCGGTGGACTTCCAGTGAGTGATCTGTAACACCAGCGGGGACTTCATGTGCAGCTACTCGGCTCGCTGTCTCAGTTTAAACAGCCAGAGTCATCAAATTTGCTCCCGTCAGCCTTTATCCATACAGTACTGTACCTTCTGTAGAAAACAGTGTGTAGGAAGCATCCTGTGTGATTACACGTTGGGCTTCATGCAGCAACATTCTCTTAAATTGCTCTTATATTTTCAACTTTCTGTTAAGCGAAAAAATCCGACAAGTCAACTCCAGATGCACCAAATGTTCTTAACCATCCAAATCTGCTCTTACCCAGGTGTGCTGAATGATGAATCTCACTTGATTGTATATTGGTGGCTGATTGTTTATTATTAGCATAGGTAACGCCCTCTAAACACTAAGGGAAGGCATTAGCATAAGTAACACCCCCTAAACACTGTATAAGGGCAGGTACTAGCATAGGTAATGCCCCCTAAACACAATATAATTAAAGGTATTATCATAGGTAACGCCTCCTAAAGACCATATAAAAGCAGGTATTGGCATAGTTAACGCCCCCTATATACTAAGGGCAGGTATTAGCATAGGTAAAACCCCCTAAATACTAAGGGGCAGGTATTAACGCCCCTAAACACATTATATAAGAGCACGTATTATCATAGGTAATGCCTCCTAAACACTATATAAGGGCAGGTATTAGCATATGTAATGTCCCCTAAACACTTTATATTTGCCGGTATTAGCATAGGCAATGCCCCCTAAACACATTATATAAGAGCACGTATTATCATAGGTAACGCCCCCTAACACAATATAAGAGTATATAATATCATAGGTAACGCCCCCTAAACACAATATAAGAGTATATAATATCATAGGTAACGCCCCCTAAACACAATATAAGAGTATATAATATCATAGGTAACGCCCCCTAACACAATATAAGAGTATATAATATCATAGGTAACGCCCCCTAAACACAATATAAGAGTATATAATATCATAGGTAACGCCCCCTAAACACTAAGGGAAGGTATTAGCATAGGTAACACCCCCTAAACACTAAGGGAAGGTATTAGCATAGGTAACGCCCCCTAAACACAATATAAGGGGAGGTATTAGCATAGGTAACACTCCCTAAATACTAAGGTAAGGTATTAGTATAGGTTACGCCCCCTAAATACTAAGGGCAGGTATTAGCATAGGTAGCACCCCCTAAATACTAAGGGAAGGTATTAGCATAGGTAACGCCCCCTAACATTATAGGACAGGTGTTGTGCCGTGTGCAAATACCTGCACATGCCCAAGAATTGGAGAGAAAAACATGCTGTAAGAAAAAGAAGAACTTAGATGTAATAATATAGCTGTAATTACTCTAAAACATATAATAATCTTAATTGCCTTGAACCAAAAAAACAAAACTTATCTTTAATACATAATGTCATGTTTGAAATGTGGTGTTAAATTTTTCCTTCACCCTCTTGTCCCAGAATTGATTGTGCAGGGATCCTGAAGCTGCGCAATTCGGACATCGAGCTTCGCAAAGGAGAAACCGACATCGGACGTAAAAACACACGCGTGAGACTGGTGTTTCGGGTGCACATCAACCAGCCCAACGGCAGGACGTTGTCCCTGCAGGCTTCTTCGAACGCCATTGAATGCTGTAAGTCTCACAGAAATAAACTGGCTTTTCTCTTGGCTCTCCACTTAAGCAAAAGGTGGCATCTATTGTTGTAATCCAATAAACTGAGCTACTATTTTATTACCTGCTGGAGCGAATTCAGCGCCTCTGCAGCCAATAAGCTTTTATATGATCAAAGCAATTTGCCAAGGCAATAGATGCATTGTGCGTGATGCCAGACACACGTGTTATCTATCTCAGCTCCCATTTTATGACTGAATGCACAAGTTATTGTGGTAAGACTACCCCATTAGCACAGGTTCCACAAAGGTCATTTGCCAGCCCCAGTTTTGGCACGGTTGAATGAGCGCTTTGAAAGAAACCTCTGTTTCCTTGTCATTCGTTTGTGTTTTCAGGTGTGATGTTATTTGCACCCAAGGAAGCCAATTAAAGTTAGATGCTGGCTTTATAGTTTATAGTCTAAAGTGGATGTTAATCTGAGTTGGTTGGTTCATCATTACGGAGAAGGTTTATGCAGTGCATTTTAGATTTCTTTTGTGCTTTAGTGATTCTAAAATGATGCAATGGGATAATGGATTAAATGCACAGTAATATGATAATAAATATATGTGACTCTGGCTGTGAATCTGATCACTAAATCCCAGAGGCTAAAGGAGACTAGCTAGCCACAGTTACAGAAAGCAGAGACAGGTGGTTGGCGATAGGCTTCTTGATGGAAAATAATGACTAAGAATCAGATCATGAAAATGTTCAGTTGTCTGCCTTTTTCATTGTCATTTAAAGAGCTGCTGTTGGCTGAAAACCTCTTAGCTAGGGGTCATGAAATCACCATAATAAAGTTGATAAGTCTGTTTCCTTAACCAAGAACTGCTGTTTTACTGGCTTTGCGCCGGGCTTGTGCTTCTTGGAGTGGATGGAGATCAGGCAGTGAGTTTATGTAGGCTCACACACTGTATTGAAATGTGTGTGTGTGTGTTCCCCCCCTTCCAACAGCCCAGCGCTCAGCTCAGGAGCTTCCCTTGGTGGAGAAGCAGAGTGTGGATAGTTACCCCGCCACCGGAGGCAAAATGATGCTCCTGAGTGGCCTCAACTTCCTCCCCGACTCCAAGGTGGTGTTCGTGGAGAAGGCCCAGGGTAAGAGCTGCCGTCACCAGGCAATGTTTACTGCCTCTCAATTTCCCCCTCTTAATATCTCTTTCAAACGTCTCTCTCTCCCTCTCTGCCTCCGTCGCATTTCCTCGGCCTCTCCTCCCGTCAAAATAGAGCAGGCCCTGCCAGAGAGCCACATGTGGTGTGCATTAAGCCACTATATTTTTAACCAAAGCGTATTTACATTTGCTGAAGTTTCCATTGCCTGTTCGCTGGTGCTCGCCACAAGTTAAGGAATGAATCACAACCAGGGCATGTGCAACGTCTCTTTCTCTCACTTTCCCTCTCTCTCCCTCGCTGTCTCTCCCTCCCTGACTCCCTTGCTTTTGACATTTAACGCTCTCCCTCTTACTTTCACTACTGCAGCTCCCTCTTCCTCCCATTCTACCGGATACTCACCGCGGCTGCATGTCGGTTAAGAGGCTATTTATTTCTTTCTTTCATGTCCAGATTTTTTCGGCCGTTCGTTTCCTCCCTGTGTGGGAGGGAGCAATGGTAAAAACACTGCTGATGAAGTTTGCAAGCGAATGATCATTTCCTTTATTGCACCCACTAAATCAAAGCAAAGGTCAAACACAGTGATACCTCTGATGTCTGTTGAAACTCAATGACGATGAGTAACAAGTAAGGAAGGATGAGGGAGACATCTCTGATAGTATCCTGAATATCTAACTGAATAATCATCCATTTCATCATTTCTGCTGATGATTTTGTTTAGAAATTCCCTAGTTGCACTCAAAAATACTTAGCACCCTTTCATCTTTTACTTTTTTTAACACTTTCTAGACCAAGAGGTTTTTAATCAGAAATAAAAAATAAAGACAAAACATACACTCCTAATATTAGATGATCATTTTCTTTACATGCATTTATATTATTATTATGTGTCATGTCCAACTCGCATGGGCTTACAAGACACACAATTCATATACTGTAAGCCTGATCCAGATTGCTGCGATTACATTTTCAAAAGGCCGTGCCCTATCTCGCAATGTTGACGAAAGTGAAAAATGATTTGTGTATCCGCCCCGAGATTCAGATACACTCCAAAATGTAATGGGTTCTTTCTTCCTCGGCCCGTGCAACACCCTTCCACCAAGTTTCATGAAAATCGGACCAGTAGTGTTTTCCGTAATCCAGTTTACAATCAGACAAACAAACCAAACCAAAAAACATAACCTCCTTGGTGTAGGTGACAATACTGCAAATTAAAGCTGGAGAAATCAGAGTAAATACTTCACATATATATTTCAGTATTGTATAGAATCCTTTAAATTGTTTACTTGTCAAGTGTCGTCCTATGTACCTGTATTTATATAACGAATGTAATACAGTTTAAGTTTAATAATTGGTTAGAAAACTACTGAATTCACTGCCTAAATCAGTAGAACATACTTTGTCACTGCTTCAACAAATGTCACGCAAAATTGAGTCGTGTTTAATTCACCCCAAATTCATAAAGCTGTTCTTCAGTGACTTCAAAAAAGAAGACAAGATAAAAAATAACATCTCCTCTACCTCGCCTCTCCCTGTGAGAGAACTCTTAAGCACCTCAGGGGTTAAGGGATAGGTAGAGATGGGGTGAGGGGAGGTGGATGAACTTGGTAATATGGGGTCTCCCTCCTCCTGGCTTTACTTAGTCATGGAGGGGGATCCCCTGGAGAGGAAAGCCCATACATACACAACACCTCCGCCTCTCAACTCCCCGCTATTTGAGACTCCTGACCCTTTCTAGTTTGGGTTACCCCTTTTTCACCCCCTCTCTCTCTCTCTCTTCCTCACTGCCGACCTTGGGTTCTCTGTTTCCTCTTATTCTCTCATTTCACTCCCTCATCCTCCGCTCTTCTTACCTCTATCCTCGATACCCGTTAAAGACATTAGCCGGTGTGCAGCTCTGCGCTAGCGGGATCCCCACACTCGCGCCTGCCATCGACATTTCAGCGGTTTGTTTTCCGTCTCTGTGGTGTCGAGAAGGGGAGAGAGAGATCGAAAGAGAGGTTGTCTGTCTACTACTTAGTCTGCTTTTATGTAAACTTTAATGACCCACCACTTCCAGGGTCTCCTAAGTCAGAAAGCCCATTACAGACAGACCAACACACATGCACACACAGGAACACACACACACACATTACTCACTAATGGCAACTATCTATGAGCAAGTATGGAGTGTGGAAAAGTACTTATGTCCCAAATATACTGCAAAATATTGTCTTTTGGCATTTTAATCAGAGAATCCCGCTGTTTCATGAAGGTTCTCAGACTTAAAATTTCTCCCGATTGTTGATTTAGAAGGACCAAACTGGAATGAGGAAAAAAAGAAACCAATAAAATTATAATTATATTACAGATTTATTCTATAACTTTGGTTTTATTTTCCTCTGGAAAAGTTCATGACTAAACGCACCCATGAAATACAGAGCATTGCACCGCAATAATTACTACTCGCAGACATGTGCTTATGCACACACAGTGGGACACACACGTGCGCACGCACAGCCGAGCGCTTTGTACAGCACAACACCAATCACTGCGTTTGCCACAGTGGTGACAGCCATTACTGTTGCTGCCATCGAAGGTCAGAACGGCTGCTCATTTTCCAAAATTGACTCCAATAAACACCTTCCAGAAAATTCCACAAATCCTAAGGAGCACCAGACGGTTTTCGAGTGTCCCAATTCCAACTTGTGTGAATGATTAAACCGTCCAAGTTTAGTCGGAGGCAGATCGCATACAGCACAAAAAGCCTATTGGCCCAAATGAGACAGCCATGAATCATAAATACATGTATTTCTTTAACTGTTTCCAATTGCTTTCACACACACACTTAAGGAAGTAGCTGCTTTTAGCACAAACATACCCAGATGCCTGTTTTGGAATCGCCTGCCTTGAAAACAACAAGAGCAGATGTCAATTCATTACTAGACTATTAAATAATGGATGACATCAACATTTTAGAGATTGTCCCATTAATAGTTTTCTGGTTAAGTGATGAGAACATAGACACCAAAAACATCCACTAGTACTTGGCAAATCATTGACACTGGTGCTCCGTGTTAGAGCTTGTAGGGACCCGGGCCTCTGGCATTATCTTAAAAGTGAAAAAATTCTTATAAAATGTTATAAACATCAAGTAACCTTAATTGGAAATTTCTGAAAAATCTACCAGGGTGATACATATTTTTTTAAAAGCTAGAAACATATTAATGAAAAGGCAAATAAATAACTTGGCTACATCTACAAGTGAGTTAAATTGTAAGTTAAATATTTAAAAAGTACTTTCTTGGTTAAAAGTAAGGTGTACTTCATAGATCTGCCTTTTATTAGTATTTCTGGTGTGAACATACAGTAGCGTGTGCTTTAATAGTTACATGTTTCACCAGTGCAAATGATCTTTGAAGGGCAGATGTGGTGTTATCTTTTAATGGGAGAGTAGATAAATGGGAAACCCTGCTTCTATGTATTCTTTTAACCTGCTGTTCTGTTAAATCATATTTTCCCTTTGTCGGTCTTTCGCTGCCTCTTTAATCCACCTCTCCTTCTCTTTATGTTGTTGTTGATTGTCTGGCTGTCCCCCCTCCTGAGACGTCCTCAGTATCAAATGAGCAGAGCTCATAGCTGATGCCACTGCGGGAGACCTTAATGCGCCTTGAAAAATAATTACTTCTACTTTTCAAATGCCACGTCCGTCCCCACTGCTCCACTTCATCACCCACAGGAGAACTGATGCAAACTGTGTGCATCCACTGCGTGTGCGTTTGTGTTTGTTGTTGTGTACGCGGGCACGCGCCATCGCAGGTCGCCTGCGGGCCTGTTTGCGTTGTTCAGTAGGAAGTGTTTTCAGTGAGTCATCCGCGAGGGATTCCCTGTGGAGGGGTGAAACGGAAAAGGCAAGACCCTCAGAGGGTAGGTGGAGGGGAGGAAGAGGGGAGGCAAAGAAGACGGGGCTTCCTTAGAAATCCTGCTTGTGACCTTGTGTACTGAGGCATCGGAGAATAGAAGTTATCATATGCTGTTTAGTGAATGAAAGCCATGAGTAGGGTCATGTGTCTTTTATACGGTAAATAAACTTTATTTATTCCTTCAATGGATGATTAATATAACAGCTTTTCCTAGTTTTTTAGTTCATCTCAGACCACACATAGGGAGAGCAAATGACTCAGACTGAAGCTAGATAATGATAGACTCAAGAACCTCAAGTCCACATTTTTGTTTCTGCTGTAATGTAAACATTCTTCTCAACAGTAATTATTGTTGACATGTATTTTTAATAGGCCTTATCGTTTTTTTCTCCGCCGTGGAGAGTCGTACCCTCCACGTAGCCGCAATGTGGGCATTTATGAAACTTTCCATCTGCTTTTGCATAGCTGTGCTCTCTTTTTATTATATGTACTTGTTGAGGTTGTGTCAGTGTTTTCAGTTTGCCCAAACCGCTCTTTTGGCGCAGGAGTAGGAGGACATACCTGGCGCACCTATTGCAGTGTGCGTTCTGGCTTGCCCTGCTTTCCATGGATGGAATGAGTGCTAGAGGCAGGGAAAATAGAGAGAGACAGACAGACAGACAGACAAACAGAGAGAGAGAGAGAGAGAGAGAGAGCTGGGGAAAGCCTACACTCTGACTCAGAGGGGAGGTAAGGGAATTCCCTGGTGAGCTGGATAGTTTTTACATCTGGTCGGATTGGAGCGTTGCTTGGAGCTCGGCAGCACCACACACGCCTGGGCTGCTGCAGCAGCAGGGAGAAGTCTGGTCCTCTCCACCTCTGCTTCAGGCTGGTCCAGCTCACGGCCAAGACTAAGAGAAGTCTGAGCTACAGTGTAATCTGTAACATTAGGACATGTCCACAACAATACCCTTAGGCTGTTTCTCTTGCCATGTGGAAACTCCTCAGCAACAGGCTGAAATATTTGGATCCTCATACCTTCATGATTCAAAGAACGCAGGCCGTACTGACTGTGATCTGTGCTGTTAAGAGTTCATTCATGAGACTGTTTATACTCGGTTGAACCCTTCTACCGTGGGCAAGTCTAAACACCAGACAAATCGGTCGATGTATTGTACTTCGAGCGGTGTGTCTAGACTGCCCTTTGGCTTCAGGCTAGGATAACCTGCATAATCTTGGCTCATATTTTGCCAATATGGCAGTCTACGGTCAGCCGCCCTCCACCCCTGCTTCAGGCTAGAGATTAGAGAAGTGTGAGTTACAGTATCCCGTCTAATTGGGATGGTGTACCGCACCAAAATCAATTATTATGTATGATAATTGTAGAGGAGCCCTCTAACAGAGCTGTAGGGGCTTAACCTCTCATGCTCTTTTGCCATTCCTTCATAAAGCATGCATTAACCACTGCAGGTCTGAGGCTGTACCGAAGGGAAATGCATGGGTCAATACCCCCAAAAGAGTGAACCTTGATAAGGCATTGGAGGGGGAGGTGTCACTGCCCGCTTTAATGAGGGGGTAATATACACATTTTCAGTGTGAGAATGCAAAGTTAAACCTATAGTGTTATTGGGTGAAGCTCTGACCTAACTGAACGTTTGCTTTTCACCCTCAAAGCCTCGGGCTCATTAAAATGTCTTTTCTTTCATGATGTAAAGTTTCATCAGCAACAGGCCAGTGCTCCGTCTTGAAATGCTTCTGCTTTGGGCACGTCTATACATCAAAGGGATCGTCTGAATCATCCCGGTATCATAACAGAAAGATGTCTAGATTGTCCTGTGGCCTCCACCCTTACTCAAGACTTGTCTGAACAAGTTATATATCCAGAGAAGTGGTTCAAATCAGAGGGAGACAATTGTTTCCATTTCCTTTTCTGGGGGTAAATGCTCTTTCCACGGAATAAGAATAGTGATATATTTTGCTGACGCGTTGCTCTGTGCATGAAACTTTTGGTCCAATACGGCTGCAAACAGTTAGAGAGACCCTGCATGAAAACTACAACAGCATCTACCTGCAGTCCTCTTCACCATGCAGTCAGTTTAAGGATTTAGAAGTGAGGGGTCCTGCAGTGACCCTTTGCAACACACCATGGAGAGCAACCAACCTTAATGTCTTCCATGTGAACACAAATATTATACAAATGTAAAAGTCTGGATGATCTTCCAGCCATCCCTCTCAGCCTTTAGATCATTGTCAGACTCAATGCCACACAGCTGGAGTCTTGATAAAAGGATAAAATCCGTCTCTACTGGCCGCCGTCCTCCTCGGCCTGCACCCACGGGTCAAGTCAGCTCACGCGTTCCCTGTTTTACACCAAGAATAACTCACTTCCTGACTATAAACCCATCACGGATCTACTGTCAGGTCATAATTTATACAGGAGCCTCTCAATCTGAAGCAGACCCACATTTCTCCAGTTTCACCACTCCTGAGATTGGCAGAGGTCAGGTGCTTCAGAGAGGAAAGCAGCTGCACCTCGGGGATCAGTCGCGCGGGGAACCCCTTTTTCTGGCCTTTTGGCTTTGCTCCTCATTGGACAACAAGGTAATCGCTGTGAAAATATGCGTAAAATTACTGAAGCATGTTCAGTCCAGGTAGCAGCAGCAGCAGGACGGTACTAAAACGGAAAATAAACTTGACGTATGTAAACAGGAAAGAGAGAGAAATACTCCTGAAAATCTTCTCTGGAAAAGAGACACACTGTAGCTGCAAAATCCATCTGGGTTGTTTCACAAGACAACCTCCGCAATTAAGCACGTGAATCATATTTTCCATTCTCAAAAAATCTTGTCTTCGGTCAATGGAAGTTGTTGTGCACTACACATAACACTTTTTAGGAGGAAAAAATCACTTATGGAAAACCAAAACCTGCAAGGTCATTATGTGGACAGAGATGCCATTAATCAGCTATCTGTGGCTTCGTGAAGCCCAAAATCGTTGGTGTCTGCAGCAGTTGTTTGCCTTTCGATGACATCAGATGGAGGACACACATCTTTATCATTATAACCAAACTTCAGTCCATGAAAATATGACAAATGAGAGGATTTGTTTGTGTGAGATTTACTACAACAGCAACACTGTTGCTGTGTTCTACCACCATTTACTCAACATAATTCGTTGTCAAGAATTAGAGAAGACCTGACTCCAAGAAGCCTCACCCTACATGTGGTCTAATTGTCTCATGAATGAGTGTGTTGTCCTGGTTGTCTGTGCTGGTGTTAGTCTTTGTGGATATCATTTGCACAAGTGAGTCATGCAGAGCAATGGGCAGATGGTTGGTTTACATTTGAGAATAAGTGTTTCTACACGTCCGTGTGCCTTCATTCATTTCAATGTGACTGGATTATAGCAAGACTTCTCCAGACGCAGCTCCTATACCCCTTTCTTATCATTCAAGTTGAAAGCCAGAACAAAGGTGGAGGATACTGTGGCTGCGGTGTGTGCATGCTCCTGCAGTTGTGCATGTGTGTGTGTGTGCATTACGCGTGGGCGTAGGCCGCGTGAAGGAGGAGGTGTTGTCGGGAACAGAAGCATTTTGCAGATGTTGCAGGGAAGAAGGAGTGAATGGAAAGTTCTGCGGTTATCAGTGGTGCGGCGCTCTCTGACTCGCAAAGGTATGCCACATGTGGCCCCGTCCCAAGTCAGTCTCAGTTTCAGATTTGCTGATCATTGAAAAGTTTGGAGTGTGACAAAGTGACAGAGAGGTGTAAAAGGTGAGAGAGAATAGATCAAGAGGACGGTAGAGAGAAAGAAGAAGAAAAGTTTGAAAAACATGTTTACTGGTGGAGGTTGGGGTTGACGTCGTAGTCTAAGGTTTCCCTCTTGGAGTGTCTCCCAGAGCGGAGGCGGGTGAGATTCCCTCTTGGTTCCCCTAGACGTAACATGAGGAACGCTCATCTCTGTTTGTCTCCCTTTCTCTGACCTTCTCCCTGTCTGCGCTCGCTCTAATTGCCCTTCCATGCTCTGAGTCACTTCACAGCATTACGTGCACCTCTCATTCTTTTGAGCATCTCAATCACCTGCCACATGCATGCACACGGCAAGCCCTATACGACCCTGCTTCTCTCTATTCCCTCGGTCATCCACATCATCTCCGTTACAGCGAGGCACATTTCTCCATATGCAACTCTGATTTCCCTCAGTTCAAATAGAAACCCCTTATCTGATCTGTTCACCGTCTGTTTTTCTCCTTTCCTGACTTTTAATATGGCCATTTTGGAAAGAGATATCTACTGATGTTCACCCTCTGAATAATAAAGCTGACCACCAGCCCCAACTGCCACAGCTCACCAATAATAAGCCAACCGCGACTGGGATCCTTTATTCTTTCACTTGCTGCGTGATGTGAAAAACATAATGCTTTTGAAAAAAAAAATACAAAGGTTTTACATCTTCCAGAGCTGCTGGACTTCTGCTATCAGTTATTTGGAAACTGGCTCTGATCATATTATCTGATGGCTTCCTGTCCCAGAAGCAAAGCACAGCGTTTCAGCAGCATTAAAAGCACAGCTGCTGCTCACTACCCCGGCTAACATACGGTACGGTAGCAGTGCCACGGTGACCATGCTATTGCCTCACATGGTGTGCCACTGACACAAAGACTGTTCTGTGTCACTTCTATTTCTGACAGCCCTAATGAGTCATCGGTTCTGGCACTGCGTTCGGTGCTGATTGCCCTAGCAGAGCCCAGAGAGTCTGTTCGCTAAGGTGTGGCATGAAATCACAGAGAAAACCCAAAGAATGTGAGCTGAGCTTCTGCAGGCTTCCCAACAGCTGCAGTAGCTCACAGGCCTTTTATTGCATGGCAGCGGGGGGAAACCTCCTCACCACAACAAGATGGAGATGAGAAGAAAGAGAGAACAAACAAAAGCTGCTACTTTTTTTTTGTTATTTCACAGAGCAGAGTTAAGAATAGAAATAAGGGAGGAGAGTCTATCTAATCAAGGATTTAATGAAGGGACAAAAATAGTGACACATTTAACGGAGAGAGGTTTGGCAAGTCCAGTTGAAGATCTGACCTAAGGCTGCAATTAATGCTTAACTTCATGAGTTCATCACAATTTTCCAAAACCTAAAATTACACCTTTTTTTTTAGTCCAAACCTAAAGGTTTTACATTTTCAAAGATTTAAAGCCTTTACACACCATTTGCACGTCAATATATATTTAGAACTGTTGTTTTTTCATGAGCACTTTTGACACAGAATATGAATATTTCGCAGCAAAAAAAATTAGTAATTTTTTTCCAGAAAGAGATGTTTTTTCTGAGCTTTCGCACCGCGAATGACAGCAAAAAAAAAGTTTTAAAAAACGTGTTTAGTTACACCTACAGTATATTTATGAAACAACAACACGGAGGCTCCGTAGTCCGAACCAGGACGGCAAACTTTATTACTTCTTTCAACCTTGACAAAGGCAGCGCAGACCAGAACCAGTCTTTCTGTTCTTACCTTTCACAATAAAAGCCCTAGATATGGGCGAGTATTTCGCATTTTCTTGTCGTTTATTTGTGTGTAAAGGCCTTTAGAGAAGCAGCAAATGCATTTAAGAAGTTGAAACCAGCAAATGCTTTGCTTTTCTGCTTGATAAATCACTTCTCAAATTACTGACGACTTGTTTAATCAAATAATGTTTCATAACTACACTGAACAAAATGATAAAATACCTTAACCCACCGCCAGATCACACATCTCTTCCTCTTCACCGATACGAGTATCATCTGCAGATTGTAGCCGCCCTCCATTAAAGGTCCATCTTGTTTAAATATTGTGTTTTATTCTTTTGCCAATAGATGGGCATCATCTGTGGGAGACGGAAGCCAAAGTTGACAAGGACTCCGTCAAAAATGTAAGTGCGCCTCACCGACGTGACTCATTGGAAATGCTCCCGCCGTCTTCAGTCCCACCCTCCCTTGACACTTTCTCCTTTCCTCTCCGTCTCCTCCTCATCTGTCCCCTGTAATGATGTAACCTTTGCTAAGGCATTACAAGTTGCAACATAGACAATGATGATTAGCCCATGCAATCCTGAATGGAATTTTCACAAAATCTCTGTACCCTAGCTGAGTAAACACGGGCTGTCATATTGTTTTTCCTCTGACGCACACAAAAACAGACACACACACACACACACACACACATGTGGATCCTCCCAGCATAGCCAGACGTTTAGTTCACAGCAAAGTGTTGTGTGCTGTGGTGAATTGGACTTAAAACACCTCGTCTGTGCCTGGATCCTGCAGCCAAGAGTGGATTACACCCACCGCTTTTACCTGCTGCTTTTCATGAGGGTCGTAATGAGAAAATAAACCAGCGCGCTCATTTTTTACTGACGCTCTGCCACACATTTTGATTGTGTTAATATAAAACGGAGAGTGAAAGGGAATCATCAAATGTTGTTCTACGTGTCACAGAGAGAGCTGGTTGTGCTCTGGAGTTAATTAAGACTTCACTGAGGTTCGTTAGGTCTGCTCTCAGTACAGGATCTGCGAAAACCTGTTTGCCTGTGCGTGATGACAGTATGTTTTGCATTGCTGACGCCTTTCATCAGCGGCGTCTCATCCTCCCCTCCCCCCATTTCCCCCTCCTTTTTTTGTGTAAACTAACCGAGGCAATTTACACTCGCACGGGGTCTAAAATAAACCACACACATCTAAATGCTGCAACTTGAGGTTGTTTTTCCTCCTTGTTGTTGCTGCTATTTCACTCAGGTAAATGACTCGGTTGCATCAGGAGGGTAAATACGGACTCTGATGTCTAATTGGCCTGTAGGGCTGGCTGATGTGCCGTGGCTGGAGTCCCAGATGCTGGAAAATTAGCGGGCGTGCAAGGCTCGGCCGGGGGGCGGCGGTGTGAGGAGGCGAGGTCGATGAAAGACAAATACTACTGTGTTTATTTGTAGATCTAACAAACAAGTGGGGAGAGACAGCGAGAGAGCCCTGGCCTTCCTCTCATGTCAGTTGCCACCAGACTACTGTAAAGTGCTCCAGACTGCCTGCCCGACAGTGTTTTTATTGCCATCCAGAGCGTGCTAACTTTCATTGCTTAGGATGGAGAGGGGAAAGCCATGTGCACACACACATTTAACACACTCAATCAGCCACCTGCGTATTTTCTTTGTCGTCATCTGGAGGGCAGACCGGGGCGGAGGACGGAGGCCCCTCACCTCCAAAACCCCCCACGCCCCCATATGGCTGCCTCCGTCCACAGTGATGACCAACAAAAACCTGCTTCCTGTCATTCTGGCCCGTTCAGACCCCCACGAGAGTGACAGCCATCCCAGGAATCGGACTAATTCCCTCCGTGTTCCCCTGTCAGAAAGAAAGCGGTCGAAAGTTCACATCCGTCCAGACTTGCCGAGTTGTGGCCCGGGGGAAAGGTAGGGGGACAGGCGAGCCTCTCCACAGGGAGGCATGGCTGTGCAAACAAATAAACCGGCTACCTCTCTCTCTCTCTCCTCTCGTGCTGTACAAAGCTAAAGCCCTGGGGTTTTCCTCAGAGACAAACACGGGCACTGGACCAACCTCTTGGGCTCTACTGCTGTGTCTACACAGTCCAGACGAGCTCGTTTAGACCTGCTCCCAGTCCAGCCTCTTGGAAACACTACCCCTAAATGAAGGCCAGCTGTAAAATAAACATAGCTGTTGATTAATATGCTGCAGGAAGTCATACTACAAACGTACATTTGGAGAGTGCCATGAAATCAGATGAGAAAATACAACTAATGCACTATTATCTGTTGATGCTATCTGCAGCTGTTTTATCTCATAGAATATCTCATTGTATGTTATTTGTGTTATAGAGCACTGTTGTTGTGGAGATCCCGCCGTACAGGAACCAGAGAATATCCAGCCCGGTGCAGGTTAACTTCTACGTCTGCAATGGCAAGAGGAAGAGGAGCCAGTACCAGCGCTTCACCTACCTGCCTCCTAACGGTAATCATCATAAATATTTCCCACCTTTTTTTTTTTTTTAAACACCTGCGACAGACATGTATGCATTTCACAAGCTGCACACACTCTGCATTCATCACGTAGCGTATTTCTCCAGGTCTTGACATCCATCGGCTGTAGTTTACCGCAGCCCGTCAACATGCCATGTGAAATTTCGCGTGCCAGTATTCTGTCGGCGTTTTTGACGTTCCGCCTGGCACCGCGTGGCCCGTGGCCCGTGAGTGAGAGCAGAAGATGTGAGGTGTGTTTATTCTGTAGTGAGACGGCGTTCCCCAGCGATGAGGTGTACCTGCTGAGTGACAGAGCCTCCGAGCGCTGTTGATGAAGAGAAGTCAATCCCCCGGCGACCTGGCTTTCACACCCAACCTCACACACAATGCCCCTCTGGTTCACCAACGCACAAAAACACACACGCACACACACACACACGTGCATCTACCAGGCGGTGCGTTGCCCTGTCATTCATGTAGCAACCTGAAAACCCAGGAATACCTCTCTCTCTCTGTGTTTATCATGTGTCCATGGCCTCAGTGTTTATAGATGGCTTTCACATTGGAATTTGAAGAATGTATCGCTGAGAGTTTAGAGAAGAGTTCAGCCTCAAGAATTACATTGCAAGCTATTGACTTTTTCACAATGGGTGCAGGTGAAATACCAGCTTTGGTATCACTTTCAACCATCCAACCACTGGAATACTGTTATTTTATCTTTTATGTATTCAGAGAAAGTTGACCAAGCATGCTTGCTCTTCTTTTCAGCGAAACAATGCCTCCCAGTTATGGAGCCAAAACCCTTTTTTTGTTTGCTGTGGAGCAGCTTCACTGAAGCAGTCAGGAGTTCAAGTGCCTTAACTTTTCTGGCACCTGATCAATAGTTGCTGAAGGCGGGTTTTCCCACATCGTCCCAGCTGGTTTAAGGATTCCAACCAGCAACCTTCTATTTGCAATACCTGCGTCCCTCTTTCCTGATAACCAGCGAAAATCCATAAGGTCAAAACAATGGTATTCATTGATCAGTGTCTAATGGGTCTAACGCTGCTGGGAGGAGCGTGCATTGCGTTTTAAGTTAATAAGATGTGACATTTAGATTATCAGCAGATGTATTTACGGCCACAGGAGATAAGTGATTGGGATTTTGGACGAGGCTCTGAAAGAAAGTAGAGCAAGGCCCTATTTGGAGATGCCTGATCATATGATGAACGAGTTCATCGTGGGTAACTGGACCAGTGAGGGGCTGACAAACCGTGTCCATATATAGCAGATCCATTTCATATACCATTGCTTCCACGGAGGGAGAGAGAGAAGGGGAGACGTAGAGGCTTATCAGCCTCCACTATGCATCTCTAAGTCATTTCCCTGAGCCATAAACACAGCTCTAATTAAAAGATGACTTGTTGTGTTCTCTCTTTTGTTGCCAAGTAAACCGCAAAATACAGCGTGGACCACACAAGCGGGCCTAATGTCTTCGCAAAAGGAGCATAATTAACTCACAAGTGTTACAGCCAAAGAGACAAGCTATTGAGTTCTATTTTGAGATTTACCACGCTTTTTGAAGACGCACATTAAAATATACAACATTTCTAAAAAAAAAAAACAATCTGTATTTAAATCAAAGAGGTAATCTAGAGTGTAATATTACAACTGTGTTGGATAACAGCTGAGGCAGAACTGCTCTGGGTGCAGAAGTAATTGTATTTCAGTGAGGAAACGTCTGTGGGCGACACCAAAAAAACACATTTCTCTTTTGAAGTAGCATCACAGCCAGCAGAGTTGCAACCTGCAGCACCGTTGACACTTTGTCAATGAGATTTAAAGGCTAATGTATCATTACAGAGTTTGTAGTTGTAATTATGAATGCATGTGAAGTGAAATGCATTTTCTTATTCATGACGACTAATCCGTGCTCACTGATTGAAAAGCATTCACAAAGAATACTGTATAAAGGTTGTAATCAGTGTAAACAGACCCCCTCTCTGGCAATGATGACTGTATTACATTCATGGTTTCAATTCAGCAACAAAGAATGAGGAAATCCTAGTGAAGCTGTTTGCTTTTGAGGGTTTCAGTGTGCGTGTGTGTGTGCGCGTGTGTGTGTCAACACTGAGAGAAACAACCGACACTGTGGCCAGGTACTCGGGGTGGGCTGCGGAGGAGGACACACACACACACACACAACGTTGTCAACACATGTATGAAAAGGCTCTTCCGGCCCGCTGTCCCACTTCAAGCACAGTTGCGGTCGCTGACGTTGTTTAGAGAGCACATTTCTTTCACACTCTGCTGTCTGCTCATCTATAAAAAGGCAAACCCGACCCTTTAAATAGCTCGACTTGTTTGAAACAGCGGAAGGATGAAGCAAACACTCTGGGACACAGATGCTAGTGAAAAACCACCTTTATTTTCCATTCAGGTCATGTGACCATCCTGTTATTCTTCAATGCAAATGTGGTCGGCACCTAACTAGCACCGATGCCTTATAGTTTCACTATGCTGCATGTTCCCACTCAGCTCAGATGAGAATATTATTTCAATAGAGACGGTATTGTTTCAGACGTGTAAACAGATTATTATCTTCCCCTCGGCCTCGCCCTGTGAAATTATAACATATTATCAGATGCAGTCTGTGGTGGAGTCACAGCCGCTCTCACTCTCACTCTCACTAGCTGACAGACAAAGATAAGCCTCTGTGATATGAGTAGAGGGGGGCTGTAGACCTGTTGAAACATTGCCGTTGTGATGTTAAAACAGGATTTGAGCCGCTCAGAAATCCTCTTTGAAATGTATCGTTAGCACTGTACAGTATGTCAGAGAGCACATAGGTCAAGTGTCTTCATGAGCAATTTATTAAAGTTAAATACTTGGGTTGTCAGAGTTAACGCCACTAGTTTCTTTAACGCATTAACGCAGCCGATCTTTCGGTTGCAGCGAGCTCAGTTTTAAAGCTAGAGTGAAGATATTGGACATCATATGAAACTAGAAAAGCTAAGGCTTGTCGGGAAGGAGGCTAAATTTTGGTGAGGAAAAACTGACATGGCCATTTTCAAAGGGGTCCCTTGACCTCTGACCTCCAGATATGTGAATGAAAATGGATTCTATGGGTACCCACGAGTCTCCCCTTTACAGACATGCCCACTTTATGATAATCACATGCAGTTTTGGGGCAAGTCATAGTCAAGTCAGCACACTGACACACTGACAGCTGTTGTTGCCTGTTGGGCTGCAGTTTGCCATGTTATGATTTGAGCATATTTTTTTATGCTAAATGCAGTACCTGTGAGGGTTTCTGTGTGATTGTTTTGTGTTGTTAGTTGATTTACAATAATAAATATATACATACATTTGCATAAAGCAGCATATTTGCCCACTCCCATGTCGATAAGAGTATTAAATACTTGACAAATCTCCCTTTAAGGTACATTTTGAACAGATAAAAATGTGCAAATAATTTGCGATTAATCCCGATTCAGTATTTGAATCGATTGACAGCCCTAATAAAAACAGTTCAGCCAATTACATCAATTTTCTGCTGATTATGAGTTCCTGAATATGAGCTAAAGCTGTTTTCAGCCGAGGGATCTTGGAGGCATTTGCTGTTGATTAATACCATCAGCAGTATTTGGGGTTTGCTTTTCTGTGATGTTGAGATGCAGCACAAGTGTCCTTGTCTGGCTCCCGGAATGAGCCCCTCTTTTTCCAAGCTCCCTTCCAATCATTCTTGTGTGAGTAGAGACGTGACGTGTCATTCTTCAAATAAGAAACAGTTCTCACCAACCACATTAAACAACGAACGGCGAAAAAAAGAAAGTCCTGGCAATGACCGAAAGCTCGGGCGAAGAACTTCTCGGAACCCCTTTATTTTTACAGGCCGTTTGGAGATTCCTCTGTAATATCGAGTTCTATTCTTAACGCAAACGGGTGCCGACTCCCTCCGCTGCGTTGGTTTGTGGTCGGAGCTGGAAAGGGGGAAAGAAAGTCAGAAACATGTTCTATGACACATACAGGAAAAATTTAATGAACCACACATTGTTCTTTTTTTTTTTGTAAATATTTGCACAGTCATGTTTTTTTCTTTTTCCCGAAAATCGGACAAAGACTGAACTGTTTCTGTCTTATGTCTAGAGCTCGTGGCTTTGTCAGACTCACCTACAGCACACTAAGGCCAACAGTATACTGGGTGACCAGATTGGCTACACAGTGGGACATGGTGCACCAGGTACCTTTTGAGTTAATGAACTACCACCTGCTCCATGTTAAATGTCACTGCAGATTCACGCCGTTAGAATAAGATGAGTTCAGCATTTCTTCAACACGACAATCCCTGATTTTTTCTCAGCAGCATGACAATGTCATATCCCAGCCAACAAGCGATGGAAATGAGAATCAGAACCTTTTGCATCCCATAATCCCCCTTGCCCGATGGCTAAAAGTAGAGAGGGTCTCCTTTGGAAGGAAATTTGCAAATCTACATAAGCCCTGTTTGCTTGCCCTTCCTAATCAAATACACTGTTACGCACATCTACGTCCCGATTCCCATTCCCCTTCAGAGGAAACAACCGCTCAATAAAATACCCAGATCAGGCCTGATCAGTTTAATACAAGCAGACAGAGGGGAAACTGCCAGAGATGGAGAGAAAACCATGTGCAGAACATCAACTGTCTGTGGGCCATAACCCACAG
The DNA here is from genome assembly GCF_043250625.1 of Sebastes fasciatus. Classification (NCBI taxonomy): domain Eukaryota; kingdom Metazoa; phylum Chordata; class Actinopteri; order Perciformes; family Sebastidae; genus Sebastes; species Sebastes fasciatus. The sequence goes on along the minus strand of NC_133806.1, from coordinate 31,545,304 downwards.
GTTGGGAGGAAATAGAAGCCAGCTGAAGTTGGGACTCGCCTGGTGAATCTGTTTTCTCAGCTCTCACACAAAGTGGAAAGGAGACACACAGATGGATGGGTGGAGCTGGAGGGAGACCTCTGTTTATATCTGTAGCAGAGGAGGGAGAATCTGCAGGCAAAAAAAAAAAGAAGTTTGAAACTTAAAAGAAAGGCCATTATTCCAACGTGATTTGATTTCCTGTTTCGCCAGTCTTGCTCATAGTCAGAGGGTATAAAGGAAAATAATGTTGACAAATTACCTCACTGGAGAATGAAAAGTTGAAGCTGCGATAAAGCAAACTGCTCTTTAGAAATACACTCTAACTGGATTACAAAGTGGGACTGCAAAGGTCAACAGCAGCCCATCCCTTCTGAGATACTGCTGATTCGCCTAAATTAAATTCTCATGTTGGTTTTGGTCAAAGGCAGGCAGGAAATCTCGTGACGTGGTACATCAGATTTGTTTAATGGGCATCCAAAGTGAGCGACAGTCACCAACATCAGGCAATCTGCCTCTTTCATCCCTTTTTTTCCCTGTGATGTATATCATCATTAACCAGAAGGACTGGTAAATATGAGTGTGCTTCATACTTCCTTTGGAAAAAATCAAGTACAACCTGAAGACCATGATATTTTTAAAAATATGACTTTTTTTGTAGCTGTAAGAAAATCTTACATACACATACAGTATATCAGTCTTCAGGATCCATCATGGATGATAATTTAATGTTTTAACTTTATTTAAAGTGGACCTATTATGCTTTTGTGCTTTTTCCCTTTTATTTAATGAGTTATATAGTTTTTTGTGCATGTAAAAGTTCTGCAAATTTACAAAGCCCAGAGTCCACTCCAAAGTGAGTTACTCTCCCTAACAGAAACTCTGCTCCTGAACCGTCTGAAACGCCTTGCTTGAAGTCCCGCCTTTTCTTCCATAACGTGGTGATGTCACCAAGTAACATATTTGCATAATACCTGCGGATAGTTTGGCACATCCTCAAACAAAGCTAGTTAGAGCGGAGCTGGAGCAGAGTCCGAAGAGTTTGGTTTGGTTGACCAATCAAAACAGTGTTTCAGACAGAGGGTGAAAAGAGGTGCTGCAGCACAGCCGGTATGACAAAAATAAAGCTTTTTTTAACTTTAAAGCATGTAAACATGTTCTAGTAGAAACCCCAAAATACAAGTGTGCACCTGAAAATGAGCTTAATAGGTCCTCTTTAACAGGTCAAAATGTGTTACAAACTCACAGATGACAATGCAGAACTTGAAGCTAAAATGTCAAAATGATCAAATTTGATTATGACGTAACCACATGACAACTCCGGCATCACACATCTCGGCTCCATGGCACTGTGCCACCCGTTCACACTAAAGAGAAAGGCAGGGAATCGCTGAGGGGAAGTGGCGGTGGATGTACTGTGAACCATGTGACTCGCTTGTTACTCCCCAGGCTGTGGTTCGGAGGCCCTACATCACGGGACTCGCCTTAGACACCGGGCCCCGGTCCCTGGGCTCTGACAGCAGACAGGGCTGACGTAAATGTGCTCCCTGCTGCGTTATCACCGCACCGCATCCCAGCACCCCAGAGGCTACAGGCGCGATTAATGCCCTATCAAATCCGACTCCCACGAAAAAAAATAATAACACAATGAAAAACACTCTCTTCAAACTGTACATTTCATATGCACCCTTTGCTTTCACTATCGCTCAAAGCTTCTATATTGTGTTCAAACACAAACAGTTCAGACAGACGTCTTATTCATATTGACATGTGTACGCCTTTGAGTAAATGTCACTTGGAACCAAAAACCTTAATGGTTTGGCATCAAACGCTCACCACACCCATTAACACGTTTTAACAATGTGTAGAAATAGAAACAGTGCATCCATTGTGACTCAGAAGCCTTTGCTACGCATCTGGGTGTTTTAACACTGCCCTGTTAGTTTTGCGCTGGCACAGTCTGCGCATGTGTGTACTTATATAATAACTCACCAGTGTGCCTGTTAATGTGGATCTCCCTCTCTCCATCTCTAGACCCAGGCCGTGTAGTTCTGTCCTGAAAAATTTTCATTTTAATAGAAAGTTGTTTTCAATAACTGCTCCTGACAGCGAACAGGAAGCATGTGATACCTGTCCGTCAGGACTAATCAGGAAACGGTGCAGACGGTCTGCACTGGATTAGAAGCTAGAAGAGAGGAGGCGGGATGATCAAGTGGGGTCACTGCACTCTCCTGCATTAGCTGAGGCCTGAAGCTCCTGAAACCACAGGCGCAGCTCTACAGCCTCTTAAGGAGCTCAGGCGGCCTAATCAAAATCAAATCATCTCCTTTTTTTTTTCACCCTCTCTCTCTCTATCTTTTGGTCCTGAGAGAAACAATTACTTCTAGAGTGTGTGGAGGAAACCTTGGGGTCCTGGGCTCCTTGAGCAGCAGCAGCAGCAGCAGCAGCAGCAGCAGCAGCAGCAGCAGCAGCAGCCAGTGCTTTAAAGTAGTCTTTTATTGGATATCAGAGCTGGAGGAGAGTCCAAAGAAAATAGGTCTTATTCATTATTAGAGCCAGCTGTGGCTTTCCACACTGATGACTCATCCATTTTTCTTTCCCCCCCTATTCTTTTGCTTTTTTTTCACGATGTGGTAAAGAGGGGTGGCGGTTGGGAGGCGTGAGGGTTTCTCTGTTAGAGAGCTCAGCCAAGTTGACACGGAGCCCATATCCACTGGTGGTTGTTTGTTTGGATTATGGAGGGTATCGCGGCCACAGTTGTGCCTGCTCACTGCTTTACTCAGCCTCACTCGTGCACTCACTGCGCCACGTGGATTCCCTGCAGGTTTTTTTTAATATCTCCACCTTTCTTTCTACTTTTTTTCCCCCCAGTGCCGATAATAAAGACAGAACCCAATGATGAATATGATTCTCTGGGGACTGCGAGACTGCCCATGCATTCAAAGCCCTATTACAGCCGGCCCAGGCTCGCTCCCATCATGCCTGTAGCCGATCCTGACGCCTGCCTGGTCGGTGGCTACCCTCCCTGCCCGCCACGCCATGCTGCCATGCCGTCGTCGTCCCCCAGCTCCAGCCCCACCCTACACGACCTGTCCCCCGTGGCATACAGCAAGTGCCTCCCCAACAGCCCCACCCACGCGGCACCTCCACCGGGCCCCGTGACGCCCCCCATCCAGGAGAGCCCTGGCCGCCCAAACCTCGCCCACCCAGCATCGCCTGACCACAGCTCTCCCCTGGGGATGCTTCATTCCCAGGGCAGCCCCATCCACCTCAACAGCCCCGGGCCCCATGGTTACCACCCTATCTATGCCAACAGCAGCCCCTCATCCTCCCCGGTGTCCCTACCTTCCACTCCTGGTGGGACTGCGGAGAACCCCTTCGTTCAGGCCTACAGCCCCAGTCAGGCAGCAGCCGGAGGGAGCTCACCCAGCCTGTTACCTGAGGACGCCAGCCCCCCGTCGATGGCCATCACCGTCAAACAGGAGCCCGGGGAACTGGACCAGATGTACCTAGATGATGGTGAGTTACGAGAAACACGTTGCAAGTTTCCATTTGATAATTAGAATAGCGGCAGGAATTTTGTTTTTCAACTTGAAAGCTTCTCTTTTTGAGCTCCCTGTCCGTGCCAAAAATGGCTGTTTGCGTAGCACGTTACATTTATTTAACACCTCTTGCTTATCTGCAAGCCCCCACACATAGCCGCACCCTGCTGCACCCCTCAGTGTTTCCTGATGGAATTCTGGCAGCAGATTGACGTCACATTTGTTTAATTTTAGACCCCGGCAGATTTATTTGCTTTTGGTGCAACGTGCGGTCCGGCTTATGTTGTCCAAGTGGCTGCTTTGCTTTAAAACAGTAAATTGCATTGATGGGATTTTGAAACAATCTGTCAAAACATCAGAGCGGCGAGGTCAGCCGCGGTGCAAGCAGAACAAAAACAGTGGCACACGCGTAGCGAACCAAACCGTTGACACAACGACTAATGAAGGAAGCAAAACAATGGGTAGGGGTTTCCTGAACCGAGCCACTTTCCCCCCTCCCCACCCCACCCTCCATCTTTCTGGGAGGCATGCCGAGAGGCGGAAGCCAGAGGCTTTGTTTTCCCGTCTTCTCCCCACGGAGTCGACACCATGCGGCTGTCGTCATCAGGGGAGGCTGCGGGGTCACTGGTCTCCCTCTGGTAATGAAACCAGTCACACCCAAGGGACCATATGGTCGACTTTACGGCCTCCTGTGTCCATGCCACATCGTCTCTCAGGTCGGCAACCTGTTATCTGTGTTAGCAGAGGCTCCACTTGCTGTTATGATATATATTCATAGAACACGTCAATGGCGTTGCGCCAGTTTGCAATGTTAAACCCCCCCGTATCCAAATGGAGGTGCGGGGGGGGAGACAACTCAGGAATATCACCCTTCCTGTGCACCTTTTGTTCAGTAAACTGAGGTAGTATGTGTGTGTATGAGTGTGTGCACGCTTCAATCAGCAGCCCTGGGAGTAGAGGGGTGATAGGCATGAGGGGACCAGGGGAGTTTTGCTGTGGAACTGTAATTGAGTTGAAATGCAGTTGTCAGCATATCTGTCAGTCCTGATGAGTCCCATTAGTCCTCACCTCATAAACAGACAATACAGAGACAGGGGGGATGGGGAGGATGTCTGTCTGTTATCAGCTCTATAAACTGATTCCCAACTTTTCTTTCCTGTTTCTTTTTCTCTTTCTTTTCTTTTCTGTTGCCTCATTTTCTTGAGTTCATGTGCTCTAAGAAATCTAATTTGAAACAAATCTGCTCAATTGAAATTCTCTCTGACTGTTTTCAATAGTTACGGCAGGCAGAGGCTTTCATTTCAGCATTAATTGGATGAAGTGAAACTGTAGCTTTATTTAGCGTTTTGTAATACAGTAAGGTTGGCAAGGGGTCCTTTTACACCCAACAGTATGAAGATATACCAGATTTAGACATCAGTGCTAGGGTGAAATCATGTAATCTAGTTTCTCTTCCCCACTACTCCATCCACTGTCACTTTAGCAGGCTCCATCTCTCTCCAACCCGGTGGCCAAATGTATTCAGCCAGTGATTACAGTTGCATTAGGGACGTGCAGGAATGTGTATTGATTGACCGATGGACAGTGAGGCAGCCGCTTGAAAAACCTCAGTGTGCTGCCGATTTGCATCACCTAACGTCTGCGCGAGCATCTGTGGTGAGCTCGCGGAGTCCCTGTAAGTGTGTGGTGGTAACAGCATACTCCGACAGCATCTGCTGCTCCCAGGCCCGGCCCGGCCCTATCCCAAACCCCTCAAATGAGCCCTAAGCTAAAATAAATAAGATCGGAAGGCAGCTCGCAGGGCGTCCGCACGCATTACCGCCGTATGTTAGCGAGCCGAGCGCTCCATTAGAGAGGGAAGACAAGCGGATGACCTCACCACAGCGGCGGTGATTTAACGCCAGCCATGTAGAGTAGCGTTCCTCCCCAGCAATTGGGGGGCCGGTGATTTGGAGTCTGCGGGAGCACACTTGATCTTCCCCAAGAGTGGAGCGCCTCCCACGCTCGAACGCTGAGGCCTCCGGCTCTCATCAGCCAGAGGAAATGTGTCTCTCTGGTCCGGGCCCGGGTTTTTACACAGCCCCTGAGAAATCACTCAACTTATCAACGGGTGAGCTACTGTACCGCAAGGAGCTGGGTTAGTATGGAGGGAGTCTGGGATGCAAACCCCCCTGACTGCCGTACACAGTCTCCATTGTAATCTGCTAAACTCTTCCCTCTGCTGTGCTAAAAGCTTACTAACTATAGTGCAAGACACGAGGCGAGGATTCTGCTGTCTGGTATGAGGTTTTATGGGAAGAATCCAGTTGGCAGTCAGCTCTACGTCGGAGCAGCCATTTTCACTCAGTGGCATGTTGGCTCTCACCTGCTGCAGCCTCGTTTCACATAGCTGGAGTAAAGCAGCAGAGGATGAAACACCCCAACGCTGCTGGAAGAACTCTGCCTGGTCGTATCGTTGACTCACCGTCGTAAACAACGCATGGTGGGCCTCACATAAAACGTTAAAAAGTTTTCAGACATTTCGTGCTTACTCACAGCCCACTATCTGTGCTTTACGAGGCACATAACTGTGAGCAAAACGCCAGTCAAATGACATCAGTGGATGTAACAATAGAATTTATGAAAAACACGGTCTGCAGCGTTTAAGTTTGGCGCACTAATTAGGCCAAAAAAAGCAATACTAAAATGACGGCACGCTCTGTCACACGTGTGATTCTGGTGACATCATACCCCCTCTTGTCTCAAACAACCACTGAGACACACAAACACACACATATACACTTTTAATCTTAGACTTGGCTTTTTTAACACAAACGTTTTTGGAAAGTCCCACACCACTTGTTGCAAACCCTTCACTTGGTTCCTGGTGTTTATAGGTGTTTTGCTGCAGATGTGTGCGTGTGTGTGTAGAGAAGGATCAGTGTGCTGGCCGTGCTCGGTAGTTCGGTCCTGTGAGGCTGCTGCCGTGTGTCCTGTCTCATTAGCTGCTTCTGTGATGGGTGATATCATGAAGTGCAGCTGAATGCAGCACACAGCGAAAATTAACTAGTGCTAATCAGAGGGCCAGATTCCTACCAGCTGCCTCTCTGGGAAACAGAGGGCCCTTATTCCCCCAAAATAAGAAAAACACAGAGTGCAACGCAGCCTCTGCCGCTTTCTGACATTTGACATATGTGCTCTGATTGCCTCGTGTTATACCGGGTAGTTTTCCTTGTGATTGTTTCCTCCCTAATTCAAGGTTTGAAACTCTACTAGGCTTGTTTTCTCAGAGTTGTTGTCTCCCTCGTTCCCTCCCTCCGGCGACAAAAAAAAAGGGCATTCTAACCTTCCTGAGGATCTCCGTCCACCGCCGACGCTTCTGAAGGCAACTCGAGGCTTTCCTCATGGAAACTTTTACACATCCTGGCGAGTTGCCCAGACCCCAGGACTCCGCAAAACCCCTAATGATGATTGAGAGCGCGTCCGCACCGCGCTGAAAACATGCTGAGTCGCTAACATTGGAGTGTGCCGCAAGGCTGGCTCTGGGATTGTAGGGGGGTGGGGGGGGCAGAAGAGAGAGAGAATTCAGGGGGGGAGGGGGCGGGGTGTTCATTAAAGTGGAGGTTGAAGTGTCTAATGGGACTCACTAAAGCAGAGCTCCTGTATGTTTAGACGGTAGGCTATGTGTGTGTGTGTGTGTGTGTGTGTGTGTGTGTGTGTGTGTGTGTGTGTGTGTGTGTGCGTGTGCGTGTGCGTGTGTGTGTGTCTTTTAGTTAGCAGAGATGCGGAAGCGCTGTAAGAGCCGGTGACAGCCTGTGCTTTCACAACACTCCACCTCTGACCCCTCTGGCCCTTTAGGAGCGGGTCGAGCTCATGCTAATAGTGCACAGAAAGAGAAAGGCTGTCTTGTGGTTAAGTGCAATGCCAAGAACATAGTCTCCTTCTAGACGTAGTGTTATTGACGGGTGCAAGAAGAAGGGGGATGGCTTTTATATTATTTATGACTACAAAGAGGATGTGTTTTTTTTGTTGTTTTTTTTACTCTTGTTGTCATTGCTTGCGTTGGGATCCTGTCTTCCTGGCAGCCCTTGAACACGGCGAGGTATAAGTAAAAGTTTGGGCTTCGCTTGGAGAAGTTTTATAGTCATAGGAAAAATTAATAGGTGGCTGCACTCTAGCATTGGCCTTTTAAGAGTCATTGACCGCCTAAGCTTTGGATCAACAACTGCACTTTGGGGATCAGCAATAGATTTGATTCAATTTCTTCTCATTAGGATCAAAAACCATTACTTTTTACTGTGCGAATAGAGAAGCCGTGGCTCTTATTACCCATCACCAGATATTACTGACCTCCCCAACTACTTGAAGGGCTGTGCACAGTAGCAAACGTGAAGATCTATGTTGATCCGGTTGTAGTAGAGGTTGTGTATGGTATTAATTGATGAATTAGCTTAGTAGGGCTGTCAAAGTTACCGCGATATTGCAAATTTGTTTTAACGCCACTAATTTCTTTAACGCATTAACGCAACTTGCGATTTTTAGGTTGTAGAGTAAGTTTTAAAGCTCATATGATAATGTCATATGAAACTAGAAACACTAAGGACTCCATCGGTACCAACCACGTCATTCTAGCTTGTCGCGAAGGAGGCTAAATAACGCTCCAAACTTATGCAAAAAGTTTGGCGAGGAAAAACTGTCATGGACATTTTCAAAGCGGTCCCTTGACCTCTGACCTCAAGATATGTGAATGAAAATGGATTCTATGGGTACCCATGAGTCTCCCCTTCACAGGCATGCGATTAATTTGCAAATAATTGCAATTAACTACGGACAATCAAGATGTTTTAATCGATTGACGGCCCTACTTATAAGACTTGATCTTATTATTGTGTTAATTGTAGTCGTATTGGAAAAGAGGAGCCAAAATTGGTGGTAACAGAAGAAAAAAACTGTTATACCCCGGAGCAGCACCCAGTCAGAAACTTGACTTTAAAAGCAGATAACAGTCTACTTAAACACTGTGTTAGTTTGTAATATAAAGTGTGGAAGTTACAGTAGAAGTACAGTAATGGAACCCATCGTGTCTTCGCAACAGAAGAAGAATACCTTCGCAGTTGAGTGGAAGTCCTCTGGATTACCTTAGCACCCTCTGTTTCCTCTTATATGTCTTTTATCTCCGTCCCATTGGCTCAACATAAGAGCCTTTAGATTCCTGGTTGTGATCAGGTTTTTTCTTTTTTTTTCTTTGCAACCCATATTATGAAACCCACTAAATTATAGTCACTATTGTCCCAAGATTGCTCGCAGTTTCACAAATAATTGGATCTAAGTGGTTACATATGACAGTGGCAACGGGGTCGCGGTATTGGCGCTTTGATTTCTAGCTCTCTGTAAAAACCAATGGGAATATTATTAGTTTTGATAAGCGCAGTGAGATGAATCTGTAAGAGTTCAGTCCATTCATTACGGCTGGCTTTTATGTGCGTGTGCGAGCCAGAGGATCTGGTCTGGTTTCAGTCGCTCCGTCATAATATCCACAGTCACTGAGAAAGAATGTGTCTGCTGAAAAACTGCTAAATTATCTAAACAAATTGGGTTTCTTTTGTGTCTGGGATCCGATACACGCACACGGAGACTTCTGATTTTGAAAGGGTTGTAGTGTTTATTTTACCCAAATGTCAGAAATGCGTGACGCAGATTTGCTACTGTAAAGATTTAGCCTCTTATTTTCTTCCATTATTCCAAGCTGTGTAGAAAGTGGGCGCACTATGTTGATTCTATATGGAAGTCAGTTACATGGCATCAATAGCAGAACGGACTTCACTGACAATCAAATCTAGCGGAGTAAAAGCCACAGAGGGCTTCCTTCTCCAAACAAGTTAGAGTCTATTCATTAAAGTTCTATTACTTCAGCCCGTCGTACGTCATGTGTTTCTTATAGTTTCTCCCGACACAGCAGTTTAGAGGCTCGGTTTATGTGGCTCACATTCTGAGGTTTAGGAAACACGCGTTGAGAAGCCGCCGAGCCGCACGGATCACAGCGGGTCAGGACTCAGACAGGGCCTGTGGCTTTGGCTTCAGATCTTCCTGTGTACATCTGTGATCATGGAGCTGCCACCCCCCCGCCCAGACACGCTCATTACTGAATCATGATATGACAAATGTCAACGTGGTTGACAGGGTGACGGCTGAGAGAGAGTCTCCTTCCTCCACAAGGCTGCCGATCCAAACACTGTTTTTCTGCATCAGGTGCTCAGAAATCAAAAGGTCTCTGTCTCGTGTGCAGAACTCAAGTCCCTTTGGTCATGTCGGATTTATGATTGGATGATATGTTGGTTTGTTTGTGATTAAAAAGAACATTCTGTAATCTGCGCAAATATTTCGCCACTACTACATTTACCATAAAACACTGTTCCTCTGTGGAGATGAACTGATATTGCTGCCAATACCACAAACACTACGCAGTCACAGAAACCATAAATTTGCCTTGAATCTTGGATATTTCCTGCTGGCATTAATAATGATATGAGCACATGGAAAACTCATACAGTCCAGGGAACATAAACACCAAACAAGCGGGATTTATTTGCAGAAAGACACATTTTTATTTGTTGATTCTCCGCAGGGAGGTCAGGGGTCAGGATCAGGCTTCTGGAAAACATCTCTGGAGCTCGTGGGGCGTCTTTCTTAAGGACACTTTAAAGCAGTCACGGACAGTTGAATGTGGCTCAAAGATGAGATTCTCCATTTCAACATAATACCCCTCCGCCCCCCCCGACAGTTCCAGTGTTTTTGGTTTTTGTATTTAGGGGATGTAAATACCTGCGGCATCAGTAAACAGGAGCAGGTCTCCGTCCCAGACCACTTAATAACAGCTCCCCATCTGAAATCTGTTAGCTCAGTGAAATAGTATCCTGTAGCGACGGATGTCAACAGAGAAGTCTGATCCAGCCGGTGGGGATGGGGAAAGCCATTGGGTTTTGCAACTCTTGGCAGAGTTCGGCGTCTCCTCCATGTGCAGATATACCTCAGAAAGAAGAGGGTGGGAGAGCCGGTCATGAAGAGAGAGAGAGAGAGAGAGAGAGAGAGAGAGAGAGAGGAGGAGATGGAAAGTGAATAATACAGACGCAGATATAAACTTTGAAAGAGTGGGAGTCCCGGTAGAATCCGTCACAAGACTATAAACCAAATGTCCCCTGTTTTAGTGTTATAGTCCGTTGACGAATCACTCTAAACACAGGAAGATTAACATAAAAAGCAACTGTCAAAATAATGAATTTGTCTAAAACGATTATAATCATGACTTCCTCAATCCATCTCAACACTTCAAGAGAGAATCTATGTGTTATTTTTGAATGTGAGATCTGTTCTGTCGTGGCTTATGGGCCTGAAGTGGAGGGACAGCCGTGAGTCACGAGACGTATTTTAGTGTTTTGAGGGTCAGGAGATTCTCATCATGTCCTCACATCCAGGAATATTCAGCAAGCATGAGAAGAATCAGGTCAGCCATTGGAATAAAGGAGACACACAGACAGACTAAGAGAAAGAGGGGAAAATGTGAGGTGGAAGAAAGTAGCATGCGATCTCAGTGATTTTCCCTGGCAGCTTCTCCAGCTGTCCCTGTTCTTCACACACACACACACACACAGAGAGACAGTTCTTGCTCCTTTCACAGCTAAAACTGTTAAAAAAAACAAAACACTAAAAGTCAAAGAAAGATAAACACCAGCCAAAGTTAAAGATCACATTTTCTTCCCTCTCCCCACCAGCGGCCGCTCGCAGTGCAGAGACTTACCGAGCGGTGGGTGAAGGGGTTTATACTTCAGGGGAGGGAATGATCATAACCGCTGAACTGTAAGTGTCCTACTGTCGACATATGACCCATGGCAGTTATAAACCTCAACGGGTCCCCCGACTCTCCTGATCGTACTCGGCTGAGCTCCGTTCCTCTCAAAAACAACGTGCTAACAAACAGGGAAATCCTTTCACGCTCGGTAAGCCTTTTTTTATAGTGTGAAGCATCGAGAGATTAACCGATGAAAGGCCACAGTGGCGCTACGCAAACCTCACCATTAAGATCTTTAGCTCGAGGAAGGCCGAGGGGCTTTTAACTAACTGCTGTGCACTTTGTTTTAACCAAGCTCCTAAACCCCACATCCCTTATTTATCAGTCAAAAGCAGTATATGAAAAGGTAATGTTTATAACACACTTTAATATAGTTGTATGAGCAGATAGAAAGACATTTCAAGTGTTTATTTATTGTCAAGAACAATAACATATGATGACAAAGCAGTAATCTTCAGTCCTCATATTTGATATGAATATGTAATATGAAAGTATAAACACATGACATGCTTACTGTATTATAAATTATATGTATTATCTTTATTATAGAAGTATTTAGATATAGATACTTTTTCATTACTCTCATGACAACCGAGAAAAACTTCCTCCCCTGATGAATGCTGTAAGACGCAGCTAAAAGCTCCAGTAATAAATCTAGCAAGTGGAACTTGTGTTACGAATTTGCCGTCAAACTTTATCCTCTGAACACATTTATAAACCGTTTTAAAACTTGCCTTTGAATGATTCATACATGTGTTTAAACAGTTAGTAAATGTTTTATAACACATAGTAAGGATGTGTGTAATCACGTGTCACCCACCAAATGCTCCATAGTTATAATTGTTGATAAGCACATAAATAAACATTTAAAATGCCCTTATAAATACTTCTAGTTACATTATAGTGTTTTGTAAACAATTTATTAATTATAAATATGCTGATTATTAATGCTAAATGTAGGGAGGTAAAGTTAAGTGTTCCCATCTAAGGCTTTTTTGTTTTTTTTAATAAGGTACCCTTTATAAAGTGTTTATATAGTGTTAATAATTCTTAATAAATCATTTACTAATGCGTTAAAGTTATTAATAACAACAACTTTCAGGGTGTTTGGTATTTTTTAATTGCTTATAAGTGATCAAAAAAGCATTTGTGAGTTATTTAATCACCATTAATATGGCCATTAATTACAACTTTTAAACACTTTATAAAAGGTGCCTTATTCTGAAGTGGTATCATGTTTTTAAATGCTCAAATTGACAACTTACTCCTCAAATTCATTGGACCTTCTAATACTAGAAGACAATTCTCTCTGTTCATGTTGTAAATCAGTCACATCAAATCCGCAGGGAGCTTGAGTTGGAAAGCTCGCCCCTTAAACACTGTGTGAATGAAAATGTCATGTACATTTTAATTAAATCACTTTGATTTACTGAGTCAAATAACAGGCTCTTGTTTCCGTGATGGTATTTTGAAGTGGCAGGTTCACTCCTTAAGCCCCAGCAACTGTTAAATCTGTATATGATTTGAAATAAGCACGAACAGAAGCAGCAGGTGAAAATGTGGTTCTGTGATTTACAGGTGACGGCAAACGTGTCTTGTCTCACCTGCTATCCCTAGAAGAGTAGCCCGCTCTTCATCTCCGACTGTGAAACAGCCCTGAGTTGCTCGAAAACTCTACAGTTTCCAGATGGATGAGAGTTTGTGTGTCTATGAAATATCAAAGTCGAGGTCGATGGAAAGGAGATAAGTTGCCAAGATCGTCTCTGTCCTGCCTCCAGACCGGTCTACTTGAATAAGTCCACGATGTGCCCCGAGGCGACCTCCTCCTCTGTGTCTTTGAATCCCCCGCAGGCGCAGAGGATTTAAAGTTGTAGGGCAGCTCTCGGGGTCAGCAGACAGAGTGTTAATCAGATCACACTCTGCTTCAGTACAGAGCGCTGGAGCTCAGCGGGGATGTTGAAAAGAGAGAGGCCGTGTCCTTGTGCGCGGCAGGAGCTTTTTAAGATTTAGTTACCTTTAGTATACGATGTAATGCCCTTTCTGTGACTTTAGGGTCCAGCTCGTCTGATGCTGGATCAGTGGAAATGTTACTTTCATCAGAGCATGCTTTCCAAAGCTGCACTGGAGTGTCCAGTGTGCAGTAGTTCTTCTTCTTAGCAGATGGCAGCCAGCAGAGCTAATGTTTGGATGGCAAAACAGACAGGTTAACCAGAGGTCACGGTGTGCAAATACACACCCGCAAGCAGACATTTTGAAAACAGGAAGGAGCCTCCCTGGGCCATCTATGTGTGATGGATAGTGAACAATAAAGTTCTCACTGAGGTAAACCTTTTTGGACACGGAGAACACAGATCCTCCACGTATAAATAAAAGAAAACAACTGTGAAACCCCACGTAAGGACTGACAGGCAACAGGTGATTTAAAGAAGCCCAACACAGATGCAGTTATAAATCGTATTGTATGCGAGCGCGCAGCCAAATTCGCACTCAGGCGGCTGCGACCCACAGAAGTTATGATTGTTTCAATATGCTCATATTTCTTCACGGTGTGCCATTTTCAAAACCAGGGAAATGTCGAGCCGCCCGCATCCGCCTCCGCGAGGAGCATACGTTTCTAATTCTGAATCAATCACGGCGAGTTTATCAGATGGCTGAGTTATTTTACCATAAACCCCATCGGTAATGAGCCATACAAAGAGTTTTAATCTGTCTCCTTTCATATCTCAATCACAAAGATGTGTGCGTTTCACTCAGTTCAGTGTATTTTCAGGCTCTGGTGTTTGCTTTATGCGGTTATGCTTCGCTGGTTGTGTGAAAGTGAGCTTTTGATTTCTCGCAGTCTCGAGTCATCCATGCGCGCTTTATGTCAGAAGCTCTTTAGCTTCTCACTTTTGTGTTTGCTTTTCATAAACACTTTGATTGCTGAGTACTGTTGTGCTATGCTATTCTTCCACTGCAGCTAAATAAATACAACTCAACGCAATCAAACTGAAGTGTGTAATCAAAATCACTGGAAGCACCATTTTGCTGCTTATGTGGCGTTTGAGCATCTACACTGTCAATCTAACCATGTGGGCGGAACTATGGCATCTAGGGCTGCCCTCTCTTAGTCCATTAGTCGACTATCGGTTGGTTTGGTCTTATTTTACTAAGGTTTCTTTAGTCCATTAGTATTTTTTAGAAAGTAGAAACTTATGAGCACATCAATTCGATTATCGTACAAATCGTTGTATGAGGATACGTCGCCCCAAACAACCTCCAGTAATAAGGTATCCCCATTTCTCGATAAGCTTGTTGCTTTGAGGTAATTAGGAGCACATCTCTGATAAACACCAGATTTAAAGAGCTGCTTTTGTGTGATTCTTTGTGAAGAAACTCAGTTTCACAGATCTGTCGATTAAATCAACTAATCAATAAGACGACAAAATCGTATCGAGTGTTAGTCCACTAAGAATTTCTTTGGTCGAGGATATCCCCAGTGGCATCCTTTTCCTTTTCTGCTGAAAAGGTACACGCTATACAGTATGTTAAGAGAGTGCTACAGGAATGAGTCCTAAAACCTGGAAATGAGTTAGCATTTTAGCACTACCGCTTCCCTCATCGTGAAGTCATGAGTTTTTTGAATGGGGTTTTTAATTAGATGCCTGAAAGGTCTGTGGTTTAACACAAGCTTGAGAGATTTTAACGTTTTGTTCTACGATTTAAAATATGTCTGTAAATATCCCACTCGTGAATTTAGTGAATTTTTACAACAAGTGGTTAAATGAGACTACTAAACGTCATCACGCCGACTCGTCCTCCTTTACAGCCTCGTTGTGTTTATACTTGCGTTCATGTGGCCTTGGTGTAGTTTGTTTACAGCCTAACGTTAGCTTTTTGTTCCTGGCAATTGCACTTACACTTCAAAAATCAAAAAAGTGCTAATTTGTGGAGATTATCTTGCTGAACAAACCGCTTAACTGTCATAAACGTTTGTTTGCCACAGAGTTTATTTTCTGCATTAATCCAAAACTCAACGGAAAAATCCCATTGGCTTTTTGTCGAGGGAACCAGGGCGATGCTAACTTCCTGGTTGGCCCACAAAAATATGTCATCCTTGCACTACTCTATGTGCAACTGCATTTATGGCAGTATGAGTGGTTCCCAACCTGGGGGTCTGGACCCCAAAGGCTCATATACTCTTATACAGTATATAAGGGTCACAAGATTATTAAAAGGATAAGAAAAGAAAAACATATCAGTCTCTCATACAAAATTAGTTTCTGGATTGTTACAACATATATATTTTTTCATTTTGTTATTGTTTGCAATACAGTCTGAACCGACCGCACAATGATTACAGAGAAGTCAGTGATGAGGGCACTGGAGAGCAGCTCCAACCATGTAAACACCTCCCCCTCATCCTCCCCGGAGACCGGCCTCGAGTGAGCACACCCGCGGCCTCCTGGGCCTGGGAGGAAATGAGAGGAGGAGGAGGAGGAGGAGGAGGAGGAGAGCGAAGTGGCAGCCTCACAAAGAGAGACAGAGTGAGGTGAGATAGGGAAAGGCGCAGCACACCAGGCTAGATCAAAGACGACGCTTGTGCACCGCGGTGGCCAAAATAAGCACATCATTGGCGGGGCTTTCAGTAAAAGTTGTTGTCTTTAGATTTCTAATTTGGGACGCTGCTGTTTTATTGTTCTCCAGCTTGGATCACAGCATTTCTAGTTAATTTAGCGGCTTTTGAGTGATTTTAATCTGGACTACAGGCAGACACCTAAATCCTCCTGGGTCGGGTTATTTGCTTTGGCAACATGTCCGCTATCTGCTGACGACTATGATATTACGCATGTCCTCTGAATAGCGAGGCACATCAGAGACTCTCAGGTGGAGGTTAGAGCTCCACTTTGACTCTCCACATGAGGCACACACACAGAGAGAGACAGAGTGTGTCATCGGTACTTCTCAAGGCTGCTCCAGCTCTCTCATCCAACTGAGCCAGGAGCCCTTGTCTAAAAACAGCAGCAGACATATTGATTGGAAATCTCTTCAGTGACATCAGAGCACTTACTGTTTACACTCCGTACTTTATTTCTTCTTTTTCTCTTCAGCTCTCCAAAAGAGGGATCGTATCACTCCTCTTTTGGCATGCCTGCTCTGGCCCCCTCGGTGCTGTTGAAGCAAGTTGAAATACAAAGACACAATTCAACACAGTATTTCCTGTTTGTTTGTTTTTCCTTTAATCAGTCTCGTCCCTCTGTGTCTCTTTTGTCCCACCACACAGTCTTCTTCTTCTTCTTCTTCTTCTTCTTCTTCTTCTTATTCTTCTTATTCTTCTTATTCTTCTTCGTCTTCTTCTTCTTCTTCTTCTTCTTCTTCTTCTTCTTCTTCTTCTTCTTCTTCTTCTTCTTCTTCTTCTTCTTCTTCTTCTTCTTCTTCCCTCTGATTTATCATCAACTATTTCTTGCATTCTTACTTTCAATGACTCTGTGCAAGGGCATCTGCAGGTATTCATTTCAGGCTGCACACAACCCAAAACAGACTGTTCTCATCCACCGTTCTTAGCTGTACCTACGAAAAGTTAATGCACTATGATTTGTGTAATATCCACAAAATAAATGTATATGTAATTCACGTAATGGTGAACCAGGAAGTATAAATAGCAACAAACGCCGTGTAAGGAGGAGGTGGGGGTGGACGGGTGGGACAAAAACACCGGACTTTGGCCCAGGAGACTGATGTTCGTACCCAGTGTGAAACCAGAAGTCAACGTTGATTTGTCACGTAATTTCAGTACTTAACTTACGCCACTTCCGGAGTTGTTTTAACCCAAACCACGATCTTTATCTAAACCTAACTAAGTAGTTTTGTTGCCTAAACCTTGCCAAATTGTTTCCTGTGGAGACAGAAGTTTATTTTGAAAAGACTGTATGCATGTATCTAGTGGAAATTGACATGTGTTGCTGGACATTCGTAGGAAAACACACGAAATATGAAGAATAACTTTTTGTAAAATATCATACAATCTGTTTTATGAGGATACGTTGCCTCAAACAACCTCCAACAATCACGTAGCTCCATTTCTCATTAACCTTGTTGCTTCGAGGTAATTATAGAAGCCAAAGTGTGTCAACATTTTTATAAACTCAGATCTTCTCTCATCTGGACTGCAGCAGCTGGGCAGTAAGAACATTATTCAGAGAGACTTTAGTGAGAAAATCAACCTGAAACTATAAAAAGTGAGGGGGGACAAAAGTAGGATTTCCCCAGTGGAAATTACAGCCTTGACTCTACGTCTAAATCATAACATTTCATGGCGTCATCGTTCACCTCAGCAGTGTGAGGAGATGATCGGCTGCAGCGGTGTTTTCACAGCACCGCACAGCTGCTGCGGGGCAGTTGTAAAACCTCAGCTCTCAGGGTGAACTCGGCTTTGTTTTAAAACAGACTGCAGCCCCTATCTCTCTTTCACTCTTTTTTCCTTCTTCTTCTTCTCCCCATCTCCTCTGTCAGCTGTGGAGACTGAGTGGTTCCACATGGGAAAGCCCAGGGCTTCACACATCAGCCTAGCTGTGGGGATGAAATATGCTGTCTGTACATATCATCACATCATTAGGCCCGAAGGGATCCCCGCGATGGATTAGAAGCTGTCTACCTGCGAGGCTCGGATGAATTTATGAAGCACTTTATCATGATGAAGCATTAGTGGAACACTTTGTCTCTTTCCATTTGTGTTTATCTGTGGGAATAATGATTGTGTCTCCCTCCATTTCGCTCATTCTCTTCTCAGTCTCTCCATCTTTATTCCTCTCTCCGTCTGTGTCATTTATGTGTGTGTTCTGACCTTTGACCCCCTCCCTATTTTTCGACGCTGCCGGTCATCAGCACAAGATAAGTGACGTTGTCTGAGCCTCTCTCCGTCCAGCCGTTTGAGCCGTGCGTGGGAGGCAGCAGATTGTCCATTAAGTGTTTCTGCTGAGGCCGAGAGAAGATTTGATATAGTGGGGAAACAAAAGTAATATGTACCAGGAAATTCAATTGTCTCTCTGCAGCAAGTTTGAGTTTTAGTTTGGTTTCCCCACCAAATCACATGAAAGCAGTTCAGAATCAGATGACGCTTAACTTTGAGTCTGTCTTGCCTGCACAGATTTGATGCCAGTGTTTTATCTGTGTTTATATATCAGAGCTTCTATGACTCAGACTTACTTCCTCAAACGCTGCTGAGTGCCACAATAGGAGGAAGCTGCCTCCTCTTTCTCACAAACCTGATGTGCAGCTACAGGAGTAAGCGTAGGAAACGTCCCCCTCAGCTACAGCGTGAAGGTCCTTGACCCCAACACAGCTGCCGTTTATTCACGCAGTGAAAGTGAGAGACGTTCAGGAAGGTGACCCCCCTCCGCTACTTTGGTATCGAGAGACTCCGAGTGAGAACAGAAGATCCCTGGCAGGAAGCCTCCGTTACAACCTGGAGTTCAGAGGTTGTGTTTTGGATAGTCAGCTGAGGGAAGCCAGGGGAAGGTGAAGTCACTCTCTGCCAGGTCGTTGCCAGTCAGAACCTGATTTGACCGAAAGGAGATCGCGTTACGGCGGCAGCAACCTCCGAGCGGCTCTCAGGCCTCGAGGCTCTGCTTCTCGCCAGACCATAGGGCATGCTCTGTTCTCTGAGGAAGCCCGGCTGTTATCGAACCCCAATGCACAGCGCTCTCCTCTAACAATGCTAACTAAATCCCCAGTGCAGGTCAGGTTCACACCGAACTCTCAGAGTAGCCAAATGAAGTCACAGCGCCCACGCTTGGATTACTGGATAAATAGGATTTGCAGCATCATAACTTCTTGTTTCTTATATCAGTCAGAGAATACCTTTTCCAGTTTACATGTGCACAATGTATTTTTACTTGTACATCATGTACATCACAACGTGTTCGTTTGGATTGGTTTCAGAATCGCTGCCCATATTTACCATTTCTGTAGTGATTCATATTGGTGTGGTTTTGTGCTTATTGACGGATTTTTTTTGTGGTTGGAAAAACTTTTGAGCGCCACATCTTCCTCTCTCAGAGCAAGAAAACCACCGTGACAGAAAAATAACCATGAAAATGGGGCAAGCTTGATTAAAGGATTTCTGGGTTTTAAAGCATCAGAAATAATAGATTTCTCTTAAATGTTCTTGCATACCGGGGTGTTAAAATACAATACTTTCCATGTAAAAAAATTCATCCTTATTTATTACAATGAGACCACTGTGTTTGCACGGTCCTGACAAAAAGGTCTCTGGCATAAAAGTTAAGCCTGGCTCAACTTTTACTGCAACTGCTGTTCTGATGTTTACCTCGGGATCGTCAAAACGGAGGCTAAAATGTCACCGTGGTGAATTTCCACGGTTGTGAAATCCTGGTTCATAGTATTATTAACTGCTGTGCAGTGTTGTGTCATCTTCAAAATCATGGAAATATAACTCTGGTTGGACTTCTTTGCTTGGATAGTATGTTGTCACCAGTACCTGTATTAACATGCCCACACCTACGCAGCCCCTCGTGCTATTTTAAAGCTGTGCTATTTTTGGTTTGAGAGCCCGCTTATTCTGCTCTGGTTGGTCTTAGACAACCTGTCACACACTCTGCGTGAAATGATGCAGTTTATAAAAGTTGACCTGTCCTGTATTGTTGATGTTTGCACTACACGGGCATGGAGGTACAGCACCACCACCCCTTCTAGAAAATCTGTCCCCATCACAGTTGATACAGACAGATTATTTTAGCGATGTCAACATTCATTCAGCCAGCAGTCACACCCGACGGAGACGGGGGGGGGAGGGGATGTTTAGCTGCAAGTCGCTGCCAAGAAACACTGGTGAGCCTTCACAAAGGAGCTGAATTGTCCATTGAACTGTTCAACACGGCTGGCATCGGAGTAAAGCAAAGTCATATTTTTGTGTCACTCTCACACCTGCCTGAAATAGATCTCCTAGCCGCCGCCCGGCCCCGACTATAGGTCCTGACAGGTCCGGGCTGCGGTTCACTGATTGCGCTGGCACTGCTGCTAATAAAGGATGTCACTCTGTTTAACCAGGACTAGCAGTCTTTTTACAGCGGGGGAATATTTGGAGTTCAATTTTCCGCCTGTTTTTGTTTATTCATGAGAGGGTGTCCTCCCAGTTACGGCTTTCCATTATTAACCTGGGCAACTGGAAAAAAAGAAAAAGAAAATAAGTTTCCAATGCTGCTAAGAGGGATGCCAGGCCACAGAGAGTTCATTTATGTACGTATCTGACAACAAACATGTTATTGTGTAACATAACCTAGCATTCTTTCTTTTACAATAGCATATAGAGAGCAGGAAAATGGAAAACTAATCATCTGGCATGTTTTTTAACGCTGCAACCAGCTTTACAAGGCCTAGTTTACAGAGGAGATGCCTGTCCATATTGTGCAAGGGGTTGAATTTTTGGAGCCAAATTCCACTCTGGACAAAATGTTCCTCAGCATGTCTTACTGCCTTCTCTTATGCTGCATATTTGTGGTTTATCTAGTCACTTCATGGAAGGTGAGACAGACTCAAAAAGACGAGCCGTCATGTGGGAGTTTGACTTAAAAGGAAAAACAGAAAAATATGAACTGGCAGATCTGTGGTTTTTGTCAGCATCGGGGATTTTCTTTGTAAAAACCTAATCAAAGCATTTAGATTAAATAAAATGGATTGAATAAACCAAATAGTTTTATTAAATTAAACTAAATGCATTTGAAGAGCTGTCGCCAAAAACAATGTGACTGGTTTGAAACAGCATGTGCACACGTCTCTCTCTCTTCACAGTCATTACCTGTTTATCTGTCGTTCAGGTATCATCATTTCCCAGAAGTTGTCGCAACTAAATGGAGCCACGAGCTACCCCGTTAAACAGCTATAAATAGCAGCTTGGTGTTGCCTTGTGGCGTAACTGTTGGCCACATCCTGTTTCTGAGATTCTCACATTGCTGACAACAAGTACATAGATGAAAACACAGTGGCCAGAGTTTTACCTTTGTTCTCTCTTTATCACTCGTTTCTTCAGAATGGAACATCAGCGGGCATGCCAATGGAAAATATTAGTTGACGACGCGCAGCCAAATAACACAGCAGTTGACATGTGGGCGGAGGAGACGTCACTATTCTTTTGTTTTTTTACTGTGACTGAAAAGAAGAGAGGAAGCCGCTGCTTTCCCTCTGAGAAAAAATAAAAGATACATTTGTGGCTTTTTGCCACCGAGCTGTTGGGTTTTCCCTTCCTCTTCATCAAAAATTACCTGGAGCTGTTTCCTCACCTCGGCAGACAAAG
Organism: Sebastes fasciatus; assembly: GCF_043250625.1. NCBI lineage: Eukaryota > Metazoa > Chordata > Actinopteri > Perciformes > Sebastidae > Sebastes > Sebastes fasciatus. The sequence continues at coordinate 31,523,628 of NC_133806.1, read as the reverse complement.
AAGAGCAACGACATTAAAGTTTGATCATCTGATTGTTACCTGTGTTTATGACACTGTGTGTCCTGCGATGGCAGAGCTAAAAATAAACCCCAGCGTGTAAATGCTTGTTTAGCCCGGAGTGGAATAGAGTTGAAAACAGCCAGCAGTGTTGGCACAGGTGGGGTTTTTCCAATGGGAGTTCCTCCTGTTTAGGGAGGGGAGTCCCAACCAGTCTGTTGTGTGTGTTTGTGTGTGTGTGGATAGGTGGGCGTTGGACTGCGTATACAAAGCAGGGCATGCTGTTATAGGTGTGTGGCCTACTTATTTAAAATACTGCAATCGGTGACGCATTATTTTTTTATTTATTTCTGTCTCCAGCCTCCATTGTTGCACAAGAAAAAAGTACATTATTTTCATTTTTATCAGCACCGTAGCTGTTTAATATGACATTATACTGATAACAATTCACAGCATTGAAATGGTATTTAAAAGCTCTGTCTTGTTTTCTCTCTGTGATGTTTTCGTCTTGATCAGTGCAGATGCTTTGCCGTTCACCAACCAGTATCTAGCGATAACAAACTGCAGGCCTCAGAGTGGGTGGACTTCCTGTCTCGGCTCCGTACTGCGGATGCTGGTTTCACCAGACTTTCTCTCTCTCTCTCTCTCTCTCTCTCTCTCTGTCTCTGTCTCTGTCTCTGTCTCTGTGTCTACATCAGCCCACTTTATCACCAGCGAGCTTTACGACTGAGGAGCTTGTTGTTTGCGTTGAGCCACACAGGGCTCGGGGGGTCCTCGCCATCTTCGCAGTCACTTCCCTCCGTTTTGCCAAAGAACACAGAGCAGATAAGGGCGGGAGGACTGATGTGTGTCTGCCCGACTGTGGGAAAGGCGCGGGCACAGGAACTAGTGCAGGAAAGACAAGACGATGACTTCAAAACACAGATGTGTGTACGGGGCCGATAGAGGTTTTAGAAGGCTGATAACGACAGGGATATGTTTGGATTGCAGCTACTTGATATCCAGTATTTTTCAACTCGACCACATCTATGCCAAGTATTCAGTGCAGCAATGCCTCATGTGACAAGCACAAAAGAGTTTCAAGTATTCTCTGTTTGGAAAAATAAATGTCATATTTAGATTGAAGCAAATTTGAACACAATACTTCAAATAAGACATGACTCACATTTATCGTGTGACAAACAGAAGCATTAGATGTACACTTCTTCTCCCAGCACTGCCGGGGTTCATGGCAGGATTTTACTGCTACAGGGGCCCAGGGCTACATTTTGCTGCTGGGACCCTGTAAATCCCCCCCACACACACACCTCCCAATCCCACTGTGCAATATGAGCAGTTTTTCGACACTACAATACAACCTTCCCCCAGATTTCCTATTTAGTAATTTGATTGATGACATTCATTTAAGAATATGCAACATACTTGTCATTTATTTAACTCTTGTGGTGCATATTCCTAAAAAAAATTTAATTATTATAATCACTGAATTAAAGGTAATCCAGTGATTCAATATGTTACTTCTAGAAAGAAAGATTTGTCAAATTTGAGCAACGTAGGCCAATATTTCCTGACCTTTACGCACAGACCAAAAACCCCTGGATCCTACACTTCCCATAATGCAACATGATAGCATCTTTCATTAGACCCTCGCTTTCTGGCAAACGCCTACTTCTTTCAAACTCCACACCCCAACACAGGCTTTCTGTTATAAAGTCTTAAATCTGAGGTTGGAAGTGTTCTTCAAAAACTTTTTTTGTTGTTTTTCGGTTGGATAATTTTTTAAATCGAGCGTTCTCTTGCTATTTTCTCAACATTACCGCCCCCGTAGCTTTAAGCCAAAACTGACTAACCTTTCAGAATTATGATAGCTTTAGAAAGCTACCATCACAGTCTCAGTGTTCTAACAGTGGTACTAACTGATGGTAATGTGTAAAATCTGTGGCTAGTTCAGCACACGCCATCGTACACACAGAAAGCCAGGACCTCTCTGGCACCCTGGAGTTCTGGGGCATCACTTTGCCTGGTTGGAAAATCCATTCTTGGCAGGGATTTAAACTGCCAACCTTCCTATCACAATGCCTTGCCTCTCCACCGTCTACCTCTATTAATTAAATGTGATAGTGGTTTAATGATCTGATGAATTGCCATTCAGTGTGACTAGTTAATAATGATCCGCAACTTCTCTTTTCTTTCCACAGTTAACGAGATCATCAGGAACGACCTCTCCAGCATTTCCGTGCACACTCATGCATAGACGTCCAGAAGTCTTCTGCAGCAGCGCACACACACACACACACACAGCAGCAGCATCAACAAAAAGAGGACAAAAACACCTTCGAGATCCAGACGATGAAGAATAAAGCTTTGACCAGGATCTCCCACCGGACCATCATCGCCATCAGCTCCTCCCGAACTCAAAAGACTCGCTGCAGATTCACATTGACAATCACTGGCAAGCTCCATTTGAATAAACAGATGAATGTTATATTTACAAAAAAAAGGGAAGTGATATCAGGGGGCAAAGTATACGACTACACTTGCCTTAATTCATAGCAGATGTTCTCTAGTGGACCAAACAGCTCAATGAGACTGAATCACCTATCGTTGACATCGTGACAATCTTCATTTTCGAGTGTGATCCGTATGTTTAATGCACGGACAAGCTAATGGGACAATAAGTGTCATGCTTCATCACGTCGGTCCATTTGTTTGTGCAGTCAGTCCGCAACAACCGAATTGGTGCCTTACAGCAGTGATATTGACAGCAGCAGTAGTGACACACATGCAAAATGGTTCATTGTAACCCGTAGTGGAAGTTTTTATATGAGCGTTTTTGTATCATTTCAATGATTTTGTTTACAGGGAAACAGAATAAAAGGCTGGAAAATATGTAGGGAGTATGTGAATAGATTAGAATTGTATTTTTTTCTTGCTTCCTCATTATTATTATCTCATTGTTCATTTATACTGAATGTTATTGTATGATATTCTTTTTGTATAAAACATGTATTTGAAAATGTACTTCTGTATGCCTTATGCTTATATCATGCAGTTAGCTTTCCCTTTTGTTCCATGTTGTCTTCTCCTCATATAATTTGTACCATTTCTACTCCCCTTCCTGCGTTATGCTTTTCACCTTAGTGCCTATGTTTTTTTTTATCATCCTGCCCCGGTCTTCCAGCCCGTCCTTCCCCAAATCCATGACATAATGATGCACAGACAATCAGAGAAATATATAGAACATATCCTATGACAACAGTTCCTGGTTGCAGGGGCTTATAAAGGCAGGTTTCTTCTCCCCCAGCTATGAGATAGTTGAACAACGGTATGCTTACCTGCTGAATTTTAGATGAGAATACTCCTGGATATATAGTTGTCTGCTACTTCTTTGCACTGCAGGTTTGCATGTAAATAGGCACAGGGAAAATCTAAGTATGTGGCAGGCTCAGTTTTACTCGTCATTTGGGTGATTCCACTGAGGAGTTGGCAGGACTGTTAACTTACAGCTGGCAATAATTGATGTGAGTAAACCAAAGGATTTTATCTTTGGTGAAATTATTGTCCAAGTTTCCTTTTTTCTGTCGGAGACTTTAGCGTAGAGCGGTTCCCCGTACACAAAAAAAAAAAAAAAAAAACATTATGCACTTTACCGTAGAAACGAAACAGAGCAGGTTTCCTTGCTTCCAGACCAAATATTGTAGATTGATTTCCACTGTCGTGTCATAAACAGTCTTTTCTTCCATGTTATCTGTCTTTTGGAGCATGCACATCGTACTAACGTCGGGGATCATTTAGCTGACAGTAGCTTAACAATATAGCTTCCTAATACATTTTTGGACATATAGTATAATAGCATGACTAAACTGTATGAATAAGGTTTCTATTTTGTGCCTTACTCTCTTTCTTGGCTACAAGATCGTTGCAACTCTATAATGCTTTTCTGTGTAGGCACAAGGTGAAACATATTTCTCTTTAATATGAAATATTTATGAAAAAATGAAATGTGTTTTAAGTGCATTTAATGTGTTCTCAACAATGAATTAATAAATGGCATAATGGTGACCATACATAACCTCAAGATCTCAATTATTTTGGTACTTTACTGATTTTGTGAGTCTTTTTATATTATTTTTTTTAAATGTTTTACTGTTTGGAGTTAAATTATTTGCAGAAACTTAACTAGTTCTATCTATCTTAGATAATGCATTTTGTTAGAACAAATAGTGAATCAGTTGTTAATGGATTAGTATTTTTCCTCTAAAAGCATTCTTTGACTGTTCCATGTATGGCCCATATGGCTATGCTTTAGTTTTAAGGCCTTTACTTTAACTTGGCTGTGTGATTTTCTTGTGTTATATGGCTTGACCTTAGTAAACCTCTGACTGTTCCAACTGGTACCTATATCCCTAATAAAATCTGAAATGGAGACAGTTGGACATTGACAAGAGTAGGAAAGATATTGTTTTTTCCTTGCTTTCTTTTTTTTGGTGCACAAAAATATAGTGTATCAGTATATTTTTGTGCACCAAACAACTGTTTATTTTATTTATTTGTTTTACTTTATTACCATTCAAATCATTGCAAAGTAGTTGTAAGTACTGGGTGTTTTACATCTTACCATTTTTCCTATGCGATTGCCAGCAAAGAGGGCACTTAAATCAATCAGCAGTTGGTATTTGGGCTTCCACGTTGGTTGCAAAGGGAAATCCAAACAAACCTACCACTGTACTTCAGCAGGATGAAAATGCAACACGCTGCTGATATGCCAAGTACAAGCAGAGGCCTGTGTGTTTTCCGGTAAGTATTGTTAGTGGTAGGTAGTTATGAGTGAAACAGCTCCTCGCCATGGGATCTGTGCCACGCTGTACCACCTGCCAGTCCTCCAGACTTTTTCCATCCGGCAAAGTTATGAAGCGCCCAATCCCCATAGTGACAGAAGGCAGGCCTAGGCGGTGCTCCCCTGTACGGCCGTGGCAAGACCAAAATAGCCCCACTATTTACAGATGCAGTCACGCCCCTTTTTCCTGGCACCCTCTCCTCCTTACCTTAGTCTTCCTCTGACGACGCCGTACCCTTTGACACAGTGGAGAGATGACTCCGGGCCATAGTTTCCACCGAAGCAGCAGTCAAGCAGAGAGACTAACTAAAGCAGTGGAATATCCATGATAGTGTATGACAACAAATGGAGATTCCAAATCTATTGGCATCTGTTGAAAGACCTTCATCAACAGAATACAGAACCTGCACGCAGCAATGCAATTATGTCGATATTTTGTCGAATTAAAGCATTTTGCATTATTGTATTATATTTCGTTCATAATATTTCAGTTGTAAAAGTGAAAAAAATAAATCATGCATGCTTCAACAATGATTGCTTGATTATCTGCTTGAGTTTTGTAGGCCAACATTTGCACATTTTAATATTTTTGTAAAGCACTGAGCTGCATTTCTTCTATTTGTAATCTTGCCAAGTGTTAGATGAGAAGATCGATACTACGCTCATGTCTGCACGTTAAATACGGTGGGGCAACTCTGAGAAGTGCCTTAAACTGTCATTCTTTCTAACAGCCAGCAGGGGGCGACTCCTCTGGTTGCAAAAAGAAGTCTGATTGTATAGAAGTCTATGAGAAAATGAGCCTACTTCTCACTTGATTTATTACCTCAGTAAACATTTTAAACATGAGTTTATGGTCTCAATCTCTAGTTTCAAGTCTTCTTCAATACAGCATGATGTTCATTTAGTAAATGATGGTCCCATTTAGAGTCAAATAGACCATAAAGCAGGGGATGCTTTAGGGCGTGGCTACCTTGTGATTGACAGGTCGCTACCACGGCGTTGTCTGGTCTGGGAGTTGTCCGTGTTTTCGTCTTACAACTTTAACCCTTTCAAAGCGTGTTCTCAGTTCATGGAAGTTGGTTGGTTGTACTTAGCTCCACTCTCGTGCTACTTCTGGTTGCAAATAACCAAGATGGCGACGGACAAAAACCAAGATGGAGACGGGCAAAATGCCGCTCTCGAGGCTTCAAAATTGCACTCCACAAACATCACGTGACGTCGCGGGGACTACATCCACTTCTTCTATACAGTCAATGGCTAAATATTATGCTATATTAACAGGAGATAACTGGAAATGGAGGAAACATGTAGCTTGATATGGGAAAAACTGACATGTGAAAAGAAATTATTGTTTTTTACAGGTGGTTATGTGTTGGACTGTTAAAGTCCAACTGAAATTAAATTGTTTGGGGGTTTTTTTGTTCTGTAAATCACTTGTCCTGTGTTCTCCAAACATTCACCAGGGAAAAAACGCACTGGTCAGTTTGCAGGCTAGATAGAAAAATTAGCTGCTCAGATGCAGCACATTAAACTGCATATAAACATACCTGCAAATATCACTTGGGTCCGGTTATGCTGCTGTGGTCCTTACTCATCAATATCACTAACAACACACCATCAAAGTGGTATCAATCTTCTCATCTAACTTTTGTCAAGAAAGGGAATAAGCGTTTATTTTAAGTCTTTTCCGTTTAAGGTCCTGTAGCCTACAGACAAGAGCTCGACTGGTTGTGTTACAATAAGAATTTGAGAGCAGGATTCGTTGTTTTCATTTTAAGACTGATAATCCCAGTTTGGCTCTACGGCAGCATTTTGTTTTTCAGTGTGCCAGGAAAACTGTTTCATTGCACTTCTTATCTGATACTGACCAGAAAAAAAGTCATGCTTGCTTTTCTTATTTGGCATCAGACATTTGAAGGCTTTGTCCTCTTTGGCTTTAGCTACTAAATTGCCTGACCAAATGATCGGATGGCATGACTGACCGATGATCTGACTGACAGGCCAACAGACGGACATACAGACTGAATGAATGATGCAGACTCTGCTATTCGATGTCCGTTGCATCCCCCCCGCAGTGGAGACAACAGCACAGACAACAGCACAGACATGCAAAAAGCATTCCCTGATCATAATGATTGCAGCGCGTGCCATTTCCTCCCCCGGGGTCCGCATGCTCGCAGCACCTGGCAGAGGGCACGACTTAGAAGTTTCATTGTACGGATTTATAGCGTCTTTAGGGCCCTGCTTCCTCCCCCATTGTATTCCCACAGAGCCCTTGATTTGGGCTTTTATAAAGTGAGTGCATAGGCACAGCGCTGGAGCTCCTGCCCTAGTCCCTCATCAGCCATCTGCAAGCAGTAAATCCTCAATATACCTCTGTTATGAAGGGCATGTTGAGAGAACCATGGGGGTGGCTTTAAGAGATGCTTTAACAGATAATTACTTGACCATACTGAGGGACCTTTGATAGTTTTGTCCCATAAGACAGTTCTGCATTTGATCTTTTTTGGTCCCTTGAGTCAGTTTTTTTTTTCTTCAGAGCGATGTGTCAGATGACTATAAACAGACCGTCTTATCAATTACCTTTAGGATGATAAAGAAAGAAGATGAGGACCATATGTGTGTGTGGATTCGAGCATGTGTTTACATGTGTTTTTTAAATCTGTTTAGGGTGGAGTTTTTTGGGGGCTCCACAGGTGTACACAAACCCCATTTCATGGGACCGTTTCACATGTGACAGGATCAACAGATGACCCGCTGACATGGTCACATCGTTGCAGACCCACAGACAAATCACCTTTTTTAAAAGACACTTTAAGAGACGCTCTCGAAAGGCAACCAGATGGGGACTGGAAAAAATCTTGTGCCGTCTTTTATTCTCCATCTGCAATCATTCAGCTTGATTCGCCCTCTCTTTTGTGATGCGTGAAATGTTGTGCAAGGATTTATACAAATTTAGCGGTGGGACAGATGTTTGAGCTTAGGAAATGTGAAAAGTGAGAATTATCTTTAAAGGGGAAATGTGTAAGATCTGGCCAGAACTTTACTTAAAAGGAACAGTGTGTAACAGTCAGTGGATTTATTGACAGAAATGGAATATATCAATAAGTATCTATTCTTTAGTGTATAATCACTTGAATATAAGAATCGTTGTGTTTTTGTTACCTTAGAATGAGTCGTTTATATCTACATCATGGATGTATTGAGAGAACTGGATACAGCGTTGGAGGCGGGGCCCCGTTCATTCTTTCGAAAGTTGCTCAGTGGCACATGAAGCGACTTCCGTCTGGAAAAGTACCCGGATCTTGGACACATGGAATATGCACAGTAGCGTCCGCTCAGTCACATGACTCGGTCACGGGGTCCCAACGTCACGCGGTCGTCACGGCTTGCGCTCCAGCCTCGGTCTGGGTCTCATTCACATGAACGGAGAAAGAAAAAAAGTATCCACTGAGTTACAGACGTCTCTTTCCCAATGCAGGTCTATGGGAAAAAGTCTTTATTGGCCCAATGGCATCACGTGACGGCCGCCATGTTTCTACAGGTGCCCAGAACAGCCAAACCAAATGCTGGTTCTAGATACGGCCATTCGAGTTTTCCCGTTTTCGCATTTTCCCACTGTTCTCCTGCACGCCTTGCACACGGGAGAAGTTTCAAATGGTTGCAAGCTGCAACCTCACCGCTAGACAGAATGTGAAGAGGTTACAGTGTTGACGTTATGTCAAAGACATCTATGTATTGTGTTTCAGAGATATCTACTAAAATGAGCATGCTAACCAGCTAGCCCCGGTCCGTCCTGTCTTGTAATACCACTTCTACCTGCGTCCAGACTGCCACCATGAGAGGACGAAGAACTAGAGCTACCCTGAGGACTTGTCATCACGTCGCAGGTGCAGGGTCCGTGTGCATTTTGATAGTTTGTTTATTGGATTAAATTTAAAGTAGCAGAAATGAGAGAGAGAGAGCGCATCTCCAGGAGATGGATGGGCCTTCAATGAGCAGTTAGCAGTAAAATTCAGCCAGTGGTGCAAACCCCAGCATCGGGGTCTGATCCCATTGGTCTGATCCCAGGGGACTGTCCCAACTCCATGCCGGATCAGCAAACTTTCTGTTGCTGCCGTTACACAGGTTAGACCCAGCGCTCCACCAGCCCACTGTGACTCCCGGCGCTGAGGTTTGTGCTGGCTGGATTTGAGTTGCTGCACCCATTAACTGAAGGTCCGTTTCCCAGAGCTGCCGCATGCTCTACTCCAGGAGGGGTGGTCTCCTGACGGCAGGGAGGACGAGATGAAGGTGCAGGTCGTTTTTCTCGTTTCTGCCACTGATTTAATCCAATAAACAAACTATAAAAACGTAAACAGACTGTGCAGCCCCCGGTTATTGGCGCAGTAAACACAATATAGGCTGACACCACATGTGAAGATTATAAGATTGTGTTATTGTGCAGTGTCGTTTTAATCAGCTCTCAGAGTTTGGTTGAATTTTGCATATTCTTGCCCTGCTGTTAGTTAATAGTTGGCTTTTTTTTATATAACTAATGACTGTAAATTTAGATTGTATGGATCCTGTAGTAGAGGTGAAATGCTGCCCCCTATTTTCATCAAGCATGTGGGTAGATATTACACATTGCACCTTTAAGAGTCTGGTTTATATGATCACAACACGTGAGTTCTCTGTTCTCCACATCAAAGTTGATGTGTTCAATATCCCATTCACTCTGAGAGCTCTATTCCTTCATCAAAAAAAAAAAAAGAAAACCCTCCAAGACATCCCAAGCAATCATTCTTCCATTGTTTGCTGTAAATGTTTCGGTACATATGCAGAATGTTTATGTTGAAGTACGTTGTAGCGCACATTAGGGATGCTCTTAATGGGCTACAGTAAAAGCCCTTGCTAGTCAAGAGTTCAGGCAGGTGCAGACTCTTACAGTAGATAAAGGAGCCTGGCACTGGAGATGAGTTCACGACAATCACTGTGAGGCTTTTAGACGCCTTCTCCAAGCTCAATCTTCATTTCCCCTGACACTGATTTTGCAATAAGGATCCGGAGAAAAGGGGAATGTCCATCTATTCATTTTAATGATCCCTCATTATTGACTGCTGGCAGGGAGGGGGCGGGCAAAGGTAATGATTCTTTGTCTTTGCTGGCCAATCACTCCTCTTAAAGGAATAAGGCTCTAAATAAGGCCACTAATGGATGCCCAGTATGACCTGAAGCTGACCCCACACGCAACCCATGCGAACTGACTTCCCGACATGAAGGAGCGAGAGTTCGCTGCTTTAGTTATTTCTCTCTTTTCAGTGGATTGGTTATGATTTGTCCAAATAGGAGGAGGAAAAATGTCTAATCACCAATTCCATTTGGTCTATAAATATTGATTTAGCACAGTATGTCGCTGAAGTTAAAGACTTGATTTTGGGTACAATATCCAGAGCATGAATATAGCAGCAAACAACTATCTGCTATGTGAAGATATAGAGGAGTAATGTCTACCTGAGCAGAGAATGAAGTCACTCTCACTCTGTGTGTGTTGTAATGTGAGCTTCTCTGTGCTTTGTTGACATAGCCGGGCTGGCCGCGCATGCTTTAAGTGCATGTTCGTGGATGTGAGCGTGCCCAACTGGCTAGCTCATGGCCGCTGCTCTGCACTGCTCTCATACGCCGGTTACAGCTGATAATGCCGTTCCGACCGACGGCGCCATATAGCGGAAGCGTAGCGCCCACCCTCCAGTTCCCCCTCAGGTTTATACTGTTAATCTCTGTCAGCACTTAGGCCTTTGTTTGCACTGTTAGCGCTGTTAGCTGCAAGTCGGCGCCATGTTGAGAGCCACTGAGAAGAAATAGAAATGCACCCAATGCCGTATTTAGCACATTTAAAGCAATATTTTGACATTTAAAAAAAATTATCTAATTTGCTTTCTTGCTGAGCGTTAATAAGAAGATCGATACCACTCTCATTTCTGTAAGGTGAATATGAGACGGCAGCTAGCCGCCAGTTAGCTTTGCATAGCTTAGCTTAGCTTAGCACAAAGAGTGGAAACAAGGGGAAACAGCTAGCCTAGCTCTGTCCAGCACATCTAAAGCTCACAAATTAAAACATGATATATCTTTTTTGTTTAATCTGTACAAAAACTTTAAACGAGATGTTGTGGTTTTACGGGGGGTATATGGGCCGAATTATTTCTTGGCCAGGCATGTAACTTCCTAGAGTCACCATCCTTCAGTCCGCCTACCAACACCTATAAAGTTTACACACTAACACATTATAACTTCATCTTTGGTTTGTGTATGGATCAAACAAACAATATATAACTTTAACTTTGACCTGGTAGGTGACTTTGTTAACCTTTGGACAGAGTCACACTAGCTGTTTCCCCTTTTTTTTTTACAGCCTCTTGCTGGATGCTTGCTTCATATTTACCGTGCAGACATAGTGAGCGGTATCATTCTTCTCATCTAGCTCTCGGCAAGAAAGCGAACAAGAAAGCATTTCCCAAAATGTTGAGGTTTTCTTTCATAACCTTTTCCCACTAAACTTTTTTCAAATCCAGATACTATGTTATCTGCACCTGCAGCATGTTTATCACGTATCGATTTGGACGCCTTCAGGAAATGACTTTCAAAGGGACTTGTAAGAAAGTGATCTTACATCTTGGAGAAAACATTGATGTATGTCCTCTTTTAACTGCTGTTCTGTTTTATATATAAGATCCTACTATGTGTGCATTGTACAAGGAGCACTGATTGCAAATTATTTAGACTTTACTTTAGTATTCATGTAAATGTGTTTGCATCTCAGCCAGTCTTAGCTGTCATCAGTCTGTCAAGGTAATGAACCCTACTTTACTGCAGCCTCCAACAGCTCTTTAAGGACTACTTCACACCACTGAAGAAATACACTCAGGTATTAGTTGTTCTGCCTGGATGCGCCGCTGGATGATGGGTGGGCGGGGATGTTATTAGGAGCATTCATCTCCAAGGCTCCCTAAGCCATACTATACTGAAACTGACCACAAGACAACCCCTATCATCCTCAAAGATTACCTGTCTCCTGCACTGTATATGAATGTTTTATCATAAAAGCTTTTCTTTTTTGCTAAGTGCCTCCTTGAGTGTTTGCTTTTAACTTTTGATTACTTTATGTCTTGTTGCGAAGAAGAAAAAAAGAGAAAAGGCCCGGCCCATTTGAATATAATGGACTTAACGGGAAAGGTAGTCTCTCTTGCTTCATTGAGATGATATACCGCGGTGGTGTAATCCAACACAGTGGGTGTGAAAAAGTTTTGCACAAAGTGGTAATTTCACCGTCTTGGAGTAAGCAGAGATTTTTTTTTAATCTCGACATTGTCAAAGTGGGCCAAGCAGGTGGTGTGAGTCAAGGGAGAAAACAGACAATCATATATATAAAACAGCATGACAGGCTTTGTATGGGATCCATATGTTTCCGTCTGTGAGGAAATATAGGATGTCATGCATTACAGTGTAAAAAGACTCATTTACAACCATTAAAAGCAGCCCGACTCAACATGTCTGCCTTTGATGTGGCGGATCACATCTCATTTGGCTCTTTTTATATATATGATAGCCGAGTTTCTCTTTTATATTGTCTTGAGTCATTTAGAAGAAAAAATATTTTTCTGTCGTTTGGTCTAGACGTTGAGGTTTCCAGCCCTTAGCCCCCCTCCTCCTCCTCCTCCTCCTCCTTCTCCTCCTCCTCTAGGTTTTACCAGACGTCGCGTTGTGAGAGGGGAATGGTCGATTGCATAACGGAAGGCGAGACGTGATCGTTCCTGGCCTTCTCACAAAATTCAATCATTCTCTGCATACTCCAATCCCATGACGGCCCATTAAAGAGCAGCGCGGGCTAGGATTTCCCCTCATGTGTTTTAAATTGAAATTACGGTCACAAAGTCTGCCATATGCATGAATCGAGGAAGACAAGGAGCCTGGGGAAAAGGGAGATATCAAAATAGTTAGAAGAAAGAGAGAGCCAGGCAGAAAGATAAGAAAGACTCCCACTTCCTCTCATACTTGTGTCATCCTGCCACCCACATTCATATTGGGCATATTGGTGCGTTTGTGTCGTTTCATAATCTTGAATGTATCCCAAATTTAAGCACTGCTAAAATCATCCAAACAGGTCTGCAGCTTCTAAACCCAGCGCACCATAAGTCATATTAAGTACAGGAAGAGATAAGGGGAGAGTAGGTGAAGTGTGAGACACCAGGAGATGATGACCCCAGATGTTCTGTGAGGAACCACTGGGATCTGAATCAGACTCTGACTGGCCATGAGTTCCTCATTCCTATTTGCCCCAGAGGAGTGGAGGAAGGATAAACATGCACACACACGCACACGCACACGCACGCACACACACACACACACACACACACACACACACACACACACACACACACACACACATTGATACACCAACATGGCTAAGACACTCTCTCTCCCTGATTTAGTGTGAGGAGGATATGATGCAGACTTGACTCTGGTGACTTGGGCTAACTCCCCAGAGACATGCATCACCCCTCCACCTAAACTGAGGTTGGGCAATCAGCCAATATGAAGGCAAAGAGGACCGAGAGGTTCATGTTTATGCTCAGTTTTTTCAACCATATTGGGTATAAAGTTTTGTATAATTCATCCAAGATCCATTTTTATTTAAACAAAATCTTTTCTCATTGACTCATTTATCAAATGCGACTTATGATTTATTATTATTTTTATTTGTTATTTACTTATTTTATAGTTTAGTTCTGCAGATCAAAACTGTAGCACTACTTGAAGCGTGACTGCAGCTGAGGTGAGAGCCTCAGTTCCTCATGAGGATCTTTTAATCATACAGTGACATCTAGTGTTGCTTTCAAAGACGTGCAGGTTGCCGATGCTAATTAAGTGTTCAATGGTTCATCATATAAACACTGTGTGGACATCTTTGAACCAATAACATGCTTATTTTATTATGTTTTGAAAAACAGTGTAAATAGATGATCAATTAGCATAACAATATGCTGGTTTATTTCATGATAGATTGTTATGTATTGGGAAATAAAGCTATCCATTTCTCTCAATGGCAAACCAGAGGAATAGAGTTGCTTTCATATATTATAAAGAGGTTTTCTAATTTACATATAATTCACCTGTCTCATCTTTTTATTGGTATTTACAGCTGCCCACTGCCATGCCAACTAATGACATGTACCTTGGAATCACCCGCTGTCATCAGACAGATTTGAGTTCAAATTAGTTCATCTGACCTCTCATCTCGTATCTATAAAAATGCAAGATATTGCAAGGCTATATATAGCTATATAGCCTATTGTGTCTGATTCATTATAGTATGGACTGACTATTAATTGGAAAACAATATAGTAACATATTTATTTGACTTTGTACAGTAACAATCCCTGACTATGACAGTTTAAAATTAAAATATCAACTCAGAGTTGCAGTCAATCCAAGTCCAATGTGCTCCCTTTGTAATCAAAAAATCTATTAGCACATAGAGCCACATTTTTTGAGTCCGTTACTTTACTTCATTACTTTTTTCTTTTTCTTCTTTTTCGCTGTATTTCCTCTGTCTCGTTTTATTATACTCCTCTCTTATTCTGCATTTATATGTCTGTTCTGTGCCCTGTAATAATACCAGGGGTATAGGTGGGTGGAATGGTGCTTTTCTCTTTGATTCAAAAGCGGCAACAATAAAACGTGAGTTTTATTCAGTAGTGTTAAACAGTTTCTCCACACAAGTAACATATACAAAGCGAGTTAGAATGTACAACCAACAAAGACAAGCACGCATCTCTCAGAGTCTCAAATTAAGGCACATTTTAAAGCCAACAGTACCATAAGTTCATATAAATGCAACATAAATCAAGTAGACTTTCACATTATATTAACAGTTCAAGTAAACTGGCTCTGACCTCTGAATTGAGAAGGAATTGTAATATGCTCAGCAACAAAATGGTCTTAAGTGATCTGACAAATTCAGCCTTTATGCTGCGATCACTCCATAAGTCAATAAATACCGATATCTGTATAAAACATAAATCTACCTCCTGTCTCTGATAAGAGCAAATCTGTTAAACAACACAGGGGGTGATACTGTCTTAGGTAAACAGCTCTGAGATCTGTTGAAACAAATATGTAAAGCTCACGACTGCATTGAGTTCAGTGCATCTAAAATAAGCGTTAATCATTTTTTCAGTTTTGTACAACAGTGTTTAACTTAAACATATTTATTCACCACATCGGACACTTGGTGTTGCAAGCATCACCTGACCTGAAAAGTCCATACACACTGACCAACGGGAACATGGAGACAGCACCAACCATGGAGCCCAACTGCACTACTGCTCCGCACCACACGAGAGCACTGTGGCCCTCATCCCTCAGGATCACCCCGATGATGACCTTCACGTAGGACAGGGTCAGGACAAACAGGACCCAGGCCAGCACCTGCAACACAGAAGAGGTAAATTATTATGCATTACATTGATCTAACACCCAGTCGCTGTGATACAGATACCAATCAAAGTGTGCTAGTTTGACCTCAACATGTTAACCAGCTCAGTGGCTTCCACTCCAATCAGAAACAGTTTACCAGTTAGTTCCTCTTCTCTGGAGGAAGTGCTACCAGTTGAAGCAAGATGCTGGCAAGCTGCAGTTATTGGGTCATGATTACTGATACACCAAGTTATTGTTTTGTTCTTAAAACATCTGATTGCAACTATGTTTTAACAGTTTGGTAGTACTTCCTGTATGCTACTCATTTTTATATTTTCTGGTCTCATTTAGCATTTTTTATTGTTTAATCTTTTCTACTGTTAAGCACCTTGTAACTCTGTTTAGAAAAGCTATATAAATTAATTTATTAGGTTCTTAATTGTGATACAAGCAGGACAAAATTGCATCAACAAGGGAGAAACAAAAAAAATATGCTTAAATCTTGCAGTTGTCATCACCTCTTGCTTTACAGTACAACTCTCGCTTTCTCCCTTTTTTCACTGCTCTAGGCGAGATGTAACCAGAATTCTAGTTTTGGGACACTGTGATGAAGTGATTAATAAAAAGTAATAATCATAATTAGCCATAAGCCTTTCCTAAAAGCTAACCTGCCCACTTGTTATTGGAATGTCCTTTCCTAAGGTATTTTAAAGCTTCTTTTTCTGCACTACAAACATTTATTTTGAAAGGGTCTGTGAGTCTATTGACGTTTTATAGCAGTAACATAGCAGCATGACGTTCCTTCAAGTTTCATTATGCTGACAAAACTCATTGCCAGCAGATACAGGAGGTGACAATACAATAACACCAGCTGATATACACGTGAATCAGCTTTCTACAGAGAAATTGTTGGTTTGACAGTATTGTCTCAATCAGGTCAGACAAGATCTCAAAACCTGCCAATCACACAACACTGAACATACTGTGCATGTACGAGTGACTATCAGAGGTGGATTGTATTTTCATTCTTTTACAAGATGTGGCATTTACAATACAGAACATGAGATCCATAATGAACTGCTATGAAGTGACAGTAAATATAATAAAACATCTTTTATTTTCTTCTTTAGAAGAAAGGGTCTTACTATGACAGCAGTTCCAGAGGCACTGTGGACCAGCAGAGGGCAGGGACTGAGAGCAGCCATGGTCATGATGTAGGCTCCAAATCCAGTCCCAGTCATGACCAGGAAACCCATGAGGATGAGAGACCTGGAAAAAGAAAGCGATGCAGATGGTAAGACTGAGCATTTTCTGTTACACTTTGCTTCATAAAACACTAATAAGAGTTTAAATGATTTCAGTACTTTTACGATATGACCTCTACAAACTCTAGTGACCTGTAGGAGTTGCAATTATTTGAATTTTATGTTATTGGAGGAGACCTAAAATCTTAATAATGTAAGGAGGTGATTCCAGTAATTACCTAATCGGTACAAACATGGCGATGAAGCAGGCCACTGGGTTAGCAACAGCTGCCATGGTGGCAGCTAGATGATAGGCCTCGTTCCCGTAGGGCAGACAGGAGTAGGACTGGACAGAGGGCAGCACTGCGTTGGTCAGAGCGTTGACCCAAGCCAGAACAAGAAAGATAAACACCACTTCCAGATTGCTATACGACCCCGTCCCAAAAGAGCTCCTGGGTTCCCTGACGGCCTCCAGGGGGCTGATCATAGGCTTCTGCTCTGGTGTCTGGACGTGCAGAGACAGACCTTGCTCTCTCTTCCCGGGGGCCAGATCACCGCTGAAGTACAGGTCGTTCTTTCTCTCTCGAGCCACTGCTGGGTGATGGTTGAGTAGGATGAAGGCTACCAGGCACACCACCATCATGGCACTGAGGAACACGAAGAAGACCTGGGCAGAGAATTTAGCCGGCTGGTAGATGGCTTCTAGCTCTCCACTGACAACCGTAGTGGCGTTCTCAGCTGTATTGTTGGCTGCACCAGCCAAAGTTGCATTCTGACAGTGGACTACACCGACACCTTGAATCAGAGCCACCAGTGCCGGCACCAGACCGCTGAGGCCTTCGCCCGCGAAGTACGTGGTGAGGTACTGTGGACGCAGCCGCATCATGAAAGGCAGAAAGGTAACAGAGGAGGTGCAGTCCACCACGGAGAGCAGGAAGCTCAACACCAGCAGGGGCACGCTGTGCAACGATTCCCCTATCGCCACCGTGTGCTTCCAGAAGAAAGCCAGCAGGAATGTAGCAACGATGCCCAACCCCACGATGCAGTAGATGACCGGCCGCTCATCTAGCACCCCCGGGCGGAAGCGGTGCATCAGGGTGATGAAGAGAGGACCTATGTTGGCCATCTGGATGAGGACTGTGAGGTATGAAGGCAGATACCAGCCCTCTGGTATCTTCGGTACGATCAGGGGCAGCTCCACCCACATCCCGTTGATGGCCACCCAGGAGCCCATACCGAACAGGCACGCCAGCACGTGAGTCAGCAGCGACATGACGGAGGCGGGAATGAGGTCAATCAGGAAATGTAGATGTACGCAATCTGAAATACAGACACAACATAGGACAGTTTTATCAACTTCACCAAAATCTAGAAGAAACACGTAGATAATTCAACTTTTTTTTAATTGAAGCTGATATTTTGAAATATGAGCCTTTCAGTTTTTATCCAACTCTATGATGGATGTTACAAAATGTACATTTATTCTTTCGCAATACATTAGTTGTCTGGTCTGAATAAGACATTACCATTATTTCACTGAAGAGTTTTAGTGTTTAACAGTGTAAATTGTGTCTTGGAGATGTAATTCCTTGGAGAAAGGGACAAATTTGAATGAATACTTGTTTCCTAAGTGCTCTGGAATGAGTATAGTCACATTTGAAGAAAATACCAAATGGAAAAATCACCAGCTAAAGCAGCTCCCACAGGAAAATATAATGACTTGTCTCCAAAAGTGCATTTTTGGAGTTGTTTTAGACTGTTGTAATGTGTGTGGGTGATAAACAAAATCTACAGCCATACTAGCTATAGACACTTCTGTGAGGCCACAGAGCTGACGCTTTTAGCTAACGTCAGCATGCTACCACGATGACAAAGTTTAAATGCTGGTGTTTATCTGTTGTAGTAATAATTAACACGTTCACCATTTTATATTTTAGCATGTTAGCATGCTAACATTTGCATATCAACACACAAAGTGCAGCTGAGGCTGATGGGAATGACGTTATAATTTTGCAGGTATTTAGTCGTAAACCAAACACATTAAAACTGACATATTGATGATATTAAATGAGTTGTACATCCTGAGAGAGACATGAATGTCTGTGCCAACTTTCACAGCAATCCGTCCAATAGTTGTTGAGACATTTCACAAGTGTCTTGTGGATGGTGTTGGCTAACTACATGATAGCACACATAGTAAAATAGAAGATATAGTTTTATTAAATAAGAATAGAATAGCTGAATGTCACATATTTGTTACTGAGTACAAAAGCGGGTCCCCATGTGGCTGGGACTGACCTTCCCAGTCTCCCTCTTACTCCATCCCTTTCTCACGTGGCAAAGGGGGATGCCTGACCTTTCACACACTGACACACTGCTCCCATAAAGAGCCCCATGTGGTTGGGACATAAACAGACACATTAAAAGGGACATTATTCATTTATACTGTACCCGTACACTGTATACTGTACTGTACACGTTAGCATGTTGTTCTTCTGTTATTGAGACAGAGAAGGTCTTTTAATAGGACAATGTCAAAGAACTCTTTCAATGTCGAAAAGACCCCGTTTGGAAGGAACACAGGGACTCTGTGTTAGGTAAACTTGATCAAACTTCCTGTTACCTGCTTCTACATGTAATATCTAAAACTGTGCAGTCTTCTTGGTTCCTTTTCATCCCTTTAAGGGAAGAATATGGATGAAGAGTTAAGCTTTGTGGTTCTGGGATAAGCAGGAAATCCTATAAGTTCTTTCATTCATAGTTCTACAAGGTGTCAGAGTATCTCATCTTACCTCGATCAGAACATAACCAGGAAGCTCTCCTCTTCCCTCTTTCCTTTCAAAAACCGTCACTCCATTGTGAACACAGTTTTTTTCAGTTACATCAGCCGCCAGAGTGTGTGTCTGTCTGTGTGTGTGTGTGTCTGTGTGTGTGTGTGTGTATGCACTCCCTCCCCCTTTTCTCCTCCACACACACCGGCTTACATTCTGCTTCCGTGTCTCTGCTGCACTTGACTCGAGGGGAGGAGCTGCACAGGCGCACACGTCCTGCAGCACCATGACACTTCAAGCCTTCTATTGGAGGCCGGCTTCAAAACCATGCAGCCATGTGCTCTGTGTGTGCCTGGGAGCTCAGCAATAGGAGGACAGAGAGTGAAGAGGCAGGTCTTGGTGTAGAATAGCTCCTCCTCTTCCCTTTCCCTCCCCCAACCAGCCCACGACCTTGTGGTCTGCCCTCCTTTAAACACACAGGAGTGCAGCGTGAGTGAGAGGAGTGAACCGACTTTTTGGTTTCACACTCAATGAAGTTATGTACGAGATATTGGAAGTACCACACCGACTTTCCTTCTATTCTTCTGTCCCTGCCTCAGCTTATTTCTCGTGGCCTGCTGAGCCTCTATTGGCTTCTGACTGTGCCAACAGTTGTGTTGCATAGGCCAGTATGTTGCATCTCTAGTTTCACAATCATCTTGTCAACTGAAATGACCAGTCTGTCAAGTCAAAAGACTCACAACAAACAGTACGGTGTTTGTTTTAACCAACTGAATAAACCACCATCAGTCACATTTGACACACAGTTGCTATCAGGTAAAGTACAGTGGTTGTAATAACTCACACAGTTTATTGTAACTTACAGACATGCTCAAACCACCAGCGTTGCTCAGAAGTATCCCTGGAGCCCGACAGAGCAGAGGGGAGGCCCTAAAGTCCTCAACCCAAAAGGAGGTGGCTTCAAAGGTCCTTCAGGGCTTCTGGTTGCCTCCTCCGAGCGCCTTATCTATTCTTTTGTTATTATACTGTTTGACTTGCACCAACATAACCAAAGCAAATTCCTAGTGTAAATCTCTTACACATGGCAATAAACACGATTCTGATTCTGATTCTGATTCTGATTCTGATTCTGATACCCTCCCAGCATAATATGGCTGTTGGGACCACTAAGCCTGGGTCTCCTCTGCCCACCTGCTACCCTAACTGTTCATGATGAACCTCCTGCCATCACAACAAGCATGGATGCTTTCATTACCATGATAGCAATGATGTAAGTGAGAAGCCCAGCCTAGAGGATACTCATAAACTATGGTGGTTCCCTGAGGATGAATCAGGTGGGCTGAAGTTTCCTCTTCAGAATTTGGTTTTGAGTGAAAGGCTTTTTTGGATGAATTGACACGAAATTTGATGCACACATTCATGTGCCCCCTCAGGTTGAAGTGTGAGATCATCATCATCAGGTCAAAATCATAGACTGTATATAAAGATGGACAACCAGACAGCTCCCCAAAAGTGAAGCCAAAATCTCTCAATCGCCCCCTGGTGGCTGGCTGCAGTATATATATATATATATATATATATATATATGATAAATCCCGCCCCTTCCATTATTATTTGATGCTATAAAAAGAGGGTGAGACGTCATGATTGGCAGCTGTGAGTCTCTCTCGCTGACAATCTGACAATCGCAATTGGTTCGGACGGGTGCTCTCGATACTGCAGCTCCACCGCCCCGATCACTACTACTCAGACTCTGGCTCCAAATGACGTCAAATTCTAAAGATGGCAGCTCCTGTATCTGACATATTTTGGCTTCACTTCAATACAGTGGGAGGAAATGGAGACGCATCGCGCATCTTTGTATAAAGTCTGTTGTCAAAATTTTAAATATTGAAATAATTCCTGATTTTATTAAATGCACTGACGACTTAAGGAGGCAGAAATCTAAAACACTCCAAAAAAAAAAAAAAAAAGAGACCAGAATGCCTTTCTGCAAGCTCACATGAATCTGTGATAATATTGTCCAGAGACAGTCAAAGCAGTACCTTTTGTCAAGGTTGTCGGCTACAAACAGGAGGATTGAGAGCTGCCTGGACAAGGCTGAGAATGTAGGAGGATAGCAGACTGCTTAAGAGCAATGCACATTAAAAGGATTAGCCTATATTTGCTTCAAAAGATTAATTGTTATATAGCCTATTCAGTATATATTGAAAAATAGTGACTATTGTGCATTGATACTTTGATTATGTTGCCTATCTTATATTGCAATTACACACTTAAATCAATGAAAATTAAATGACATATGTGTGATAGTGATGTAAAACTGCTAGAATATCTTTTTTATATCATAGATTGTTTAAGTAGCATCAAAATACATATTGCACAGTGTATTTTTTCCAAAGGGGGAATGCTGATATAATGCTAATCTTATATAGTTGTGTTAGATGAGGACAGTTGCTAAAGACAAGCTAAACAAAGTGTCATGGAAAACCTGCCAGATCTTACTTTGATTGTTAAAAAGTCTTTTTGTGTTTCCAAAACTCTAATTTTCCATTTTCCATGTGATAAAGTGTCTCATTATAAGATTACACAACCTAACACAAAGCACAATGAACTGCCTGAACTCCTTTCAACATTTTAAATCACCTCTATTCATCATTCTAAATTAGACAAGATACCACCTACCTGCCTGTGTTCTGTTCAGTTCTGGTGAGAGGTTACAGAAGACAAGTGCAGTGGAAAGTGAACCGAGGGTTAGTCTGTTCAGAGGTGTAACAGCTCAGTGGCCCTCTGATGTGTGTGTGTAGAGCATGCATGCACATTGAGTGCACTCCACTATACTCTGGATCTCTGAATCCGTGTCATGTGACTGCAGAGGGCTGAGCCAGGGGTCCAGTTTGGTAACTGAAGTCCTCAGCAGCAGCAGGGGTGGGCGAAGCAAGGGAATGAGGACAGAATGGATAGAGGATGGATAGATGGATGGAGGAAAGGGAGCTTAGAAAATGTTGACAAGAAAGTAGGGAAAAAGGAACTGTATCTGATGAGTTTACCACATGAACATGAAGGTTCTCTCCATTTTTTGTCGGGGGCGACTGCGGGCAGCTTAGCCAACCAGAAGATGACTTTGGACAGCTGTCAGCGCTCTCTGAGTGGGTGTTTGGTCGGGGTCAGTCTGGCTTTTGTTCAGCACAAATTCCAGCCCAAATGAATGACCCCTGTTGGGCACTAACTTCGTGGTATTTAATTCGAGTGCCCTTGCACCCACCTCTGCACTGACTGGTACTACATGTTCCCTTCCTGAACAATAACAGGCCAGTGACGGTAACGTGAATTACTTTTGAAACAGTAAATAAAAATGGTTTGAGCTTTCCTGGATGTGGGATTAAGGCGACTCTTGCGTTACTAACAAATTAAAACAGTGGACTCTTTGTTGCTGCCAAAATGCCAAAACAAATTTATGTTAAAGTTACTAATTTGTACAAGAAAATAATTATTTCTCTCATTCTGTTTCTGTTTGTTGACTGGCTATAGCACGCTGCAGCCCACTCAGAAAAGCATGGTTAAAATACAATACGCCCCAGGGTGAGAAGATCCAAATCACCAAAGACATGTCTGTTGTTCAGTTCATATTATATCCGCTGATTGCATGACCTCCCAAAAATATCGCTTAATCTTACTGATGTCCACAGTGTTGTTTTGATAAAACCTCATGACTGTACAGGGCACTCCTGTGGCCTGGACTCATGGTGAATATTTGTGTAGAAGTACAATACTCTGCTTTCTTTCTCAAAACTGCTGGCCTCCGTGTTTAAACAAATATGTCTGTGTTTTTGGTACTGCATGTACGGCACAAGTGGGTCTGAAAGATTCACTTGTTTGACATCAACGGGAGGGCAACTTGAGCTGGGGAGCCACAGATTGAATTTGTGCCGTTGAAAATTTATCAATAAATTAGATACCAAACATACAAGGGTGTAATTTACAGAGGGGGACACAGGGGATATGTCCTCTCCACACAGAAACTGCAGATATGGGAGTACATGATAAAGAGTTTTGTGCATCTGTGGTGTGGCCTGCTAGACCTGTCTGGGAATTAGAAAACAACAGAATAAGACTGCTGATTAAACCAGTGAATAGTTCTAGGGACCATAATTATAATTTTACAGATGGATTAAAGGACCCGCAAACAGACAAAATGTGCCTATTTACCAAGAGGGATTTAACAAGAGAACATCTGACTGTCTGAATGTTGAATTGTTTGCCATGCTGATGGCATTAGAGACAAGTGAACAGATTAGTTGCAGCAATATGTAGTGATTATGTGCCAGCCTTTGCAAGCATTAAGACAGGTACAGCCAGAAGTCATCAAGATCTGCTTCATGAATATTACTCAAGAGGCAAGGGACAAATATCACGTCCATGTGGGTCCCGGCACATAAAGGTATCCTGGGAAACGAGAGAGCACACAAGTTGGCAAAAGAAACAGTCAAAAAATAAATTTGAAATCAATATTAAATTGTCAAAGTCAGAGGGGAAAGATATAATGGTAAATCAACAGTGGCAATAATGCAATAAAAGGGAGACATTTACATCAATCCAAAACAAAGAAGGGACGTTAAGAAGTAGGGGGAAAGAGCAAGTAATAATAAGCAGGTTGATAATTGGACAATGCAACCTGAAGAGTACACTTTACATTATAGGAAAATGTCCAACAGGTCTTTGCGATCTATGCCATGAGGCTGAGACAGTTGAGCATATCCTTACATCATGCAGGAAATTTACACAGGAAAGACAAGAAATGATGACACAGTTATGGAAAATAGGCCAGGTAGAAGGCAACGTTAAACCTATATTACAGTGTGGAGACAGGACTGGACAGATGGCTTTAAAATGAATGGACACTGAGGGAGGATGAGACCTGAAGGTGGCAGTAATGCAACACCGTGGATCCCAACTCCCGTAAAAACCACAAAGAAGAAGAAACTGTGCACGCAACACGCGGAAACAGCTCCACCTGTGATACCTGTGATACCTGTGATACCTGTCCCTCCAACTCCCCCCTTCCCTCTCCTTTTCGTACTGTCAAACAAACCGATTCAACCAGCCTGCAGAAGATGGAGGAAATATGACATTTGGTTCAAAAACAATGTGAGTGATGTCATCAGTAGTGATGGCGAGCTGAAGCTTCATGAAGCATTGAAGCTTTCCAGGAAAATGGTTCGGAAAGAGTTCATTTCTCGATGCTTCATGTGCACACGAAACCACCTGGTGGCCAAAGAGTGTAAAACAGGCAGATATGATCTTAACCATGTGATCTGTGATATACTGTATTAAGCAGCAGTAAAAGCTGTTGGGAATGACTATAAACAATGAAAAAAATATATTACCATGTAATCCATTTATATCTATATAATATGTCTATTTTCTAGTAAGTATGTTATGAGTATATAACATACATGTATAATAAACTATAATTGTTTTGTGACTAATGCATCTTATGTGTGTAAACCAATCCTTTGGTCAATAATTGTATTTTAGTGTAGTGTAATATAATATAATAATGGCAGGAGGGGTAATATTAGTGTTCTGTGTCACTTCTGGAAAGTGGCATTGGTTCAATCAGGCAGAGGAAAGTGAATGTGATTGTGTAACTTGGGAGAGGGCATTGAATGTGATTGTGTAACTAGGACAATGATTTACAGTACAGGGGAGACTTTATTAATTTTTATTCAGGACAATAGCTTCTCAACCGTGTTCGGGCTGAGGCGATTTATTTTTTTTGATACAACTTCTCCTGCCATTCACAAGGCACCGATGAGGCTGGGGTGCACAGAAATCCAACAGCAAGTTTATATAAATGCAGGTAGATTCATTTTTGTCTTTCCCAGTACAGAAGAGGGTCCTCCATTCGTCTGATATTTGATTCTGACAGGAAGCACTGGACCTCCACAGTAGCCTCTGCTGTGACATTCTGAATTCTTCTGGCTTGCATGACACTGTCATCCAAATGACACCAGTTTTTTACCTGAGAAGTACACAGACCATGTTAGTGAGTGTAGTAATAATCAAAATTGACCTCAAAACCAAATAAAAACTACCTTGTGTAACCCAACACAGTATAGAGAATGACCAATACAATGCTACTGAGTGTTGACACCAATAAATTCACAGATTCATGAGCGGGAGACGTGCATTCAGTTCAACATTACCAAATTTATTGAATTAAAGGTTAAATGATTGGAAATTGATATCCTAAAAAAGGGAGAGAACAATCATAAATTAATAATATTTATTCAACAAGAATAGTTAAAAACAGTTTCTCCATAAAAACTCCAACTGTCCTCCCTTTTTAAATTAGAACCCAAAAAGAATACAAAAAAATCCCAAATACTAAGGCAGGGTACTGTCTGCGAGGAAATTCTATTATAACCCCTCTTTAAACTCACCACGTGAGCACACTGAACTATTTCTCTACACGGCAACCATCACTGCAAATAGATAATGTATGAAACTGTAAAAAGTGACTATCACCCTTTTGGGCCTACCACACGGCAAGCGAAGAGAGGGGAAATACCACGACTAGCCTACTCCCCCCACAGGTCTCCCACTGCCTGGAAGAACAAAAACAAATACAAAGTAATGTCAGTTGGTTCTGGTTTACAAAGTTAAAAAGTATTTCAAGTAATCACCACCACAATACAACAGTCTGACTTGGATGTGTCCAAATCAACAAAGGGGCGGCTGGACACAGTCTCTCTTTTAGTCCATGTAAAACAATCAGTAGTCAATCAGGCTTCGGTGTTAAATACACCTAGACAAAGCAGCAGTCTAGCTTCAATCTGAAAAGAAGGGAAACATGGTAAAAATCAAATATTCCTGTAAGAATACCTGAGGGAGTAACCCTCCTACATTACCAGCCTACTTTAAAGGTCACCTATTATGCAAAATGCACTTTTCCATGTCTTTTAAACATCAATATCTGTCCCCAGTGTGTCTACAGGCCACCATAGTATCATAAAAGACCATCCTCTCTCTTTTTCTCCTCCTCCGTTTGTCCGGAAATGGGTGCAGAAAAAAAATTCGCTTTTTTCCTTGTATCTTGACGTCATTAGGGAATGCAAGTCACGTGAGGGTTTCCTGGTCGAACCAGAGAGAACCTTCAGTAGCTGACCCCGCCCCACAGCGCGTCACTGTCTCTCCTCCTCAACCGAACTTGAGCAAAGTAGCTCCTACAGTTAGTCTGCAAGAACCAGCAGAACAGGCTTCATGTACTCCCATCATCTAAATATAACATGTTCTTTCACAAAGGCTTTATGTAATTACACTGTTTAAACAGGTGATATTTATATATTATATATATTTGATGTCATGCATGTAGCAGATTACAGGTAGTAAATAGTGACTTGTAAGCAACACAACACATTTCTGTTTCACAGTCAAACTTTATTTGAGTAGACATATGACAATATTAATTATTCACAGCATTTGTAATCATCTCACCTGTTAGTTAGTTATGTTAACATGGTACAGGAGAAAGTCTTCAGCTCTGGTAAACTATGGTAAGCTAAGCTCCGGTGGTCTGTAGTCATGGTAACACAGAGACAGCTACTACTGTAAATAATATACCATTACTCTGATCTTCCATACATTTATCTTTTAGCAGAAATAATGAACTGACTACTGTTTCACATCTTCTATTTTCCACCCTGATGGTCGCTGTGTTTACACACCGTGTCATAGCGGTAGCATGTAGCTACATGCTAACGGGTTAGCTACATGCTACCGGGTTAGCTTTGTATCTCCATGTAAACAGAGCCATCTGCTCTCAGCTGTCTGCTCTCCTCTGGGATGATTCTGTCGGTCATTTCTCACAGATGGATCTGTAAAGACAAACGTAAAACAGAGTGTATGTTTACGGTTTACAGAGTTGATGCATGAGGTAAACACTGAGTTAACTAACAGAGATATAAATAGCATTATTTACCTGAGAGAAACCGTCAGGAAAACCTGGAATCTGGACCGCAGATGTTGATCATGTGTCGCCGATTTCTGATCAGATTCCTCCGGTAACGTGCGCTGGGTGAAGTTTCTGGTTCTGGTCTCTCTCTCTCTCTCTCTCTCTGCGTAGGTGCTGGCCCTCACACTTGGGTTACAGGTTGAGCATCCTCTGGTGTTGATGGCTGATCTGACTCTGGGGTTTGAGCAGACCTAATAATGGCTGCACACTCCGATGTTAGCCTTTTTATAGCTTCAGTGGCTTTTGTTGAACTGAAAAATCCAATGACTTTAAACCTAGGGTCCAGTAGTGTTGCTAGTGACATGATGCTCATTGACTGCAAGGTGTGTAGCCTCTCTATCAGCTGCCTTATGAGGTGGTCTCCCATTTCCATAGCCACTGCAGCTGCCGTGTTTGTGATGTCTTCCTGCAGCATCTGTTCCAACATTTTCAGTAGTGGAACTACCTTTGATCCGGAAACCTTTTCCTCTGCTTGAGAGCTCCACAGTGGCATCATTAAATGATGACAACAAAGACAGGCACCCACTGACAGTGTTGTATTCCTCTAAGGTCAGTGAGGGGATGTCAGTTTGTAGTCCGGCTAAAGCTGCCCCCACTGGCTCTCTGAGCTCCACCAGACGATGCAGCATGTGGAAGGTGCTGTTCCAGCGGGTGTCAACTTCTTGGAGAAGCCTCAGTTTTGGCCTCCCCATATCGTGTTGCACCTGTGCAAACCTCTCCTTTAAAAAAATACAGATTAGCAATTAATTCCGTCACAGCAGCAGTAACACAAACAAAATATTAGCATTATCAAAAATTGTAATAAAGTCAAAGAACATACCTTAGCAGTGGTGCTACTTCTGAAGTATCCAACCAGCTTCCTCGCCTTGGTCCGGATGTCAGAGAACACGAGGGTCAGTTCAAGAGCCTTTTTTACGATGAGGTTCAGAGTGTGCGCTATGCAAATAGTGTGGCGGAGCCTCAGTTCCCTGCCACAGGCAATCATGTTAGCAGCACCATCAGTAACTAGACATGTTACCTTACTGGTGATTCCCCATTCCTCCATGAGGGAAGCTTTCACACATGCTAAATTTTCATCATTTGTGGCCTCCACCATGGCCTTTATAGCCTAAAGGAAAGAAAAAAACAATGCTTAATTGTCAGATGTAATATCATCATATTCTTTTGCTTTATCCATGCACCCGTACACACCTGCCTTGTGGGGAGAACATAGGTAGGGTCTAATTTAGACACTAAGTCCCTAAATCCCACATCCTCCATGTTACCTGCCTGCAGGGCCAGACAGACCTGCATAGCCTTTCTCCTGTTCTGTTCTGCCCCTCCCCCTTGTCTTGCAGGTGCTTCCAGGACTGAGTGATAATGGAGGTGATTGGAGTCCACCTGTGTAGAGTTGGTCAGCTGCTGATTAGCTCACTCTCCTACCATCCAGCCAATCGCTGTCGTGGCCTGCATTCAAAAGAGGCACACTCTGGGCTGCCTCTCTCTCTCTGACTCATTTGTACTGAACTATTTGATTTGTGCAGACATCTGGTTCTAGGTTGAAATTAAAAGATACGTTTGTGGTAAGGAGGTAGAGGGCATAGGTAAGTTTGGGGTACCCTGTACACCTTTTGAATGTAGTTTGTTCATGTCTAGAAACACTAGATTTATTGGTTGGTGCCAACCACTATGTTTTGTACACTGCTGTTTTTAGATAATTTAGTCAGCCTTTTGTTTGTTGTTTCTAAAGAAGGCAGAGACTTAGTTAGGCCTGGTTTTGATTTATTGATTTTGATTTGGCACAACCATTTTGTCTCTACCTCCATCACATTTGTCAATCTTCAGTTTTCTTTAATAAACACCTTTAATTTTGCACTTCACTTTGACTGTCTAATCTTTGGTTATTGTTCCACCTAGTGGACGTAACACTCCACAATACTGAAGGGCTGTGTATCCTTTCACTATCATGGAGACCAAGGCCTCATCCAGCTCTTGTTTTCTGGTGGCTGGAAAAAAAGAGAATCTATAACTACAGTGTCTGTTACTTTTCTTTTATTTGCATGATTAGCAAAAGTCAACATTGCGACAGTATATTTGTTATATTTTTAATGACCAACCTTGGCCGGGTTCACCTCCAGTTGCCTCCCTGTTCTCATGCAAGGCACGGTAATGCCTTAGCATGGACGCAGTGTTATTATTCTAACCCGACTCCTTTGAGCACAATAAACACTTCACCTTTGAATGAAAGACAGATGGTGAAAAATAAAGTTTTTGATAAGCAGATGTAATGCACCTGTAATGTTATATGTAGCCTACCTTATTGGGAGAAATCAGATTGAAGTGTTCCCATATAGGGGAAGTCCTTCTCTTCCTTGCTGGCTCCATCCAAGCAACTATCCAAAATCTCAAACTATCCAAAGTCTCAAAGTATCACAAACACACATTTTGAAAGGATTCCATGGGGTTTATATTGCTGTTTAAATTGTCTCCATTATTCCTGTTGCTCTTAAATAATGTGTAGATTGTTTTGGATAGCATTGTAAGACATGCGCTCAGGGGGTACTGAGCTAACTATGGATATATACTGTAAATAGGAGTTATTCTGTTTTCACACATTTCATTTGGCTCCTATACAGTAAATAGTTTTTGATCTGTGTTGACTTCAATGTTTATTTCTTTCCCCAGAGCCTAGAAAAACACATTTCAAAAGCCAAGTCTTGTTCACTATTCTGCTATATGTGTGATTTGAATAGCCGAAAACATCTGAGATTCACTTTACATTTTTGTTTTTCTTTAGCATTTATGGTGATATAACTATTTATACAATAATGTGACATCACTGTAGTGTACATATTCTGATAGTTTGTCCTGAAAATAAGATGTAAAATAACATGATTGTTCATTAAAGTGTTGAGGTTCTTGGCTTAGACCTCAGAGGGTTTTAAAACCAACATGAAGTGTCTCAATATGGAGTCAGTCTTGCCTGAGACTTAAATACAGGTATGGAAGATGGAATGGTGTTTGTATGTTATTCAATTTATTTATTTCTATGTATTTATTAATTATACCTCTTATCTTATGAATTATAGCAAATTAGAATGAAAGGATGGTATGGAAAGGAGAATAAATAAACTAAAGATTAAAAAAAATCTGTATAAATCTTTAAAAGTGGTAACAGTATCTACTATAGTGGAGCTATGAGTGTCTGAGAGGAGATACATTTTGGAATCTTGAACTATATAGGGTATAATGGAGTTCAAATTTTATTTTTGATTTAAAGTTTATTTTTGCATACTTTGTTACATAAACATGAAAAAAATGCATTTTACTCCACTTTACACATTTTGCTTTACTGCACCACCTTATTTGTTTTTGTACAAAGTTTCTTAATGTGACGGCCTGAACTGCGCCAACATACCATCATATATTACCTTATGTAAAAGTAACTTTCTTTTAGTAAAGTGAAATTTACACCTATGACAATTTTGCATTTAAAAGCTTCTAGGCTCTAGTTTTATAATAAATATATATAATTTTATAGTCATAATGCTTTGAGGTGTAGTGGAGATATCAGGGCATTATTGGTGCAAATTTAGGTGAACAACTACATGGATGAGATTAGTAGGTACCTGTGGTTTCTTCAGCTGCAGTTAGTCTGTTAATGTGATCAATTGTCATTGTTAATGTCATCCGTCTTTGATTTCTGGCATAATAGCAAACACATGCAGCACTGTATATTAACGAGGGAATAATCATGGCAAATATTTTTTATTTTTATTACAAAAGTTTTTTTTATACAAGTGGACGTAAAATTATTAGTGACATTCATCTAAAGTTTCCCTAAATTAGACATTAGAAGGAGTGCTGGGTATAGAAACATTTACAGTACAGAAAGATCAGGGTGCATAGCAATAGAAGTGAAATCTGGCTATTGTGTTTTTACAGTCAAATTTCAACACATTGAGGCCAAGAGGAGGAAAAAGGTACTTTATCATGTAAAAACAGTTTCTGACTTTAAAAAAATCACTTTGACAAACTGCATAGACCGAATGCAATTACGTACATACGCTACTGTCTTCAACATCAGGTAGATATAGTACAAAGGTACACATACAAATACAGTAACTTCACACGGCTGATGACATATTAACTGCTCTATAATAGAACCAGAGTGAAAGAAAGCCAGGCACAGTGCAACACTGGACAGCCTCTGCCGTAGACTGATGGTGGAGCTGCAGTTGCGCAAGGAAAAATGTATTTCAATAGTTTTGCTCTAACGATACATATTGGTATCTTCAGGATCATGAGTAAACATTGGAGGAAACAAATGTAGTGTCTTGCATGTAAACACCTTTTAAAGTAAAGAAACAAAATCAATACAGTTGTGAAAATTTCTGAATGGAGAAGAAAAAACATCCAAGACAAATACAGAACATTTAAAACATACTGCTTTTGGTAAAAGCGGCTGGAGAGGCAGAAACAAGGAAACCGAAAGGTAGATATCATTGAAATAACACTTAACAGACATAATACACCTCCAGTGCATTCACATGAATAATTAATTCTCTTACTCATGACAACTGCCAGATTTCTCACTTAGCAAAACAACCTGTCTACAGTAGTAGGACACAGAAAAAAGTGCATTTTTTTATGAAAAGAATGTGCTAAACAAAACTTTCCCAGGAAGTACACGGTTATAAAGAAAACAACACATCTACATGTTCACAGTAATGCTCCATAGAAATACATCCAAAACCAATCCTGAGAAAATAATCTCTACAAATCAACAATGACCTGTCGTACTTCAGTGCATTGTTCATTACACAATCTCCAGTGTTTAAAACATCCTCGCAATAAAGAACAATAAAAAATACACAATTATTTAAAAACGTGTCAAAAAAAGGTAAAAGACAAAAAACTGTGGCCCTGCCAACAATGTCATCTTCATGGAATGAAATAAAAAACAAAAAATAATATCACAAAGTTGAAGGACAGCATACTGTACCCTTCACATACTTATGGTTTTGGTATATATGTGTGTTTTTGGATGCTAGTAGGGGCGGGCAGTCAGTACAACACCTTTACATACCATGTACACATGGATGTCACTTTTAAACCACACCTGCCCACCACAGAGCATTATTCTCTGGTTCAGGTATCGTCTGACTTCGCTCATCTTTACAACCAAAAAAGAATAACAAGCTGGGAAAAAAATTTGATTTAAGCAAGGCTCTGGCTATCATGCAATAAGCATCCATGCAGAACTTTTCAATTCCTACTCTCTACGTAATCAGATACTACTGTATGCAATGCAACAAGGATCTTACATCTGGACTGACCTCCTCGTTGTCCACACATGATCTTCACACAGATTCCTCAAAGTTAAAGACCCCTTTACCATGACCTCTGGTGACCTTCGCTGCACTCTTCTGTCAGTGTCTGCTTTTCAGATGTGACTGATGCATTGTTTTTTTTGGCCCCTCTATCTCGTTACTTCTGCTTATCACTCTGTTTCGGGGCCCCAAGGCTGTGTTTGGGTTTCAGCACTGCAGCATACACATGGTTCTCAGAGGCAGAGGTAATCATGTGGGTAACCTCTCAGCTTCGTCTAGACGGTGCACAAGAATGAAAACAGAAAGAGCGGCGGTTAACTCACCAGCTCATGTTCCTTTCATGTAAGAATTGTACTTCAGTAGGAAGCATGACAGAATCAAATGTCCCTTAAGAATAAGTGAGGTGACTGTCTGACCTGATGGTGAGGGAGAGTTGTCCTCCCCTGCTGTGGCAAACTGGAGATCAGACCCCAGAGCAGCGATGGAGCTCCTGGGACGGATGCAGCGGTCACCTGAGAAACTTCTGCGGAGTAATGCCTAAAGCAAGACATGTTAGACTGATTAGAGAAAGATGTCTTAGTGGTAAAACATCTTAAAGTGCTCATGGGAAGTTTACAGAAGACCTGAGATGCAAGTGAGAAAAAAATATTCTGATCTAGTTTCTGATCTAAATTCTGATGAGTCTGATCTAAATTATTTTCTCTCCTGTGTTTATGATGTTTTGCAAGGATAATCTTTCTTAATTCCTATTTTTTTTCCTTCTGTGAAACAGGTGGGGGAAAAAACTTTTGCTAGGTGAAAAAGGTTATACCAGGATCATTATTCGAAGCTAAATTTTTTTCATCTGTGAACATTTTTTTGTCAGTTTTCACAGATTAAAAAAAAAAAAAGTAACTTTGAAGTTATCCTGGCAAAACCTTTTTTTTTTTTAACCTGGCAAAACCTTTTTCCACCTGTTCTTAATTCATAAACACGGGAGAAAATAATTTAGATCAAACTTCAAAAATGGATCACCAGAATCTTTTTTTCTCACTGGCCTCTCAGGGTTTCCGTAGACATTGCTACATGTAGTATTTTATATTCCTCAAAAGCGCATTCAACAGTTTAAAGCATGTTACTACTGTCATGATATTGATTTTATACAGGATCATTTTCTGCATTTTGATTAGTTAAGCTGACAAGAGGTTGAAACTTTGCAGTTAGAAGACTGGATGAACTGGAAGAATTGGCTTACTTAAAAATCAAAAGAGGTATATATATAAAGATGGAATTACTTAACTAAAAAGGACACTGTGGCAACAAAATGCAGATGCAGTGCCAGTAAAGGCTGCAAATCTTATGAAAAGTATGAAATGTGTGAAAAGTGTTGTGTAAAAAACAATTATGTCTGTGTGGTCATGATATGTTGATATTAAAATACCACATGTGGCATCCAGATAAATTAGCGGATACAGCTTGTGCCTTGCCTTGCGTGTCATGGGGCTGGTGGGGGCCGAGGCGCTGCTGTAGAGGCTGAGGCTGGAGTTGGACCTGCTGACAGTCAAACCCTTAGAAGTGCTTCCTGCAGGAGACAAGTACTTCTCCTTGATCTTCAGGTTGGTCCTGCCTTTCACTGTTGGCAACACAGCGGGGGGGATTTAACAGAATACTGTAAACACGTGTTTAAAATTTATAGCAACCACTCCTCTAACAACAGCCAGCAGACACTGTACACAGAAATAATTGAAGCAAGATAGCCAATATAAGTCAGTATAAAAAATATCTGAATTCAATACTCACAGAAAAATTATTAAAATATCAAAACTTTAGCAGAGACAGATATGTAGTGGAACACACTGATTTAACAATTTTTTTATAGATGCATGCATGCTTATTCATTAACAAATGCTAAATTTACACAAACAATATCTGACATTAATTACAACTATACTGTAGGACAGCATGGCACCAAAGTAAAATGTTTATCTGACCTCAGAAAAAGTCGTTTTGTCAACTAATCTGTAGTTTTGGTCTTAGTCGACTAAGATTTCTTTATTCAATCAGTAGTTTTTAATGCTTTTTTCATGCTGAATGACTTATTTACAAGAAACTTGTGAGCACATTTTTGGTACACACCAGATTTAAAGTGGTGCTTCTGTGTGATTCTTTGTGGAGAAACTCAGTTTTACAGACCTGTCGATTAAATCAACTAATTTTATATCGATTAGTCGACAAAATTATATAAGTGTTAGTCGACTAAAAATGTCTTTAGCCAAGGACAAGCCCTAAATAATATTAATTAGAATGTGTTTTGTTAAGGAAATATAGTGTGCAGGAGTGAGTGTAATGATGAGGAGTTGTGTACTGACCTCTACAGGGGTCATTCTTGACCAGGAACTCATCTAGAGCAGTCCAGCCTCCTCCCACTCTGACCATCAGCGTGCTACGCAGGATACGAACCATCCGCAACTGTTGGGATTCTCCAAACTGCAGACAAAAAAAATCCAAAGTTATAGGTTTTGAAATCAGAGGACCAAATGTAAGAGCTGCTTTAATATGTTTTTATCATTTTCTATAAAAAATGACTCACCCTGTATCTGTTGGCACTTATTTGTTCCACTTGGAACCTCTTGGGACAGTTACACTGTGACACCTGTCGACTCACCTAAAGAGGGCAAACGTATAACAAGCTCAGTGTTACAATAAATAAACCACTCTAATGAATCAAACAACATTTGTGTGTTTTCTTGTTCACACCTCTTCATTGATTTGATCTGCATCCAGCGTTCTCCTGTAGGGATCTCTGCTGGGGTGAAGCGCACTCACAAACTCGTAGTAGTCGATGAAGCCGTCGCTATTCATGTCGAAGATGTTTGCCACCGCGTTCATCTCCAGAGAGTTGGTGGGAAATTCTACAGCAGAGAGGTGTAAAGCCAAGGGGGATTTAAAACTGTGTAAACTTAATCACATAACTATGATTAGAAATTAATTTAAATAATGTCAATAGAGTGGAATTCATGTTTCGTCATGCTGAGCCGTAATTTCAGATGCTGTCTTTTGAATTTTATTGTGACTTAAACTGAGCAATACATGGGTAGAAACACCATGATGATGGGGTCTTACTGGAGGCGAGGACATAATCGACAAACTCCTTCTGGCTGATGCGTCCATCCTGGTCCCGGTCGATGCTGCGGAACACGTCTAAGATCCGTGACTTCAAATGACTGATCCACAGCATGTAACGCTTTCGCCAAATATTGAAGTCGAAGTTCGCAAATTCTTCCATCTGTCCAGAAACACAAAATAAAAAAATATTTAAAAGACTTTTCCCCCCAACTCTAACGGCACCACTTCCTGTTAAAATGTGTACGTTTTAAAAAGAGCAGTAACCTCTTTGAGTGTTTGCTGCTGCTGCTCCAGGCGGGTTTGTCTCGCCAACGCCAGGAGCCAGAGCTTCTGCCACTGGCTGACCAGCTGACTGAGCTCTGGGGTCTGGGGGTCGAGGTGCTCCAGGGGAAGAGGCACAGCAGGCTGCAGCTTCAGAGTGCTCCTCCTCTCTGGATGGAGACACAGCGACATTCATTAGCGGTGAGATCGTCGTCAAGCTGTCAATGCTTATATTACAACAATTATACTATAGTGTTTCCATGGTGGCTTACTTGTGAGTGGCCGTTTGCTGGGGGAAACCTGCAGTTTGGAAATGCTCTTGTGTTTGCAGGACTTTGTGGCATGTTCAACCTCTGGGAACTTTTTATTCAACTCCTCCATGAATACCTGCAGAGAGGAATGATCAGTGATCACATGGCACAGCAAAGATGGCTCTTAATATTCTGTAAATTCTGTAACCGTGATTTACATTCCTGAGGCACACATTTTAGCACTAAATGATGTAAAGTATTAATATCCATAAAATGGTATCGTGGGTAGTTCGTAGAACAGAGAAGAATCGTACTGTGTGCTGCTCGATCAGTTCCTGGTTCTGCTCCGTGGTCTCAGGCTGAGGCTCTTGGTCTCTGAGGTTGAGGGCCTCCTCTGCTGAGGAGATCCAGTCCAGTAGCCTCTGGACTTCCTCTCTCTCTGCCTCCAGTGCTGCCAAGCTGGCCTGGATCTTCTGGCCCTGCTGCTGAGCCCAGGTCTGGACCTGACTCACACAACATTTTTAACACAACAATTACACTGGTTCCATTCAGATGCTCTCATATGTCACTATTGAATAGTTTAGAAATTATAGTAGAATAATTAGTGATTTATCATGTCTTTAATCCTGAGGGAACGAAAGCACTCACCTCCTCAAAGCGGGTCTTGGTGACACTGATCCAAGACTTCAGGGTGATTATGGAGTCTGGGTGACAGGAGGCCAGGATCTCCTCACCCAGACTCTGAATGTTCTGCAACTCAACCGCCTGAGCCTGCAGGGCATCCATTGATTCCTTCAGAGGGGAGGAGAGAAAAAAGGATTTATTCAGCGTTTTATCCAGTGAAAACACATTCTCATGTAGGATGAGCCATTAGCATGGAATGTCGTTCATTTTGACATGTTTTTTTAGAAGTGTTAAACAGTTAGTGGCAGCGAGGTATTAACTAATGTTCAGAGTATCCGTCCTTCTACCGGTTCAATGGGTTCAAGCATGAGAGTCTGCTAATATCCACCCTGCTTAACAACCCTTGATAATACTGAATCCATATCGGCACCGGCGTGTTGTTCTGCAGCAGACCCTGACCTTTGACCTCCCCTGAGGCAAAAAGTAATCACGGTATATACTGACCTTGTGTTGTTTGCGGAAAGCGAGCAAGCCTTCCTCCTCCTCTGGTATCACCCCGTATTTCAGTATCCTCTCAGCCTCGGTGAGGCGCTCCATGAACAAGTGGACAAGGCCATCAAACTTCTCAGCCTAACGACAACAAAGACAAAGGTTAAGATACGAGTAGGGGTTGACTCTACTTATCACCTTTTATAGATGGTCAGATATCAGCCACTCAACTACTATCCATTCCTGATATGAAATATTTTTGCTCATGACCACAGCCACCTGCAACCTGAATTTTATGTATGGATGTAATTTCATATACAGAGACTTGTAGTTTGCCATGATTTGCCAGTATGACTTTTCCCGCCGAAGAAAACTATTCTGAGTGAAACACGACTGCAGCTTCAGTCAGAAGAAATAAAAGCTAATTTACCGTCCACCTTTATTATTTGTGAGGACTACCTGCTGAAGTGCACACTCCAGTCTGTCTTGCTTGCTGACGGACAGTTTGCAAACGGCCTCCCAGCGGCCCTCCAGCTCATCCATCTGCTCCTGCAGCCAGTGAGCATCAGCTGTGCTGCTCCTGGTCAGATCCCTCACAGAGCGCTTCAGGGTCCTGATGCACCCAGCCCGTTTCCCTAACTCCTTTTGGAAGGCCTGAGAGAAAGGACATTGTGCTAAGAAACTGCCATTGCGCTGAAGAAATTGGCACAAAATATGCCATGTGAAGACAGACATATAGCAACTTAATATCAAGAAATCATTACCAGATAAATAAGATCAAAGAGTCATCAAAGGACAGTCATACATATGAACACAGAAGATTCCCTTCTTTATAGGAAGATAATGATGCTACAGCGCCATCTTTTGGCCAAATGCCACCAAAATCTATCATGGTCACTCAGACTACACACGTCCACCACATGTGGTCGTAATAGCAGTTCAGGAGATATGACATTTTTTGTAATATAATCCCTGCCCTCAGCATTTGAGCAAACTATGAGCAAGTAACTTTTTCCGGCTTGGTCCAGAGATGTCCTGTACCACACTTTGTGACGATCGCTCAAAATGTGTAAGAGGAGTAGCAAAAAATCTGATCTGGACACAATTAAAAATGGCAGAAAATTCCATCTAGGGTCAGATGGGCGTGGCTCATATAGATAGATTCGTCTGGACCCACAGAATCCAGGAACAGAGGATTTAGCTTTTTAATTTAGTTTCTGAGACTTATGGTTAAAAAGTTACAGGCCAAAAGGTAAAGCTCATTGTTATAGTGCCACCATCTGGTTAGATTGCACCACATTCAACACTGCACTCCTTCGGGTTCTGAGCAATACACCCGCCAAGTGTGAAGTAGATCGGATGAGCGGTTCTCATACGGAAAGACAGACTGACAGAGCTTCCTCGCTTTATAGTTAGATGACATACAGTAACTACAGTATGTATACACTCTACTGGCCACACATATAAATGCATGCTAGGTGTTGTACCTTGTGTTTGTCGATCAGGTTGTTGACCATGTCTTTGTCTCCACAAACAGGAACGTCCTCAGCCAGTTGGGGCTCGGCTCTATACAGCCAGTCATTCAGAGCCTGGAGAGCGTCGGTGAATCTACCCGAGAACAGCAGCGCCTCCTCCAGCTTGTGCTGTCTGACAGAAGCAAACCACAACATTGGGTACATTTTCAAGACCGGGATTTTTTTTTTTTTTAATACTTGGCAGGAATATGAATTTGTCCCTCAGATCCATACCTCTCCATAGACTTGCCACTGATGGTGTCCCACGTGTCTTTGAGCTCAGCCATTAGGTTTTCCAGATGCTGTCTATCGTGGCCGGTCTTCGCTCTCTCGTGAAGGCTGCGTCCATTCTTCAGTGTGGCTTCGTACATGGGTCTCTTTGACCTCAGCAGTTTCTGGAACTCCTGATTACATAATAACAGATCAGTGAAGGCATTCATAAACACAAAGCAAGTTAAATTCACTGTGACGCCTACTGCACCTTCTGTTCAGTCAGTTGTTGCTTAATCTCCTCGTGGGTCACAGCGATCTCTTTATGCATGTCCAATGTCTGTTCTACCTCCGTCATCCAGTCCAGCAGCAGGCGCCAAGCCTCATTCAACTGAAATATGAGACATAAAGACAGATTTTATACAAAAGCTCCTCTGAGTGGCACCTAAAGTGCATGTATAGTTTGAGAAAGACAGTTGAAGGCCTTCCATTTATATCAGAGTTGATGTAGTTGTATACCTGTTTGGCGTTCTTTCTGACCTCCTCCAGCGTCCTGCCTCTCTCTGAAGCACGCTGCTGTAGCTTTTTGTGGCGATCCTGCACGGTCATGATTAGGTTATGGATGACATCACAGTCTTCCTTCCTGCTCAGTTCTATTAGCCGGCGGGCCGTGCTCTCCACTGTGGTCTTCTTCTCACCGTAACCGCTCACCTCATTCACCAGTGTCTGTACAAATAAAAGCATTTCATGAAGTGAAAATAAATACTTCCAAAATGTGTATGTAACTCTGGATCTGAAGCAGACATATAGAAAGACTACAGCAGGTATAAAAAGACCTACTCTGTGATCCTGCAGTTGGGTGCAAACTTTGTCCAGAACAAAGCTGGGAGCAGGAAGAAGCCCAATAGACTCTTCACACTTGCTCATCTTAGTGAGAAGTTCCTGGACGCTACTGTGGAACTCCTTGGCCAGGCTCAGACCTTCCATAAGCCTCGCCTGTGGGAACAACATGACAATCAGATATAATCGTGCACTAAATTAACGATAAATCCACAGAATGATACATGAAGAGTTAGACAACCTTTCGCTCCTGGACTTTGCTGTAAACGGACGCCCATTTCTGTTCGAGGATAGATAAGCTGTGCTCGGTGCTCGACCCCCGCACCACGCTGCTGCTCTCCAGCATCCTGTGGATGGCGTTCTTCACATCCGTGTAGGCGTGGAGCTTCGACTCCATCTCAGTGCACAACTCCTTTTCAGGGTGAGAAGAAGAAAGAGTTTTTAGAGAAAATTATTTTTTATTTTTTTACTGGGTGATACATTTTTAACTTCTTGCCTAACTCTTTATGTGTACACTTAAAAGTCTGGTCCGTTTTACCAGGTGTGCATTGAGCCGTTCACTGGCAGAGTCCGGCATACCCCACATGGTTTTAGAGGAGGATAGTCTAAGGTCTGTGTTCTCCAGCCACTGCAGGAAGTCCTGAATCTCCATTGTAACATCTTGTACCTGCAGAAAAAACAAACAACAGAATGAATGCAAAGTCTCATGTGGTAATGTGGGTTCACTACAACTTTAGTTATGGCACAAAGTTTCAATTGCCATCACACTTTGTATTACAATGGCTGCCAACTGATAAAACAATTAATATTTTTATTATTATTTGGTTAATATAATGCATTTTTATTTGTAGATGTGGTTTAATATTACTTCCTTTATGACAATAAAAGCCACCAGTGTAAATTTGGACTCGCCTCTACACATTTTTATGTTAGTCTTTACAATCACCAAAAGAGGGCGCCATGGTAAACTGATAATGAAACATAAAATGCAGTAGAGCTGAGAAAATGCTGCATCCTAATATATTATGTATATAACAACTATAAATACAGTTAACAATCTTTCTATATTACTTTGTGACTTTTGTTGCAACATAACAGATGTTTTTCTCTCTTCACCTGACTCAGTCTGTTCTCTAGCTCCAGCTGCCTGCGTTCAGTCTCACAGCGGACAAACTCCCAGCTGTCATTGAGCTGCTCCAGCCGAGACTGCAGACCATGCGGGCTGTCCCCGGACCCGACCTCCAGCAGCCCCCTGCCTGCCTGGTTCAGGGTCTCCATCGTGCGAACGTGGGACATGACATCATTACGCAGGACCTTGTAGGAGGAAGAAGCACAAGAGGAAGAGTGTGATTGCTTGGAGGTGTTAGGAGCAGAAGTGTTTTCTGGTCCGAGTTGTGTCTGGCAGTTCAGACAAAGACATGCATTGTTGTCAGACTATTTTAGCAGTGTGTATTGTTGCTAAAATATAGATTAAAAGAAATAATACGTAAGGTACAGACACTGGTAGACACCACGGTGAACACTTTCAGGAGACAGTAGTCTGTTATTCATTCAAGGCTGAGAGTTCAGTGTTATCTAGCAGATAAAGCCACAGCTCTACAGAGAAAGTTCAGAGTTACAGGATTCACTGTTTTCTGGAACCTTCAAAGTCAGAAGGAGCTCTATTACACTTATTTAGGCCACCACCAACCTTGTGTTTGGCCAGCTCTATTTCACAGGCCTGCAGGTCGATGCTGATCGGCCGGCCGCCCTGCAGTTGTTCAGCGGTCCGAGAAAGCCATGTGTGCAGCTCGTCTAGTGTGTTCTGGAACTGACCAAGACCCAGCAGAGCACACTCCAGCTGGTGCTGATGTCACAACAGGAAAAAATATACATATTATTTTTTGTTCAACAGTTTTCCAGCTAAATGTAGTTTCTACTGGAGTAGCAGCTGTCTGTTGTTGAAATAACATTACATTTTAATAAAGGGCATGGTGACATTGTGCATATAATGGATTATAGTTGCATGCTAATATTAATATTACATAATGATATTCTTACTTGTCTGTTGACAGTCTCTGACTCCAAGCTGTCCCAGCGCAGTCTGAAGTCACACAGCGGTGAGACGGAGCCCGGACGCTCCGAGCCTGGAGACAGGCGGCACACGAAGCGATGGTTCTGACTTTCTATCTCGATTTTCTTCTGGTAAAGTTCTCGCTTAAATTCCTGAGGGAAAGAATAAAGACTTCATATATGTTTGGAAATTAGCGAATGTCACGACTGATATGTTTTCTGTTATAATAAAATACAATACGTACAATATGAGACCAACGTACTTATTGAGAAAAGCTGTGATTGTTGCTGGTTACGGGTGTGCTTCAGCATATGAACTCACCTTGAGATCACGTAGCTGCTCTTTGACAGATTCCAGGTCAGTTCCTACCATGAACTCTTCAGTAGACCTGAGCTCAGCTGACTTCAACCACTCAAAAAGACCCTATTAGCAGAACAATAACAGAGTGGGCGTTAAAGCACAGTAAATTATACGTTGTACAATCACTCAGTCAACAGCAAAACATGTAACCCTGTTGGTTTATACAGCTGGATGCATTTCACATAGTTTTCTTTTCACTGTCTCATGCAGTCTGCACCATTAAACCCGTTTGCCCTTGGCAGAAGACCACACAATGTGTCAGTCACTCAAAAGTAAAGCTGCAGGAAGTAAGAGCTTTGTCTTTGGCAGGATGCCGTAACTCTGCTTGAGTCAGTCAGAGGTGGCCAAAGTGTCCTGTTTGATATGGCTATGATACTGACCATGACATATTTCTGGGTATGCATAAACACATGTACTGTATATAGACACACACCTGCATCGTGTCTTGATAATGTAGAGCCATCTGCAAGGACTCCTCCAGCTTTTTGTGACATTCGTTCCACAGTTTGCTCAAGTTGTTCCACGTGCAATAAAGCTGTACGACACCAAACAGACAAGGTTTAAAGTTAGCCAACAGAACATCATGAGTTAAAAATGATTTTATTCAAATGTACATATTTCTTACTTCATCTAGGCTCTTTGTGACATCCGGTTTGTCTGTCTCGCCACACGCTGACATCAGATCCATTCCCAAAATGCCAAGGATGTCCAGATCTCCCTGTAAACAGTCGATATCCTCCCTGAGAGTCTAGAAGTTGAAAAGATGGAAAAGGTTATACATTGTTTTTTTGTAAAACAATTTCTTATATACATCTTATTTAAAAGATTACAGACAAACCTGCATGGTTTCGAGGCTCTGGCGGATTGTTTCGGAGTCTCTCCGACTAGCGTTGAGATCCAACACTGCCTGCTGAGCATCATTGAGGGCAGCCGTGACGTCGCTGAAATCACTCCAGAACTTCAAGGCAAGATCCAAGAGGTTGAGCAGCCAGCTTTCCCTCTCCTGGGCCTGAGTGTGTGTCTCGTCCCACAGCTGGGACAGGCTGGACACTTGCTCCTGGATTGCTAAAATCACAAGGATACAACGGGGATATTGCTTAGATTTGCCAACTGTAGTGTCGTACGACAGTTTCCTATCTGTATACAAATAATATAATCTCCAAAAAGATCCGTACCTGTGCCGACAGATCCATCCCCAGCTGCCTGCGTGTTAGCCAGCAGTTCATCCGCCTGTGTCTTGACACTGCCGAGGCCCAGCTCCAGCTTGGACAGCTCGGTCAGGGTGTGCTTGTTGTCCTGCAGCTGCTCCTGGATCCTCGGGGTGAGGCCTTGAAGAGAGGTGGGAGTCTGTATGCGACTGCGCAGGCGGTCAAGACTCTCTCTGATAAGGGTCATCCTCTCATTCAGCTATAGGAACAAGAAAAGATATGAAGTTGTGTGCGTGTGTGCATTAATTTAAGCAGTTTATAACATTTTCTGCATTATCCAAGCATTCCTACCTGCGTGAATCGAGGCAATGACTCCTCTAGCAGATTAGCAGTCTCTCTGACCCGGTCTCTGATGGTTCTGTGCTGCTCCTCGGCCTCTGTGGCCTTTCGACAGAACTCCTCCCCCTGAATGGGGTTTAGTTCTGACAAGCGTTTTGCCAGAGAGCATAAGCGTGCAATCAAGGGTCTGTGTTCTGCTATAGACTCCCTCAAACCCTTAGCAGAAGAGAGATAAAAAGAAATGTTTAATAACAATGTGGAGAGCAGGCTATTTCTCATAAAGAACCTGATTTGAGTTTAATCCCTAAAATGGATTGAAGAAGTTTGAAAAAAATCCCTTTGTCTCCCTTTCCGTGGTATACTTGACCAAACTGTAATGTCATTATAG
Organism: Sebastes fasciatus; assembly: GCF_043250625.1. Lineage (NCBI taxonomy): Eukaryota > Metazoa > Chordata > Actinopteri > Perciformes > Sebastidae > Sebastes > Sebastes fasciatus. The sequence goes on along the minus strand of NC_133806.1, from coordinate 31,479,413 downwards.
TGCACAGGTGGAAAAGAAACCCTGTCAGGAAGTAGATTACATTAATGAACTGTACTTGAACAGAACGGCTCATTCACCTCGAGGAAAATGGTGGCACACTGTGAAGTATAAAAGGACTTCTTTGTTGAACTGGCCAAAAAAGGTATTATTAAAAAAAAAAAAGAGAGAAGCTGGCACTCTAATGTGGAGAGGCAGGTTTCTTGTACCTGTAAGAGATCCTGTTGTTCCCGAAATGCCTCGTAGCTAATTGTGCTCAGGGAGAGCTGGCCAATTAGGGTTTGAGTTTCTTCAAGCCACGGCGAAACCTCGGAGAGGCCCTCTGAGAACTGGAGGAGAAGAGACTGAGCGTGCTCAAGCTGCAGTACCACGTGGGAATTGGTGGCTGAGGTGGTGTTGCATTGTTCCTGTAAGGCGTCTAGTGGGGTCTGTGTTGAGAGAGGTGAGAGCAAAATAAATACATTTAAAATGTTAACACCTTAAAAGTACATTTGTTTACATTATTAGTAAAATGGTTGTGTGGAAAATACCTGCAAATCGCCCGTTTCTCCTTCATCACTGTACGTCAGCAAGATTTCAGCAATCTTCACCATCTTCTCGATGTTGAACCTGTGTTGGAGAATCTCCACCGCCAAAATCTATTCAGGAGATAAAACATCTCATTAAATTCACTTACCGAGCATCATTTAAATTAATCTCTAAAACTTAGAAATTACAGATAACACAAACATGTAATGTTTTTTTTACTCAAAGTGGGAAAATATTTATTAAGCTTATTTGTTAGTCAGTTCTATTTGTGTATAATGTCTTCACCTTCTGCTCATAGAGTTGTTCTGCTATGAGCTCTGGATCCAGATGGATGGTTTTCAGCTTTTCAAGACTCAGCGCTGTGTCTCTGAACCAAGCCATCTCCTTCACCACTGCCTGTTCCAGCTGATAAGAATATACTGTATGTTAGCATAGCATTAATAACATCACAACATCATAATACTGTACTGTATACTGTTTAGCAGATGCCTGGAACACCTGGAAGGGTATAGCCAAACAGATGCAGAGTAGGCTTGTTCTACATGGAATGTAGTAAATGACTATATAATTGGGTACAAATTGTCCGCCCCCTGACTTTTGATGGATGAAGACGACAGATTTATTTATTTATTTCACTGCAGCAAGTTACACTATGGATAAAAGAAAGTATATATAAATAAATAAAATTATAAATAGATACATAAATGTGTGAATATATGAATAAGCAAATAAATAAATAAGTAAATTAATAAATAAATATGCAAATGTGTAAATATATGATGAATAAAAAAATATATATATACACAAATTTAACATTTATATATTTAAAGTCTCATTTAATTTGTGATTTATTTATGGTGACAATTAGGCATTAAATTACATAATTATATATTTTTTAATTTATTTAAGCATTTCATTGTATAATTAGTTATGCATTTATATATTTAGTTTAGGCCCTTAAAACCCTCCGTTTTTAGATACCAAAGCAAACAATGTGAGTTTATTCAGGTGAAAAAGATGACACATTTGAAGCTACTTTTTAAAATGGATACTGAAACTTAATGTTAGCTTCCACAAACATGTGTGCTTTTCAGAAATGAAGTCAGATAATAGCAACTTCAAAAAACATTATAGCTGATGATAAAGCTAGTTAGAGTCAGTTAAGTTTGGTGTGAGGTTACATCTAGAGACTTTTTGAGCAGGCTTCAGCTACTTTCCCATTGAAAATAGTTAACAACACTGCTGAAGCATCAGACTGGTTCATTGTAGGACTGAGTGGGAACATTACCCTCTGTCTCTCAGCTGCACACAGTACTGCATCTCCAGCATGTGTCTGCGCTCCTGCTGCCCCCAGGAGCTCCCTCTCTATGCGGCCCAGCCACAGGTGGAGGTCCTCCTGGCTGGAGGTACAGCGGCTGGAGGCCTCCAGGGCCTGCTCCAGCCTCTGCAGCACGTCCAGACTGCTGAGACTCAGCACAGAGCAACGGATACGCAGAGCATCCATCTTCTCCTGCACCTGCTGGGCTTCCTCCTCTGAAACAAAGGACACATCACAAACATTGGGCATATCAGCAGTCATAGGGCAAGATCAATATCTATTTAAAGACATTGGCAATATTAAAAATCAATGTAAGACTGTGTTTTTAGGATCGATAGTATGTGCTTTTATTTGCTGACATATACTGTATATTGTTGTATTGATCAATAGAATTTAGGGCTGCACAATTAATCAAAATTTTATCAAAATCACAATCTGGCGCAATATTAGTTAAAGGTGAAATGTACATAAAAATATGACTTTAATTTAAATATTGTGCTGCAGAGCTTGTCCTGGCATACATATCATATTCTACACACTTAAGAGAATATCTTTGTTTGGTACAGATCCCTGCAAAAATCACACCATAATCATTTAAATATGTTTTTCAATGACAATGAGAATAATGATGTAAAAATGATTACTTCCGCTAATATCACAAATCATATCGCAATTGCCATATCAGTCAAAATAATCAGATTCCACACAACACAAAATGCAGGAGTATATATTAATATAATTATCAATAGATTTTTAACATTTTGCAAAAATATTGGTATTTAAAAATAACATTTATCCAACCTCAATGACCATACTATGCCCATTAGTTTTTACCTTATGTAGTAAACATTACCTGAAATTGCTTCCATCAGATCATGTCCTGACTTTTGTATTTTCCCTAGCTCAGCAGTTTTGACTTGAATCTCTTCAACGACAGCCTGGAAGAAAGTAAGAACAGTGAGTCGCAGTTATAATTCTCTACTCAAACAGCACATTTTCTATACTGTACATGCAGTTGAACCATACATGGTAGATTTCCAACCTTGGCCCTTTCTGTGTTCTCTGGGAGATGCAGCATCACTCTCTCTGCGTTGCGTAGCTCAGCGAGAGTTTGTTCCACAGATATGAGCCACTGCTGCACGCTGTCTACTCCTTCCTGGAAGAGCTTGGCCCTGGGCAGAATGAGCTCCAGACTCGCTCTCCTACCAACAACAACATGTCCTCTGATTGTTACCATCAGTGAGTAAGAACTGTATCACGCAGTAATCCTTACCAAAACATAAGTGTGGCATTGCCAGTAAAAGTAGCTGACCTTTGCTCTGCCCCCAGCTGTAAGGCCTCCCACTTCTGTTGGAGAATGGAGAGCTTGACCTTTTCCTGCTCCCCCTCCTCTCCCGGGTGGGCCTCCACAAGCCGAGGGCCCTCCAACATCATGGAGTCCATACTGCGCCTACGGTCTGTTAGGAGGCGCTGCAGGAGCTGTAAATGAACATTATAGAGATGGAGGATTCTATAACATTTAACCCTATTTGTAGAAAGACAGAAGATTTAAGAATAAGGATAAGAACTCTAAGTACTCTTCTGTATTAAATCAAATCAGTTCTCATCAGTAGGCTACTATAGAAAATGTTTACGTTGACATGACATAGCTTCCAGTTAGAATTAACATTTATCAAAGCCCCATTCTTGTTTTGGGTCAGTGTGGAGGAAGCCCTGTCTCGTGTGTCAAGCTCACATTGTCAAGAGCCAGGCAGGTTTCACCTCAACCAAAGAGCTCACAATGGGTGTGATTACAGCTGAAAGGTGAGAGACTACCCTGCTTTTTTTCATACCCCAAGGAAATGTTCACAAAGACTTACTGGAGCTCATTGTGGCTGTGAACGCCACCCATTCACCACTGAATAGAATTGAATTTATGTTGTAAAGGAAGCAGTTGAGCATTTTCCATGACCTCAGCACACATAAAGGTAAACCTCTCAGGTGTGTGACCCACTACTTCAAAAAATATGTTTTTTTTGGGACAAGAAATGAGGTGATGTGATGTTGGTGATAACAGACCTTTTGTTCTTGGAGCTGTGCTTTCACCACTTTGACCTCTGAGGATGGGGGTTTCTGGTTGGCTGTGAGCTCCTCTATCTCACAGACCCATGTGAGCAAAGCTTCCAGGTTTTGAAGAAATGTCTCAGAATCTGTTGACACATCTCTCAGTGCCAAAGCAGATCTTGTTCCCTTGAGAGAGACAACAACAGAGTATGAAGGGAAATACTGTCAGCAAATGATTCCAACACACAAACATGTTCATGAAATTAGGGCTGTCAAAGTTAACGTAATAATAACAACGCATTAACGTAAATTTGTTTTAACGCCACTAATTTCTTTAATGCATTAATGCAGCTTGTGATTTTTAGATTGCAGCAGGCTCAGTTTTAAAGCTAGAGTATGGCATCATATGAAACTACAAAACCTAAGGAATCCATTGGTACCAACCACGTCATACTAGCTTGTCACGAAGGAGGCTAAATAACGCTTCAAACTTATGCTAAATTTTGGTGAGGAAAAACTGGCTATTTTCAAAGGGGTCCCTTGACCTCTGACCTCAAGATATGTGAATGAAAATGATTTCTATGGGTACCCACGAGTCTCCCCTTTACAGACATGCCCACTTTATGATAATCACATGCTGTTTGGGGCAAGTCATAGTCAAGTCAGCACACTGACACACTGACAGCTGTTGTTGCCTGTTGGGCTGCAGTTTGCCATGTTTTGATTTGAGCATATTGTTTTATGCTAAATGCAGTACCTGTGAGGGTTTCTGGACAATATCTGTCATTGTTTTGTGTTGTTAATTGATTTCCAATAATATATATATACATATATTTGCATAAAGCAGCATATTTGCCCACACAAGAGTATTAAATACTTGACAAATCTCCCTTTAAGGTACATTTTGAACAGATACAAAATGTTATATATTTTTGATTGACAGCCCTTTATGAAACCTGATCAGTTATACTGTTGCAACACAAGGAGAAAGGAGTTATGGGTAAAAGCATACCCTCCATCTATCCAGGCTGGAGTCCTGGTCTGAGCTTGAGTGTCCATCACTTTGAAGCTGCAAAATAAAGACAGTCCACATGTTGTTTCGATTCATAAAGTCACGGTTTTAAAAAAGACCCAGCAGGATGTTACAGAGACAAAACATTGCTTCTAAAGAAAGAGTCTAGGTGGGAAAAGGTGAGATGAAAAGAGGAAAGGATGAAATGGAAGACAGATGAGAGTTGTCGTGTTTTTATCAACCTCAGCGAGTTCCTCGGCGACACCATTCAGGACTCTAACAGTTCTGGTGACAATGGGGTCCCCTCCCTTATCTCCAGACGGATACTCTGTCACCTCCACAATTTCGGTCACGACCGTCTCCGTCACCTCCGTCACCTCTGTGACCTCACGTGATGCCAGAGTCTTCCAGGACCAGGGGCTTCCTTCTCTGGAGTCTCTCCTCTGGAAGCTGGCCCTCCTCTCTGCAGAGTTCTTGTCCAGGTGAGCCAAGGGGGACCTGGCGTACTCCGGAGGCAATGACCTCCTCGTTAGTGTCCCATTGCGGGATGTTTTTATGGGAGACGGGCTGCTGTGCCAGGCATTATCCAGAGTACTGGTGCTCCTGATTGTGGAGGCGGGAGAGCTGCGGAGGAGTTTGTCCGAAATGGGAGTATGAGCCCCATCCTCCCGCTTATGATCAATTTCCTGTGCCTCCTCATCTCTCTCCCCCTCTCCTTCCTGGTTTGCATCCTCTTTTGCTTTGTCTTTGACCGCAACCTCTGGTTTGGCCTCCCCATTTTGCTCCGGGGGCTGCCACCCTCTTCGTCGTTGGTAGCACTCCTTCAGGAAGTCCTCGTCTGTCCTCACATGTTTGGACTTCTGGCCCAGGCAGGTGGGCCGGCTGATGAGGTTACCCATAATCCTTCAGCCCAGAGGCTAGTGAGGTAATAGGTGAGGTAAGGCCCCTCGGCCATGCATGCGGAAGATCCTTCAGCTACCTAAAATAAGACAAGGGGGCTCTGGGTCATCATGCAGTGAACAAGTGCTCATTGTGTAAATCAACAGAAAAGATACCACCTCTTTCTTCTTTCTTTAAAGGGATAGTTCAGTGTTTTGAAGTGTTGTATGAGATACTTATCCATAGTCAGTGTATTATCTATTTTATTAATTTAATTTTTATTTTAACCACCTAAAAGAAAGGCCCGCCAAAAAAAAATCAATATCACTTAAAATGTACGTTATATTTAGAAGATTTTCACCGGTTTACCTTGTAGTGAGACAGGTATATTTTTCCGACAGGGAACTGAAGCCGTTATCTATGCTCTTGCCGAAGCAACCAGACTCCACTGAAAAAAACAATAATTTGACCTTGCTAAACACGGGAGTTGCTGGTCCACCGCTACCTCAATCGGTTGGTTTGTTTGTGTTATTGTGTGACTTCAGTTGGTTCAGATTCACCAAAGTCGCACAATAACACAAACAAACTAACCAATCGAGGCAGCGGTAGACCTGCAACCCCTGTGTTCTGCGAGGTAAAATAACAGTTTTTTTCAATGGAGTCTGGTGGCTTTGGCGAGAACTGAACAGCTTCAGTTCCCCGCCGGAAAGGGCTGTCTGACGACAAGGTAAAGCAGTGAAAATATTCTAAATATAACGTACACTTACACTGATATTGATTTTTTTAGGTGGGCCTTTCTTTTAGGTGTCAAAAATATGTTTTGCTGACGGCAGTACATTGCTTTGCTCCCGTGCTGGTACTCCTGTCTGCTTCTTAAAGCTGGGTGCATGCCAACTGTCACACTGACTATGAATAAATACTTCATACAACCCCGCTTCAAAACACCTGAACTATCCCTTTAAAAGCACAACTTCCCTGCTTTAAAGTCACTAAGTACTGCCTGCCACAGCTTACATCTTCAGAAAACTGCTCTGAGACAAAGCGAACCAGTCCCTCACATCCTTTATTTGCTAAATTTCTGTGCCAACGTTGCCCTTTTCTTGGCACGGAAAAGACCACAGAGATACTTGGCCTGGATATCCCCTGTCCCTTTGTCTTCCTTTAGACCACATACACACATGCTCCCCATCTATCTCACATCACCAACTGAAATATTCTGGGCTTAGAAATCAATGTGACAGGCTTGTCGAGGATCCCACTGTTGGGGCTGGCACGCAGGACCGGTGGCAGACGGCCAGCTCTTTCTCTAACTCAGCCTGGACCAGTCCTGGGAAAACCCGTTAAGGATCTGATCAAATATGACAGCCATAAAAACGCAGACATCGCCTCATTTCTCAGGGGTGACAATAAGAGGGGGGGTTAGGAACACAGGAGTGGCACGGAGGCGGTAGGGGGTAGTTAGGGAAACAGAAGCAATCAACAGTATACCTCAGTGCTGTGTGTGACGATACAGGGCTGTTCTCTCACTGATACATCACTGAATGACATTTTTGAATCCAACAATGATCTCGTCAACATATTGCTGGACAGTATTACTGAAAAGACTCTCACTGGCAGTGACAATTTCAAACTGTGTCAGCCCGTCTACTTCCCGACTCAGCTCAGTGCCTTCATTGTTTTGACAGGAGGGTTAAAGGTGAATGTAATTATCTTAGTCTAGAGGAGCTGAGGTGAGCCCATCAGGAGATCACAGGGAGGGTTCCTGTCGAGGCCGGGTCCTCCCTCTGAGGCGAGGTTGGACTGGTCCATTCACAATTATACAGGTCACCTGAGGTCATGCTTGGTGACTAAAGATCTGTGGGGGGGCCAATATGGGTCAACAAGAGGGAAATTGGGATGTTGGCTCCTCAAACTACTGAGGATTTTTTTTTCTGGTTCGAAAAAGCAGAAGAGGCGTATTTATAGAGCTGTATGGGTACAGTTACATGTTACAATAGGCAGCTCTCTTATCTTTGTCAGATGTTAGACACAAAGACAGACTGCACCCAAGCAGAACTTCACATTGTGCTACTGACTCAAATCGGATTTGTGTGTCTCCAAAACTAATCCTCATTAAGATTTATCACAGCTTTTAACTAAATGAGAATCCCAAAAGAAATGACCTAGCTTGATATGATGGCTCCATGTGCATTAGGCCAGTAATTACGTACATCATGCATGTCTCTGCAGAGCAGATGATGCAGTCAGTGGATCCACAGGGGAGGACACAGTCAGATCAGAGAGTGGTGCCCAGACAAAGACCCCGGCCTGAGGATCAATGATTACCCAGTTAGCTCAGATCACTGCCCAGCGGTCTCCCGAGGAGGGCAGAGAGAGTGTCCGTGGCCGTGTTCGTACGGGGTTAACAATTCAAGAGAGAGGGCGTGCCGTGTCTGGTTACTGCAGCGCATGTGTGGTCGTTTGCTAAATTACACAGTTGCCTCTACAGTGAACGTACAGTATGTGAGGATATGCTGAGTGGTCTCATTAGAGTGGAGCGCTACCAGGGATATGCTATTAAAATAAATGAGCAAATATTCTTTTATTGTGCCTACTAGACTGGATCACTCAGACACTGATATAGAACATACTTTTAATAAAATGCTTATAATAAATAATATAATTTTGTAGCCCTCACATAAAATAATATAAGAAGACCATGACCTACATTATTCTACAATCAGAGCGAACCAGAGAAACCCTCTTAAAATGCCTCAAGCCCGTATCTGATATGCACCTCTCACTTTCCAGCCTAATGATACTAGAGGGAGAACCAGGGAACCACTCCACCTTTCAACTCATATTGCGGATGACCTACCCATCCCATCACTTAACCTGTTTTGAAATGGCCCTTAATTCAGACCAGCCCTTTCTCTGCTCTCAACAATGATTTATGATACATGACCGCAGTCCATTTCCTGATGAATTTGATTACAACCATAGTATATAGAGGCTTCTCTACGCAAACGAAACCTGAAAAACAATCCTGATGTTTGCAAATACTTAATACTAAATCTTATCGGACACGTGTGTGTATTCAAATGTTTTACAGCAACACCTCACATATCAAAATATTATACAAAATACCTAATGTTCGTCTTAGGTCTTGCATCGATTGACCTCCATAATAAAAGAAGAATTGTATGGGTGGGTTTGTAATTAGTAGCAGAACAATAATCATCAATCACAACAGCGGAGCGCCATAATGTTGTGTCACTGCTGTGTGTCTGCCTCTGTTAAGGGAGGTCCTGGAGTAGTAATCATGGTAGTGGTCCCTAATCAAGGATGGCAGCTGTGCGTTCACCCGTGAGACTCATAACATCTTAGGGTGGATATTGTACAAGGTCACACGTTCATCTCAAAGACATGAGACACAAAGCTACGGTGTAGAATCAAATGTCAGCATGGCTTTGGCAAAATTACTGAAAATGGCGATGCCTGCTGAGGTTTTGTTAAAATGTTCCGAATCCTTTCACAAAATCCAAGCAGCTAAGAGACTGTTTACAAAGAGCAAACTGTTGAACTGAATCAAATATACTCACATCACAATGATCCATTCACTTTGATGTCGTCTCTACTGGAATATTTCATTGCCTGCTGCACTTGTATCTTTCATTTGGTTAGAATAAGTGAAGAAAACCACCCCAGTCCCAACTCTCTCCCTGTCACATGGCTCCCTCAATCACAAAGTCCAAAACCAAACTCTCTCTCTCTCAGCTTGAGCCAATCCTGTGTTACTGGCAGTTTTGGCGGTTTGAAGCCTACGTGAACCACACTTACCCTGAAGCACAGTGGAGCCAAACAGCATGAGTAAAGGAATCCAGCCGCTCCTCAATCACCATTCAAAAAAGGAGAGAAAGGGGGAAAAAAAAAATCCAGCTTTGTTTGAGCATCCTTTGAACGGCCTCCCGGCTCCAACACCCCAAACATGAACACTCCTCACACACACACACACATGCTTACTACCTCCAACGCAATCAAGTCCACTCATTCACACATGCCCACATACAAACACACTTTCTAAACACACTCACACATGCCCTGATAACTCATGCTTTCCCGTTGCCCACAGTCACAGGCAAACAATGTCCTCCTCTCCCCTCGCCCTGCACCCCTCCCCTCCCCTCCCCTCCCTTCACTTCACTTCTCCTCCCACCAGCTCTGCTCCTCTCCCTTTCTTCTTTGTTGTGGGAGCTGTGATAGAGGAATTCCTTCCTTGTTAACGCCGTCGATGGGATAGTGCGCCCAGATGGAGACAATGTATTCCAACGGCTCAGTTGAACTCCCACAGTCCCCAGCCAAGAGCAGTTTTCACATGGAGGTCAGATTGAGCCGGTTCCATGTAACGACAAGGCGGGTGGCATTCACACTGCTGCTGCTGCTGCTGCTGCTGCTCAGGTTGCTCCTGTACCAGGCAGCTAGGCGGCAAAGTGCCCCCTTTACCTTCCCCAGGCTTTTTTCTCTCACTCTCTCCCCCTTCTCATCCAACAAAGCCCCTCCTCTGGGTCCGACTGTGGCTCAGAAAACTCCATGCTGCTTCTGCTTGAAAAATGGGATGGGTGGGTGTAGGGGGAGTGCAAAAAAAGGAGAGTTTTCTAAAGACCCCTGGGCCGCCCTCGGAACATTCACATGTTAAGTGACAGCTGCCTCAGTCCATTCCCTCTCTCGATGGCGAGGAGGAGAAGTGCAGGCTACAAAAGAAGAGACCCACACCCACCCACTCACACATTCACCCCCAACCCCCTTGCAGTCCCCCCCATCCCCATTCAGAGCCAGTGCAGCAGTCTCCACAGCAGCAACAAAGACGACTAATTACTGTAAAACATCTCAGATTACTTTTCAACTCAGTTCCATAAACAAAGAGCCGGGAAGCAAACACAAAAATAGAGAGCAACGGGAAGATAATACAGAGTCTTTTCTGTGCTTTTGGCATGGGAAAGCAAAGGAAGGACCCCTATGGTGAAATTCTATCGTGACCCATTTCAATAAGTCACAATATTTGCCCTAGAAATGCAGAACACCAAACATACTGTATGCAAACACCATTACAGCAACATTCACTCACAACCGTGTGAACGGTTTCTGTTAAATATATGACAGGTGCTTATTTAGATATGAACTAGAGGATTAACACTAGTTTTAATACACCAAAAATGTGGTTTTGGAAATGTCGTAATGTGCAGGTGCACTGAAACCCAACAGAAGCGTGCATACAGGTGACTGTCTCACAAAGAGTGTTTTTACGCCTCAAATCCTGCCCTCTCCGGTCCGTTCCTTCTGTCTTTGTCCAGCCAAGCAAATAATCAACCAATCGACTGATCCACCATGCATGCAAGTACAGTACTGTACACACACCCACGCTCTCTCTCTCACGCAGTCTCACCAATAAACACACACACAAACACATGCAGACACCCGCCGCCCAGCCTCCTCCCTAATCCACAAGGTCACTCAGTGAGTGTTAGGATTAGTTAAAGGAGAACGCATCTGAAGGAAGACAAACCTCACTATTGACTCTTCAATAAATGATCACATCTAGTTCACATTTTGATGCTATATCTTTTTAAATAAAATACATAATTTGTCTATATTTAATCTCTCAGCCAGTGCCGTCATAAATGCTATTATCTTCTATGAGTAGGAGGAATGTTCGTGTGCCGTTCTGCTTACATTCCACCGTGCAAGTACATATATCACCTCATAAAATATTGTATAATCAATACCACTCGCTCCAGCGTAAAGTGCCTTCTGTGTTACATGTGAAGGGAAATGTCTTTGAACCCGTCAATGCAAACTTGGTTTATTAACCATGATATGTGTGAAGAGTCCTCATGTATTCGGTTTGGGCCACAGGATCATGATGTAACTCCATTAACAAAGTCTTAAAGGGATAGTTCGGGTGTTTTGAAGTGGGGTTGTATGAGGTACTTATCCATAATAGGTGTATTGTTGACGGTCGGCGTGCCCCGAGTTTGGAGAAACAGACAGGAGCACCGACACCGGAGTAAAGCATTACAGTGCTGTGGATGGGGCCGGCAGACAAACATATTTTAACCACCTAAAAAAAAATGATATCCGTATATGTGTATGCTATATTTTGAATATTTTCCGACGGCGAACTGAACTAAAAGTGAAACGTATCTATACTGTTTTTGTCATCTGAGCCTGCTGGCTTTGGAGAGAGCATAGAAAAGTTTCACTTTCAGAAGGAAAGGGCTGTCTGACGGCGAGATAAAGCGGGGAAATATTCTAAATATAGTGTTCACTTAAACGGATATTGTTTTTCTTTGGGTGAGCTTTTCTTTTAGGTTGCTAAAATATGTTTTTCTGCTGTCCCCGTCAACAGCACTGTATCGCTTTTCTCCAATGTCGGTACTCCTGTCTGTTTCTCCAAGATGGGGGCGTGCCGACCGTCATCTACTGTAGGTAATACACCTACTATGGATAAGTACCTCATACAACCCCACTTCAAAACACCCAAACTATCATTTTAAGTCCAGTATATTCTGCTGGAGCTCCATGCAGGGTTTGTGCCTTTTATGAATGTAACACATTCTAGTTCAACCAAAGATACAAGTTTTGTCATTTAACTGTCATATTAATTAAAAGATTGAATTCTGAAGGTTGTGTCACTTAACAATATGAAGAGTCTACAGCCATGCTAGTTGCCCTGTGAGGCGGTACAGTGGTGATTTGAGCTAAATGCTAACATGCAGATCTTTAGCAATGGCATTTACCATTTTCATCATCTTAGTTTTGCCCTTAGTTAGCATGTTAACATTTGTTATTTAGCATCCAACACAAAGTACAGCTGATGGAAATGTCATTAGTTTTGCAGGTGTATTGGGTCATAAACAAAGGTTTTGGGAAAATACAAATTTAGGCCAAATTAGGCCCAAATATTTCCTTGACTGACCTTAAATACCTAGCAAAGTGGGATTCATCCTCTGGGGACCATAAATGGATGTACGAAGTTTCATGATAATCCATCCAATAGCTTTGACTGAATTAGACGTTTAAGTCTGGACCAAAGTGGCGGGTCAACATTGCCAACCCTAGACCATGCTGCCATCGTTGCAAAAGAAAATCACTTAACGTGGCACTTTTTCATAGTCTGTTGAAGGTGGATGTGCTGAGGTATAGCTATGATTAGTGCATGTTAAGTTCTGAATAATTACATGTGTGTTCAGAACATTTTCTGCCAGTTGTCACACAGCGTCCGTTGAAAGAATTGCTGAAATCTGAAAATATTTCCTAGCGCAGTTCTAGTCTTGTAAAATGTTATAGTGCACATGTCTGTTCATTCAATAGCATTCAAAACCTCAATGAATGAGCACTAAAGATGCTGTTAAAATAGCTGAATATAGGTTGTTAATTCTGCTTTGAAGCTCCTTCAGGTTTTCAGAGCTCTCCTCAGCCCCTTACTGTCCCATTTCTGACCCCCCACCCTCCTCCAGCTCTAATTCATGCAAATACTGATAAAAAAAAACAAAGGCGAAGAAAAAAGAAAACTGAAAATGCCTGTCACTGTGGCCGATGAGAGAGAGAGAGAGTGAATTGAATAGATTGACCCCTGTGGGGTCAAGTTATTTAACCCCTGAGTACTCCAGTACTGATGCAACAGTTCCCAGTCTCTCCTGAATTATACCACAAAAGATATCCTGTAGCTCGCAATCTTGGGGGTGAACAGTAGTACAACAACCAGGGAATCCTACATTATGAACAACTTTACGATTTAACTGTAAAAAATGCACAAACTCACACATAGCTGTTTCTTTGGGTCACTTGGAGAGCTAATGTCTTTAGCTGTTTAATGAGCAAGTAAAGCCCAAAATCCCCGTCCCCCCGTTCCTTTATCTGAAAGGAGCTGGCAGCGATGAGGCACCACTTTTCCAGGAAGACATTGTTGTCAAACCACGACACCTGATCCCAGCTTTCAGTATCATCCAGTCCCCCTCTGTACTAATTAAACGATTTTGCCAAAAATCTCTCCTCTCCATTTCACGGTAGGCACACATAGAGCCGGCACACAGTTCTTAAAAAGACGAGAGCTGATGTGGTTAAAGAGCAGCTGGCACGTCGAGCTATGCAGTGATGCAATAAGCCGCTACCGGCGGCAAGAGAGAAAGCTCATCTTTTCCATCAGCAGCTCTCATTATCCTTCTAAAAATGCATGTGTTAATGGAGTGGACACAGGTTGGGAGATGGAATAAAGTGAGTTTCCAAAATTAATGTGATTCCAAATTAGCGTCCAATGGGAGCCTAAATTTGATCACAGATCCCATGTTGCCAAAAAAGATTAATTTTACAGGCTTGTTTTCCCCCTCCTCTGCTATCTCAACCTCTCTGCTGCCTGGAAATTAAATAAGACCTCAATGGCTCCTCTACAGAACATGGTAATTAGCCCTCTTCATGAGGAATGAAAAAAAAGAGGGGGGGTCCCTTTTAAGGGTCAAACCAGAAGCACCATTCAGCATGCACACTGTCATTTATCACCGAAGGAGGTTGATTCCAAGAAAAGTGGATGAAAGGCTGATGGGCTTCCCCGCTGGGTTGCCCGGGCCCCGCTGGGATGCCTGGATGCTGGAAATCACAGTCATGTGTGAGACGAGGAGGAGCTGGACTCATCATCAGCACCGCGTTTGATTCAACTGCTCCCAAGAAGAGAGGATTTACAGCTTTACGTTTACATTTTCCATTGAGCACAGGAAGGCACGGGCAATAAAGGAGGAGGCCCCACGTTGCCATTAACACTGATAAAGTGTGTGAATCAAAAAAATCTCTTATGGGAGAGATTACCTAAAGTGCTATAAAATGAAAATCAATTTGACACGCCGAGCTAGAGAAAAGCAGTCAACTGGATGTAACATTTAATCTCAACGAGAGTCTGTGGAATAAACAAGTTTACTTTACCGCCATTATTCATCTGTGTTGTAGGTGATTCACAGCAATGAACACAAGCCCCCGTCCCCCCTCTCTTTTTTCCCCTAAAGGTTATGACAGCATCAGAGAGCAGGGATGCTGTTTGCTGGCTGTCAGAAACAGAGAGGAGAGGATAATGGGCTGTGATCTCTCACCCCTCTTCCTGGGCCTGTTTGTAAGCTGTGTGTACAAGGCGTATTTGGGATGCAGCATCTGCCACAAGCCCAGGGAAACCAGAGACCTTTAAGACACAGAGGGCCTTTATCCAGAGGAGCCTCTCCAGCAGGGGGGGCAGGGAGGCAGGAAGAAGAACTTCTGACCTCAACCCAACTGTCAAAGTGAAGAGATGTCATTTTGACTTGTCAGTGGCATAATGTTCTGACACTGTTTTAAAAAGGAAGGTAAAATTGTTATCCAAAGACAGCCTAATTTCACTATTAATCCGGTGCGTGATGATTTCCTGTTCTACTGCCTCTCATGACTGTAAAAAGACTGATTGACATTATTACTGACATTATCCAGGACCTTTTTTGTCTGATGTCCTATCAGATAAGCTCAAGTACCCCTTCATGGACGCCAACCATGATGTTCCAAACGCTTTGATTTCACGTGCATTTATTTGGGATGCTATTTAACACAATACATTTTATAAAAGTATCCTTAATTGTGTGTCAGATACTAAATTTTTTTAGTAGGTTTGGAAAAAAATGCATTTGTATGACTACCACTTGGAATGGCAAAAGCTGAACGTTGGACCATTTTCCATTACTTTCAGCGATTTATTTGGACTTCTGTGCTCACCGTTTAACTAGTTTTACACACTCTCAAACGCAACATGTGGTGTTTAGTTAGTTGTTGTAACTGTCAGGTTTTAGGGAGATGTGTCTTGTGCAGTTGGCTCATTGTAGCTGGTAGTGTATTGGTTGTGACTATAGTAAAGATTAGCTTCACACCAATTTATAATCATGTTTATTTTCTTCCTAAATACAAATATGTGGACATGTCTACATTGTTTCTGCCAAATCATAATTTAAATTTTAACTCCAACCCTTTCCATGTATTCAATTCAATTCACTTAAATTTATTTTTGTATAGCGTCAAATCACAACAGAAGTTATCTCAAGACGCTTTATATATAGAGCAGGTCTTAGACCGTACACCATGTATGCCCGTTAACTGCAGAAATACCCCCTGGAATACAAATCCCTTTGGTTGGGAATCCCTGTCCTGAGTATTCCATGGTGTACTTTCTGATATTACAATATTTATATGGTAAATTGAATTAAAAATTAAAAATTATTTCATTAAGCGAGCTTAAAAATATTTTTGGTGGAGTCTTCGTCATTGCCGGGAATTTGCTATTGCAAGGTACGAGCACTTGCCGCACCTTAGCTTGATTCTATTGTTGATTTTATTAATAAAATGGAGATTACATAGCAGGCATGATATAAAAAAAAAAACTGTGTGGAAGTCACCAGTTAAATCAAGGATGCACATATGGTTCCAGACAGTTTTGTGACCTCCCTCTAATAATTTAATTAGCACATTGACCAAATAAAATTTTGTCAGCCATCCGGTATTAATCTAAATGTATTTTATCTATAACGCTGAGATTAAAAGCTTATGTTTGGTCTGGGAAACAGCAGTTGACAATAGATTCTCTCTACACGGTCTATTCAGTAGCTGATTTGGAGCTTTTGATCCTATCACACGGTCTTCCTGAAGTAAGCTCTTGTTTAAATAAATCCTTAAAGGGCAACTCCATCTGCTGAGGAAGATGGTGTGATAGGATTGAAAGCTCCAGAGCTGCTACTGAAGGGACCTTGTGGAATCGCTACTGTGACATCAAATTAAATATCAAGTATCATCCGGGCCTGATCTGAATGTAGTGCATTTTAAAAATGTTGTTAGTATAAGCTAACTTCAATGGTTTCTAGCAAATTATGCAAACATGCACATCGAATGAACTAATGATTTGTTCTTAGACTATTAATAGTCTTTTTTTCATATTTAGGTTTTCCTGGTCCATGATGTATGATTTCACAAATTGACAAGTATTACCATTTAAAATCGTTATTATATTCATGCTTGACAAACTCCAATTTGAGGCTCATATGTATCCCAGTGTTGATGGGAAAAAAACAGTTTAAGGTGTGCCGGTGCATGCCGTGTGTTAAGGAGCAGGTGTGTGTCTCTCCTGTGTATCGTAGCAGGTCTGTATTATGGGGGGCTTTTGCTGCTGCTGCTGCTGCTGAGGGATGTCCTCATTCATGCAGCTAACTAACGAGTCCCTCAGGCCCAGACTGAAACCAGCAGTGCAGCAGACTAACAGCATTACCATGACAAAGGTCTGTGGTCGGATGCAGTACGATAAAGGCATGGTAGAGACAGAAAGACACCCCCTTATTTCATACACACATTGGGGGTCAGACTAAAGCTCTTTTCTAAAGCGTTTGGGCTTTCGTGACGTGATAAGACATGCCTGTGCATCTTACACGTCAGTCCCCGGGGAAACAGGGGCTTCAAACGAAGACAAAATGTAACATGGATTCTTTTTTTTAAACTAAGAAGAACGTCCTCTGCTGCAGAATGTTTTCTCTTCCTGAGATCAGTTAAGTTTTTTTCAGAGGTCACACGGGTTCAAACACAGATCGTATTTCGTCTCTTGGCCCTTCTTAACCACACAATCAATTAATGGCTCAAACATTCAGTCGGGACAATGGAACACATCTACTTCAATAGACCATATAACTAAATCAATCAAAACCAATTTTTACTATAACAATAAAAACATCAAACCCTCTCGATCCCTTTGTGTAATTGATTCACAGCTCATTGAAGAAGGCCCAGTCACCCTTCACTAAGGATATTTAAATAAATTATTACCTCGCCATCTCGTTGCACTACGGAGCTGGAACATGTTCACGTTTTGTGCTGGAATGGCTTTCGGTTGGTGCCGTACAATAGATCAAGCTCAATGAAAATGTCTCTTATCTAAAGGCTGAATTCATTCTTTCAGTGCCGATGAACAATGTCCCAAAAGATAAGACGTAATGTTACTGTTTCATTTGTTCCATTGTACAAATTAGCAATATTCAATCAGCAAAGTCAGAGTTCTAGTAATGCAAACATTTCTCACAGGCTGCTTCGGAGATAGGCGTAATCTATCTCTATCTATCTTGAGTTAGACCTGGTGGGAGGAACCTAAGCACAACAGGTTTAACAGCCAATTAGAAAAGGTACCTGACATAAGCAAGGCTAGTGCTAAGGTTAGCTTGTTAGCAAACTTCCTGACCTGCCCTGACCACAAATGCTTTTGATGAAGTTTAATCCAACTGGTAACCATTTCTGGCTGCACTGACTGACAAATCTTTGTTCAAATATTGGTATAAATGGGTGTCTGACAAAATCTACAGTTGGTGTTCAATAAATGCCTCCATAGTCCGATCTGAGTGCTCTTACCATAAAGATCCTGCTTTTCTTTTGTCCTGCCCGCTTGCCCCTTCCTCCCATCTGAGTCTAATGTCTTTTCAGCGTGTGTGCTCATGTGTGCAGTGAGGGCCTCCAGTGCCAAGCTCTCCTCTAGCCTGCATGGCTGTCCGTGGCCAGGCACAATGGGAGCCTGATTCCCCAGCCCCGCTGTCCCCCTGTGGCCTAAAGAAGTCTCCCTGCAGGAGTGGAGGAGGACCACCTCAGTAACCGTCTGAGTATGTCGGACTATAAAAAACCTCCACAATGCCTTTCCTCTTTCCCGTAATGCTCAATTAACTTCCTCACCAGCATGACTCATTGGTTCACTTTCACTTTTGCTCTCCTTTTACCAACATATTCTTAGACACAGGTGCCAGTTTTACTACCGTTGGAATTGGATAATATCTTAATCTGAATTTATCTCCACAGGGGAAAAAAGATGTTGCAGTAGATAATGCAATAGGGTGTTATAATTACAGGATGCTTCATGGGAAAATTGAATGGAAACAGAAAATATTTTGTGAAAAAAAACAATATAAACATCCAACATATCCATAGATGCATTCCATCACAGGTACAGTAAATTGTTATCTAAGATAAAACATTAGACAGCATTTTTCTCCATGATCATGGATTCTAAAGCATCTCAGTTACGCATGCCTGCCCTGCACCATGGGGACGGGGGATTACATGAATGAGAAGGTTGAACGCAACTCACTGACTTCGTTTGGAGTCAGATTCCTCCCTACCCACGCAATGACAGTTGAACCAACATTTGGTAGTGCATGTTCTCTTTGTTTACTACGGAAGATTTAAAGCATTTACAAGTGGAGTCCTTGTATCTTCTAGAACAATTGAAAATGCCTTGAAAACGTAGTATTTTCAGTTTGTTTGTTCACTGTCTCACCTCATAAGGGGCCACTGTAATCCTTCTGGGTTTTATAGCCATGCTAATGATGTGACTCTACAGATGGCAATGTAAGGCTGCCTGTCGGTTGGTCCACCACTGTGGTCCATATTGGAATATCTCAACAACTATTGGCTGGAAAATTTGGTAGCGATATCTCAGGTCCCAGAGGATGAAGCCCACTGACTTTTCAAACACACCACCACGAGGTTGACATTTGCAGTTGTGGGTGGAATGTTTCGAACAAAATATTGCCATGAAACTTTGTAGAGACATTAATGTTCTGCACAAGATAAACTTCTCTACTAGCAACATCTTCAAGTCTTTATATTTTCTGAAATACCTGCGAAACTAATGACATTCCCACCAGCCTCAGCTGTACTTTATATTTAATGCTAATCAGCTAAACTGGATCAACATAGTAAACACAAGACCTGCTTAGCATCAGCATGTTAGCACTGTTATTGTGAACATGTTAGCATGCTGACATTAGCATTCAGCTACTAGATGATAATGCGATGTTGTTGCATTGTGTCCCAGTGTGGTGAGATCATAAGGCCCCGCGTGTGTCTTTAGCCTTCAGAACAACTGTAGTGGACAGACATACACAATGAGAGACAGAGAGAGAGAGAGAGAGAGAGAGAGAGAGAGAGAGAGAGGGGACATGGCAGATGGATTTCTTTTCATGTAGACTAGCTTGGCAGGATGCACAGAGGGTAAAACTCCCTTTGTATGATATATTGTACCAGCAGTTACAAAGGTAGAGATAATATGATAAGAAAATATAATAAAAACACTTTTTTAACCAAGCCTGATGATTACAGACTGAAGTGTCCAATGTCTGATCATATTCAGTAACTTGAAATGTCACCGTGGGAAAAAAAAAAGTTCTGTTGCCACCTCATGTAGAGGATTGGATTAAAGACATGCAGTGTTTTTCTGACAACTTTAACATAAGATATGGTGAAACAGGCAGAGAGACAACAGACGGTGGACAGGCAGTAAACCCAACTAACCCTGGGGTCCAGAGGAGGCAGCCTCATCTCCATGCTCTTCAGCCACTCTCTCAGGGCTACGATTTGACCCCTGAACTCACACTGCCATTGACTCAAGTCCTCCACGTCCCTCCTAAAAAAGAGGAGAGTGTAAGAGGTTATATTGATCATCTTTTACGATCAAATATCTTAAACATATAGTCAGTAAAATGAGGTACATACACTGAAAAGGATCATCTAAATCAAGACAAATGTTGATAATCACCTTATTATTAATTTGTTTATAAAGAGAAAGATTAGGAATGTGTTTTCCTGATTCCTGATTTTTTTGTACTGTCTCCAGCTTTTAGTTTGTTGTGTCATATCATGAGCAGCATACACTATAAATGTACATAACACTTATAGTGAAACAGTGTATTTGTGGAATAACTGTAGAACTTTACTGTTGAAATTTGAATGATTATGATGGCAGGAAGCAGACAATTGGGGAAAGAGGCACAAAAGCAAAGTCAGGACCTGTACTAGAACAGGAAGAGGTAAAACAAAGCCTTCAAGAGTCATTATTCTTATCAAAGGATAATATGACCAGAGCTTGGAAACATATCTCATTAGGGAGGCATCTGCTCTCTCTCTCTCTCTCTCTGCCCTCTGGATTGGAACTGTAGTTTTCTTGTTTCAGTATGTTTCATTTAGATGTGTTACAGTGTGCTCACTTCACAATTCATAGCTCTGTCTTTGTGTTTCTGGCGAATGCAGACGCACCGGTCTACAAAGCTGATACAATTGAGCAACTGTCGTCACAGGCTGCGTGTTTTCTTTTAATCTGACTGTTGGTGGCCACTTTCAATCATACTCACTTGGATTACAATAGTTGCTTCAGAATAAATTAAATTTAGTAGCTGTTTTGAACCATTAATGGTTATATTGGACATAATCTGAAACTCCTCTGTAATGTTAATAATTTGTCAGTTAATCAACAAGAATGAATGACAATCGTATACATTAGCATACCCATATCTCTGATCCTGTGATGTAGGTGTTGGTGATTCAAACACAGCGAATCCTTTATCCTGCAAGAGACCATTGGAGAAAACAAAATAATCTTCACAATCTCGTGTCTTGCTTATTTTTATAGCATTTTCAGATGCTTGAGCAGCTGTTTATTACTGTATATACAGGATATGGTGATGCAAGTGTTTGTACACTCTCTTCTGTGTCTTCTTACCTCCCTGTCTGCAGCCTCTGATGCAGGCAGAGCTGGGAGGGAAAGGGTCAGATCAGAGTAGTCAAGGGAGCTGAGTGAAGAATTCTGGGAGGTGAATGCCCCATTTCTTCTGTTGGCAGGCTCCTCCATCAGACCCAGTGGCTAATGTTGGCATATAGAGCAAAACATATGTATTGCATCTGGTATAAAGGAATTGGGTGTAAATCCACATGCATACCAGTAATGTCCAATGGGGTGTTAATTGATGATCTAAATAGTTTCTTTTAAACCCTGATCAGAACACATTTCTGGGCGCTAGAACACATTTCTGGGCGCTAAAACAGGTATTATTGGTAGTATTGTATAATCATCAGCCTTCAAAAACGTAGTCAGACCCTCATTAATCTGACAAATACCTAATCATTGTAGTAACAATAGACCTCAGTGGGTTCATAAATATGATCACCTGTTTCACTGGTCTCATTGGGGATGAGTGTAGGTCAGTCTAACACTGCCCTCATGTGGTCAACTACTGCTTTTTCTAGAGGGAATATTCATACCACTGGGATCAAGCTACTAAGTTGATTTAACACTATTTAATCAACAAAGAGGTAAAGAAGCTAAACATTGGAAAATCGTGGTATTACCCAGTTCATACACATTATGTGCAAGACATCAAGCTCTTCCTTTTCTTTGTATATTTCTCCTGTAATAACATAAACAGGGTTCCCACTCTCTAACTGATAAAGCCTGAAGAACCAATAACACAAATAGTAGCCTACAATTTGTCCTACTGACAGGGTGAACTTTTAATAATGTTACTTAACTAAATGTACAATTCAAAGTTAGAGAGTCGACGTCACTAGGATTATCAACTGCCACCGACTCTCATCACACCATACATTACTTTAGCCCCTTTACTAAGTGGAGTCTTTAATGAGGCTAATCACACTCAATATTAGCTACCACTACAAAAGTTAGCTAGCTAGCTAGCCAGCCATTTAAAGGTCCCATATCGTGCTCATTTTCAGGATCATACTTGTATTTTGTGTTTCTACTAGAACATGTTAACATGCTGTAATGTTAAATAAAACCTTTATTTTCCTCATACTGTCGGCCTGAATATGCCTGTATTTACCCTCTGTCTGAAACGCTCCGTTTTAGCGAATTTTGACGGAATTGCAACAGAATTGCATTGCTAGGCAACAGCTTGGCACACAACTCAACACAAGATTTTCCTGGACATATTTATCCCTCATTTTCCATGTTTTTTCAATGACTGCAAAATTGGTCAACTGTTTTCGAGGATGCGTGGGAACCCTGATATCAAACTAGCTGCTTTTCCTATGTAACTTTCAGCAGCACTGAAAAACATATTCTACTCTAAAAATAGCTTCAGATGCACAGATATTGATGTATGATTGACAAGAGGGCTTCTTCAGAGCATATTTATTTACAACATAGTGTTAATGTTCAAAACATACAACAGAATCCACTCACCACATTTCAAAGTAAAATCTGCCCCATAAGCAAAACAAACCAGTTAGTTTGTAAATGGATATATTGCTAAAAATATAAATCAGCACAGCTACATCTGCAGTTGTCTTTATTTTACATTAATATTTTCCCCCAAAACATCCTTTGTAAGGTTAGTAAAACATGCAAGGCAAATTCATGTTATATTAAAAACTTGATGAAAACAAAATAAAAAGATTTACAGAGGTAAAACACTTTATAGAGATACATAACAGAAATACTTGCTGCGGAAAAAATAAGTTTAAGCAAAATAAAGCTTCAAGCTCTTTTTCAGTTTGCAAAGGAAATCTGTGGCAAAATGTCAACTGAAATGAGTTAATTTGATATAATACATACATTCATGCAATGTAGTGCTGTATCGAACATGTCAATTCTCCAAATGTATTTTTTTTTAGCACTTTGGTAGGACTGAATTTACAGAGAGAGAGATGATACAAAAATATATTCAGTGGATTTAAGAGCAGCTGAATGAAGATGTGCTGGTCTACCACTACAGTTAATCCCAATTTAAATGAAAGAATATGCAGATGTGTGTATGATTTGGGAGTGTTCTTTAAAAAAAACAAAAAAAAACAGGGTATGACAAGACAAATATGACTAATAGCATTCAAGTAATAAATATATGAAAAAAGGTAATGAATGAAGAGTGTTCCTAGAAAGGTATCCCAAGATGATTTCAGGTTGACTCAGCCCCAGCCTTCTTCAAATGTGATGTGCAATGGAAGAAAAAGACATACTCAATGGCAGATCTAGAAATAAAAGAAAAATAACTACGAATTAAAATCAAAACATACTAAACCATGCAGCGGGAAAAAATATAAATTAAATAAAAATTGCAGAACTTGCAAAAAGCTTGGCAAATGAAATGAAAATGACATAATGTTTTCAAAAACAGTTATACACTGTACCTGTGTAACTGCGTGAGGATGACATGGACTCGCAAATCCATCCAAGTCGAGGGGATTGTATGCTCCGGCCAACTGAGTATCTGTTCTGAGGGACTGTGGAAAAACAAGATGATAAAAAAAAAACTGTCAATCAGCAGTAATGACAATTTTTAATAGAAAGTGTTCACCATGGTAGTGTGTGGGATAGGGAA
Source organism: Sebastes fasciatus (assembly GCF_043250625.1). Taxonomy (NCBI): domain Eukaryota; kingdom Metazoa; phylum Chordata; class Actinopteri; order Perciformes; family Sebastidae; genus Sebastes; species Sebastes fasciatus. The sequence goes on along the minus strand of NC_133806.1, from coordinate 31,455,463 downwards.
AAAATGGCATAAATAAAGAACATAATCTAGGCTCTGAGATGAGATCAAAATCAACTGAAGAAATCAGACAACAAAACCAACATAAGGAAAACCAAATTTCAACTTACAAGAACCAAAATAACAGGATGCAGGTCTGTATGGGAGAGCAGGATCAAGTCTGACATCATCTTGGGATTAACCAGGAACACTCGACTGATGGTGAATACATAGAATCTAAAACTTGTGTAAAACAATGGCGTAATGAACCCTAAAGATGCAAAAGTCCACTAAATATAAATGGGCATAAGTACAAAATAACAGACAGATGTGAAGCTGGTTTCAGAATAGTCTGCATAATTTTAATTCTGGCATGTCTTCTCATGGTTGTACTCCTGTAGTGTCTCATTTTATAGTGTCTCACAGGTGTATTCTTGCTGGGTATATTATTTAGTTACCCAGGCAACATTTAACATAAAAACATAACACAACATCTGTCCATACTCTATACAAACATTCAGAAAGGTGAAGGCATCTATGTATTTTAGGAGCGGTTAAAAACATTAGAACTAAGTTGACATACGGTATCTCATTAAGCAGGACTGTCGAAAAAGATAAAAAATAGACAAATATCCTTGAATTTCAAAGGAATACTGGAAAAATATCTCTGTTTGACATACATACAGTATATATTAGTTTCAGAAAGCAAGTATACACCTTTTTAACAAGTGTAAAATGAAAACTATAAATTCACTTTAAAAAAAAGCAGAAATGTCATGCTTTGCTTTGAAAAATATAAACTGACTTGGTAATTAGTACTAAAGAAAAATAATATTTTATATATCTAGCAATTCTTGCTTATGTTTCCATATATGAGGCACATGTTTAGACATCTGTTATAGATGGAAAACAAATCAATAGCCTAGGCAATTCTTGATGTGACCACATGCAGGGCAGAATAAATAAATTATATTTTCTTTGTTACTGTAACTAGTTTTTCCTATGAAAATGCAACTGTAAAGTGCCTTAGAATTGTTGGTTCTTAGACACTTGGGTTATTGTTAGAAACAGAGCTAGCTAATCAGTATTTGCGGCCGTAGCCAGTTGAGGAGGATGTGTAAGAGGAGGATGACAGAGTCATGCTGAAGCCAGCATCAATGCTGCCTCTCCTGGAGCCTGATCGGGATCCGGTCCTTGAGCCAGTCCGGGAGCCGTAGTTGGATCCAGGGTTGCTGGCATTGTAGGGACTGTAGAGGCCTTTGCTGGATTGTGAGGAGGCCTCCAGAAGTCTTAGGCTAGTTCCTTCCTCGACCATGCTTTTGTCCATGGCATCTTTGAAGGAGATTTTCAGTTTGGTTTTTGGACATGTTAGATATCTAGAATAAGAACCGACATCTCTCAGTTTCTGGGCAGTGCGGGCATCGATTGTGCCCTTCCTGATGGATTCATCTATTGGCACTCTGCCCTCGACATCAGGCTCAATAAGTCCACCAGTCAGATATTGGACTTCAAGGAAACGCTGCCCAGCCTCATAATACAACCAGCCTTTCTTTAGAGCCTGGGAGGCAGACATCTTTACTTTAGTTCTGGGGTCTTCAAATCCATTGAATGCCTTTTGAGCCAGGTTGAGGCGATCGACCATGATTTTATCCACAAGACCTTTTTCTGTAGCCTCAATGACTGGGAATCTCTCTCCAGTTACGGGGTCAATTATTCCTCCTGTGCAGGCTTGGGCCTCCAACAATCTTTGGCCACTGATGTTATCTATCAGGTTTCTGTGTATGGCCTCAGTGACAGACACCTTCTCCAGCGTGTCTATGTCCAATATTCCAGCTATGGGACCAGTCTCCTCTGCTGGGTCATTCCATATGACTGCAGGTGCTTTAATGGTGGGTATGGGGCTCATGGGAGAGGAGTAGGTGGAACCAGTGGTGGAACCAAAGGAGGATGTGCGTGAGCGGAAGCCTCCCATGCTTCCAGAGAGCATGTCAGCAAATTCTGTGATGGAGAGGTTTCCAGATCGGTATGAATCAAGGGCTTTCTGGTCAATGAGGCTACGAGTAAGAGCATCATCAACGTCGTACTGTCTCCCTGACCTCCTGTCAATGATGATGGATTTGGAAGTACCATCAGAGGAGGTCATTGTGATCTCTTCCCATTCGCACTCCTGCTCAGCAAGCTCCAGGTAGGTTTGGTGGTCAATGAGTCCCTTTCTGTAGGCCTCGTACACAGTCATTTCTTTGCCAGTCTCCGGGTCTACGATGACAACTCTGCGTTTACGAACTGAGGATTTGGAGGAGGTCTTCCTTTCCCGCTTCTTTTCTTTCAATAGTAGGAGCACCAGCCCAGTGTCGGGATCAGTGATACACCTCTCCATGAGCCCGAGGTAGGTTAGGTTTTCCTCAGTGTTGGGATCAAAGAAGCCTTTAGTGTCATCAGATGGGTCTGTCAAGATCTCATTCATTTCCTCATCAAAGAAGCCACGTTTGTAGGCCATCTCAACTGGCAGTCGGTGACTTTCCTCTGGGTCAATGATTCCACCGGTGGCAATCTGGGCTTCCAGGAGACGGATACCATGATCTTTCAAGATGAGCCCCTTCTGCATCGCCTGGAACAGGGAGATTGTCGTGCCTGAATACGGATCTCTATATCCTGTCACTGCACGTTCAGCAGAGAGGAGCTTGTCTTTGAATTCGGGTCCTACGATTCCCATTCTCACTGCTTCATTGACAGTCAGTTTGAGGTTTTTGATTGGATCAATGACATATCCTGTGGATGCCTGTGCCTCAAGGAGTTCAAACGCTGTGCCTGGCCTAATCATGTTTTTCTTCATGGCCTGGTAAATTGATAGACGATCCTTTGTAGACTCTACAAATACACCAGCAATACAGCTTGTGCCCTCAAGGTACCTTGATAGTTTAGCGCTAACCTCCTCCACTGAGATAGTACCGTTATACAGTGCAGTGACAGTCTCCTGGTCAATAATATTACAGCGGATCAGCTCCTCGATTGTGATCTGTTTCCTCAGACCCTTGAACATCAGCCTCTTGTCTCCCAGGACGAGTAGGCGTAACCCACCATCTAACTTGCATGTCCTGAGCAGCTGTGCATACGACAGCTTCTCGTCAGTGACAGGGTCAACAAATCCTTTAACACTGTCAGTCAGCTTCTCGTTGATTTCCTTGTTGATGTAACCTCTTTGCATGGCAATGTCTGCTGGCAGATGGATCTGGAATTCAGGATCAATAATACCACCAGTGGCGGTTTGTGCCTCTAACATTTTCAGAGCATAATCCTCTGGAACAAGACCCTTTTTCATGGCCTGGAAGAGAGATATGGGTTTACCACTGTATGGATCTTTGTATCCTGTGACTGCTCTCTCAGCTGACAGAAGTCTGTCATGGATCTCAGGGCCGACAACACCCTTACGAACAGCTTCGTCAACCGTGAGCGTTTCATTTTTGACTGGATCGACAATGAATCCTGTTGCAGCTTGTGCTTCTAGGAGGCTGAGGGCTTGTTCTGGTTTCAAGAAATCTCTCTTCATTGCTTGGTATATGCTTATCTTGGAGCTTGAGTCTGTTGTGACCCCGGCAACACAGCCTGTGCCATAGAGATACTGTTTCACACTGGTCATCTCCATTATATCACGGATGTCCCTCGTGCCCCGTTTAAGGAGGTTGTATGTCTCCAAGTCAATGATGCGGGCATTGTAGAGCTCCTCAATTGTTATTCTTCTCCTGATAGTCGTACATGACGGTGGACTATCATGTCTGACGATCTCTCTCTGCTCCATGATCTCAATAATAATGATGATCATCCGCTCTTTTGTGATTTTACCAGAGCGATATTCATCTATGAGCTTCTGCCTCTCTTGCTCCGGAAGTAAATTGGAGTTCATGATTTCCCACAGATTCACTGGTTTATCAGCAAGACCCTCGATTGGAATGTCAATCTGAGTGCCTGTCAGGTCACTCTGTGTTTGTTCCTCTGTGTAGAGGTATGTCTTCTCCACAACAGTTGGAGACTGAGGCTTGGAGAGTGGAAGGATCCACAGGCCTGTCTCTGGATCTCTGTGGCACTTGTCTTTAAGCTGTTTGTAGGTGACTTTTTCATCAGTTTCTGGGTCTGAGAAAGCCTTGTTATCATCAGAGGGTTCAGACAGAGTCTTGGCAGTTTCTTTGCCGAAAATGTTCTTCTGATATGCAACATCAGTTGGGACACGGTGGCTGTTTACAGGGTCAATGATTCCTCCACTGACCATTTGTGCCTCTATCAGTGGCATGCCATGCTCTTTTGGGATGAGCTCTTTTTGCACTGCTTCAAAGAGGGAGATTTTGTTGCCAGTGAATGGATCTTTATAGCCAGTGACAGCCTTTTCTGCAGAGAGAAGTTTTTCATGTAGCTCTGGACCAACAAGACCTGACTTCACTGCCTCATCTACTGTCAGGCACTGGTTCCTCACTGGATCTACGAGGAACCCAGTGGCAGCCTGGCTCTCAAGAAGTGAAAGACCTGTGTCATGTCTGAGGAGCTTTTTCTTCATAGCATGATAAATGCTTATTTTCTCTTTGGTTGGCTCCAGGTAGATGCCAGCGATGCTCTCAGAGCCCTGGAGGTATTTATTGACATTGGGATTCTCACTGACTTGCTTAGGTGTTGTTTTGCCTTGTTGAAGGAGGTCAAAGGTTGGTTTATCAATGATTTTGGACTCATACAGAGAGCCTGCTGGGACAGGAGCTCTAAGTCCCTTGAAGCTGGACTGTTCTTGCTTCTTGGCCTCTCTCTCATCTACAATTGTGACGACAATCTTGGTTATCCTTTCAATTGTAATCTTTCCTGACCTAAACTGTCTGAGCAGGTCAAGCCTTTGTTCCTCAGTGAGATATTCTGAGTTGATGATTTCCCAGATGGTCATCTTCCGGCCCTTAAATGGTCCAGAGTCAAGCTCCACAGTTGCCTGAGTCATAGCCTCCTTTGTCTGGGAATCGGTGTATGTTGGCTCCTCCTTTGCATTGATTGCTTCATCAGAAAGAGGCAGAAGCTCGAGACCAGTTTTTGTGTCAGTGACACATCTCTTAAAGAGCTGTGAGTATGTGACATTTTCTTTTGTGTTGGGGTCAAAGAAGCATTTAGTTTCATCAGTAGGGCTGTTAAGAATCTGTTTCATTTCGTCATCAAAATAATTTCTCTTGCAGGCCACATCATGAGGAATGAAATGGCTCTTCACTGGATCAATGATACCACCGGTGGTCATTTGGGCATCGAGCAGTCGGATTCCTTGTTCTTTAGGTATCAGATCTTTTTTCATTGCTTGGAACAGAGATACAGTCTTTCCAGTATAAGGATCTTTGTAACCTGTAACAGCTCGCTCTGCAGACAGGAGTTTTTCATGCAGCTCAGGACCAACAACACCTGCTTTGACGGCTTCATCAACAGTGTACCTCTGATTATTAATGGGATCGACCACATAGCCTGTTCCTGCTTGGGCTTCAAGCATATGCAAGGCAGGCCCTGCCCTCATCATGTCTTTCTTCATAGCTTGATAGAAGGACATTGTCTCCTTGGATGAGTCGATAACTACACCTGCAATGCAGTCTGTACCCTTCAGTGCTTTGTGGACAGGCTCCATTTCAGACACCTCTTTGACTGTCTTATTGCCCTTGTGCAATTTGTTGAAGAGGTCTTTATCAATGATTTTGGATTCCAGGAGTTCAGTGGCTGTGACAGGTGCTCTCAGACCATCAAAGGTGATCTCGTTCTTCTTCTCTTTGTCCTCTGCCAGGGTGATGACAATCTTAACGATTTTTTCGATTGTGATTTTGCCCGTCTTGTATTGACGGAGAAGGTCCTTCTTCTGGTCCTCAGAGAAGTACTCGGAATTGATTATTTCCCAAATGGTGACAGTCTTTCCCTTGAATCGTCCAAAAGGCACAGACACAGTTGTTTTGCTGAACACGTCCTTGGTCTCCTCCTCTGTGTATATACTTGAGCACTGAGCTGCTTTGTCTGTGATCGGCAGGAGTAGCAGACTCGTGTCAGGGTCTGTAGTGCATCTCGCCATCAGCTCAGAATATGTCAAAGGTTCCTGAGTGCTGGGGTCAAAGTATCCCTTTGTGTCATCTGACGGTTTCTTCATAATCTTACTCATTTCTGCATCATATAGTTTCTGTTTGTAGGCTATTTCATTGGGTACACGGTGGCTATTGATAGGGTCGACGATGCCACCAGTTGCAAGCTGAGCCTCAAGGACTCTGATGGCATCATCACGTTCAATCAGACCCTTCTTCATAGCTTCAAAGACAGAGATCTTCCCGCCAGTGTATGGATCTTTGTAGCCAATAACTGCCCTCTCCGCTGAAAGCATTTTGTTGTGCAGTTCAGGGCCGATCAGGTCTTCCTTGACAGCTTCATTAACAGAAAGTTTCTGGTTCTTAATAGGGTCTAACATGTAACCTGTGGCTGCTTGGGCTTCAAGAAGGATCATGGCTGTGCCTGGAGTAATCTTCTTCTCTTTTGATGCTTGATAGATTGACATTTTTTGATTAGATGGTGTCAAAATGCCAGCAATGCCGTTCTTTCCTTTAAGAGTTGCTTTTAGTTTTTCAGTCTCACCAAGCTCTTGAACAGTGGTTTTGCCTTGTTTTAGCTTGTCAAAGTCCTTCTTGGATAAAAGGCCGACGTCATGAAGTCTCTGTGCAGGTACCTTATTACGGATGCCGTCAAAAGCCAAGGGATCTGGTTTCTTCTCCACACTGTCTACCGCATCACCGGCATTTTGGCCATTGAAAACTGTCTCTGTTGGCTGAACCTTTTTAACTTGGATGGGCTCAGGGTCTTTCTGTGCTTCCTCAAGCTGATGCAGTTTGTCGCGCAATTTCTGGTTCTCTGCTGCAAGGATCCTTTCCTGCTCTAGTCTCTTCCTCTCTAGTTCCTGCATTTCTTTTTGCTTGTTGAGCATCTCTTTCTCAGCCTCTTTCTGCTTATTGAGGGCCTCATCCATGGTGGCGTGGAGTTTCTTCTTCTCCTCCTCCATCTGCTGTCTCTGGCGGTCCTGTTCATCTTTGAGAGCTTTGGCCTTTTTGACTTCCTCTTCAAACTGGCTCTCCAGCCTCTTTTTCTCATCTTCAATTAGCTTCTCCTTTGTCAAAAGCTTCTCCTTTTCTGTCAGGAATGTCTGCTGGAGCATGATCTTCTCTTGCTCAATTTGTTTCTGCTGTGCATCAGCCATCTGATGAAAAAATAGAAAACACAAGTTACAATCGGTATATAGGTGAGGCACAAATATTCTGCACACATTTTTTTTATCTCAATTGTTTATTTAATTTGTAATAGATACAATTTGTACAATGCACTCTGCTTATGGAGATAAAATAATCCGTAATTGAAATTATATGTGTACTTTTCTGCAGTTGTTTTTAGGATTATCATTTAAATTTGATTGTTCAGTATTTTTCCAAATGTACTGGTGTCTTCACCATCCTTGTTTAAAGATTCAAGATAATAAATTGTTGTATTGATGTAAATTTTTTGTATTTACTCCTACATTATAGTAGTCCAGAACAACCATGAGAATGACTATCCTCAACTATTAAAAAATTAAGAGCAAAAAATGTAATTCATTTTGAATAAATTGTCACAATCCCTTTTTTAAGAAACATTTTGATGTGAATGTCCTGCTTAAAAGAATTTGGACAGAACATTATCTGCATGGACACGATTATTGCCGTCTTGGAATTGATTATCACCTTCAACTCATCGTATATGTAACATATATGTAATGATACACACAATTCACTATCTTCATTCTAAAAATATATTGATTACAAAAGTAAAATTAAAATAATCACGCTCCAGGTAATTTTGTACTTGGAGTGGACTTTGTAACCTCATATAATGAATCTGCAAAACTAAGTAAAGTAAGTCCAAAATACTAGATTCCTATTTGTAAGAACTTGTTTGTGGCTCTGCTTATCAAGAGGTCGCACTGGACTGAAATAGCATTACAAAGGACCCTGAACATTTAAAAAAAAAAAAATAGGGTACTCTACGGTGGCCCTGAAGCTCAACACACTGCAAATTAAGAAAACAAATGCAACTCATTTTGCCTCATTTTAAACCATTAATCAAACAATCTGCAATTTATTTTTTGTCCTTGAATGTTATTTGGTGACAATTCTGAAAGAAACTATAGCCAGCTAACATAGCCTGTTACACTTAATTGTGTGTATTTCGTCAGATTATTTGAAAAAACTTAACTTCCTTTTAGCTAATTTTCCAACACCTCTGAGCCAACTTCAATAACTTCATAAGCCAAAAACCATGGTAACAACATACGTGTCCCAGCATTGTGCATCACTTTGTAGTGTCCCCTGGAAACAGTTTCCGTTGTGTTGTGTGCTACTTGTAGCGAGTTTAAGTATTTGGTTGTATTTTGTCTATTTGGTTATTTTTTTCTAAATGCATGTGTTGTCAAATTGTTGAAGATGTTTTCTTCATTTGCTTGTATTTGGTCTATTTGCCTGTGTTTTCTTAATGTGCTGTGTGTTGAGCTCTCAGGGTCACCATAGTACGCTGCCTGGAAGTGTTTCAAATCGGTTGAGAAAAGTCACTGACACGGTCAATCTGGATTATGATGATCTAGATTCGAGTCTATAGTTTTTGTATAAATATGGAAAGCTTTTACAAACTGACAATTAAATGATAAGATTTTCTGCTAAATTGTGGAAACAATAAATTGACGAATGCCATGACGCTATTTTGCTGGCTCTCAAATGTTTGGATTGTACAGTTTTTGTGTTATTTCATGTGTTGTAACAGTGAATCTTGCATAGCAATTTAGTGCTAACTATTGGATAACAGTAATTGTATTTCACATGTTGGTTAAACTCTAAGGTGTTTCATATTTTAAATCGCAAGGGACAGAATATAGGATGACACGTCATGTGATACTTAGTTTATGAGGGATTATACCCTCAGATCTGTATGATACACAGTTTGCATGGACTCTGGGATGGTACCCTTTCAAATAGTTAAACATTAAAGGAATACTCCACTGTTTTTCAACTTTACCTTTGTGTATTCTAATGATTCTAATGATCAGACCAACAATGCTCCCAAATTCAGTGCATGGCATATGCTGTAGCACTTCTCCCCTCTTCCACTAGGGGTGATGGATAAACCAAGGGGTTGGGGTTGTGGATGAAGCCAACATACACTTGTCAAAAAGGAAGTAATGTCTGTTGAATGCCTTTTGGGTCAACTGATGCACACCTATAGTGCATATCATGGTCATGACAGATGGAGGGCTCAATAGGTATGGTGACAAATGATTTAGCATGTCAATGTTGGTGACAGAGTTTTGCTTGCCAAATACATACAGTATATCTGGTGGGGTGGAGTCCTGTTAGGTGAGGTGTCTGCATATCTTAACACAGCATTCACGATGAATACTGGGTATTGTTACAAACGGGAGAGTGACTGTAGTGTTCGAATGTATCTTTTTATCCTGTAATTACAGCTTTGGCTACCATCCAGAATAAATGCAGTGGAACGTTGATATAAAACTCATTGAGCACTGGCATACATTTTCCTAGAAGTTCAGGTTCTAGTAAATCTGTGGGTGAATGAATTGTAATGCAAGGCTGTCTCTCTAATCGCTCTTAAATTGAACATTTTGGCTAAATTGCTAATGGCATATCATAATTTTAATCATTTCAGTCCGGCTTCAAATGATGTCACTTCTTCTGGAGCTGAATTGCAACTGAGTTTTGAAACTGAAAGAAATATGAAGCATGTCTCAAAATGAAGAAACATTCCAGGATATGAGGGGACATTCAGGATGTGATCTGCATGAGCACAGTGCACTGTAAAGAAAAATTAAAATCATAATTTCAAATCAAAGATATGGTTTCATGATTAGTATAATCAGAGAAGGGGATAGAGGAAATTTAAAGAAAGAAGTGTGTTAGTTTTCAAGATAGAGTTAACAATGACATAAGCTGCTCTGTTATGCCATTTTTGACACAATACCTCTTTAGATTTATTTTGAAGTTCTTCTGCCTCCTGTTTCAGTCTAGCCTTCTCCCTCTCTAGGTCTGCGATTGTGTCGCGTAAGTCGCCAGCCTCTTTGCTGGTATTTTCCACTACAGTCATATTTGCTTTGGTGGCTATCTCAGTCTCATGAAGGCGGGCAGCGATGTTATCCGCTTGTTTCTTGAATTTTTTAGCCTCCTTCTCAGCTTTGGCCTGGGCTTCACTGAGCTGAGAAACCTGAAGTTTGAGTTTTTCGGCTTCAGCTACGATCTCCAATTGCCTTTTCCTCTCTGCTTCGAGCGACCTCTGGTATTCCTCGGTTTCCTCCTCCAGGCGCTGTTGCATTAGTTGTTTATCCTCCAGCAGCTTTTGGGCCTGCTCCTGAGCCAAGTCCTTCTGTCTTTGGAGCATCTCTGCCTCAGCTTTAAGCCTAGATGCTTCCTGTATGGCCTGCATTTTCTCTTTGAGCATTTTCTCTGCAAGAGCTCGTTGCTGATTGAGGTCGTCTTCTGCCATCTGTCTCAAGCGTGCAGCCTCTTGTGATTCGACACTAAGTCTGGCAGCGTCCTCTGCAAGGTTTTTCATATTTTCAGCCTCGTCGGCGAGGAACTTCTGTGTGTTGGCTTTGTCTTTCTTGATGAGGCGCGAATTTTCCTCCTCAATTCTGGTTTTCAGTTTGAGTAGCTCCTCCATCTGGACCTTGACTTTGAACAGCTCCTCCTCCACCTGTCCCCTTTGATTGACAGCATCGTCGACCTCATCCTTCAAGCGGTGCAGCTCGTCATCCAGGAGGGATTTCTGTTCATCAGTATCATCAAGCTTCAGTTTAACCTTTGTGAGCTCTTGCTCCACTAGGAACTTCTGTTTCAGTGTTTGCTCTGCCAGTTTTTTGTGCTTTGCCATTTCGGCGTCGGCTTGTTGCTTCTGCTTGAGTGCCGAACTCTCTGCTTGTGCTCGTTTAGCAGCTTCAAATTCAGCCTCCTTCCTCAACCTCTCGGCGTCCTCCTGAGCTTTGGCTTGGTTCGCAGCTTCTTGCTCAGCGGCTGCCTTTTGCCGTTCGGCTTCCTCTGCTTGTTGGCGGAAGAGAGCTGCCTCCCTCTCTGCCTTCTCCCTAGCAGCCTCTGCCTCTTTGGCAAGCTTCTTGGCTTTCTCGTACTCTTCCTTGAGCTTCTGCTGCGTGATGCTGTCTTCCTTCTGTTGGGCAAGGACACTTTGGACTTGCTGCTCAGCTGCACTGCATTTCAGGGCTGCTTGTTGGGCGCAAACGATCTGTTTGTCTGCTTCGACGTCGGCCTCGTCTTTCTGCTTTCTGGCTTCTTCTGCTTTCTTTTTCAGACGGTCAAGCTCGTCCTGGGCGGCCTTGCGTTGTCTGCCCGCCTCTTTCTCTGCAGCAGTGATCTTCTTAACCTTTTCCTCTGCTTCCCTCCTCCTCTTCTCCTCCTCGAGGGCAAGCTTCCTTAGTTTCTCCGCTTCCTCCTCTGCTCTTAGTTTGCTTTGTTGTGTTTCCTCTGCAATGTTCTTCAGTTTGTTCAGTTCTAGCTCCAGGTCAAGTTTTCCAGATGAAGCCTTTTCAAAGTTGAGCTTCAGAATTCGGATTTCTTCTTCAACAACTCGCCTCTGTTTCAGTGTGTCGTCTACTATTGCCTTTTGTCTGTCCATTTCAGCCTCAGATGACTTTTTGAGTAGGATGATCTTTTCCTCAATCTCTTTCTTGTGCTGGTTGGCCTGGTCTTCGAGAGCTTTCCTCTGGTAAGACTCGTCCTCAGCTTGCCGCCGGAGTCTCTCGTTTTCTGCCTCCTTCTCTTTCAGGGCAATTTCAGCCTCTGTTTTTGAACGGGTGGCGTCGCTGATCGCAGTCAGTTTCTCTTTGAGAATCCTCTCAGCCTCTGCTCTCTGGCGAGCTGCCTCTTCCTCGGCGACTTGCCTCTGATGCTTGGCCTCCTCGGCGATAGCTCTAAGCCTGCTTGCTTCCTCAGCCACTTCCTTCATCTTGCTGGCTTCGGCCTCAAGAAGCTGTTTGCTCCTCTCTGTGTTGGACATGGTCTCCTTTTCTGCCTTGTACTTGAGCTGAGTGAGGACGTCCATTTCACTCCTCACTTTGGCCAGTTCATCCTCCAGCTGTTTCCTTTGTTGCTGCGCTGCAACGACTTCATTCTTCAGGCGGTAAAGTTCATCTTCGAGGAGAGATCTCTGCTGTTCTGCGTTGTCAAAGTCGGCCCTGAGCCGAATCAGTTCCTGTTCTGCAGTGAGTTTCTGCTGAGCTGTGCTCTCAGCTACCTTCCTCTGCCTCTCGAGTTCTTTCTCGGCCATTTCTTTCTGCTTCAGGGCGGACTCTTCAGCTTTCGCTCTCTTTTTGGCTTCACGCTCAGCATCCTCCTTTTGTTTCTCAGCGTCTTCTTGAGCGAGGCTCTTTTTGTGAGCTTCTTCCTCAGCCTGGAGCCTCAGACGGAGGGCCTCGTTAGCTTTTTGCCTCCACTTATCAAGCTCTTTTTCGGCCTCTTCTCTGGCATTTATCGCATCCTCCTGTTGCTTCTTGAGACGTTCCGCTTCTTGTTGCAGCTGGAGGACAGCGCCATGCTCTTGTTTGAGTGACTCTTCCAACTTGGAGGTCTTTTCCCCAAAGGAGTTTTGTGTGCTGAGGAGATCAGCTGCGGCACTCTTCTGGGCCACCGCGTAAGCGACATTGATTTGTCTGTCCTTTTCAATCTCCGCTTGCTCCACTTGCCTTGCGGCCTCCTCGGCCTGCCTCTTGAGGTTTTCGAGGTCTTCCAAAGCTTTCTGCTTTTGCCTAGAAGCTTCTTTCTCCGCCTCAGATTTGCGTTTGAGTTCCTCCTCTGCCATGCGCTTTTTCTGGGTCTCTTCATTGACTTGTTTGTGGAGCTTCGCAGCCTCTTCCTGGGCGGCCTTTCTGAGTCTCTCAGCTTCGGCTGCTCGTTCACGGAGTTGCGTGAGCTCAGATTCAGCGGTAGACTTTTGTGTTAGTGTCGTCTCAAGTTGGATCCTGATGATGTGGATTTCCTCCTCAATCTTGGTCCTGCTGTAAACAGCCTCATCCACCTGTTGGCTTTTGTTCTTGATCTGCTGCTCTGAGAGGTTTTTGAGCTCATGCAGTTCCAGCTGGATGTTGTGCTTTTGCTTCTCTGCATTTACAGCAGCGACCTCTCTCTTGCTTACTTCTTCCTGCATTCTGAGCTTCAGCTCTTGTGCCTCTTTCTCAGCTTTGGCACTGGCCTTTGCGTGAGCTGCAGCTAACTGCTTCTGTTTGTCTAACTCGGCCTGCATCTCGGCCATTTTTTTCTGCTCTTCCGCTTTGAGTTTCTTTGCAGCTTTCTGCATTAGTGGAAGCAAATGGTAAAGAAAGGATTATAAACAAGCATGACATGTTAAAGGTAGCACTTTACATTTACCAGCTCAAAACAGTGTGGATTAAAATTGTAATTACTGCAGTAATCACAGCCTAATCACACACGCAATGAGAGCGGCTTAATGTACTGCGTTACCAAGGCAATGTTAATGTTAAAGTTAGCTCAAAGATCAATCACTAGATGCAAATTAGATGCACATTCATCAAAATTATGTTAAAGTCACGATGCAAGTAAAACAATTAATGACAAGACAATTCAGGAAAAAATGGGATGGTGGGGGATGAATCACTTAATGTATGGAAACAAAATATCACTTCACAACACAGCAAGAAAATCATATGGCATGCGACTGTAGCTGTAGCACTAACTTCCAATAACTACCTCATAATTATGTTCCAATAAAATATATGTCTACAATTTAGTTTTAATTATTGTCAAATTGTTTAATATTTGTTTTTATTGAGTGGCAGGAATAGTCTTATATTCATGTATGTAATAAAGTATGTATTGTATAATAATCATAATATATAAATAATAATAATGATAATAATAATAATAATAATAATAATAATTTATTGTATATAATCACTATGTTTGTACTATGATGTAAATGTGTGCAGTTGTTTAAGTTAGGTTTCTGATGCACATAAAAATGTTTTGTTTTTTTATTTAGGACTAAATGCTTCACGTTAAGAGTATTATTCACACCATTCATTTAGACTAGTTTCTATCTCATCCCATGCACTGGGGGTTCTTTAAATCACTTTTTGCCACAGAAATGGAATGAAAAGGAAAGGCAAAGTCAAGAATAAAAGGTTCAGATGAACTTAGGAAACCAGTTTATGACTCCAGGAATGTAAGAAGCATTGTAATGTGGGTTAAAGAATATATAGTTTAAAGAAGTGCGGACAATTACTGTATTTCTATAAAAGGCTGCAGTGAAAGCAAGACAAATAAATACACCATGAAAAGCCAAAATGCAGTTTGAGAGAGAGACAGATGTATTAGGATGACAGAGGGAATGGAAATCACACGGTAGAGCAGAAACACTTAATTATTTACCTCTTTAATGCTCAAACAAGTTAAGCATTCATCATGGCAAAGCACTGGCAAGCAGTTAAGAGAAGCAAAGAAACAAACAAAACATTAGGGTTAGAAAATAAAGTTAAACTTTGTGTTAATTTAAGGGGGGGGGGAAGAGCTGAAGAGCTGAAGACCATGATAACCAGGCTGAAACATAAGAGTCTTCACTTCGCTTTTAACCTCAGGAAATGAAGTGGCCAGACGGATAAGAAAGGAAAGGAAGACCGTAGTGAAAGAAAGAACCCCTCACTCTTAATCTACTACGTAACAATACACACAATGAATGGAGATGGAGTACGAACAGACAGTGTGCTGTATTTACTCAGTCTAGTTTCAGACTGACATTGAGAATCATGGTCTCAATGATCTGTTAAAATACTGTATTCACTTGAATAAACACTCAAACCTCGTGCATCATATTTGTTCGTTTTTTTCCACTCTTTCACTAATCCTTTGTCTTGATATAATAATAATAAATATATATATATATTAAAAAAAAAAATGTTCTTCTCTAGCTAATAGATCAGCTACAGTATGCCAATGTTTCAAGCGTAACCAGTGCAAAGGAACTATTTGTCACCCGTACATTAATGTAATGCGTGTGCGTGAGTGTGTGTGTGTGACACACAGTGCGTGCAAGCATGCGTTTTGGTGATCGGCGGGTAATCTCGTTTGTTGGTTGGTTGTTTGTTGTTTGGTTGGTTGATTATTTGGTTGGTTGGTTAGGTTAATGTTAGAATTTAGTTTGTTTGGGATCCTCAGCCAGTTGTCACGCACCTCGTCGTCCTCCAGGCGGCGCTGCGAGTCGGTGATGAACTTGATGTACTGACTAGTCAGAGTCATCAGCTCACTGTAGCGGGTCCTCAGTGTAACATACTGATACAGGGAAGAAACAAACAACAACACTCTGTGTCATTTTCAGCTTCATGTCGATGTCTTTTTCACAGTGAAACCAGTTTATGGTTAAAGCGTAACTTCTGCATTTCTCAACCTGGAGTGACTAATGGGGACAACAATTTTTAAAATTGGTCAAGTATTGAGGGATAACGCTGTAAACGAGCCGTGAAACGAGCCGTGAAACGAGCCGCGAAACGAGCTGCGAGGGGCCAGTCAGCAGCGTCAATGTAACGTTACGTCCACTAACAGTGATTGTCTTTGCCACTGACAGGCTCAGGTTGTTATTATAAGTGTCTGACAACATTATGGAAAGGACATTTTTCTTACCTTTTTTCTTGATCCCGTCTGTTTGCTATTATGTCCACGTACCGCCCAAGGAGAAGTCTCATTGTGAAATCTGAATATCCGTATAACACTGGCTCAAATAAATACGGGTGGCCATTGAATTCAAAGACCTCATCCACGTTGTTGAAATCATCTAAATATTCAGCCATGGCATTGATAAATCTTTTCTGTACTCCAACAGAACAAACTATGCCTGTGCCAGCTGGTACTCGTGTTTCCACCGTGGATGTATTCCACTATTTCACGTCACCTCGCCAGATTTCAGAACAAGACTTCTCCTTGAGCGAGACTCTCTCCATAATGTCAGACATTTATAATAACAATCAGAGCCTGTCACGGTAAAAACAAGCACCGTTAGTGGACAAAAACGATGGTGTCGGCTTAGCACCATATTGCAGCCTGTGAGCAGTTGCCGTCTAAAGCGCTCTCCCTCAATCCAGGTTGAAAAAATACCAAAGTTACCCTTTAAGTTATCAAAATATTCACTATTTTCTGGAAGCTGTATCCAACATGGCTTCTAGGAAACACACCTCCTGAATGATGTTGTCAGAAGCAGAATCCAGTTTGGTTTTCTTCAAGGGAGAATCAAGAGGATCCATGTGAGCTCTGTAGGCGACCAACTGGAGTTCGTAGTCCTAATTGAAAAAAGGGACATTCTCCATACATCAAAGTACTTTCTCTAAATACTCCAAATGACAATATTTAAAATGCAAACTAGCGTTAATGCTCACCTTGATGGTATCAATGTATGCTTTAGCATAATTTTGACACTCATCAACATTTTCTTTGTTATTCTCAATCTCCTCCAGCAGTTTCTGTTTTGAAAAGAGTTTAAATTAAGAGTTAGGCTTACTAGTTTCAATTAGAAAAGAAATGACAATAAGAACGCTGGTAACACCAAGCGGGACACAATATACCTTCTCCTTCGACAGTTGTTCTTTCAGCGTTTTGGTGTCAGTGATTTGCACGGCCTGGATCTTCTCCTGCCTCTGCTTGGCGTCGCCAATCCAGTTGATCAGCCAATCGTAGCTCTCGCGGTAGTAGCCCTGCTGGCGGCCGAGCTGCTCCAGCTCTCTGTTGCGAATGTCGATCTGGCTGAACACGGCCTTCCAGCGGTCCTGAAGACTGGACAGGTGCTGGCGGTAGTGGTCCAGCTCGACGTCACGCTCGCTGTGCACGCGCGACATCTTGTCGCTCACTGTGGTGGCCTTCCTCAGCTCTTCTTCCAGAGAATCGAACACTGGCTGTTCGCCCTCTGCCTCAGTTCGCATTTTCTACGGATATCCACACAAACAGCAGTGAGCAAACAAGGTCAGCATCACTAACTACGTAATGGGAACAGTTCCCGATTGGCTGATAGGATGATTATTTTTTTTTTCTCCTCTAACAGATGTTGACATCTCGTAAAAGAATGATATGCAGTTTACCTTAAGCTTTGCTCTGTAAGCCTCTACTTCCTCGCCATCTCTGGGCACGTTGTTAACCTCGCGCAGACAGTCCTCATACTGCTTGAGAACTCCCTCAGCACCCTGTGTGTTACGGATGACCATCTCCACAGTCTTCAGCCTGGGGGAAAGAAAGAAGAAGTAAATAAAGTAGTAAGGCATTAGTGCATCTTCTCTTAACTCTCAAGAGTAACTGGCTCATTGACTCACTTCTCGAGATAAACCGAGGAGAGCATGTAGGCGTGATCCATCTTCTGCACAGTGAGGTCAAGCTCTGAGCGCAGGACGGGAGCTGAGGCGGACTGCTGAGGGGAGGCCAAGACCTCTTGTGTCCTCACAGACACCTTATCCAGGTCCTTCTTGAGGCCCTCGAGCTTCACCTGGACTTTCTGTACAACAGAAGAAGACAACGAGAGTTAGCAACTTGTAAAGAGTAAAAAAAATCCAAAAATGTGCTAGAAGGCACTTTTATAATTTAAAAGAAACCTGTGCCAGGATTAGCCAGATGTGCTGCACAACATTTTACCAGTCAGATCAGCAGGGAGCTGAGCAGCTGCAGTAGGAGAGCAGCCAGCAGGCCGACTACAATCTCTGCAACTCTCCCTGAAAGCAATTACAATTCTCTGCTGTATTTTCACACTCTTAGCTACACTGATTGAAGATCTTACTCCAATTCTACAGTATGCCCAGTGGTTTAGTTCTTCTTTCCACCAATCCTGCCTATCACTGCCCCTTACAGAATTAGCAAATTACCATTTTACCTTCCTCTTCTTTTATCTTCCCTTCTGTCCTCTTTGTGGATGGATTTGTTTTGCCTCTAGGGCCAGTGGGTTGCTAACAGACTTACTTTACTTTATTTCAAAAGATGTCGGGTCATCAGGTTTATATGAAAACTAACCAGGCTTCATGATACTCACAACATTTTCAATTTTGAGTAAATAAATGTTCCTGACCATTTTTACTGCCGTTTCTGCATCACCTTATATTATCTTGAATAGGTAAACCAGACATTTTGAAGAGATATACGTTTGATAAATCACAACTTTGTTTAATGCACATGTTAATTAAAACATATACACAGGTTAAATACTTATAAATAATATAATAATAATATAAATGACACCGAATAAATGAGTTGACAGGTTCGTTTTTTCTCCTCTCATCAGTATAACAAACAGAATGAACGCTAGCCTTTCATATTAGATTAAATGTCATAAGTAGGCTACAATTATCAGAACAAGACACCCACATGTGGCACAAAGGGGTACTGCAGATATAAATCTTAAAAGACTATGGAAAAAATGATGCTCATTTATTTGACGACCCTAATAAAATCTCCTGCGACCCACCTGTGGGTCCCCCAACCCAGTCTTTGGGAATGACTGATCTACACAAAGACTCTTGCTAGGAGGTTATTATTAGTTAGTATTAGTTTGTGTTTCTACTCCTCAAGTAAGTTAACGGGAATACAAGAAAAGCTAATGTAAAGTAACTCTTAAGATAATCCTCCAGGCTGAAGGCAATCCATCTGATTCAAGCCTAGCGGCAGACAATAAAGAGTATAATTATGGAGGCCGGTAGTAGCAGTCTCCTAATGGTATGCTAATGTCTAATTAACATGGTAATGTGGTGTAATTAATATGGTACCTTCTGGTCTGTTGTCTTCTGAACACATTCTTTCAGAGGTTCCTTCTCCAGAGGTTTGCGGATGCGAGCCACGGTCCTGGTCTCACAGTCCTCTATACACGCACGCAGGTCCTTGATCTCAGAGATGTAGTTCTTACACAGAGTCTCATCCTGTTGACCTGTGGAGCAGCATATGTGTTAGCTTAGAACAGCATGAATCAACTGAGCCTGAAGGTGAGGTCAGGGGGGAAAAAATAGACTTTTGATGCACTGCAGGGCAAGAAATACTGAATAGATTAATAATACGATCACACAGCTTAGATTAGAGTTTTGTGTACACGACACAGCACGGTACGGCACATGTGTAACTACATGTCTACATCTTTCTAAACATTTTTCACGCTCAAATCTGAAATCACTTTTTTTTTTTTGCAACATCTATCACATATTTGCCGTGCGCATAAGCACGATCGTACATGCAGCTCTTCATGTGTTGTGACACACGCAGTTCCATATACGCTGCAGTCATAGCATACATTATATAGCAAGTATTTTCCACATAACCACACTATTAGGTGATATAATGCAGAGCTGCAAAAAAAAAAAAGCAACGTGTGAACCACAACAACATGCAGTCACTTTAGAACTCTACTCTAACAGTGAAAAGCGTGTACACACACTAGCCCGGTGAGCCGTACTGTAGCTTTGACCGGCTTGACATCACTCACCTTTGAGCTTAACAAGCATTCGTCCTGAAAAGGTGAACGACAATTACATACTGTAACGCTGCTATTCACTTATTGTATATTCCCGTCATATATCCATGAATAATCAAAAAGACAATTTGTTTAGAGAAAAGACATTTTTTTTTTACCTTTCTCCATGGAGCGAAGCAGGTATTCAAAATGCTGCGTGGACTTGGTGTAGTCCGCCTCGACCTGCATGCGGTCGTCGGGGCCGAAGATTTGCGAGTCCTGGGTGTCACGCATGTAGTCCTGGTAGTGGAGCTCCAGGTTCCTCATCATCAGCCTGTACTCCTCTGGCTTCATGGTCTTCAACTGCACAGGGGAGGGGGAGAAGAACGGGGGAGGCATTAGGAGGCAGAAATGATTTAACATATTCTTTCTGCAGAGGTTGATGCTGTAATTTGATTTAATGATGTATTTCTGGTGTCTGGAGTCAGGTTTATTTTCATGGACTGAAATATACAGAATCATTAAAGCACAAACTAAATGGTTTTGTTGTTAATTGCATCAAAGTTAGTGCACTCTTTCCAGAGATATCAAATTATCCTACAGTAACTGAATGTGATTGCAAACACTAAACATAATAAAACCCTTCTCAACATAGCCTGCTCTTAAAATAACAGACTTTATGGGCCTTGACTAACCTTCCAAAACCTTGAGTTATTTATTCAGATTCTATTAGCTATTTACAGCTAATAGAAGCTATTGGTTTGGTTCTTATTTTCTATTAAGAACAGTTAAGTTTAAAGATTTTTTGTATCTTGTGATTAAAGATTACACCTATCCTTAACATAACACCTCATATTGGCTTCTTTATGTTGCATTAAAGTGTTACCGCTCACCATGCTGATGTTCCAGGAGCGTATCTGTGTGTAGTCTCTCATCAGATACTGCCATGACAGCAAGCTCTTCATGTCAATATGGAGCGTCTGCCACATAGAAACCATCTGCTGATAACCTGAATCCAGACTGGAGTGGGAGAGGAACGCAGATATTAATTAAGAAAACAGCCGGCACTCCAGAGATCATACCTTGTAGTTTAATGTTAAACCCATTATGGATCTGGTGTAATGTGTCAGAGATCGGACTGGTTGACAGAAACAGAACTACCGTCTTAAATCCATTTACCATTAAAAGGTTATCTCTAGCTTTACATATTTCCCCAATAAAAGAACCATATTTCCCATAAACTCCTGCTGCTGTTCTCACCTGGACACACTGTCCACGGCCTCTTTGTTGACCGGAGGCACCATGAAGCAGACGGAGGGCACCACCGCCTCGTGTCCAGAGTGGTTCAGGACGCTCCACTTGAAGGGCTGCGAGTTGTTGAGGAGCGCGCACTCGTCTCCTTTATGGACGGTGATCTGAAACAAGATTCACAATTGATAAATTACACATATTAATGCTGAGGTTCTGCGACACGTTATGACCACTCTGAGCTGTGAATGAATGACAAATCACTGACCTCCTGTTGCTTGAAGTCACACACAGCCTGGATGGGCAGTTTGCCTTTGATGGAGGTGGTGGGGTTGCGTGGTTTCAGCTGGATGATGGACTTGGCTCTCTTGTTCAGGCCGGTAGCAAGGGTCTTGAATTCATTCAGCTGTTCTTTCTCCTCCTGGTGAAAAACAAACACACATGATTAGATTAAAATGATTCCCAGTTTTCTAATGGTACAGATTAAATATTTGCTTTTGTCGTCATCACCTCAATATACTTTCTTATTCCTTCTTTCTACATTTTTTTAAGAAGCCCATGTGGCATCATCGTGTGCGTGTACATCATCACTCACCACAGCATCCTGCAGCAGATCCTCCAGGCGTGTGGCTGTGGTGGAGCGATCACAGCTGTATTTCTTTTTCATGTTCTCTTGCATTTTCTTCATCTTGTCCTGAGCCTCTTTCACATCGGCAAAGAACTGCAAGGGAAGGACATCAGGGGGGTCAGAAAATTTAACTCTATGAATATTGATGGATATACAGGGTCGTTGGAATTTGACAGATCCATTTTATTTATATTTCTTTATTTTTATAATTATTTCTTTATTTCAAATGTTTAAATTAAAAAAAATATATATATTTTATTTATATATTTATTTTTTCTATTTTAGTGTATTATTATCATTTTTAATTATTATTATTAATGCCATTTTTCTCCTCCCTTGTTTTTGAATACTTGTTTTTCAATTTACAGTTACTATCTGTTATTATATTTACAAATTGTATTTGTTATGGCTTGGGTTGTTGTAGTCATTTTTCTTAAGGAAACGATAAAAAGCATGATTCCAAAAAAATACATTTATCACTGTTCCATACCTGGTAGTAGGCTGTGTTTTCTTTGAGATGAGCCTCGATACAACAACACAGCTGGAGGATCCAGCTCCACTGAGTCTGCAGGGCGGCTGTGAAGGCCTGTAAGAGACGTAATGACGGTGCATCAGTTGAGGCCTCACTCAGCAGCTTTAATACCGTATGTGGAGTTTAACTGGGCTTACTAGAGTAATTACCTCAACAGTCTTCTTGCCAGGATGTCCATCCTTGATAAGTTTGTCTCCCATGGTCTGGAGATCTTTGACTTTGTTCTCCCTCAGCTCCAGCTCTCGCATGAGACCCTGAACAATCAGAATAAAACAGTCAATGACAATCTTGGGAGAAAAATCCTGTGTATTCATTTAACTAATTTATCTAAAAATCTTCTTCTTAAACACACCGAGTAGTTGTCTTTCTTGGCCGTCATGTTGGTGTTCCTGTCGCTCCAGTCGAAGTTGACCTCCTCCTCCTCTTTGTCATTTAGCCACATCAGTTCCTTAGTGGCACCGCTGATGAATACGTGGAGTGAATCCAAGTTCCTTAGGCGGGACTTGGAAGTGTTCTGAAAGAAAAAATAAATGAAAATACCAACAGTTGATTAAAAGAATCAGCACTGAAATACCTACGACTACAACTTAAAGCCTTTCTGTTCTGTGCAGTTTGAAATATGAGAATATTTACCAGCAGTTTGCCGTACTGAAGGTCCAGTTTACCCATGTATTCTCTGTACGAGCCCTTGCCGTTAGGAGATAGCTGGCTCTGCAGAATATGAAAGATGCGACAGAGGTTACTTTTACAATCAATAACATGTCAGACAGTATGTGATCCCTTCTGATGAGGGTGCAACTGTACCTCGTCAGCCCTGGCCCGTTCAATCTTGGATCGGAAGTCCTCCACAGTTTGGTGCAGGCCTCTGTGGCTGCCCAGCTGGGACTCCACAGACGGCAGATCGGAGCCCCACTCGGCTTCATCGATGCGAAGCTGGTTCTCCTCCACCCAGGCCAGGAGGTCTTTGACATAGCGAATGGTCACGTCATCCATCTCAGGCCGCACCTTCACGGACTGCTGGGTGACCTTCGTCATTGGGGCCCTCACTACGTTCGTCACTACGTTCGTCACGGAGGACTTCAGGCGAAGGTTGTAATCGGTGCGCAAGTTCACCAGGCGCTCATGGAGGCGGTAAACCCTGCGGAGATGAGAAACAGTACTTTATACTGCTGCTTTTTTTTTTGTATTCAGATCTGTGTCTTTCAACAGTTTTGTAACAATGCAATACTCATAGCACCCACCTGCGGTACATCTGCTCAGCCTGAGGGTGGCGCCCATCCTTGAGTACCTGCACATCGTTGAAGAGCAGGCGGATCATGTTGTCGGCCTTGTCCAGCTCCCTCTCTACCTCTGCTGTGTGCTGAGCTGGTTTCCCTGCATTCAGCAGACGAATGTCCTGAAGGGATGAAGGCCAATTCAAATATTAATTTTCATCTTCTTTTCAAATGCCAACGAAATTAGAAAGGAAAACAGTCTTGTGACGGTGATTGACACATAAGTACCAGCCCTTTCTCTGCCTGAAGGATACTAGAGATTCCTATGAATTTTTTTTTTTACTTTACTTTTCTGCAGCTTTGCACCACATATTTGGCAGATAACTTCCATAGAGTTTAGGTACAATATTTTCTTAAATGTGATGTTTGTAGTGAGTTTGCATTAAACTAAATGGTGTGAAAGAGGCTTAAGAAGTTTGTTCTTTGGCCTGAATAAGATCATATGAATTGAATTTAGTATTTACAAAGTGTGGGGGAAAAAAAGGTAAAAATCCCAAACTCTTTGGTCACAAAGAAATCAACAAAAGCCACATGGTTGAAATGATCATCTTCTGGATTCTTCTACTTTTTGAACACATACCAAAGTATAGTATTTCTAATGTTAGACCTGAGATGGACTCACCGTCGCCAGCAGGGTCTCCAGGTGGCTGAGTTGGGTATCGCACGACCCTGACTCCATTTGGACTTTATTTACGATCCTCTGGAGCCTCTCCAGTCTGGATGAGACAGGGTCAATAAAGAAATTAAGATCAATAACACATTATGTTAGTCAACGACATCGCATTCAGACTACCAGAAGCTAAAGATCACAACTCACAGCCACCTGGGTTGCAGCAAATACTCCCAATTTATGTGGGTCGCTCACAAACGCCATTCCTCAACTCTCTTATAAAGATTACAGGTCCAGCTACGAGGAAGTCAGTTCTCCTCACACGCTCATTGTGTCTTGGGAAAATACTCCTCCATGTAGCAGCGCAGAGGGAGACCAAAATGTCTTCTGACAAAGACATCCAGTCTGCTCATTCAGTCATTCCGCATCTCAGAACCATAAACAAGGCTGCAAGATGACTGGACAATCTCGTGACACAAATACCATCCCAGTTTCCCAGGCATGATGACGCAACGCTACTCCAAATATATAAAAAATGTACAATGTCTCATCCTATTTCACCAGACCTAATTACATCTTTTTATGTGTCCAATTATTAGGGACACATCTGGCTTGTTTTGTCTTTCTCCAAGCAGCCAGAATATTTGGTTATCTTCTACCAAAGTAGGAAAATGATGCAATAAATCTGCAACTAAAAAGCTATGATGTTGTTTGATAAAGAAACAACTTTATTTACCTTTAAAGGTAAAGAAAAACGTAATTGGCAAAGATGTATTTTTTATCATAACTTCATGTGCATTGCTTTGGTGTTGGAAGGTTAGCAGGTTAGCAGGCTAACGTTAGGTAACCTTGAGGCTAAAGTTAGGCTACAAGCCAGTTCCATTTTTCAGATATTAGTTTGATAATATTAGATGTTTTACTTCTATAGTGTTCTGTTTTGTTTGCATTACATTCCTTGATTGGGAAAAAAAAACTAGTAAAATCAAAAAATGAATATATTATAGCATATCCTGACCTCTCAAACTCGATCCTGAGCAGCCGTTCTCTTTCCAGGATGGCCACGTGAAGTCGACCCCATTCTTTCTCCACATCAATGGGATGGTAGCCTGGAGGGACCTTCACCTGACCAGCTTGCACGGCACTCTGTGGGAGCACAATGAGTAAAGCCATCGCTCAAAAGAACAGAGAACAATAAAATACAAAAGAAGAGGAAATCAGGGTTAGCTTGCCTCAAAGGACTGGTAGATGCGTTTGGACTGGTTCTTGTCCGTCTCTTTCACTGGCAGCTCCGTCTCTTTGAACTTCAAGAACTGGCGCCAAAGAAGCTAAAGAAAAAAAAAAAATACACAAACAGAAAGTTTAAATGGTAATTCATGATTTTCCTTTTTCATTCATTTAACTTATGTCTTAAAGGTATTAAATGCAAAATTGGGAGCATTTCTATCGCCTCCGTATGGCTCTCAACATGGCGACAGCTGAGCCAGTGGCTCATAGCTAACGGTGCTAACAACACTAACAGTGAAAACAATGGCAACAGTGCTGACAGAGCTAACAGTGTTAACCTGGGGGGGAACCGAGGGGTGGTGCTACGCTCACGCGATGGTGCCGTTGGTTGGAACGGCGTTATCAGCTGTAACCGCCGTATGAGAGCAGTGCAGAGTGACGGCCATTAGCTCGCCAGTGGGGCACGCTAACATGCACGAACATGCACTAAAAGCATGCGCAGCAAAGCAAAGCAAGAAGAAACTCGGATTACAACACACAGAGAGGGAGAGCGACTTCATTCTCTGCTCAGGTAGACATTACTCCGTTATATCTTTACAGAGAAAATAGTTGTTTGCTACTATATTAATTATCTGGGTATCATATAGAGCACCTTTAAGTTCTAGAAATGCATTTTTGTTCCAAGACATCTGAAAAAAAAGCCTTTACATACACGTAACAAATGGTGAAACGTTGACTTAACTCGTGTAAATGACACAACGTTATGCAACTGGATCGGCGAAATTAATTTATCCTAAATAGGATAAGTACATTAACACGTCACGCTACACTTGTAACAGTCTGTACACAGATGGGTGATGTCCTCCATATGTTCATTCCCATGACTGGTGTAAATTGAGCTGAACTTTTAATGAGTCAAATAACTTCACTGCCTGTATTACTAAAGAAAAAGGTTACTCGCTCTCTAACCAGACTTTAAAGAAGCACACCCAAACCGCTACTTTTGATGATACCGCATTGCTGATAATTTGACTTCAATGAGAATGAAGAAAAATGCTGAAGTCACGCTATGCTTTTGTTCTGCAGCGCTGACAGGGAGTGGTACAGCGGTTATTCTCTTTAGAATTAGGCTTAGCGTTATCTATCTGCCCTTTGGCTGCATATTCTCCAGCACTGCCCCACCTACAGTACAACAATGTCTGTGAATACAGTCTCTTCTATTTGCCCAAAGTTAGACATTATGTAAGCAAGTTCTTTGATCTAACAATGGAAACCTCTTTTGCACAATACTTATATTATTAAGACATGCACTGTGTTTTAATTCTTTTGTGTTAATAACATAAACAGAACTTGTTTATGAAGAGCACTTTTGCTGCTCAAATGCAAACATAACAAAGACAAGTCTCTGGCAGAGAGGCGTAATATCAGCACATCATCTCACCTCTATCTCCTCATAGCTGGCGGGGAACTTCCTCTCCTCGAAGATGGTGATATGGTGGCGCATCCACTGTTGCAGAATAGTCACCAGCTCATAGTACTCCTGCCAGCGCAGCTCCAGCTCCTGCAGCCAACACAGCAGAAAAAGAAGACAGTCAGACAGAGTAACAACAACAGACAGGAGGGCGCTTATTCTCCTGTGTCGCCATGTCCGATCACTCACACGCAACGCTAAACTCAATTAGGTACCAAACAATTCAGGTCCTGTGTGAGTGGACAAGGAGGCGGAGAGGGGAAGTGGGGGTGATGAAGGGGGCAGAGGTGGAGGAGATAGTGGGAGGAGGAGGAGGACAATGGTGGGAGATAGACAGACATATTTCTCCAGTTCTCCCAGTCAGTGTGTGCCGTTATCAGAAAAGATGTGAGTTCAGTATTTATCTTTATGTTTGGACTTGGTTTGAAATGCATCACGACATTAAATGCCCCAGCATACCATTAGTCTAATGAGAGTATACACTACGATGCGTAACAATACATATGAGCCAATCCCCTTCGGTTTACGCAGTGTAAACACCACAGGTTGCTCATTTCCTAGTTGGTTTCACAAGACTTCTATTTCTCTTTGAATGTCTGGAAGCACTGGAAAACACTGCTGCTAACAAAAGCTAATTTATAAGGAGAGTCACAAGCCTGTTCAGGTTTGATTGAATCTGATCAAGCATTCAATCAGATCAAATTATAGTCAACATTTGTGTTACTCTGAAGACGGATTAACTTAAGCTTTCATCCATTTTAAGCTTAAAGGAGCAGTGTGTAGGACTTAACGGCATCTAGTGGTGTGGTTGCAAATTGCAATAAACTGAGTACACACACAGTTATGAATATTATATTCCATTTCTGCCAATAAATCCACCAAAATGCTACACACTGGACCTTTAAGTTGAGCCTCAACCAAGATTCATGATATGGAACAAGCTCTGCTCACGTTAGATCTGGCGCCACCCTCTACATCCATCCGGGGCATGACATCATACAGGGATGACACGTAAGTGATGATGGACTTCTCATCAGGGTGTTGGACATCCACATCTGAAAGGATAAGGTGAAATCGCATTATATCCCATCTCATTATTTCATATTGCAAATTAATGATAACAGTCAGTAACTTGTAGAAACAACGCAGCATAACACACACAAAAAAACAAAACAAGTCTGGTGTTTCAGATTAAATCGCCTTTGTGGCCAGTCTTACCCTCAGGGTCCAGTAGGCGTGTCACTCCCAGGTCTCTCTCTGCCACACTGAAGGCCTGTTCCAGGTTCTCCATGTTGTTCTGTCGGTACACTTTGCCCATGTCGATGAGTCTGGGACTAAGGGGAACACAAAAATGGACAATCAATCACCAACAGGGTCCAAGATATAGTAATCTTCAGGGGTGGTTCATAGACTTAATATGAGGATGGATGACATGACAGTTCCCCAAAAGTGAAGTCAAAACCTCTCGATGTGGCTGGCTGCAGTATTGGTCATAAATCCCGCCCCTCCATGTTAGTGGATGGGTCACGCTGACAAGCTGCGGCCTTGCTTGACTCGTGATTGGCTCAAGGGGGTGTGTGGGCGGGGTAACAGGGTGGAATGGAGGGCTAAATGCCAACAACATTAACATTAATGCAGAATTAATGCAGTCTGTACAGGTCTGGTCATGGTATGACACTAATTACAGGTATGACAGACCTGTACGAGCACCTGCCTTTTTGTCCTCTGGGTGTTTAACTCTCTTTGGCAGACGTCAGAGCATCTATAGAAGGAATGTAATTTATAGAGCAGCTAACGTAATCGAAGCTGGCACAACCTGACTACCAGGACAGACAAAAAGGTCAGCACGATTGAATGAACCTCATCTGTAACGTACGCATACTGGACTATTACAGATCTTCCAATCATAATACCATAAACAGCTTTAAATACATTATGAAATCCATAAATTAAAATATGCAATGCATATCCCTCTATGATATATAGTAAGCAAATACAATGTGTGCTCTAAGCAACAGGTGGAGCAGCTTCATACATCTCTCTGATGAGCAGAGTGGAATGACCCGCGTTCTGCACATAAACAGGAGACGCCTCCACATGGCGGATCTCTCGAACAGAGTACTGTTTTGTCGGCCTAGAGGAGCTGCTCACTCTCTGTCCCTCTCTCCCATGAAAGCTACGGGACCTGCCTCCGTGGTGGCCCAGCTCGTCGCCGCTGGAGCGGGCCCCTGAGCTCTGGGAACCCCGCCCTGAGTCCCGGGAGGATCCCTCTGATGGGATATCCTCGCACACCATGACCACCCGGTCGGCCACATCGCTGACGGATCTTGACGCGCGGCCAAGGAAGCTGAGGCTTCCCTTCTTCTTCTTAGACTTCTTCCTTAAACCGAGCATCTTCGGTCCTTGTCCAGTGGCGAGTAAAAAGGTTTTGCTTTAGTGGACTTAAAGCTTCACAAATCTTTTGATGTTTGCATGTAAATCCATCCTATGCATTCTCCCAGGAGTCCATCATCATGTGAAGATCCCCTTAATCCTTCTGCAGGGTTGCTGCGATGACAGAGCCTCCTAGCGGTACAGCCAAGTCACTGCTCCTTCATCAAGCTTTCTCTACCTAAATTCGACTGTGAATTCAATCTGTAAACTCTGGACAATCTTGAATTCTCTGAACGAACGCATATTCCACACCAGGATGCCCCGAACTAAGCCTAGGCACGAAGTAACGCCACAGTTTTCATGTAGCAGCCACAGACAGCTACAGTTACGCCCACACACCACACCCATGACCTCTATGAAAGCCAGCACTAATCCAGCCTCAGGTGGCTCCAAAAAAGAGAGAGAGAGAAAACAAACTTCCAGGTACACGCTCAAGTTCAAGGAAACTTGCCACTGCAGGCATCTCTTTTCTTTGAATACATAATGGCTCCAACGTGCTCAGCATTTAACTTTCTCTCATCTACTATCTGGACTCCTCTCTGCACGAATCCCTTTGTTAAAAACATCTAAAAAGAAACCAACCAACAGCAAACTGTGTTGACAAATCTGCCTGAGAAGTAAACACAGGTACGTTTCCCAGGATGCCACCACACAAAGCCATCCTTAACCACTAATTCTACTATAAAGACACAAAACAACTTTAGGGGATTAGCATGTTTGGTGTTCAACAGCAAGATTTCCCTTTTTAATACTAAGCGCCCAAACAATCTAATAAAATAATCTTGTTTAATAGAGGAATTATCATTTTAAAGTGGTACAGTATTAGTCATGGCCAACGCCTGCCAGTGGTATTCCTAGCCTAAAGGTCTGAAATGTTCATGGAGAGGCATTAATACTGATTTTATTAAAGCAGCAGTACCGTCAGGTGCAGTAGGTAGAAAATAGGAAATTTTTATGGGAAAAGTAAAGCAAAAATATCAGGTTTTAAAACTGGATTAAACAGATAAGAGTGCATGAAATTAATAAGAGCACACTGCAACTGTACGGAGACTCTGCACTATTAGATCTATACCGCCGTGCTAATTGTGTTTCCATTAAAATAAATCAGATATCATAACATAAAAAAAGACACGCCATGGTCTAAAACTATTTAGACTAGAATAGAAACATCTTGTCAATACTGAGAATGGGATTTAATTACAGAGGCGTTGTGAAGTGTAATCTGACATTTGAAAGCGTGCCAAGGTCCCACTCCTGGTCCAGTGCACTCGATATTCAATAAAACTCAACATGTCATGACAAGACCTGACATCTCTGATCGTATTAAAGAAGCCCTGCATTTTTCAAAACTGTTTCTATTTGACATTGTACGGTAAATATTGAGCTGATATAGTTGTACTCTCTTTATGTAAAATGATTCACATGCTACTGCAGTGACTAGCATACTCTTGCTACCGTCTGTACAATCCCGCAATTAATCAGCAATAACTTGTGTCACTCACTGGTGTTTGTGTATGACGGCGTTGAACAGTTTGCCGTCCCTCCAGCTGGTGCTGAAGTTATCACAGCGGATGCCCTGGTAGCCGTCCGTCATCCTCTGGGACCAGAGCAGCAGCTTCTCCTTGGCCGTCATGTCCTCTGACAGGCCCCCGATCTGAATATCTGAGATCTAAGATAGTATATAAATATATATATATAAATAGAATGTTAGGAAGGTAAATTATGTGTTAGTAATCCATATTGAAGAAATGTGGAGGAAATTAGTCATTAGTGGAAACCCACAAGATACAATTAAAACTAAGTCACCACACACCCGTGGTTAATTTCAAAATAAAATGTTAATATCACCATTTGTCTCAGATCAATTAACACCTTTATCATTCTTTGACTTAAAGCTGCAGTCAGTCAATGCCATTATGAGCACAGGAGGAGGTTTAGGTTTCAGATTATCTGTCTCATGCACTACTGTCACGATATAGTGATAGCTTTTTATTTTTTATTTTTTTAATCCAATTTTTGCTCCAAGTTACCGACTGCAGTTTTAATACCGTTCCTGGTTTGTTTATTAACATGTTGTATATTTATTGGGAGTTCAGAAGATTGAAGTGTTCTGACTTGGCTCACAGGATGCAGCAGGATCTCTGTCTGGTCTAGTCTGGGAAAACGCCGCTGCAGCTGTGGCATCCAGATAACTTTTCATTCGGGGAATTTGGGGTTTGGAAAGATGAGTCATAGGCATCGGGTTTTCCATTTTCTGTGCCTGTGTGTACTGTATACATTATTATGTGTGCGTGCCGCCATTCACATCTATACCCTGCAAATCTGCAAATCTTGTTAAATGAGGAATAAGCTGTCATTGAAAACAAATGGAGTTATGTCACCCCTCTTCCAGATTATTTTAACCTGTGAAAAAAACTGTGTAGGCTATATACAGTATGGATGTCTAGCACTCATCTGGATGTTTTGATTAAGTCGGTCCTAGAGTAACTATTAAAAAGATCTTCTGTGCACTTTTTTTTACTTCAGAGCAAACAAAATCGTATTTTCTCTGCAAATTAACTTAATTGAAGATAATCCCATTGTGAGATTTAACGCTACATTACATGATAAGAAGGGAATTTTCCTCTCCCCTTTGATCCTTATGACTCACCAGCAACCACGACCCAGCTCTTTTTCCTCTCTATTCTATCAAAATATAAAGACTCGACTGTATCTACTGTCACCCTCACCAGATCACCACTCACTCACCACCACCGTCCTTTATTTCCCATGTTAGGATTCAGCTCTTTGTGACCCGAACCTGATTCATCTGATATAAGAAGGGAGTGGCTGAGTCTGCCTATTAGAGGCTGATGCCGAGGGATTTCTGCCTGGCAGCTCTTTGGCATACACAGGAAAAGCAGGAAGAGGCCTGGGTGTGCGGGATGTGGTCGGGAGTGTAGCATGTCAACAAGTTGTACACTCCTGGAACTCCCTCCCCTTGGGAGTCAGGGAGAGAGTGACTCACACTTACACACCCTGGTGGTGTTTTATTTCTTTATACTGTTCATAAATCAGCCACAAAATATGCGACGGTGGTATGCTTTAAAATCTGTAAATGCTTCTAGAAATATGGTAAGAAGTATTATGTTTTGATAGCAAAATGTGGTTTTTGAGAGGGATTTTTTGAAGAGCAGATTCCGTTGTGATTGGTTCCAGGGAGGAAACAGCAGCCGACAGGTGCAGATCCCAGAGACAGAGGTATAAAGCGATAATATAACGGAACATAACACTGACAGAAGAGGAGACCTGGAAGTGAAGGATGATGGTCCATATTAACCCAAGGGTCAGCTTGGGGTTCCCGTCTGCGATGTCATCGTTTCTGATGTTAACCAGCTTGACCTGAGAAAAACAAAACACACAGCGAGCTTATTTTCACCATCATGTGAAAACACGATGAGGTGTCTCGTGACAAGTTCTCAAGGTTCAAGGTCAATCGTTTTCTGTGTCATACCTGTCGGTGTCTGAGGAAGTCCAGTGCTATCTGTACATTCTGCAGTTTGTGGAATCTCATGCGGCCTTTCTCTCTGGGCTGAGGAGGAGAGGAAGGAGATACAGAGGTGTTTAGTCACATGGTGTACACCAGACTGTCCTTTTAGACGATCCTTTTGGTGAACAAAAAGCATTCAATCAAAACGGAGAAATTAATGGGAAGGAAAACAGAAAATCAGATGGAAAGACATTTAACAGAAAGAATAAATATAGTAATAATATCAGGTAAATCTGGTGTTTTTTTATAGGAATTAATTCTGATAGCTATGTATTTTGATTTACAGTATTCCATTCAAATGCTGAATTTTGTATCTTTGTCTCAGTCCTGTTATTCACCAAACATAGGGGAAAAAAGAGAGTATGTTGGAAATAATAAATCCTTTAATTACAGCAGGGAATAAGCATTGGTTGAGCCACAGTTTTGTATTATTTAAGTCATCTGACTGTAAGCTAAGAAGAGCTCATGATGCATAATGCTTAGTTTGTCCTTTGAATTTCAAATGTAAATCAGGAAAGTAACGCTGAGCAAAAGAAAAAAATACAAACACATCAAAATACTGCTACATGCTAAATTAAGTATTGCTTGCGCCAAAAGCTGCCAAGTTTATGAATGGGTCCTGCAGCACCTATTGATGACTAAATATTAATATATCAATATCCAGCAGCTGCATGCTTAAAGCAAGCCTGTCAATGAAAGAAGGGAAAAAAGGCAACAAAACACTCGCCATGGAGGAGGTCTGGATACCATGCACAGCCACATCACTGGGAAAGCGCAGATGAATAAAAATAAATAATGATAAAAACAAGGATGACTACTGTAAGTTATCGACCCACTCACCAACCGAGCGCTCCTGGCCACGTCTCTCTCCCTCGGCTAGCCCCAGCAAGAGCAGTGCAAAGAGAGGAGGCGAAGGCCAGACGGCAAAGATCAGCACACACAGAGGAAGGTTACAGGGAGAAAGACAGGAGGCGAGGAAGAGGAGGAGTAGAGGAGGAGAACTGTATGTCAGATAAGAGTATAGTTCACACACACACACACACACACAGGCCAAAGTGGAGTTAATGTGTCGAGGCTATGGAGGCGTTCAGAAGATGAGCAGAGCTGCAGCTGGTGGAAGGAGCGATGAGCTACAGCAGCAGAGAAGCTTCTGTACAGATCTGAACCCCAGGGGATGAAATAAATAAAGTATCCCGCCACTGCTGGCTTTGAAAAGAGCTTCAAGATTTTAGTTGCAGACACAGAAAGACTAAAGGGTGTATGAGAAGTTACATTTAAATTTAAAAAAACTAACAAAAAAAGGTTTGATGAGATCGAGAGAAAGGGGATCGCAGACTCAAGAGCCACCGGAGTCAGTGAATAAGTCTTTGTGTTGAGCACAGTTCAGCTCAGGTTAAGCCTTTGACTGACAACTTGGCTGCGGTCGGTTACAACTTGTTGCCACAGGGATGATACTCCAGGTTGAGTCAAGGTAAGTACCCTTTTATGTAATTAGTCTGGATTAGGTTTTGGTTTGGAGGATGGTTGAGAGGTAAAAGGTGCAGAGCTTGCAGACACATTTGTTGCTCCTAGCCAAGGTAAAAAAAAAAATCAGACGCGGTGGCGAGACTCACCAGCGTGTCCCCAGAGAGGACCTCCAACAGCGAGATCAGGTTGTGTCCATCTCGAAGGTCTTCGTACAGGTCGGTCACGTGACGCTGCGCCTGCCAGGACAAAGGGAAAGAGGACATGTCACGAGGGAAAGATATGGCACAAGGACTCAAGATGCAAGCACCATGAATAACCCATACTTTATACAGGGACAGCTATACAGGACTGACAGCTGGTACATTTGTATTACTACCGACTGACGCAGAGCACAAACAAACATTTTAGATTGTCTTCCATCCAATCACAATACTGATTCTTTTACAAAAGTTGTTGCTGATGACCACAATGTGACAAAAGGCATTTTACTGATGGCAACAACATGTGGTGCAGTTTACTTTAAACACTTTCAGCTGTAACAGAAGTGCTTAATGCTGATTTTAAAACTGCTACCCAGCTGTGTTATGTAAGTTTTCCACAGTGCTCAGAGTGTTCTCTCCGCTAGTACAACTCTACACAGGTCAGGAATGCATCGCCGTGAGCAGCCAAGCCTTACTCCAAATACCAAATGTCAGCTGCCATCCCTTAAAAGTGATAGATGGGACCGAATGAAAGCCAGATCAGTGCAGTAAAAAAAAAAAGCGAAAGGTGCGTTGGTGACCAAAAAATATACTGAAACACAATATATCTATAACTGAGGTGTGGTGCACTTGCAACCAGTCAGTGAGGGAAGATGTTGTGGCGCTGCCAGAAAACACAAGATGGGATAGGAAGGAGGTCTCCATGCAAAGTCATCCCCATTGAGCATACATTTAGTGCAGTCCTGCTGCAACGTGCCAGTACCTACCTCTTGCCTCCGATGCTGGTTGAAGAGGTACGAAAGATGGAGGAGAGAGAACACAATGGAGAAACGGAAAGAATGGAAACAGACAATGAATGACAATGAAACGAAGAGCAATTATTTGGGTGAGATGGAAATTTAAGATGACAAAGAGTACACGAGACAGAGAAGATAAAACACAGAATAATTAACAAAATCCAGTTCATGCATCTTTCGTCTGAGTGTGTTTGGTCATGTGGGTGAAGGAGGCCTCGGCCCTCAAATGGAATGAAAGCACATTTCCTTTGCAAGTTACAACAGTGGCTCATTTATGTTGGCAAGAATTTCAACGCAGTTATCCAAAGCTGAGATATGCTCCTCCCTTCCGGCAGAGCGAAGATGAACACATCTGGATCCGAGTGGAGTGAAGGTAGCCGATGCTGCCACCACTAGAGGTCACTACATACACATTTAAAACATCCTCAACACAGTGTGTGGTGTGGTTTGATCAACTTGAATAGTTTAGTGTACTACTATTTGAGAATTATCTGTATCCTTGAGTTGCACACGATTATATAAAACATCTTAATCAAACACTATTGTTAATTTCCCTTGTTCGAATTTACATTTTTGTGATTATCTTGTAGTGCATCTCCTCAGTGTGTACTCCATCTGTCGTCACCCCTCAATTACTTGAGGCCCCGCTCCATGTGATCCGCCACACCGCTGCGGCTGAAAGGTAGGTGTTATGCTACAAATTGCCCCCTCTCGGACACAAAAAGAGCGGCTCTGTAAACTTTTCAAAGTGCAAATCATTACTGTAGCATCCTGGTCCCTCCACATGACTGTCTGGAAACAAAACACTTAACATGCTTCGGGGTGAGCGTAATGTTTACGTCATCTTGTGCAATCGCTCTGAACTCTCGAGGTGATCCTTTCATGAAATCAATCTGCAACTATTGTAGTTTTTAATCTAATCAAATGTAAGATTCTGCCAGAAAGCAGATTTTTGTTCTGCAGCTGCTCTGTCGTTCCACAGTATAAAAAGATTTACTGAGCAGAGGAAACCACTCGATGGCCCTTTACAGCTTTTCATGGCTGCACCCAACCTATAGAACTGCCCTTGTGAAGCCAACCATTAAGCCATTAAATCAGTTTAACGTCAGTTTAACCTTAGAGGAGCACATTCAGCCACAGAGTTAACACTTTCCCAACCAAACATGTGCTTTTTTCTTCAATGACATTTTGAGCTGAATGTAGGTGGAGATGATGTTCCTCTTCTTGTTTTAATACATATTTGATAAGAATATGGACGAGCAAACCTTCAGCTTTTGAGAAAGAATATGCTTATGTTATATGGGTTATTCTTAAACAATGTAATGACAACAACCATGTCAATGTGAATACTTCCTAGTTTATGCCGGGCATGAGCGCAGGTAGCCAACCAGACCCGGGAGTCTGTGCAGCACATGTGCTACCGTTGGCCTTAGCCACCGTGGGCTCTGGGTCGACACCAGAATTTGCCTTTTCAGAAGGAGGCTAAGTGAGTCCAGATGTCTGTGACGCACCCTCCAGAATTCACAGTGAACACTTAAGAGAAACAAGAGGGGAGTAACTACGGTATGTTCTCATACTGTGGTAGCAGAATACGTACGTTAGTACTGCACATTCATGGAAAGGAAAACAATCTTATTTTTTCCCTCATGGTCCATTTCTTTAAAAAAAAAAAAAAAATGAATGGCCCTGTGTCTGTGGAGTGACTATATATATACAAATAATGTGGAAGCACTTAATGTCATAAAAGCATTGCTGCCAATGGGGGTTTCCTGGTAGAAAAGTGGCACAAGCAGGGGTATTTTTACTGCTCAGTGGGAGGGGTGTTGTGTTACGGGGGCTAATTTTTCACTCCTAATGAGGAACTCCAGAGTGAGGAGTACGGCCTGTTTGACTTCACCCCCATCCTGACCTGTTTACCTCCCCTCAACGTGTGATCTATTGGAGGGGCTTTCAGGTCGTATAGTTTGAGAACAGAGAGTGAGGTAGGTGAGAGTGGATGTGAGCTGACGGATGGTTTACACAGTCTCTCAGCTGATGACAGACTGGACTTCTGGTAAGCCTCCCCATCACGGCGCAATGTTGGTGGGAGACAATAACGGACTGGCTAATGTGTGTTTATGGGAGTGGGGGTAGTTAGGTGTCGGTAATCATTTCCACAGGGTCACACACAGGTGGGGGATGGATTAGATAATGATTGCCCGTCACTCAAAATAATCCACAACATAGCAGTGCATTCTGGGAATCTGATGAGACATCTGACTGGAAATGTTGTTGCATAAAATCAATGCTGTTCTGTTCGAGGTTCTCAGATCCTCTAATATTATCTTCTTTATATAGACATTATCCCCTGTGATTATTGTTTTGATCAGAGTGTATAATATTAACAGTACATCAAAATTCTTGCCAACACAAATATAAACCATCTCAAACTATTTGCATCTGTAATGATAGTGCATGGATTTCATCCAAAAGGTGTGATCTGAGTTGCAACATATATCTAACATTCAACACAGCATCCTGTAGCTGAGGGCAAATCAGTACGATGATTCACTGAGAGAACATCTGCTGTTTGCCACTGGTGTTATTTAGACCTGGACCAAAAACAGGGCATGTTACCCTTTGATATCCACCGTGGTTTTTACGTAAGAAAAGCAGTCGACCACATGTTCGTGAGGTTCAGAGAAAGTGAAATTCGGGGACACTTTTTTGGTGAACTTACACTTATTTAGCACAAGTGTGCCTTGTTCGTGTGAAAATGAATATGGAACATGTCATTGTAGGCATGAGTGAGCATTAAAGGCAGGGTTGATAGTTTACATTCTCTTTACATCCCAACAGAAACCAATAAATCAAATGCTCTGACAAAAGAAAGAAGAAGAACCAGGTATCTCGGCGCTCATTGGGCGTCACTGGAGTCTTCCACAAGCTGCTAGCTTGACAGCTGTGAGTACTAACAACAGCCATGTTTGTTGTTTATGTTCATAATGGTAATTTTGGGAGGCCTGAAGGGACGGACTGTCGGTGTTGCCGACTTTTTCGCTAGATTTAGGGACTTTTGGAGCTAGTGCTGCTAGCTACTGTCATTGGGAGAAGAGTATGAAACACTGGGCTGGGCTTTTCGATTGGATCATTTAAAAAAAATCGTACGTACTCGTGCTAGTTTATCGAGATTGTCGACCCCGCCTTTAATGTGCCTTTAGTAGTAGAATGAGAAACAGTGAAAGTCAAGGACGGGTCCTTACCTTTATCAAGTGCTTGTTCACCCATTTTGTGAAGGTCTTTTTCTGTACTCGATCTCGTTCATCTGCAACACAGAGAAGCCACGGTTACACATCAGACACGTATGAAAAGGAAAGAAAAACGGGCTTAAAACGGGCTGCAGCTTAAGTTGCGAGTTGAAAATAACAGCATATGATGGATGTATTTATTTGACATAAAAGCAGCAAAGGAAAGAGGAAATCCCTGAGATACCAGACTTGTCTGATTTCTGCAGGACAAACAGATTCATCACCGGGTGAAAAAATGCCTCTTGACTGTGCACGCCTGCACCTGAGTCAGACCGCATCAGAGCACATTCATTGTGAGCAGATGCGCCCCTATTGTCTAGAAACTTTGTATTAGCGAGGTTACATCTTTCTGTCTCTCTCTATGACACTACTGCCAGCTGGGCTCTTCTTGGACAGAAACATTGATGAAAAGGATTCCATCGTAAAGGCCAAATGTTCTTGAAGTGTTCAGATACTCTGCATTAATACCACAAGGCATGGCAGAACTATTAGAGCGCCCAATTTTCCAACAAGAAACAACAAGATCCTGGCAAGGAGCACGCCCACTAACGACAACAAACCTGCATACACCCAATACCTATTGCTGTTCAGGCAAAAACCACAAGGTGTGGCGCTGCAGCGTTGATTATGAATCGGCCTGTTTTCAGCCATGTGAACCTACTTCATCTAAAGGTTGTGGTTTAATGAAGAGTTTTCATTTCACAGGATGACAGGCGATGCTTTGATAACCGATCAGGCACATTTCGGGAATTTCTTCCCTCCGTGCCACTTCATGTTTTTTTTACTGAGAATCACTGAGTCACACAGCAAATACTTCCATCCACATGATGCCAGAATGAACTATGGACGCCAGCACAAAGTCCTCTGTCTTATCAGTTTGAACTAGGGAGTGATCTAACCGTCTACTGTACCGTATAGTGTGACACACCCAGCAATGAAAAGCAAAGGGCTGTGATTCAACATTAAACCTAAATAGGCGCCCAGAGGCTACGTTTGTTTTCTCAGGAGGGTGTCAGCAACGACTTCTGCAAATGTGTTATGGAACTGTGTTGCCATGGAAACCTTATACAGACACCACAGACCTTTAACCTCCTCATTTATCATTCAAACCAATCCTCCATTTGGGGAGGGGGGCTGAGCTTTACTATGTGACCTCCGTGGTTCTACTTCCTGCCAGAGTGGAAACGTGATGATTGGTTACACACACACACACACACACACACACACACACACACACACACACACACACACACACACACACACACACACACACACACACACACACACACACACACACACACACACACACACACACACACACACACACACACACACACACACACACACACACACACACACACACACACACACACACACACACACACACACACACACACACAGAGGCTGCTGTAGACAAAGCAGCTTCCCAGAGGAGCTGCACCTTGACCTGTTGGGTCTGATTAGGTTCTGTTCACACCACGTCACCTGATCCCGTCTCAACCACTGTGACTCTTTGTGGACTCTTGATAAGTGATGGCTCAGCATCGAGTGGATAGGGGCTGAGGGAACTTCAAGTATTAAATATCAGCAGACACAAACAGGTTTAGGTGAGGTGTGGAGTCTACAGCCCAAAACACGGTACTGTAATGGAGTACATTTACTTACATATTGCACTCAAGTACAAGCTGAAGGTACTTTTTTACTCCATTACATTTATCTACCTTGCAGATTAAAGGTTTTCACGCAGAACATACAGTACAATAAACGTATGATAAATTATGATCCTATGCCATCGATTAAATTAGCTCCACCATAGCCAGATATTTACACATTAATGCATTAGTGATATTAACGTAATTAATAACAATAGATTTTCCCTGCATGATGAGTACGTTAGGTACATTTAGGGATAGTACTTATTTACTTTTACTCGAGTGAGATTTACATATGGAATCAGTTCTGTGTGTGGTGAAGAAAAAGAAGAAGACCAAGAAGAAGCAGAAGAAGAGCAACCACACAATCACAAGATTCAAAGTAACTCCTGCGTACCACTGCACGGTAAAACAGGGCATTTTTTAGGGCAAAAAAAATAGGAACAAGCTGATTTGAAAAAAGGAAGGAAATGTAACACACTGCAGCTCAAGTGACTCATTCACCCCTAAAACACATGCACACACTACACAACAAAAACTGTGAATGGGCTTTGCTGACCAATACGAAGTGAGGAAGCTGCTGATGCATTAGGAAAGGGGGAGTATCCTCCTTTCAGTCACAGAGTGCAGGAACACTGGACAGTACAGTCACATCACAATAACTGCACATCTGCCATTTTAAATGTTGCTGCAGAGCACACACTGAACACTGAACACACCACCACCTGTGGAATCTGACAACTTACTGATGTACTGTACAAAATCATGCATTATACAAAACGCTAACCAACCAAGCCTCACCACATACACCTCTTCTAGATCTTATACACAGAAAACCTCTGACCTGAACATTATCCAATGCTGAAATTTCATTAAACACTCCTCTCACCTCTTTACTGGAAGAACACATCATTCTTGCCCATAGGCGTCTCACACATATGGGAACAAATAGATCAAGATAAAGACCTGCAATTAAGCTATTTCCCATTAACTGCCACCATATACTGGTACCTTTCCTGCCGTCCGTAGACTTCAGCATCCCCTGGTAATAGCCTTCATCTGAGGGCACCCTCTCTCTGCCCATGCTGTCAGAGGAGAAATTCCTGAACTTCTGCTGCTGGGAGTTCATCTTCACCGTTTGTCAGCACACAGAATAATAATAATCCTAACGATAAAATATCCTCCGCAGGTTTCCCCCTTAATAGCAAACTTCTGCTTTTCCTTGCGTCTATCTGTCCCTCCGGCCCTCGGTTCGTCCCAGAGTACGCAGTCCTGTGGCCACTTCACAAACCTATGATTTCTCTCCCCTTCTTGCCTCCTCACTCCCTCGTTGGGTTTGACTCTACCCTTCTTTCTTTTTTTTTTCCCTCTCTCCCTTTTTCTTTCTCTCCCGCTCACTCTATTCCTTTCAGAGCAAATGGTGCCTGTGGGCTATGAAGTCTGGGCCTGTCCTTGTGTGTGATGAACGAGTGTGTATTTAGTGGCGCTATAGTGTGTGTGTGGAGGACACGGTGGGCAGGGCTCTGAACACACCCCTTCCTCTCGCAGCGTGTCACCGAGGCGGGGACGGACGAGGTGTGGTAACCTGCTCGGACTATCACTTTATCGCCTTGCTTTGCGCAAGAAAACGCCCACACTAGTAGAGTCACTAGGGATAGTAAAAAAATCATAAATGTCAGTGCTGATAATTTATTACACTTTATATTGCACTGAATGGAACTTTAATGAATGATATACAACGTACGTCCAGCAGTAACATAGATATCCAACAAGAGCCTAAAAAGGTCAAAACGTTTCACACACAAATACACGTCCTTCGTGGGTTAATCATTACTTATTCACAGCATTCCTCAGACATTTCACATTAGGAGTTACACACTGTGACGAGAGAGAGAAAAAAAGAGAAGAGATGGGGGATGAGATAGTTTAGGGAAGGGCAGCTATGGATTCCAGACAGTGATGAATGACCACACCCTGAACATCACTGACTTAGAGAAATATACTGTACATGTAGCAACTCATAACTGAGTGATTGAGCTTGTGCGTGTGCTTAGAGACCGACTGTCAATCAACACACCCGGCTGTGATTTCTTCCTACAGTTGTTGCAGTGCATTTTCTCACTTCTTCATTGAAGCATTATTTTCAGTTCTGTGAGATATTTTGCCTTTTGATTAAGTTTTAGTAACTGTAGCCGAAGCTCCTTTCTTTGGCTGTTCAGTCACGGTCACTACTGTTTCTCAGCCGAGCTACACCTTTCCTGCTCTGTGGTGTTTAATCCTAACAAATTGGAGAGCATTGAACGCATCACTTCCTGTTGCCCAGAGGATTTTGCCAGGGAGGTGCAGGCAGACAGTGTTTACAACAGCAGATACAAAACAACACGTGTTACTTGAACACTGTTTAAGTTCATTACTTCGGGGTTTGTAAATGGGAAATTCTATTTCTAGGACACCCATTTTCCATGATGGATTAATCTGCCAAAATAAATGACTTTGGACTATTCAATCAGTCATTAAATCCAAATGACAGGATGGATTTTTTGGCAGTTTCAGCCCAAATGTCTTTTAAAGCAACCCCCATGTAGCTTCTGCTGAACAGCAGCATCTGTGGCAACAAATACTGACTGATGATAAATGCTAAAATGTAGCGCAACAGTAGCACAAGCAGAAAAGACTCATGCAGTCAGTACAGTGACTCAGTAATGTCAGATTCCACACAGCAATGTATGCGTAAATATAGCTAATATTAGCTCAAATTAGCCACCATGATCTACTGGTTATACCAAACCAAGAGAGGCAGCATGGTGCAGTTTTATTGCTTATGACTTTTTTTTTGCAAAAGAAAGATTGTGTTATTACGTTAAAGTTTCTCTGCAGTACTCAAAAACAGTTTGGGGCTGATTTGCACAAAGTACTTCTATAATGGGCCCCTATATGCCTAGTATGTGCTGACAGCTACAGTAAGCTGGAGGGCAGGGCGTGTCCTCCCTCTGATAAATCCTTCATGTATATATCCCATTCCCCCACCATGACTGGCATGACTTTATCAGGCATCTAAAAACCACTCTTTCTTCCAGAGGCGCTGGGTGTTGAGAACGACCTGTACGAACATGAAGGTGCCTAATGTGTCAGTGTAAGTGTGTCCGTGTGGGTGTGCGAGTGTTGACTCATTTTTCGAGCCACGTTAGCAAAATTTTCAGAGACACACCTTTGTAGTTCCATACAATGTCTAGGCAAGCTGAGGAATTAAGGAGTGGTATGTGGGTAGGTAATTAAACTGAAAGAAAGGAAAGGTATCACACCGAATACAGAATCTTCTGTAGAACTGAAGGGCTTTGGTTTATGCATACAGAATGAAACTATACATGCTGTAATTAGATTCAATTAGTTGTAGCATATCAGGATGTAATGAATGAACAGCAAAAGGTCTATAAAGTTTTTCATTACCAGAACAGACCATAATGTAATGTAATTGAATCAAACAGAATACTAATGGTTTTCCAGGTTATCTGAGAGGCAGAAGCAACAGCAGACAGTAAGTGAGAACTCGTTGACGTTCTGGCAGTGGAACATGTACCGACACCGTTTCTAAACCTCACGGGAAACACGAGCAGACCCAAGTGGGGAACAGGCGAGGATGCAG
This sequence comes from Sebastes fasciatus, assembly GCF_043250625.1. Lineage (NCBI taxonomy): Eukaryota > Metazoa > Chordata > Actinopteri > Perciformes > Sebastidae > Sebastes > Sebastes fasciatus. The sequence continues at coordinate 31,412,001 of NC_133806.1, read as the reverse complement.
AAAAGTGTGGAACATCTTAGTCATGAGATCTTTCCAACGAAAAAGGAGGCATATGATTAAGGTCTCAACATGCTTATTACACTGTTCCCTCATCTGGCTTTATCAAAACCAGATGGAACACTTTGGGCTTTTTATAAGAGCGGAGACAGAGAGAGAGAGAGAGAGAGAGAGAGAGAAAGAGAGAGAGGGAGAGAGAGAGAGAGAGAGAGAGAGAGGGGGAGAGAGAGAGAGAGAGCTTGGTGAAAATAAGAGAAGGAGAAAGTATTTTCTTTCTAAATGACAAGTTTGATCATTTTTCACGATGGAAGTGACAGAGAAGTTGGGGTTCTTCTTCCCACACTGATCTTTCATTACCCAGCAGATATTTTGGCCTTGATACTATATAGACTGCATCGGCTAATGCTTGCTGGGCAGCCTTTTTGCAGAGGAAGGTTGGGTTTAGGTGAATTTGGACTTATAAATCCTTGTTTTCCACACTTACTAGTCTACAGATAGCATGCTTTATCTGTTTGTACTTTTCCTATTTCAGTGAATTTAGGGGTGGAGATCATTTTTAGCCATGCTAGCTTTAACCAAAGATGGTTTCTGTCATTTTAGGTAGTTCTTATCACGCTGATTTATATTCAAGTGTTCATTTCTCTGATAAGTTTGGTTTGGATGAATCCAGGGTTATTTTGGCTTCACTTCTGCACAGGGGGAGGAAGTGGAGACGCGTCGTTCATCTTTATAAACAGTCTATGGTCCGATACTTTGGTTTAATACCTGCAAAACTAAAGACATTCCCATCAGCCTCAGCTCTACTTTGTGTTTGCAAGCAAATGCTAACATGCTAAACTAAGATGCTGAGCATGGTAAACATTAAACCCGCTAACCATCAGCATGTTAGCATGGTCTTTGTGAGCATGTTAGCATGCTGACGTTAGCAGAATGTAGCTCAAAGCAGCGCTGTGTATAAATGCAGCCTCACAGAGCCGCTAGCCTGGCTGTGGCCTCTTGTTACCAAACAAGACACTGTATCATTGTGAAAATGGTTCGGTATAATTACCATAAACAAACCTGACCACCAACATCATGGGTCGGTTCTGTCCCTCACCAGCGCCTGTGGTCCTGAAAAACCACATCCCCCATAAACCCTTTAGCTGTCGCCATTTACTTTGTTCTGCGCCAAAAAGATGATCACGTCTAAAAGTAATCTCAATCACTCACTTCTGCCTATGACATGATTTCCAGCAACTTGTTAATGCTATTACTGATGCAATAGATACAAAATTCAGTTGAAGACGTCCATAGGCAGAGAATATGGATCTGGTGAGCTCAAATCATTTAGCTTTAACTCTATCCTTTAGCATCAATCTGTTTAAATCAAACAACAGCTACATAAAACACACTATGTTGCCCATACAGCGTGCTTGTATGCCTCTAATACCGACAAACACACGGTTGAGCTTGCAGACATTTAGGGCTCGCCTAGAACAACCTGTATTTAAGCACTGGGGACTCTATTTCCAAACAAAGCAAACACATTAGAGGACAAAAGAAGGCTGAGAATATGTCATTATGGTTTTTGAATGTGCTGAACCGCAGAGGAATTTCAAGGGTTTACACACAGAGGGAGCATGGACAACACCTTTCATCGTAGAGGATGAAGAAGGATTTGCTATACCTCTCTCTTCTCTATCTCCCTCTCACATGTGTTTTCCATCACTCCCTTTACTCTCTATCTCATGGCCAATTCAGGTGAAAGTGTGAACATTTACTGCGATATGAGGCCACCACACCCCGTGGGGAAAGGAATGTTGATAAAACTAGGAGCAGCCTAAACACACCCTGGATTATCATCTCAGTTGTTCTGTAAAAAGAGGAGGAGGAGGAGGAGGAGGAGCAGGAGGAGGAGGTAGGAGGAAAAGGAGGAGGCAGGGCGAGATAGCTGCCACCTGAATCACAGTGCACGCCAGATCAGATTTCTGTGCTTAGCATACAAAGCCAGTTGAGCAGAAACAACAGAAGCTTACGCCATGTAGGGAGAGATCCCTGGCAACACGACCGTCCTTATGAAAGTAAGGATTCGTAAAGATCAACAGCAGTGTTATCCAGGCTGTGATGCTCAGTACATGACTCAAACACTCTGGCATGTGGCGCACCATCATCTAAATCCTTTTTTAATCTGACATGAATGAATGATTCCATCGAAAATCCAAAAACTCAAAAGCAAAACACAGACTCTCTGGATGTACACTATCAAGGGCAGCCTGTTTCTCAGTCAAGCTCAGCTAATAAGAGCACTGAGGTGATGTTATTAAATATAATTGTGTTAAATTAACCGTTGACTGTGTTTAATAAATCAGGTGCACTTTTTTTTTCTAATCCTGTTCTGTAAAGGGAAAACTAAAAGACATTTTGATGCCTTTAAGATGGTTACATTTTGCTAATTTATTTATAAGCCCATCCAGCTGATGCAAAATAGTCTCTAAACATCCCATCTATTAACAGGGATGTGTGTCATAACTGTGCCATGATGCGCTGTCCAGTTATTATCCACAAGCATCTCAAACCTGTCAGCAGACTTTAGATAATGTTGTCAGAATTAGATCTAACGATGAAGCTGCAAACCCAGTTTAACTCAGACCCAACAGGCCCTCTGGATTAGCCTCGACAGCTGAGCTTTAAAATAGCTCAGTGCTGAGCTCTAGAAGTCTCAGAGGAAAGCCCAACATCTGGGATTGTTGCTAATGTTTAAGTTGGTCAACTCAAAATGCAACAGGGCGATTGGGTGAAACAGCTGAAGTAGCTGCAGTTTCAATGGCACAGAGGATAACATTTAAAGACGCATGTGTCTCCCTCTGCAGGTCAGAGCAACGAAATGTGTTACCTCTCAGTTAAGGTGCTGTCTGAATTAGAATAGAAGTTGTAACAATAGCAATTTCATAGCAGTTTACAAAATGAAGAGTCTAAATAAAGTGTAAGTAAGCAAATATTTAGAGCTGTATTAGTGGTGTTTTGTGACCAGATCTGGAGTCATACTTCAGAGATGATAAATGAATCTGAAATAGCAGGGACTGTGGGTTTGGATGTGATTATGACCACCAACTTTTCCGTGCTTTGCTTACTTCACTCCATAGTGAAATATACCACCTCAATAAAAACAGAAGATATTCATGCTGACTTTGTCTCCGTCTTCACGGCTCATTGCTGTGCTGTTTGCATACGGCTGTTCAGCGCTCTTCTTCTCCTGTTCCAAACAAACTGGAAACCCAAAACCTGAAGCTATTCACCTCACTTTCATATAAAACAAAGCCCCACCTGACAGAAGCTGTAACGACATCTTATCTTATCTTATGACGTAATATTTGACATTTTAGCTTGAAAAATTATGATCAATTCACAAAATAGTTACCAATTACAGTTAATTGACCAATCGGTTAATGAAATATTGTGGATTATTAGATTAAATAAAATGTAAAAACTGATTTAAAATTACTAAAAGTACACAAAAAGATGCTTAATTTCAGTCACAAGAATAAGTAATGTGTTGTTTCCAACCTGTGTAATTGAAAAACTGCACAGAGACAACTGGATTGTCTCAAACTGAACCAATAATAAGAAATATTAGACCTCATAATAATCTGAATAGTAGGTTCCCCTTTTCTCTTGTGTTCTATGAATCCATCATTATGACGTGGTGTTTCCACATGCCATCTCATCCTTGTAAATGTGGAAAAAGGGGGAACTTGAGCAACGTTTCCATGACAACGGCTATAAACATACAGAAGCATGTGCAGTGACTGACTCTTACTCACGGCTGTATTTTTAGACGCAGAGACGGAGGAGTCTCCCATGACTGACCGATCTGACGTGGAAAGGAAAACACCGTCCTTCATCTAATACGCTGCTCTCTCCCACCAGCAGAAGGTAATATGTTATTCTCACCACTAGATGGAGTCAGAGCACAACCACACCCAACTTCTTCCCCAGTAGATTCTGCAACTAAGAAGCTACAATATGTACTTTGAGATAAAAGATCTCCAGATAAGAGTTTGGACAACTTATACAACAACAAAAAAAAAAGAAGAAAAGGAAAATAGATTTCTCCTAATAACATTGTAAGCATGCTATGGAAATACATACTTTTCTACAGGGATTTAATGGGAATATTACATTGAAAATATGCCCAAAAATGTATAGGAATGGAGGAATAAGATTAAATACTAAATATCACAAATAGTTAAACAACACCGGTGGATGGGAAATCTTCCTCAGAAAAAGAACCATCAACAGTAAACAAATTTGCAAATTGTAGTTAGTAATACAGACTAATTACTGTTTTTTAGGACATCATGTTACACAACAGCAAAACCACACTTTGCTTTAGGAAGGATGATCTGATTGATACTATCATAGCTTAAATTAACACACAGATGTCCTATCACTCACTCTCTATAGCAATATGATAGAATTATTAAATATAGATGGTAAGAAAGATGGTGTATATGTTACCATGATCAATCATACTTGATTAGATTGGTTATGTAGTAGATTAATGAATTGTTCAAAATATCTTAATCCCAATTTATATATAACAGCTCTTAGCTAAAACCTTACACTATCAGGGTGGACATGCTGCGTTTAAACCAGTTTATAAAGATAATGCCGACCATAACGACCACTTCATATCTATTGTAGTTCCTCATTCATAACAAGACAATACTACGAGTCAATCTAAAGGACTGGAGTTCTTTGACATTACACCTGTTTTTTTATGATCTCCAGACATGTCACCACACCTCAGAGCCTGACTTTAGAGAGACAGGTCCCATAGGTATGTTGCCTCCCCCCCATCATCACACCGGCGTGCCAAAGGGCTTGTTGCTGGTCGTAATGTACCCTATGCATTGCGTGAGATACTTCTTCAGTCATGTTTGGTTTTATTGTGGGATTTATTACAGCAGCCGGAGGCAAATCTCTTTGCAACTACTTATATTGCAAAATGTTCCAAGGAGCGAAGTTATGTAACTTTAATTTTCACTCAGACACACCTTCTAAAAAAAGAAAGCATTCCTATTTAATTTGAAACATTTGTATACAGCGGTGAATATTCATAAAACTGAATTAAACCCATTGTTATAACTTTGTGCACCGAGAAGCCGGCATCAGCTCTCTTCATTCCTCGCCCAGTGCTGTGTGTAGTAGGACAGCGCCCCCCTCAGGACTAAAATACATTCTTAGAAAGCAGGGACTGCTCTCTCTATGTGTGTTTATGTGTATGTTTTTGAGTGTGTAAAAAGTCCATTCAATTTCCCTTAACCTTTGTGATAACAATTACCTCCGTTATCTCCTTTATTTTTATTTTTTCTATTAAATGCAGCTCTTCTGTTTACAGGTATGAAACGGACTGCTTCATTCAATTTGAGGACTTTGCACATGTTAATTCTTGCGGCTGCTGAGCATCCACCGCAACAAGTACTGCACGTTCAACGATGACATCCAAGGTAACCTGACATTGGGCGAGAGGCGGGGTTCAACCTGGACAGGGGGGTGGGAGGGTGGGGGGGGGGTACTCTGTCAGTCATTGGGAAGTAGACAGACTCAAATGCAGCCGACTCAGATTTCCTCATGTGCTCTGTCTTTTTTCGTTTAACACAATATGCAAATTAACTGTAACTTTCCAAAAATAACAACTATCTCTTTGTTTTTCTTCAGATAATATTAATAACAGCAAATAATGTTTTGAGAAGAAATAAGTTCACATTTTTCTATGATGGTTGTTTCTTACAGTAGTTTATTCTTAGGGTCCCCAGGGACCCCGGTCGGTAGTCTTTATACGTTAGATATGTTGGTAGGGTGAGGGTTAATAAGAATAAGAATAATCATCATTATAATAATAATATATGTGATTGGACAATGAACAGCTACTCACTTTATAATACTTTTACCGAAATACTAGAATACAATAAAGTATAAAGTATCTGTTCAGTGTCTCTGTGCGTGGCTCTGGTAGTAACATCCATGTGGTTTCACCACGCTGAAAACACTCCAGAACAACACACTAACTCCTCCCCACCCACCCAGTCCATAAAACAGTACGTCAGCTCTCTCCACTCACCTGCACAACACATCTTACTGTACAAGTATCTGCTTCTTTCTCCATATGAGCCCATCTCATGCAGATAATTCCCTCGTTCACCATCCCATAATGCAGCCATTACGAGCCTGGCGTAAGATCCCCCCCAGTAGCCCTCCGTGTTCCAGACACACTGGGCCAGCTGGTGTGAGGGGACTTCAAAAAAGAAACAGGAAGCACTTTCTAACAGATGAAAGCTGGACAGTTGGCCCTGCCCCCTTCATTAGTAGGCTAAACGACAGATAACAGACAGGTAATTCAACATCAGATTCACTTATGGTCTTTGTACTTTGACACATTTACGGTAAAAACACCACCCTCCATACTAGACCGTTTGTACACAGGAAGCTTGTTGCTTATTAATCCTTTATCATTTTCAGAAGTTAATTTTTTCCCAGCAAGGGTGAGGATTAAACAACAACATACCAGTCATCCAGTGATGCGTACTTGTTCAATATTTACTATTACACAATCTAAATCTCTACTTTATTAACCTCTACTAAAAATAAGGTTCCTATAATCTATTTATCTGACATTCGGCGAGACTCTGGACTCCAGAGTCAGTGTTTATATTTCTGTTTTGCACACACAGGCAGTATAAAAGGGAGGTGTTTATGATCCTCGGGGCGTGTTGGGTTATGTGACTGTTGTCATATTTCTTGACAGTTTTAATGCAGCCCTGAAGCAACAGAGTCAAGTCTCTTATGATACTACAATTATTAGTTTTTCTCTTCTAGAAGAAGCACAACATATTTCTCAGCTCCACAACTTGCGTGAGGAATGATATGTTTGAATACAATAACACCAACAAATAATAAACCCTGACTGTGATCCAGACACCAAGTAATGATTTTATGAGCGGTCAAAGGAGCAGTCTACACACACCTACTGTCGCCAATCAACTTTAACAGGTGACAATTTACGACAGGACACAGCTGAATTCTTCCTAGGTCACATTTTAATCGGAAAGCGACCTAAATATGGTGAGATCTCTTCTTACGGGACACTGACCTCTGACCCCGGGATCATACAGGATGCTCTCTGATCTCCTCACATGTCGCAACGACTACAATCCCTCACAGAGCAGCGTTTTGAGATGACCTGCATGGAGTCTGATTACAGTTTGTTGTTGACAACAAGTTGTCAATGCAATATGCAATATAATTTGATTTACGAGTGCCTAATTCAAGACTTTGCAAGACTCTATTATTAGTGCCTTGGATTTAATTGAATTGGCATCATATCCTTGCAACCTCAGAATAGACAGAGCTGCAGTTCGGATATTAAAGATTTAAATTTGATGTGAGTTGAATACATGGCAAACGCCTGCCTTTATCCTTGAAGAAAAAAGAAACATAAAAAACAAGTATAGTCATGAAGCACTCACTTACTGCCCATAATAGCCTCATACAACCACAGATATTAAAGGGATAGCTACCACACTACAAATCATCCCAAAGTCTCTGATAGTTAACAAATTCCTATTGGCTCACAGTACAGTATATATCATTATCGTCCACCACTAACCATACCTGCTGGATATTTAAACTAGTTCACAAACTGATGCGAGCTACAGATGGAACCACTTCACTTCCTTTAAGCTTCCAAAACGAAAGAAGTATTAATACGCTTATTTGCTTTCTTGCTGAGAGTTAGATAAGAACATTGATACTATTCTCTTTATTGGTCTGTTCAATATGAAGATACTGCCAGTAGCCAGTTAGCGTAGCTTAGCATAAAGACTGGGGAAAACATAGCTAGCCTGGCTCTGTCTGAAGTTAACACAATCCATCTACCAGCATCTCTAAAGCTCATTCATTAATATGTTGCATGTAGTTTGTTTAATCCATCCTCCAGACTATTTCTTGGCCCGGTACAGTTACTCTGTCTGCAGAGTGTCCGCTGGTTGCAACCTCATGGTGACGACACTCAAGAAAAACACAGTGCCCGTCCAAGACTGTGTTTCCTTTGGACAGAGCCGGACTAGCCGTTTCACCCTGTTTCCAGTCTTCATGCTAACAAGCTAACTGGCTGTAGCATCATATTAAACAGACAGACATGAGAGTGGTATCAATCTTTTCTCCTCTAACTCTCAGCAAGAAAACAAATCAGCAAATGTCCCTACAATGTCAAACTATTACCTTAAATTGAGATACGTGTAATAAAGTTTTTATACAGAAACTGTAGTCACCGTGTTGGTTTAGTGCTGAACGGAACTGACCGATTGGTCCTCTAGAGAAAGGAAAACTAGATTCATGAATAAAAACTGAGTCATGAAAAATGACTCAAGAAACTTTTAACATGTGACCGCAATCACGCGCTGTTTATTTGACTAAGAACTGATGTTTTCTGTACATGAATCACTATAACTGCATGCAAAGACCATACAGTCATGAAGTGACACTTGTATATGATACATCAGCATCTTTAGGTAAACTGCTGATGTCAGTGTATACTATACGGCCCAAGGAGAGCTGAGAAATCCCTGATGGGGGTCACAAGTGGTCCCAGCACAGGACCGGATGTGTTTCCACGATCCCAGTGCTGCTCATAAATAAAATAAAGCTCTAAATGTCTCTCTGTCTCATCAGGGTTTCTTTACTACTATTCCCAGAGGACGTACGGACTGTATCCACAGCCCCTTTGGGTTCCTATGAGCCCCCGAGGCATAAAGTTCACTGTTTATCTTATGACTCATGCCCTCTGGTTCACCAGCAGCAGTCACAGTGGTGGAGGCCATCGAGGCTGTTTTATATACACTCATGATGAGTCCTGGAAAAAATGCACACACACGCACACACACACGCACACACGCTGGTGTACAGTAGAGTAGCTGGAGTTGTGGTTGTTTCCAGGAAGAATGCAGGCTTTTCCACAAACCAGTGCCAGAGCCAGAGCCAGAGCCAGAGCCAGAGCCAGAGCCAGAGCCAGAGCCAGAGCCAGAGCTCAACCACCACCCACACAGCTCCGTGTGTCTCACATACATCTCTAAAAGCATTTGTTTGGCAGTGTGTGTGATTAAATGGCCTTAGCATGTCTAACAGGATGTTACACTTTACCAGCCCTGTGAAAAATGACTCGACAAATTCTCAACTCTCAGCTCCTGTATAAGAGAGATGGAGTGTGAGCTTACTTTAGATAAAAGAGCCGCCTTTTCATCCTGTTATGCCTGAGAATACCGGCAGTGAATATTCTTCCCTGACAAATTATGCAAAGCAATTTAACGTCCCATTAACAGCCTGGGGAAAATCCCATAGATCTAAAACATGCCTTCCTCATTATGGATGTAAAGCCAGATCTGATGTCGCTGCAACACCTCAACTGACAAATGTGAGTTTGAGTTTAAGAACATCTGCTTTGCTATATCCCCCCCGGGGCAGTATGAGGAAAGGAAAACAGACGTAGATGGAAGGTGAAAGTTCAGCGAGAGAATGCCAAGTGATGCGCCTTGTGTTTGACAGATTATTTACAGTATAACACAGCCCATCCCTCATCCTCGTGACCTTTCAGCTGACCTCATTCCAACACGGACGGAGGACCCGTGTTCCCACCTCTGCACGCACGCACGCAGCACAGCGTGGTGTATCTGATCAGAAGCTGAAGCCGCTCTCTCACTGCTGTAATAGTCGATAGCTCAAGCTGAGGGGATAACTAGAGGACAGAGTTGTGTCGTCGTGCTGAAAGGACGCCAGTGAAATGGGGACAGCTAAGACCAGAAAGTCCCCATGATGGGGCCCTGGACTGGAGAGCACAGATCGCCAGGTACAGCAGCTGCCTTCGACTCTTCAGTATCTCGGACAATAAAACATTAGCATATGGAATATGATAATGTCAGGGTCATGTAAACAACACTTAGCTAATGCAGAGCCAATGTTAGTCATCACAGATTAGAGTCATGTGCATTTAGGAATGAGATTACATTTTTAGGAAAAATGTGACATTGTGTGCAAAACAAATCAAATGTATCCCTGATTGTAAAAGTCGTCTTTAGTGTCATTTCAGCTGGGTCAAAATGCATCTATAGTAATATATTAGTAATATATAGTATAGGAATAGTATATTAAAGGCGAGACTTCAAGCAAGGCGTTTCAGGCAGTTCAGGAGCGGTGTTTCTGCGGGGGAGAGGAACTCCCTTTGTCCTGGAATTTGGGCTATGTAACTTTGTAGACTTTCTACATGCACAGAAAAATGATATAACACACTAAAGGGAAATGAAAAAGCACAATAGGTCCTCTTTAAAGTAATATATCCCTGTCCTGATCCTATTATTTCCTTAACCATTAACCCACAGATAATACATAATAGTTTTGATTTTGTTACAAGATGGAAGCTGAGTTACACATAAACTATATCTCAGCCCGGTTTCCTCATACTGAGTCTCTCACCACAGTCTCCTCCCTTTTAATTACAGCTACCTTAGATTAGATAAGGTCATACCTACGCTTCCTCTAGGGCGATACCCCAGCTCTTTTTGATATGTGTGTGTCTGTACATAAATGCACTCAATGACAATGCTAACCTTCTGGTGCTCATGTTAAACGCATCTGCCAGCATCTATTTTCAATCTGCTAGCATGCTAACATTTTGCTAATTAGCAGTGAACTAAACACACAGCTAAGGCTGATGAAGATGCAATTAGTTTAGCAGGTTTGGACAAATCTAAATTTGACCTAATGGTGGCGCTAGAGCAAAAGTATCTATCTACCTATCTATAGTACGTATTCATCATCAGTCAAGACCAAGACAGGAGACTGACCAGCAGACAGACTGACAATACTTGAGCCACGCCGCTAGCATGGCTAAAAACTCAAAGGGGACTCATTGAGAAACTTGTGAGTGATACATCAAACTATTTTGCAATCAAAGACTAATGTGAAGTCACAGGATCAAACAGCTTATTGTTCATCTACAGTCTTGTGGGAGCAGACGCGTAGATTCACGTCTTTTGTAACGCTGTCTGTCAGTTTAAAGGCTGGCAGCCAGTTTGGGGACTGGCTGTGCCTCCAACCTGACAGGTGTACTAGACCAGACCAGTGCTAAGAGAATGCGATTCATCTATCTGAAGAGACCAGGACGCCCTCCAGCTAGAACACACATACACACCCACACATACACACATACACACCCACACCTTTAATCCACAACCAAACTTGACCAAACAGGTTTGGGAGGGACCTCGTAGGTAATTGTGACAGTACAACAGCAGGACTCATCTGCCATTCTGCAGCACAACAATAGCTAAGTTCAGCTCAGTTGAGTCTTGACTCTTTCGTATCAATGCACTGTGACATGTCAGACTGTCAGTCAACTGCAACGTGAGCCCAATAGAGGGCCTCCGACGCTGTCTGTGCGTAATAACGGCTAATCTCTTTGCCGCTGCGCATAAGAACAGTCAGACACTTTGTGAAACTGGCACTGACGACGGGTCACAGTGGGCCACGGGGCTGACAGGTTTCAAGGTTACACATGAACGTGACTAATGCACAGGGTAAACACACCACATGTGAAGCTGTGTGTGACCTCGTAGAGTTAATAATATGACCTGTACAGTTCAAAGAATCAAGAATAATAAAGAAATATAAACATAAGACAGGCAAAACTATGCAAAAACTTAGAACTGCTAAAACAGAGTTAGTATTTAGCGGCTTAACTTCCAGTTAGACAGAGAGAGGAAGAGATAAAGCAAACACTCCTCTAGCATCCGGCTACTTTTTCAACCTTTACAAAAAACACCTTGTTCCAATATCCTGCAGCTTGAAGCTCTCTTACCTTTCCTCCCTTTTCTCAAGCGCCAGAACACAAACAGAGTGAGTAAGTGCCCCAAAACCACCAGGGTGGGGAGAGTGGGTCCTGGGGGTCTTGAAGGCATTTGTTGGGACAGATAGCGATAAGGTAGAGGGGATGATGGGATGAGGGCCAGGCTGTGGTGACAGGTGGGCCTTCACTGGGAGGGGGAGAGGGGGAGCGGTGTGGGTGTGGCAGGGACCTTTTAAAAAAAGGGACGGCTCGACCAGGAATTCCTGCTGTCTGGCCTGAAGCTATTACTGAAAACCTTCTTCTGATCTGCTTCTCCTGGTTTGTTCAGCTGCTTTCAGACACTTGAACTGACTGCTGTGTTCTGTACAGTCAGAGCTACTAGGGCTGACCCCAATGCTTCGAACCTTTGAAGCTTCATCCATTGCTATGGTAATCAACCTCCAAATCAGTATTTGAATGCTTCGTTATTTTTGTAGTTTTTTATATATATATATAAGTATATAATAAAGTATAAATCCCCAAATAATCCATGAAATAAGGAATAATCCCACAATATAATGAATTATTCATATTCAACATTATTATTATTAGTTATTCTCTGATGGGTGTCGCTGTATGTCGTTTGTAGAGGTGTGTGTGTCTGTGTGTGTGTGTGTGTGTACATTAGTGCAGCAGAGACACTGAAACAGGGGATATGAAGACGGACAGAAGAACATGTCAGCCTGCCGTGCCACACCGAAGGCGAATCTACCTTCGATTATTTCTCACTGAAGCTTCAAAGCCCCAAGAAATGGTATTCGGACAGCCCCTAGTGGTTTCTTTTCTAAAGCACAGTATTTAGAGAAGAAGTTTTGCTGTTAATCTAACCCCTGTTATAGATTATCTCTATCTATTTGGTTAGGCTTAAACAATTTAGCAGGAAGGCAAATAACTACATTGTGGTTGTGTTGCTTATCTGATGCTCCTCCTGTGACTCATTCCATCTTACTACAACAACTGCTTCATGTTATCACGAAGGACGCGCTCGTTATCTGCATTCTTGGCAGGTAACTAATTTTCCAGAGAATAAGGTCAAACCCATCAGAGCAATGACAGGCGTTAATATTCAGTCCAACTTGCTTTTCTTTGTTTGATACCGTTTAAAAGCACTTTAGAGGTATTACTACTGAATATATCTTGAAGCAGCAAATGATGACTGTGTTAAAAAACACAGCGATAAAAAGGTAATAAAAACTACAAATTTAAAAAGCCCTATCTTTGTTTTTGTCACAACAACAATAACCAACGCACCTCAGCAGATGCGTTGGGATTGTACAGTACGATAGCAGGTGGTCGTGGTTTTACGGCTATCTGGAATAGTCCAGACGGACACACACGGCTGTCTCTCACATGCAGACAAACCAAAAGGGTTTGAATAAAACACACTCCTGCTTGTTGACGTCCATCAGATGTCATGATTGACAGGAGAGACACCTCCTGAAGGGAGTTAGCGTGGAGGAGGGGGGTGAGGTTGACATTTCTCTCCTCAACCCCTGCCCTCACCCACTTCTATCTGCATACCATCAAATAAAGGAAAATATAGAAGGCAGCCAACCTCACTCATGATTCAAGTCAGTCACATTGTAGACAGGTTTAAATATGGAACACAATCTGTACCGAAGGTTACTCCTCTTCGTTAAATGCGTGTGTTTGAGTGTGTGCTCGGATCGGGAACACAACAACTTCACACGGCGTGTTTGCCAAAAAAACTCACCGCGACGGTCAGCAGCCAGTCACACAAACGCAGTTAGACACAGACACGCCACAGCAACCCCACTCTGAGGACCTACCGGGTATGATCTTCATCTAAGAGACGGTACAGAGGAAGAGGAGGACGAGGAGCGCGAAGAAGTAGAGAGCTTTACAGAGGGGGACTGAAGAGGACAGTAGAGGCTCCTGTTTGTTTGCTCTGAACTGCCTTGTTTCTCTCTTGTGTTGAATTTTGACAGGCTGCGCCTGCTGCTCGGATCCGTCAGCCTGCTCTCCCGTGGCCAGGGGAGGAGGGACGACACGCCGAAGCAGGGGGGCAGGGGCGAGGGGCGACGGGGGGGTTCAGGGGGCTGAGAGGGGTGGGTGGCCTAGAGCTGACTGAGGGTTATAAATATCCACCAGAGCCAGATGATCACACAGTGTCACAGTTAGAAACTGATGGAAGAGCTCTGGCGGGTCACTTGGCTACACTCGCCCCCTAGAGACAGCATCCACAAACACAATCCTCTCTCCCTCCCTTCCTATTTCACTCTTTGATGATGATGAAGACGATGGCAGCTTTATTCTGTGATATTAAGTCACAGCTCTCAGCCAGAAAAACAGATCTCAACATATGCTAGAAACATCATTCGGACATAAATATTGTCAACACGTACAAAACTAGACCCATCACTTTTATACCACAAGAAGCACTGATGCCATACAGTTCAAGGTTTAATATTTAAACTGTGAATGAGATGGGTTAAAGTGAATATGTTTTATGGGAAAAGACACTGGCAGTAACACTAAGTGGACAGAAATAGCAACGCCAGTAAATATGAAAACCCACAGCCATGACTGATGGAATAATTATCAAATCAAACAGCCACACGCAGAGTTTAGTGATGGACAGGTTGCGATGTCAATGTTCATCCCCTATTGCTTTTGGGATCGCAGCAATGCACAACATTCTCTAAATATAGCAGCTTTCTAATATATGCATATGTCTCAGTGTTGACAACTGGTCCCATTTCTCCGTAATGCTCAAAGCGATTCCACTCAGTGTGTCTGGAGAGTAGAGCTGTGATTGTCTTCTCTCATGAAACAGAGAAACTATAGATGGATGCCCCGTGTGAAACGCAGCCAGCTATACTGAGAAACCATGTAGGGGGCTTTACAGAGGATCGCAGGGAATTCTTCCGTGAACATCCTCGTGTGCCTTCACAGACGGAGCCTCGCACTCACATCATTCATGTTAAGACGCATGGCCGAAAGGTATTTGAAGCTTATATCCTGAGGGGAATACCTCTTGTCTCAATCTACTCCCACATACTGCTGCCGGAGCTCCATTTTGTTCACACAATCTCGACTAAAGCAGGTGGTGAGGTCTCTCTTGAGAAAATACTGCATTAAAGGCAGGGTTGGTAAGGTTGAGAAACTAGCAAGAGTACACTAGATTTAAAAAAAATTATCAATCCGAAAAACCCAGTCCAGTGTTGCCAACTATTTTCTAATGAAAGTAGCTAGCAGCTCCAAAAGCCCCTACATCTAGAGAGAAACAAGCAAGCAAGTCAGCAACACTGACAGTCCGTCCGTTCAGGCCTCCCTCTAAAGCCACTCAACCCCAAATTATCATTACAAACATAAAAATATCATAATGAATGTAAAAAAACATGGCAAGTGTTAGCACTCACAGCTGTCAAGCTAGCAGCTTGTGGAAGACTCCGGTGACATGCAGTAGAGCGCTATAGGAATGAGTCCTAAAACCTGCTAATGAGTTAGCATTTTAGCACTTCCAGTTCCTCCGTCTGGAGGTCAATGGGTTTTTCTTAATGGGTTTTTAGTTAGATGCCTGAAATAAGGTCTGTGGTTAACACATTTTGGGCTAAATGAGACAACAGACCGTCATCACGCCAACGCCACATTCGTTTATAGCTCAGCGTTAGCTCTTTACTTCTGCCGATTGCATTTACACTTCAAAAATCATAAAAGTGCTGTTCATTTGTGAAGATTATCTTGCTGAACAAAATGTGAGCGTGAGCGCAGGCAGGTAGCCCGTCCAATCATTACATTCAGGCCGAATGAAATGATCGGACGGGCTTATTACATTCCTGCGACAGCCACAGATACCACATTTCTTTCTTGTCGAAGCATTAGATTTATTGATTGCTGTCAGGATGTTTCAACTAATGTAACAAAAAAATTGTTATCTTATCTTTACCCCCAACCCTACCTTTAAGTAAGGGTCAAAACATAAAAGTCAAATTTAAAATAAGGCTGAAAACCCCTACAGAATACTGAAAAACATGTGCAGGCTTTACAGAAGAGTCACAAACTGCAGCTATCCTTCCAACTCCCAAAACTGAAGTAGAGTTAGTCAGCCCCTGTAATAAGGCCCAATAAGTACCCAGGGAAATGACTAACATCATCACAATGTCGACCCAACCCTCAATATATTCCACATGTTATCGATATCTCACTTTCCGGGGTTTGGTTCTTCTACAGTTAGTTAACTGTTATTATGGCTATGACAGATGTCTGATTCTGCGTCACTGTCCAGCCTATGTTGCAATGGACTGCTATTGAATTTGATATCAAACACTTTGTGCTCGCCAACGCCGCACTTCAAACTGGCAACTAAAGCTACCGTTTTGGACGATCACACACAACCGGCCCATGAGACAGGATTATGCTTTGGATTCTCATTACACTGTGTAGTCTGTTTCTGCACACTTTACATCATTTGCTTCTTCTAAAAACACAGTTTTAAAAGGCCCACGTAAGAGGAAAAAACATTCCAGACCCCAGAGGGTTAAACTGATATCACAAAGGTATTGATTACTAATTCTTGTTTTATATTTAAATCATGGTTTAACAGAAATGATGCAGCAGCTTTGGGGGATTACAGTCACCTACTCACGTTTCATTCTGACTCTGTATTTTCAGCCCTGGCTCACACTGTTGTATTAACACTTCTCTTCATTGTCAAAATGTTTGCTTGGTGTGCTTGTGTGTCAATTTATGAAAAGTAGGCTGATATGTTCTGACATTTGTGACTGTAACGAAATAGATCAACAAGGAGTCAGCAGTAAAAGATAGGGCACGGCAGCTAAGGTCATTTACGTTGTTTTGAACAAAACATTGCAGAAAGAGCAGCAGCAGCAGCAGATTAAGCTGCCAGCTCACAACGCAGGCTCTTGATAGATAGCATTCATTATGTGCCCCATTCTCTGCTTTTTTCTACTCAAAAAGGTCAGGATCATAACTCCAGCTTTCAGATTTGAGAATGGTCCGGGTGAGTCATAACATCAAAATGAAGTGCCACCATAATGAGAGGCACAAAGCTGCTGCAGCTCTTCATTTAACCAATCACACAAGTATGCATCAGGCATCGTTTCAGAGATTTAAAAAAAACAAAACATGGAGGACCTCAGTGCCATGTCTGGGATGTGATTTAGTGTAATTGGCCCTGGTGCCACGTGTGGGCAGAGTTGAAACAGCCTCTCTCGAGCGTGTCCGTTTCAGACAAAGCACGTACAGCTCCCTCCATTCAAGAAATCAAAAGTGCCACACGTACAGTAATGTCAAAGAGTTCCCTCGATATCTGAACCAGCTTAAGGAGCAAGATTTTTGTTGTGCAAGTAAGTTTTTCAAATACTTTCCTTTCTCCTAGTTTCCACATGGCTGATGCAACGACAGAGAGACAGAAATTGTTGTAAGACAAAAGCAGACATACCTGACTGCTGCTATACCTCAGGGTGAGTCTGTCGACAGCTATCTGATTAGAGAACATACCAAGAATACCACACGCTGTAGGATCACAGCAGTAAAACACGTATCTCTGTAAACCGACGCCCTATAACACCACTCATCATACTGTATCTGAGGTCAAACCTAAAGGAAACTGCTTTGGCAAAAAATCTGGCTTTATAACCAAAAAGAAAACAAGGCGTGTCAACTACATGATGTGAAATATGCATTACTTGGAGTGTTATAAAAACAGGCTATAGTTGGAGCATTGTGTGTGTGTGTGACAGATGACAATGGTTGGTAATGGACAGCAGATGTCAGCAGTGGGTCACTGAACACTAGTGGTCATCTGATAGACTGGCACTGCTGTGTCCTTATCTGACAGCATCACACGGAACTGCACGATTAAGCTAAATGTTCAAATTGTCAGCACCAGAGTTTTTGATGTTGAAGTTCAGAGCAATGTTCTGTGTATGATGAGTTGCATATGCTGTTTACTGCATATGTAAATCATAAATGAAGTTATATCAAAGTGCAAAAAGGGACTTATTTTCCCGACGTGTACCACAGATTGAATAAAGGATCCAGACTGCTAATTGAATCCAGATCGACTGCCACGTGTAGAACCAAACAAACACACCCTGCGAGCTGTGAGCGAGTTATTCCAACTTCCTGACTCTTTGTCCTGTTGCTCACACCCACAACAGACAACGCCCATGTGAAGTCCTTGCTCATACACCCGAATGCACATGACAGTCAAATTATTTCACTTTTTAAAAAGTTGTGAAATCACCCTAAAATCCAGAGTCACATGAACATGCTTCACCATCATGATTCATTAGTTTCACTTCAACAAATCAGATGGCACCTTTTTTCAGGGCGTTGTGGTTCTTTTTTTCAGATCCAGCAAAAAAGAGGCCAGCATTTACCACTGTTATCACATTGTCTAAATAACTCCCATATCCCACGCATGCCATTGCATAATGGTATGCAAGGGGGGCATGCTTATCTCCTATACAAGACAGGCTGAAAAGACAACCAAGAAAACAAGCACAGTATGTAAAACAGTGCCAAGAACACAGTTCTTACTGGAGCAAAGAGGACAAAATGCTCCCAAAAGCACCACACCTCCCTGCCTCTGGCTTCTACTCACGCAAAACTATCTCTGCAGGGAACAGGCGAGGCTGGATCTCAGCAAACAGCCCCACCTTGTTGGAATGAACTGCAGGTCTGCATAATCCTCTTTGGCTAAACCCTCAGAGATGGCTCCAGAGATTACTGTCTTCACTGACACATGTGCACAGTCCAATTTATTACTAAACTGGAATTCCCCACACCCAAAAAACAAGTGTGATTTTTGGGTTTGTTTAATAGAATAATAATTGCTACGGCCACATGCTCTGCGTGTAAACAGTGTAGTAAAAATTAGTACTTAATGCATAAAGTATATAAAGTTTCACCTGTGATCATGTGTGTGATAATGCCTGTGTGAGATCTGACAGTGTCTCGAATACACTACAGGGTGTGCTATGACTGTCACTGATCCTTCATCTATTTTAACACACTGATAATTAAATCACAGCCACATCTCAACTGACTCTTCTCACCAGCTCACTGAAACTATTCCTAAAGAGAGACTCGTCCACATCACAAAGTATAGAGGCTCGGCTCTGTAACGTGTAACTTTAAGCCATGAACTGTAATCAAATCACCCCAAATAACACTTGGGAAGAGACGTCAGAGAGAGGCAATCACACAAGGGGAGAATGAAATACTTTAAGTGCATGACAATGTGGAGGGGCAACAAGAGAGCCGTGATCAAACACCCTACCTAAGACCTCCCACAATAAAAAAAGAAAGGTGGGAACCTCGCTGCTGGAGACACTACATCACATGCACATGGAGAGTCAAGGACAAGGTGGGGAAGTAGGTCAGTTGGCACGCATTCAAACAAACCTTCAATGAAGTGAGGCCATGTCCTCTCCTCTGGCTTGTCCAGTGAGTGGTCCCAGGTCTGCTCAGGTGAGGCCCCTTCCACACCGGCCCTCGGCGGCGGCGGTGAATAAAGTGCCCGCTCTATGGCGATCTCTTCCAGAACATCCAGGTCCAGGTCCTCTTCTTCCTCCTCATGTTGTCCAGGTGGAGGAGGTGACTGCCCCTCAGCTACCTCGGAACTAATAAGCTGTTTAACCTCAACTATCTCTTCAACCACTACAATTTTCCTCTTCATGGCGGCCTCGTCTATGTCGGACTCACAGGTGTCTTCCAGGTGAAGCTGGTCGGGCTGGGCAGCTGCGGGTGTGGCGGTGGTGGTAGAGGGTGTGTCCTCTTCCAAGTCCCTCTTCTTCTCTTCCTCCTGCTTTGAGGCCTCACAAACAGAGAGCCTATTCTCTGTGCTGCGCTCTGCTGCCTGACTGGCTGAATGTTGTGCAACTCTGGGAGGCTCCTCTTGCTTGTCGAGGGGGCTGGCCTGCGCCTGGGCTGCAGCTGCCTCTTCTGGTGCTGCTGACGCTAATTCTCCGGCTGCGGGTGCTTCCCTCGCAGTGGAGGATGTTTTTGGTTTCGGAACCTCCCGCTTGATTTTTTCTGCACAGAGCCGCGCTGGCTCCACCTCCCCTTTGTCTGCAGAGGCCTCACAGAGCACAGCTGCTGCCTGCCCTGTTTCCTCGCAGCACATTCTTTCAGGAGTCATCTTGGGAGAAACATTCAGTTCAGTCACGACAGAGGTCGTGACATGGCTGTCATTAACCGTGCCCTTGGGCAGTGGAGTAATGTTAGGGGCTGGTAAAGCTTCAGCTTCAGGCAAAAAGACAGGCTTTGTGTTTAAGGCATCTGATACTGGTGCCTGCGTCTGCTTCTTCCCTTTACCTTTCTTCTTACCCTTTGAAGACTCCTCCGCGGCTTTGTCGGTGCTTATTAAGGATTTAGTCTCAACTGTGGGTTTCTGAGATACTGACGTCGGTGCAGGGCTTTTGCCTTCAGCTTTAGGACTTGCTTGTGTGAGCTCCACTTGAGTTATTTTCTGCACAGTCACTGTTTCCACTTTAGTCATTTTCTCAGATTTCACTGGCTCCGTGTGGGGCAATTTAACGTTTAGCTTGTCCTCGGAGCATAATGGTCCATGTGTTATTTTGCTGACACTGCTTCCCACAATCCTCTCTTTTAGTTGTGCATTGTCTGGAAGGTCCACCGGGGGCACTGCTGGGATCTGATTTACTGGTAGTGATGCTACTTCAGAAATACTCTTGTCCTTGGTTTGTTTAGGATCTTCCATTATTGGCTTCCCTTGCCTTTTTTTATGGACTTCCTTTACTTTACCCCCATCAATATCTATTTTAGTCTTATTTTCCTCCGGTGGCTCTGAGGTGATCACTGGTGTGGGTTGGGGGGTATTTTCAGCCACCTTCTCAGGGGACTTGTCTATACTGGGTTTTTCCTTCTCCAACTTAAAGTCAGGTAGTTCCTCGTTCTTGGCTATCTCACCTGGGGATTTCTTTTTCTTCCTTTTTGATTTAGAGCTTCCTTCAACCACTTGTTTGGTTTCCGTAACCACCACCGTGGTGGCAACATTTTGACTGAGCTGAGGTGAAGAGGAGTCTTTTTGTGCTAATGCGACACTAAGGACTTCTTCTGGCAGTATTTTTCCATCTTTCTCGTCATGAGGAATCACCTTTACATCAGTTTTGTCCTGTTTTGTAATGATCTCCGTTACTGTAGTTCTGCCCCTGACGGGTTTTGCGTCTTCAGAACTGGCCGTGGGCGCTGAGAGAGTCATTGTGCTTATGATAGTTTTAACTTCAAGTATTGAGGACTCAGTCACGATAGTCGTTTTCTGGGGTGCTTCATCAGTTGTGGGCTTCGCTGAGAGATTCACTGAGGTCACTTTAGCATCAGTGGGCTCCTGAGTCATTTTGACTTTAGTTATCTCCTTTACCGGCTCGCTGGTGGTGGTGTCGGTTGGGGATTTGGTGGTCTCCTGAGTGACGGTTACTTTGGCAGTTTTCTTGGCCTTCTCTTGAACTATTTTGGATTCAACTGGCGCAGGTTTAATTGGTTCCTCATTAACCTTTGATCGTTTAAGCTTCTCTTCCTTGACATTTGTATTGACAGGTTTCATGATGGCAGGAGTGGAAGTGTCAGTGGCAGTAGGGAGTTTAGAGGTTTCCGGAGAAGCATCCATTGTAATAACTGTCTGGGCCTTTATGTTTTTAGTTGCTGCTTCAGCTTTAGGCTTGACTTCTGCAGATTTAGCTGGATCCACAATCACCTTTGTTGTCTTCTCTTCCTTGACATCTTTATTGACAGGTTTTGTGGTGACAGGGGCAGCAGTGGCAGTGAGGAGACCATTAGTTTCCTGAGCAGCAGCCATTGTAATAACTGCTTTGGGCTTTACATTATCATTTGCTATTTTAGCTGTAGCCTTGACCACTGCAGATTTAGCTGTATCCACAATCACATTTGTTGTCTTCTCTTCATTTATATCCTTATTGACAATCTTTGTGATGGCGGGGGCAGCAGTGGCGGTGGCGGTGAGGAGTTTGGAGGTTTCCGGAGCATCAGCTACTGTAGTAACTGCCTGGGCCTTCATGTTACCAGGTGCAGTTTTAGCTGTAGCCTTGACCTCTTCAGATTTAATTGGATCGCCAATCACCTTTTTGATTTTCTCTTCCTTGACATCTTTACTGGCAGGTTTTACGGTGACAGGGGCAGCGGTGTCAGGGGCAGAAAGGAGTTTGGAGGTTTCCTGTGCAACAGCCATTGTGATAACTGTCTGGGCCTTTGTGATTTCAGTTGCTGCTTTAGCTGCATTCTTGACCTCTGTGGATTTAAATGGATCCAAAATCATCTTTTTTGCTTTCTCCTCTTTGACATCTTTATTGACGGGTTCCGTGATGACAGGGGCAGCGAAGGGAGTGAGGAGTTTGGAGGTTTCTGGAACAGCAGCTACTGTAATAACTGCCTGGTCCTTCATGTGATCAGTTGTGGTTTTAGCTGTAGCCTTGACCTCTTCAGATTTAATTGGATCCACAATCACCTTTTTGGTCTTCTCCTCTTTGACCTCTGTATCAGGATGCATTGTGATAGCTGAATTGCTGGTTACCATTTGCTTCATGGAAGCTTTTTCATCAGCGATCTTGAGCTTCTCTTTATTTGTTTTGGGAGTTGAGGGTTCAGCTGGAATCTTTGATGTTGCAGCACCTGTAGCCACGGCGACAGCAGCCACAGTTAATGGCAGGGCTGTTTTGGAGGACACTGATGTCAGAGTGGTCTGCGGTGCATCCTGTCTCATAGCTGCTCTCTGACTCTGGACAGACATCGGGGCCTTCTCCTTTTGAACATCAGACACTCTTCTCTCCTGTGATGTTGCTACTGGCCACTCACTGCTCACATCGGACTGCTGACGAGAGACTCTTTTCACCTTGCTCTCCTCCATCATCGCTGCCTCACTTCTGAAGCCATTCCCCCTTCTAAACAGAGGCTGAGGCTGGTCCTCCACTTCCCATGATGCTTTTGGCCTGACTGGTCCTGCAGCCGTCGGACGACCCCTAAACCTGGGGGTCCTATCAGAGTAGCTCTCTTTTTCTCCGGCGCCCATCATCCTATGGCGGTAGCCTTGACGCTCAGCCAGAGACTCCTGGCTCTCTTCTTCACCCCTGCGTCCTGGCTTGGGAACATAAGATGTAGGACCTTCCACAGATTGGACCCGTGCACCCCTCTGGGGAACAGCCAGTGTAGTGGCGGGCTTCCTGATCCTCTGCAGAGAGGCAGGGACAATCTCCGGGGGCAAGCGGAGGTAGTCACGCAGGTGAACAATGCCCTCATTGGTCAGGTACCAGTAGAAATGTCTCCAGGCGAATGTCTCCGTCACATAGCCCCGAGACTTAAGAGACCCCATGGCGCGGATTACCTGTAGGTTGCTCACACCTTCTACTTCAGGGTGCTTGGTCTGAGGCCTCTTGTCCTTCTTGGCCACCATGACACCATCTCTAAACAGGAGCTCATAGATGGCCCTCAGTTCCCTCACGGGCATCAGCATTCCAGCAACCATTGTTCTTTCTGTCAGTGCTGCTCTCTCAAAGTAAAAGTGAAAATCACAACATGAAAGGAAGATAAATAAGACAATCTCACGTCTTGTTGTGTGAAAGAATCCAGTGGCAAAACCGGCTGTCACGTGTTCTCGATTCAATTAGAAAAAAAAAAATGGAAAAAAAATCCTTGTAATGTTTTTCTCTTACTTTCTTTTCCTCTTCTTCTTGCCGATCCTTTGGATGTCGTGAAGAAAAAGAATATTCCTCTGTGAAATCTGACTTAAACAAAGTCAAAAGCGTGCTGTCCCCCCCACACTATATTCAGCGTGGCTGGGAATGAACAGTCTCCGTTCTGCCGAGATGGCAATGACAGAATGGAAGAGAGGCAGCGTGAGTGTGTGTGAGAGAGTGTGAGAGAGAGAGAGAGAGTGAGGCACACTTCTCTGTCCGGCTCCTCCTACCTTCTCTCTCCCTCTATTTCTTTGGAAAAAAATGGCATGGAAAAAAATCCTCACTAAAGTAAATTGTACAGCAGGAAGTAGGGAGCAAAAAAAAAGAAAAAATAGCGAACTGATTGAAATAAAGAAAACGTAAAAGTCAAATGAATGGAGCAGCACACCTATGCAGTGTGTTTGAGCACATGCTCTGTAGCTCTGGGACTTTTACGGAGACGCCCACACATGAAAGCGCACGCCTCCCGTAAAATGTACACACACACACACCTCTAAACACACTACGACTGGCAGACACACGCACACCCTTTGGCGTGTCACACAGTAAATGAGCTGTTCTGAACAGGGATTAGTTTAGAGAAGAACGAGAGAAAACCAGTTGGCATACATGTATCCTGCCCCCGGGGCTATTTTTTCTATGTAGGTTATCAAGTGCAAGGTTTCTAGCTTTACACATTTCCCGATCAGGTATCACTGAGGACCTTTTTACTTTACGCACACGGTGTGGCTTTCAGATCGCGTTTCATACGGTCTTTTTAATGTGTGGTAAAGGTGACATTTGAATACATATGTATGTATTTCAGTCGCCAGGATCATAAAGGACATAAAAACTCAAACACACAAAGTCTAACACACCGAGAGAGACATTAAGTCCAATTCTATTCATGTCTGTGTTTGTTTGGAGGGTCACCAAGCCCCCCCCCCCCACCCCCCCACCCCAAGAGAAGGAAATGACATACACCAATCAGTTTTTTACCACTGCAGCTCATTAAAGTGATGCAACAGGCTGTAAAGCACCCTAAAGTTGTGCTGCTGCTTTCAGAAGGCGAACATTCGGGCTTGATTTAGCCGGGAACCAAGAATCTGTCTTGCGCAACTATATAAAGAGCTGCGCATTATAGCTAACCTTTTCAGTGCACCCAGGAACATGATATCAGATTTCTATCCCTAGATCACTTCTCTCTCCTGTACATCTGTCTCCCGTTCGTCTCTCTCTGTGTCAGACAGAGAGTGTCCTCTCGCTGCCGGTGTGTCCAAGCCAAACTGGGAGGAAGGCTGACCATTATTGGATAGAGCAGAGTTGTACATGTTCACTCATCTCAGTGGAAAGAAAAAAAGGATATACTGAAGAGTAGAGTAAGCACACAGTAGGTACTGTGCTGGAACACTAGTTGCGAAATTATGGTGGCGATGAAATGATGCATTCCTCCTGCTGTTCGAAACCACACACACACTATTACACATCCAAACACTGGCGGGAAACAGTTTTTATTTGCCATGGCAACAGTCAAACGAAGAGAGCCAGTTCTGAGCGAGACGCATATCCGCTTTCAGGGTTGCAGGCTGTAAATCTGTTGTCCTGGACAGCTGGACTACACTGTCATTTATCAGACCGCTATTAGCACAGACTCTGTGATCTGAGACAAACCACTTAGCACACTGTCAAGCTTTCATTAGCAACCAAGAAAATTCAAATATGATCTGCTCTTATGTGCTCAAAACCACAGACAAACAAATAGTTTCCGGTAGACACTTTAGTCTGCTAATGCTGTCATGAAAACAATTCCCGTCACCCAACATTTCTTTGACAACTATTATAGTCAGACCAGAAGGTGATGCCCCAGGTGACTCCGCCTATAGCAGACGTGCTCTAAAACATCCCTCAGGGTGTTACTTTATCTTTAGTGGTGAGGTTAATGATTCAGACTGAAGGAACAAAGGAATCCTCTGGCTCATTGTACAACAGATGCATTCCTCTGTGTTACGAAACAAATGTTTTATCACTGACATGCTGCAGTTTGCCTGACACTGAAGCAGAGGAGGTGGCGGTGATGATGTGGCAGCTGGTTAAAGCTGGCTGTGTATGTGAATGTGTGAATCTGCAAGCTGGTGCTGAAGTCAGTGTATTTAAGGTGACCTGAAGATGATTCTGAACCATGTTATTAATCAACCCTATTTGTTATTTTGTGACTGAATATCTAATTGACAGTTAATAGGTCATGTAAAAGAACATATAAGGAACTTATTCCTATTTATCACTTAAGAAACATTGCCAAAGTACGGACGTTCCTGTCCTATAAAGATGCTGACAAACTTATTCATGCTTTTATTTCAAATAGATTAGATTATTGCAATGCTTTTTACTGCTCTTCCGAAACAGTCAATTGAAAAATGTTATTGTATTCGGAGCTGTACTGCTAGACTTTTAAACAACACAAGGAAGAGAGAGCATATTAACACGGTTTAAGCTAGACTCCATTGGCTCCCAGTATCTTTTAGAATATATTTTAATGTTTTTTTAATTTCTTTTTAAAGCTCTTAATGGTTTGGGACCGGCCTACATTGCAGACTTTCTGTAGTTATATAATCCTTCACAAGCTCACAGGTCTTCTACTGTTAGGTTTTTAAATACACACAACTATCGCACAAGAAAATAGGCAGCACAGCTTTTTTTTAACTATGCTCCAAAATTATATAATTAATAATTCTGTGAACCTATTTATTAAATTTGGCTTATAATTAATTTCATTCTTTTTTCTTTTTTTTTTACAAATTCTCTCATCTTTCTTATTTTTAATAGGCTTTGTTTTTTAATTACACTTACATATTTTAGCATCCACTGTGTTTTTGTTGTCTAATTTTATTGTCTATCTGCCCTTGTTTGAATGTGTTGCATTTTAATTTTATTTGTAAAGCACTTTGAGCTATATCTCATGTATGAAAAGTGCTCTATAAATGCAGTTGTTATTATTAAAAAATTCATTGCAAATCAGCCCCAACGACACGCCAGTCAACTAAGTGTTAAAACTCCAGCGTGGAGCTCTCTCATTTGGGGTAATCTGCATCACCATGCATGGCGCTTTGCTCTCCTGGCCGCATATCAGTGTGATTTCATGCACTGTTTATGCACAAAGTGTTCAGTGAACTTCAAAGTTCCCACACTGACCGTATTCTGGCTTGAGGCCCAGTCCCCCCTTCAGCCATCCAGATATTAAATATGCCCGCTTCAAGAGGAACACTGTATCTCCGGGCCTGACGAACCCTAGCTACGAACATGGTGTTGCTGCTTTTTACAGTAACGGTTTGAGGTGCCATTAGCAACATAATAAATGATCAGAAATAGAGTCTCAGAAGGGAACGCCCACTATAGAACTAATGCAGTCTAATTTCATCCGGTCTATAAACAGATTCCGCAGCAGCAGACTGCTGCAAATGGAAACATGATTTGACTGATCGACGCAGATAAAGGAGTAATAAGACTTTGGGGAAGAGTATCTGACTACTTTTGTGGTTAGGAGACCACTTCTGCTTCAGTGTTTCAGACTTCCACAAGTCCCAGAATAGACTTGTCAGCACCAACTGATGGTGGCTGGCGACCGGCCCACTGTAAAGGCCTGCTGCTCCGGGGTCTGCCGGTCCTGCACACTTGCCCCCCATTCTGATATCAGATCCAAGCCACTCCAGCCACTTCCACGGAAAGCAAAGGTCAGCAGCGCCTTTCTTACCCGCTAATGTATGTGCTTACATTAACAGAAGTTAGTGGGAAGTCAAAGCATGTCAAAACTGAAGAACATGTTAGAACGATGGGTCCTCCTAATGAATGACACATGTAATTCTAGATTACCGGTTAGCTTCATACGTTATTACAGTTTACAGTATGAAGTTTAATTTAGCTTTTAAAGCAGGGACGAATGCAATAAGCCTCTGCCAGTTGTCAGCCACTGTTGACACACTGACGCTTTCTAGCTGAGCAGTAGGAATTCTCGCACGGTGTTTTGAAGCGCTACATGCTGCCCTGAAAATACATCATTATAAGTAAAGGTACCTATTGTGAAAGAATATGAGGTGATAAAACAGATACAGAAAGGGATTTTCACATCTTGTTTGAAGGGTGGCCCTTAGTCTACGCCAAAACATGACTTGCACTTTTGTACTTGTGACGAATCATTCTGCAATGCATGAGAGCTCCCTTTTTATCTGGACTATCAGCCTATTTGTATGTGAGGAGCTTGTCTGGAGCTGGGTATAGATAGGTGAGAGACCCCCTCGTGCAGGGACAGCTGTGCCCTCTCACAGAGCTGACTCATATTCAAACACCTCTGACCCAGGATCCTGCTAAAGTTAGAGATAGTTGTAAATTGCTTTATATGGAGGCGGGATTGTCACCACTGTAATTATAGGCTTTCCCCAGTAGTCAATTCTATTTGATTAATGAACTGATGCTTTAACTAATTATAAAGTAATTAATTAAATTTAATTGGTGCAATAAAAAACACATACAGCAAATTAGCAGTCAATGAGTCCATAGACTGAAAGAGCACTATGGTGGCAAATACAAAATATGTTTTTGAAGAAAGGCTTCAAAGAGGATTCACATTTTATCTCTTTGCTTTAAAACATTATAAATAATAATACAAAATCAGACACATTTTTACTGATTTCACAAGTTTTCAGGTTTTAGTTTATAGAGGAGTAATGACAACAGTTAAAGACACACGCTGCCGCACCTTTTTCTGGAGCTGATATAAGACTGGACAGCTTTTTTAGCCATGCTAGCTAGCGGTCTGCTGGGCTGATGATATGTCGGCCTGTTGCACGGTTGGTTGGTCGACCAGTTTTGGACCAAACTAAGCGGCAACCTCTGGTGCAGTTCTTCAAATGGCCACTTGAGGCTGGCTCCAAAAGTGAGTCAGTCTCCATCGACCCCCGTGATAAAATGCCAGACTTTACAGCAAAAATAAACATGTTTACAGCCTGGTACAAAAAACGGTTTAGGTCTCTGTAGCTAATGTTCCCGTTCATCACAACTGTACGGGGGGGTGAATTTTTATACAGCTCACCCGTTTAAATTATATTAAGGCTTAAAGTTAGGCATAATGAGAGCATGGCTGCATTGAGTGACAGCTGGAAGCAGTACTAAGCTGCTAGCTGTCTGCTCCAAGCCCCCAGGAAGAGCGCCGGTCGTTGATCCCAACTGTCGTAGTGGCCAAACGGCGGTACTGCAACTTCTGTGTCCGTCACGTGATGCATTGGGCCCAACAATACCTTTTCCCATAGACTTACATTGGGAAAGAGACATCTGTAACTCAGCGTTAATTTTTTTTTTAGGTGAATCAACTCCCCAGTATGAACACTCTAACAGTCCTTATTTAAAAAACTACGTTTTTAAAGTTGTAAAATGCACCAATAGCCAAATCCAGAGTTATTTCTCTTCCTCCATTCATGTGAGTGAGACCCAGACCGAGGCTGGAGCGCAAGCCGTGACGACGGCATGACGTTGGGACCCCGTGACCGAGTCATGTGACCGAGCGGACGCTACTGCGGATGTTCCATGTGCCCAAGATCCGGGTACTTTTCCAGACGGAAGTGGAGCCATTTAGGCCTCATGCTCCACTGAGCAACTTTCATAGGATTGAACGAGGCCCCGCCTCCAACGCTGTATCCAGTTCTCTTAATACATCCATGGTCTGCTCTGCTGTGTCTTCACTGCCAAGATGGCGACAGCTGGAGCCACCAACTTTGAGCTTCACAACGGCTCTTCAGAAACCTCTGCGTGATGTCACGGAGACTTAGTCCATATTTTATATAGTCTTTGGTCCAACCTTAACGATCTGAACAATTGGATGGATTTTGTTCAGATATTCACGGCCCCCAGAGGATGAAGCCGACTGACTTTGCTGATCCTCTGGGTTTTCCTCTTGTGCCACCGTAAGATTGGCTGAGTGCTCTAAAGACATTTCCCATCAGCCTCAGCTGTACTTTGTGTTTAATGCTAATCATCAAATGTTACCATGTCAACACGCTAAACTAAGATAATGAACATGGTATACATAATTGCAGCAGCAGCTGCAGCAGCTTGTCACTTTGAGCATATTACTGAAGCATGCTGACATTAGCATTTAGCTCAAAGCACCACTGTGCCTGAGTACAGCCTCACTGAGCTCATAGCATGGTTCTTAAATGTAGGTTCAGTTTAAAAAGGCCAAATCCACAAGATGTGTCATATTTTTCTCATATTATTTTAACATAATAACCTCATACCTACAGTATAGTTGTCCATGGCCTAAAGTTTATGGTGTCACATATTGTAAAGGTTGTAAAGCCCTCTGGGATTAGTTTGTGATTTTGGGCTATATATAAACTTAACTTGTTGACCTGACAATTGTAACATGCTGACTGACGGCATGCGAGGCCTTAATCCCGTCCTCAGACAACCTTGACTGATATTTGCATGTGACGGGATGAACTACAGTGTCAATAAGCGCAAACAGGAAGAGAAAGTAGCCTTTGAAATGCAGGAGGGATGAAGATGCAAGGATTAACCCCCTGCACTGACTGGTCCCTGGCCACTCTGGGCGTAATTGGGGTTAAACATTGATGACTTGAAGGGAAATGTGAGTCCAATGCATAGCCAAAGGGTCTAGAGATAATTTGAGGGGTGGCCAGGAGAAAAAAAACCAACTCTATATACTTTCCCACCAAACACAAACCCACAGAAGTGTGTTTAACCACAGAACGGCTTCAGACAAAGAGGCACTGTGTGTTAGAGAGCTGGTTAGAAGCTGGTGAGCGCGGAGGGAGACTGAGAGGTGTCTTTGGCATTCCTCACACTGCTGCAAAAATAAATAGTCAACTGTTCTTGAGGTAAAAATGAAAGACAAATTACAGTAGAAGGAGGAGAAGTCTTTGTTGTGATCAGAGCAGAGGGGCAAGAACAATAGACAAAGTAATGGACTGAAATCAATCAAGACAATAAAGGAACTGTTCTTGCTGCTTTGCCAACACAACTTTTCTTGCCCCATAAATATCTTTGGAGTTATATAAGGCTTGTTAAAAGCAACTGTGGAGTAACACAGCTTTGTTTGGTGAAATAAAGTCTGTGTAACTGTGTAAAAGTGAAAGAAAATGTCAGCAAAGTAAAGTAGTTTTTTGGGGGCTAAGCAATATAAAACTGTACTGACGTCACAAGTAGAAAAGCCTACTGTGTGAGCGGAGGGGAAAAAAAGCCAACTCTTGGCTTTTGTCTCACTGGTATACGCATAAATGCACATGGAAAATCTATAAACTAATGTGTGCTTGAGGTAAAAATGACAAGGCCCTGCTTGTGTTCTCGACTCCACGAGTCACGGATCACACCGACTTCTCCTTTTCCAGAGTGGAAAGAAATGAAGTCACAGATTATGCCTCCCTTCACCCTCTTTACCGACCAAAAATAAGCAGGAGCACCCAAAAAGACTGCCAAGTCCCTTTCATTCTAACTCTCTCTCTCTCTCTCTCCAACAAGCTGTCACGTCATGTGTCCGTGGTGGGGTCTCTACACTATGTGTCCAGCCTTACAACGCCCCCTGCAGCCTCTCACACTTGGACAGGCGCCCACCCACAAGGGGGTAAATGAGGACGAACTGAAAGCAGGATGCAGCAATGTGACAGATGTGCCATGTCTAACACTAGGAAGAGCATCGGCCATGGATAATGATGGATAATGTTCTCTATGACTGATGAAGAGGGTGCCAACATTCTATTATCAAGCACTTTGGGAAATATGTGCAGAATATGTTTTCTTGCCCTTCTGACTAATCAAAATCAGCTTTTGGTGGGAACTCTGCAAACAGCCAGAGACTACAAAACTGCTTTGTTGTTGCAAACAAGTTCCAGCAGTGAGATCTGGACAGAAAATTCAAAACAGCCCTCGATTTTCTTGTTCTGTTTCCTGTGGGAGCTGCACGCCAGCTCAGCTAAACGGCGGCCAGGGATGAGAATCAGCATGCAAGAGATGTATTGCACCATTTAGGCGCTGGAAAAGGCTTTACTGTTGTTGCATAAGACGAATCCGTGATATGCGCAACTCCCCCAATTAACTCCCCAGATTCCAAAGTGTGAAAAATGAGTTGTTGCCTGCATGTGGCCACACCTCTTTGTAACATAAACCATCCTCCGACCAATGCTGTGAACCGTTCACTCGCTGCCTCCTGCCTCCTTTTCCCTGCATCACATTAGGATCGATGTATGTTCGCCACTTACCTTTCTTCGGGCTGAGCCAGAACCGATCCCCGAGAGGATCTCCCATGTCCATGCTGCTCTGATAGGACATATTGCACAATAACACCTTCTTTCTGCTTTCACCACCCAAGTCAACACCACAACGCTACTCCTTCCTTTCACCCTTGTGAGACCCGCTGCCCATCCAGCGGAACAACATGGCATGCAAGATGTGTCTAATAGAGCGAAGGAATGGGAGCGGAGGGGTACATTCGGGGTAGGGAGGGTGTTTGTGAGGAAAAAAGAACAAGGGAATCTTTTCATCTGTGGGACAGAAATGCAGAGGAACATCTACCCCATAAATCTGAAGGCCTTGCCAGCCTGGACACATCCTCTCTGCTGCCCCGGATACCCTGCCCCATGTCCCATACATCCGAAGGCACCCACGCGAGATACACACTGGGCGCCTT
Organism: Sebastes fasciatus; assembly: GCF_043250625.1. Taxonomy (NCBI): domain Eukaryota; kingdom Metazoa; phylum Chordata; class Actinopteri; order Perciformes; family Sebastidae; genus Sebastes; species Sebastes fasciatus. The sequence goes on along the minus strand of NC_133806.1, from coordinate 31,379,717 downwards.
GTTCGAGAAACCTCGCAAATTACAGCCCAAGCGATTAAGATGAAGGGTGGACACAGAAAAAAAAAAGGGAGGACAAGAAAACTAGACAGAGAAAGACAGAAGACAAAGAACTAAGAGCCGGTCTGCAAAAGGCACTACCGAGGCATCCAAGAGAAAGCCAACAACAACTTTGTCTCTCGCATACTCATTCCTTAGTTTATGGGGAGCAATTAAGCTTTTTGTAAGTCGTTAAAAGACTAGTGAGTTAATAGAACTTGAGACAAGTATTAGTTAACCAAAGAGAACAGACCCACCATGTAGAGCTCCAATGCACATTTCCTTTCAGTGTGCAACTGGTGTCGCCATATTTAAAGAGCCGTGAGATCACAGATAACAGCTAATACTGTTGAGTCTTTATCAGTTCTGGCTCGTTTCTAATGAGTGCAGTTGACCCCGAAGGGCACGACCAAGAGATAAAGCTAAGACTGAGCCTTACAGACTGGAGCACTCTGTTCAGACTAATTTGTGGGGTGCTGAACCTGTCAAAACATGATCCTCCTTTCAGTAGATTTTGATGGTTACTGAGGCTCCTTCCTTGACCCTCGACTAAAGGAGTCTTGATATACATGACAAGATAATCAAGTGAGGATAATCATTCCTCCTGTCCTAGCATTGAAGATATCCCTTTCTTAAAGTGACTGCAATGTAAGTCCTCATTCTGTGCAAAAAAAGTTCAGCTGAAGTTCATAAGTATCTTCCAAATTACAGTCTTTTTACGTCTAAAGCCCCTCTTCGGGAAAACACTGTCCAGGCAACAGAAAGAAAAAGGTTTATACTAAAAGAACTGTAACTTTGGATACCAACTAAGGCTGCACAATTATGGCTAAAATGATAATCACAATTATTTTGATCAATATTGAGATCATGATTATTTATCACGATTATTCATTGATTTTAGGGACAAGGTATTTTTTATTGCACTTTCACATTTAAATAAACAGAGCACTGCCTTCACTTCCATGTTGTGCTATAATCCTGCTAATTAACAAATCTTTGCATCAAAATATAAGACTTAAAATAAGGTTCCAAAACAAGTAATAAACAGCAAACTACTCTTTTTACTCTGGACTGCAGCCACAACATTCAGGAAAGTTTTTCACAGGCTGACGCTGTAGGGTATGCATGCAGCGGCATGACAGCTCCCCAAAAGTGAAGCTAAAATATCTCGATCGCCCCCTGGGGGCCGGCTGTTAGTTTAGGAAGCACTTGCTTTGGTATGCAGTGGAGGTTTCTATGAGCGGAGCACACATTCATATCACAGACGATCATGCTCACAATTGTGGGAGGCCAAAATCCTAATCGCTATTGATATTTGTTTAATCAGCCTAATAGCAACTTTATTTGGCTAACTCGGACTCATATCCGTGTAGGAGAACTACAGCAGCTAGAATGTGAATGGCTCTCTCTAGAGCCGGTGTTTGGTTTGTCCGTTCTTGGCTACTGTAGAAACATGGCCGACTCTGTGAAGAGGACTCGCTCCCTATGTAGACATAAACAGCTCATTCTAAGGTAACGAAAATATGATTCTTATTTTCAGGTGATTATACACTTAAGGAAACATACTTTTTAATATTATATTCCAATTTCTGCCAATAGATCCCCCTAAATGCTGCACACAGCTCCTTCAAAATGTCATCTTTGCACAAAACTAAAATTCTTTAATGACCAAAAAATTACCAAAAAAACTCCTTCAAAGTACACACAGACATGTGAGTACTGTATGAAAATGAACCTATCCTTTAAATACCAGTGATTTGAAATCATGCTTAAATGGAGGTTGACCCGTCACAAAATGGAGCACCAGTCTGGCTGGTGAGGAAGGTATAAAATGGCCGTTGGGAGCGACAGGTCTGGCAGTGCCAGCAGGGACCAGCCTGTTTGTGCCACACAGAGACACACACTTATGCCATGAGTGGGCAGGCTCATTCATTCCTCCTCTAAACTTGTATTTGTACGAGAAAAAAAAAGCACAAAAGAGGAAGTATCTGAGCGAATATGAAAACATGTCCCAAACAATGTAACAAAGTCACATTTTAGGAATAAAAGAAGAAAGGAGATTTGAATATTTGCACGATGAGTCAGCGTCTGCAAACCACACATGGGTGTGGCCAGCCATGCCGGGCTTTGGTTGCTGTGGCAACGCCGCCCACAGGTTAGGCAAATAGCATGTGTCCGTCCATGGTCGAGGTCTCGTGGAACGTGGGCTTACTGTGCTGCTGCTGCTGCTGCCACGGGCAACCAGCTATCAAACAACAAAACTTGACACAGGATCCGGACTCAGGCTTTCCTGACTGGCTGCCACAATGTGCGGATTTGCATTGTAACCTGAAGAGGCCGAGCTTTTATTTTTAGATAGGCATCCTGACGATCGGCCTCTAATAGTGTACAGACAAACACAATACAGGTGACTCCTCACACACACACGCACACAGACAGGTGATTTATTACCCTCACTCCCATAAACCCCTCCATCTGGAGAGAATGAATCAGTTGCATTCTTTCTTTCCTCAGAGCAGAGAGAAAAAAACGACTGCTCCTTTCACAAAAGAAAGACTTGCAGTAAACTTCATGTGTTTGTGGCTGGACAGAGAAAAGAACTATTCTCCCTCATGCAGCTTTAGAGTCTAGTTTCAGACAGCGGTGACTCACCATCATTATAATCTCTGTAACTTTCATTAACTGGCTTTTCACTGAGCTGACCCGCCCACAAGAGGGCTCTTGTAACGCCGTAATGTGGGAAGGAATCACAACAGACATGGCATTTTATATCCATGATGCTGCTCTTTTGTCTGAAGTTCTGAAAAATATTTCCATTTACAAGAAAAGTACCAAGACGCTGCCATAAAGTGCCCTTGTTGAGTCGAGACTTTACTTCCTCAAATCCTGTCATTCCATGCGCTGAGAGGCGAGGACGGGGAGCCGCCCCAGCAGCAGCCTAACAGACAGGTACATGAAGTCAACCAGATCCAAACACAGATATCTGCAGATATAACATTTGATAAGTCATGAACACATTCCCTGTACATGGTTTTTTTCTCTAAGAGTTGTGTACTCCATGCACTTCAGGAATGCTCTCTGGTTGTCTGCGGCACAGTATAATTACTGGAGTATAAAAAAACACTACAAAATGTGACCCGACGTGTCCTTTCATGCAACGATGTGACGAAAATATGCACAGCCTGGCACCGATGCAACAAAACAACTCATATGGTACTGAGTCTGTGCTCAACTCACCCTCACAATGACAACAATACATAGTTTATTATCATGTACAGGTACAAAGGGTGGAGTAGTGAGATATTAGAATGGTTACTTTTAATTATTCCAAGTTTTAATTATGCCCATAGGGTTTTTTTTTTTTTTTCACACAGCATTGTCTGTGAGACTGGAACGAGTCCAAGGCACGCTGGGAGATTATGCACCACACCCAGAGCAGCTGGATTAATAAAATACCAGGTCTGTTAAGGTGCACGTCAAAAGTACAATACACTGGAAGCACTACTAAACGCCCACACTAAGCCACATGATTGAGTTTCCCTTTGACTCAGCTTGTTATGAATGTTTAATATTCAGCTAATCTTAATATAAGCTGTTCATGTGCCGGGTCACAACCACACCCTCAAGTCAAGTGTCCTCGCTGCTGCAGGAGATGTCATTTTACTTTCCTCTCTGCTTGTTCTTATCAGCAAAACTGGACTGGCTTCACATCCTGTTTTTCCACCGTGACACCTACAACTAAAACTCCTGCCGTAAAGAGAGAATAACAGTCCAAACAATGGGCCGCTTCCCTTTCCAAACTGTAATAAAAACCAGTGAGCGGGAGCGGCTCCAACACTGAACAATACAGTGGAGTCATTTACCACTGCTGGCACAAATAAAGGCCTCAAAGAACCGCTGTATGAAAGCCCACAGAAGTAACAGTCGTGGAGAGAGTACATTAACAGTTTGTCCTTGAGGGCGTGTGGCCCATGTGGGGACAAAACAGCACAGCGACTCCAGCCAAAAGCCTATCAGGTTACTCTCCTGACATACTCAGAGAATTGCTTCATGTTTTTCCAACCTCCTCTCATGGTGCAGTCTCGAGCTTTTAAAGACTCAACTGTAATGAATCCATGAGTGAACGTACTGATAAAAGGTGTGGGGCCAGTTGTGTTGCTTGCATACACAATTGCACAGCAGGAAATGGTACGAATAGTAAAAAAAACGAAGCTTGCCAGTGGACGCTGCTCCCCTGCGCAACAGGGAGATTTGATATGAGAGTATCAAATGAATTTAACAGTGGCATGTCCTTTGAAGGGCAAAAGCAAACCAGTCGGATCACCTTTAACAACCTTGCTTTTCTAAAGAGCACCCATGTGAGGTGTGACAAGGCCTCGACAGGAGCGATTACTCACCCTCAGGTGAAGAAATGTGAACCAGTGTTCACTGAAGCTGGAGCAGAGAGATATCTGTACTATCAAACCTCCAGCAAGAAGTCCTGATGTGTAGAAAAAACTCGGGCTGTCAAAGTTAAACGCAAATTCGTTTTAACGTCACTAATTTCTTTAACGCATTAACGCAAATTAGCGTAGTGGGCTCAGTTTTAAAGCTAGAGTGAAGATACTGGCATCATATGAAACTAAAAAACGAAAGTATCCATTGGTACCAACCATGTCATACTAGCTTGTCATGAAGAAGGCTAAATAACGGTCCAAACTTACGCTAAATTTTAGCAAGGAAAAACTGGTTTGGCCATTTTCAAAGGGGTCCCTTGACCTCTGACCTCCAGATATGTGAATGAAAATGGGTTCTATGGGTACCCAGGAGTCTCCCCTTTACAGACATGCCCACTTTATGATAATCACATGCAGTTTGGGGCAAGTCATAGTCAAGTCAGCACACTGACACACTGACAGCTGTTGTTGCCTGTTGGGCTGCAGTTTGCCATGTTATGATCTGAGCCTATTGTTTTATGCTTAATGCAGTACCTGTGAGGGTTTCTGGACAATATCTGTCATTGTTTTGTGTTGTTAATTGATTTCCAATAATAAATATATACATATATTTGCCCACTCCCATGTTGATAGGAAAAAAAATTTATGATTAATTTGCGATTAAATATTTGAATCGATCGACAGCCCTAGTAGAAACACAAGTTTGCCACTGTATTGACACTGGCCGACTGCACACACGTTCTCGTAATTTTTTGCTTTATGAGTAAAGTTCAGAGGAACTGAGCTAGCATTGTTTGTCCCCACCGCACCCTTCAATCACACCCACACATCCATTTCATCAACTGTTGCATTCACTGCACAGCAGATATCCACATTAGCAGACCCCCAACAGAGTCTCAGTGACTCCTTAAACACTGTAAGAAAAACATGCTTTCATTCTTTCACTTAATGGGTCGGCTACTAGTCATCCATCCTGTTGATCTAACAACTTAAAGCCAAACAATGAGGTGACCTGCTCTATTATGGGGGGCCAGGCTACACCCAGGTGTTACGGCCCCTCCACTGGTTTATCAGTCTGGGAGTAAAAGAGTTCCAGATGTACTTCTGAGGAAAATGATGGCCTGTGAGGACAGGTCTTGACCCAGCCCTTCTGATTCCTGAGAACTCTTTCCAGACAGCGAAAAACATGTGTTGAAGTGAGTAAGTGTTTTAAGAGCATAATACAGAATGTCTAACACTGGACTAGTAATAAAACTATGTCATTGGTTTCAAGCTCAAACATCCAACAACCATCTGTCTCATAAAGGCTTGAATTCATGCAGTACTTATTAGTTCAGATGCTGGAGGATGACCATCCTCCGACAACAAGGAAACCACAGAAGAAGAGGCACTCACCTGAAAAACAGACAGAGAGACAAGGTATTATTAGTATAATCAGACCTGTGGTAAATACAAATAGACGTATGCAACGTTATATAACACTCATAACAGTGGGCAAAATATAAAGATGGGTTAAGTTAACATATACGCTTTACTCCATTTCTTATAGACACATCAGTTCAGCTGTAATCAGCAGAGTTAAATAACAGAGAAACTGGTCTTCCACATGTGATGCATTAGCAGAGATACTTGCAAATTCAGTCAGATGGGTGCATTTTTTCTCCACATGCTGGAACACTCTGGTTTTTACTAGCTGTCCGACAAAGAGCTGAGTTACAACTTCATTATCATGCTTGAACCTTTGCGTGAGTTTAAGTCTGCTGAAGTGATTTTTTTGCACCAAAAGAGAGAGGAGAGATCTTGATCTTGTAAATCCTGCTGAACGGAGGATTAAGCGAGATAAATCCCTGGATATGAGCAACGCTTCCAGGAGGTAAACTCAAGTTAACTGGCTAATATCACCACCTACTGGACGAAGAGAACAAAAGCAAGTTTGGTGCTGCAAAGCATGATAGCTAATTATTACTACTGGGTCACCACCATACTCTAAACTATTTCAAATGCCTTGGCACCAAATCTCCCATATTCATTTAGTATATACAATAATTAATGTGGACAAACTGAGACGAAGATAACTTCTACGACATCATAATTATTTGATTAGTGTCATAATTCATCAAGCACAGGCTCGCTACATATATAAAGGGAGTATTGGTCCTGAATATCCACAACCTGATCTGGTTTATAGTGTCTTAATGAATAACGTTGAAAGTCCCTGTGGTGGAATGTAACTAAGTACATTTACTCAAGTACTGTACTTAAGTACAAATTAGAGGTACTTGTTTTTTACTCAAGTATTTCCATTTTATGCTTCTTTCTACTTCTACTCCAGTACATCACAGAGGCTAATATTGTACTTTTTACTCTACTTTATTTATCTGACAGCTTTAGTTACTTTAGGGATTACAATTTTTCATCCCCTTCCTGTCCAGTGAAAACTTTTTTTATCTCCACATGTGTTGAATTTGAATGTTTGTGATAAACTGAAGGATGAACTGTTCCTTTATGTGTTGAGAAAATTCTCCTACTTCTTTAAGTAATAATAATATTTAAAGACCCTCTTGGATCAGCTGGAAAATGCATCATCACAAAGCTGAAAACAGGCTGTTTTTCTGACACCATGAAAAGTTGACTTTTTTTAGAGATGCGTGGTTCTCACAGGACGGAGACACTAAAAAAGACATGATGATCTTATAGAACATGATGCATTGCTGTAGATTAAACTACCTAACAGGATATAAAGGAGTTAAAACATCTACAGCAAAATGCATCATACACACTAATGCAGCAGTAATATTAATCCAGAAACATCATATATAATAGTAAAACACTGACAGGGAACATTTTACTGCACAATGAGTACTTTTACTTTTGATACTTTTAGTAGATTTCACTTGTAGTGGCGTATTTTCACAGTGTGGTATTAGAACTTTTACTTAAGGATCTGAATACTTCCTGCACCACTGGAAGTTGCTGTTTTTCATTCTCATAACATCGACAAGATACACATTTTCTCCAATGCTCAATAAGATAATGACTAGAAGTGCAACACAGTAAACAAGATGTGGTGTTCAAGCTCCAGAAAAATAGACTGTTAGATCTTAAAAATGTTCCAAACCTCCTCAGTGAGGAGAGTATTTCAGATGAAGGGATCCGATTTTACAGCTGTCCTTCACCCAGGGGTCATTCCACTCTGCCCCCAACACTTACCACCCACATCGCCCCGCTAGCTGCTACTGTGTAAGAGACATACCCCCCACAGAAGCACCAACACAGCTTCCTGTGCATGTGAGTCACATATGAATACCGGCTACCGACCATCAGCCCTGCTAGTGTTTCTTCTGGGTAACCAACACTGTGTTAAATCATCACCTCATGACATCGATGATCTAAAAACAGGAGCTGTCGAACTTTTGGTATGGTTCTCAGCAGCTGACTGTCACAAGTGTTTATGGTGAATATTTATGGTAAATATTCTACATGAATCATTAAGTTATGGTGAGGATAATAACATTTTAGTGGACGGGTTTTATGGATTTACACTATTTATCCCACATTCACAAATACTTCACATTCTGCGGATCATTTTAAATGGTTATGTCTTCTTCTCCTCCTTCCTGCTTATTCCAGACACACATTATGACCAATAGGAGAAAAAAATAACAACAACAAAAGATAAGTAAATAAGGATAGGGTATGAAAAGAGATATTTAAAACTACACTAGAATGATTTTTCTGTAAAAATACTAAATAATTTTCAGTTGAAATCACAGCCGATGATGAAGCCTATAGGGCTGCAACTGACAATTATTTTCATTATCAATTAATTAGTCAAATATTGTGATGTCTTTTGCTGCAAATTAAGTTTCTGTCGATCAACTGACTAATCATTTAGTCCCTTTCAAAGTGAAGAGAAACAAATTAAAAACTTAATATCTGGACACTAACAGTGGCTCTTTATCATCTCCAAATGTCCTACTAAGTATGGAGACATCTACAGGAGTTACAACAACGTCTATTTGAAAGCTTGCCTGCCAATTGTGTCGCTCTAATGATAACAGACATGTGATAACAGCTGCTGCCAGAATCCCATGTCATGTTGAAGTTTGTGAACTCGTCAGCTAAATTTTTAAATACAGAACAACAGGATGTGAGAGGAAGCATCCTGAAAGAGCAGTCAGACTCTCCTCTGGAAACATCCCATGCTCACATTTCCTGGATGGACAGTCTGCTGCCGGATAGTGGCATATTCAAAATATGTGTATCAAGGACAACAGAGCAGTAGAGCAGTACATAGAGAAATTCATTGGAAGTAAATGAGGTCCAGGTTTAACAACAGCAAAACTATATAAAGAATCTGTTTAAAAACTCTCACACAACTCGTGCACTATAATCCAAGTCTCCTTTATCCAGTAGCATGCTCACTACTTCCCAAACACATGTATTTTTGCACAAAATCGTACTATTTAAAACACTTCCGCCACTGCCGTCTCATGCTGGCGCAGGCGCGCTGCGAGTCCGTTTGGGAAGTAGTGAGCATACGACCGGATACACAAGACTTTTATACTGCATGAGTTGTGTGAGAGTTTGTAAACAGATTTAAACCTGGACCCCATTTACTTCAGTTCATCAAGCATTTACTCTGTTTTTTGATTCCCTATTCACCGAGGAGGCATGCGAGAAAAACAAAGTTTTCTCCAAGAATTCAAGGTAACATGCGCTGCATAATTGATATACAAATGGTCATTTTAAGGGTGAAGTATTCCTTTAAATGCTATGGAAAAAATCTAGTAAGTGGACCTTGTGTTAAAGGGTTACTCCAGCTAAATAATACTCGACATCCATAAAGTTGGAGGACTTCCAAGAGACAAGAACAATTTCAAACAAAATTTAAAATTAAAGAAGCAGAGGCCAAGATATCCTGACCTTTAGTCCCTAGAGTCAAGCTTAAAAAAACACTGGATCCTACAATTCCCATAATGCAACGCAGCCGAGTCAGTTAATAGATCTTCCATTGACTTTTAATTCCCCTCTTCAAACTCAATGTAATCTCAGGTTTTCTGATACATATTTGTTTAAAGTTTCAAGCCTAACTCAATATAACCCCGATGACATCATCAGGAAAAGCAACCCTGATGACATCATGTGGTTAGTTTTCTCAGACTTAAGAAAGCTCCTCAGAAGACAATTATACATTGTTTTCCACAGACTGAATAGGACTAACTATGACAAAAACAATGTTCTTTATATGTGTAAAATAGTGGGAGTGCCACATTAAGATCATTTTGTCCCATGTTGTAAAAGAAATGCAGGGTCCATAGCTCCTGTTTTGGTGCAACAGACTCTTTGGTTTCCCACTAGGGGGTGGAGACTGCAATCTACCCCTGTCCAACGACAACCTAACACACATCCCACCATGAATACAGTCTCAGAAACCTGCCCTTGGCTTTTCCTCTCCGTTCTGCTGCAGTGTCGGGAACACTGGTCCCTGCCAGGCAGACGGACGTCCACCGGCCAAGCTCTCAGACAGTAACACACAGTGTTCTACTTCTTCTCCCTCTGTGGGAGGTCTTTGAATCGTGCTGCGGCCTGATGGAAGCTCAGTGGGAAATTCTTCCTCGGTAATCCCAGAGAGTGTGACAGCAAAAGGCCTTTTGAGTGAGAGAGAAATCCCTTCCCTGTGGGCTCCAGACTGAGAGTCAGCAGCACGACAACATCCCACTCAGCAGAGCACACACAGGGGGTAATATACCGTACTGCTCAGGCTGCTGAAACGGGAATAAACTGGCAAATTAGGCAGCCGCTAGTGAAGACAAGACAGTAAATCTCTTCAGGATTACATCCACAGTCAGCATCCACTCACTACTGAGTTACACCTCGAAAGGTTTAATCCATCTGTGATGCAGCATTATGAGATCAGAGGTTAATGCAGAGCCCTCTCTGTCAGTAGTAGAGCGTTAATTACGAATGGTTGTCTGAGCTGTTTTAGCACTGCACTTACAGACGACCACGCATCAGTCAAACAGTGAGTAAAGTACTATGACATCACTTTCTTCATGATTTTTGATTTACTGTTACACCGTATTGCTTAATCTTTGGATAATGCATAAAACTGTACAATCATATTGTGTTTGATTATTTTTTATCAAAGCTGTAAGGCGTGCAACACTTCAACAGATAACTCTTTTAGAAATTCTGTGAATGAACACAATAATTTAATGCATGAAAAAGTGTGTTCAGACACCTTAAAGGGATAGTCTGGGTGTTTTGAAGTGGGGTTGTATGAGCTACTTATCAATAGTTAGTGTATTACCTACAGTTGATGATGGTCAACTGAACTGAACTGAAAGTGAAACTTATCTTTGCTCTCTTCAAAACCAGCAGACTTCGTTGACAAAAACAATATAGATACGGTTCACTTTCAGTTCAGTTCTCAGTCGGAAAATATTCTAAATATAGCGTAAACTTAAAGGGATATTGATTTTTTTATGTGAGCCTTTCTTTTAGGTGGCTAAACTACGTTTTTCTGCCGTCCCCGTCCACAGCATTGCATTGCTTTGCTCCTGTGTCGGTACTTCCGTTTCTCCTGGGGGCGTGTCGACTGTCATCTACTGTAGGTAATACACGGACTATGAATACGTACAACCCCACTTCAAAACACCCAAACTATCCCTTTAAAAAGGGGCCTTTGTGGACAACTGCTGTTTAGAACTATACATGTGAAAGCTTTTATTACATGGCAAAACACTGGGTTTAGCTACAATCTCAGATTTCAATCTGTGGCAGAATAATAAAATATTTGTAAGCAAACATACAGTACGTTATTAGTGTGAGATTTGTTCAATAAAGGAATAGTTCACTCAAAAACAATATGAAATGCATATGGTACTCACCTCCAGGCTTTCTATGGTCTGAGAAAAAGTTTTTCTAGAATGGCGTTGAGGAGAGCGGAGCGCCCCAAATACAGTATGAAAGCACATCAGTGCAAACAGACTTCACTGGATGACGAACGACAGACAGCGAAAAAGGATATACAAAGGGAATTTGTTCAAATTCTTTCACTGGAAATACTTTGTTATGGTGTTGTTTGTTTGCAAAATTAGTTGTGTTTGGCTTTCCATGGTTACAAGACATTTTTCAATGGTTACAATACACATGGATAATGCTGTACTGGAAGTTGTTCAGTCGTTCTATAACCTTTTTTGTTGTCTTTTGTTCGGCCTCCGTCGAAGTCTGTTTGCACTGATATGCTTTCATTTTTCAGGTGCTCCGCTCTCCTTAATGTCATTCAATAGAAAAGTATTTCTGAGACCATAAGGAGCCTAAAGGGAGGTGAGTGCTAAATACAATTTATATTGTTTTTGGGTGAACTATTCCTTTAAGGTTTGGTTCCTGTAAAATGTCACCTCTTTTGTGAAGAATTAAACAAACAAAGCCCCGACAATTTGAGGAAAATAACATGTTTTGAGGATCGGTATGAAGACATTAAACACTTGGTCCACTATGATACAGTACACACAATCATTACCAGCTTTAAAGCACGTTGTCTTGTGTTTCCCTGCAAGCACAGACAAGAAAAGCAAATAGGCTACAAAGTATGGATGACACAGGGATCCAGTGACAAACACATAAGACAGAGAAGAAAATGTTCTTCAGGCTCTAAAGAGCAAAGGTATGTCGGTTCAAAATGTCAAGTGGTTTCAGCCTCATGGGGTCTTCTTCATTACAGAAGACACGTGGAGGCAAGATTACTGCTGTTGCACTGTACAATTGTTTATGCTTCTCTTACTGTATTACTCAGTGACCCAGGGCCACTCTACAGGACTTTAAATACACTCTGCATTAGCCACTTCTGATGTTATTATTTACATCTTTCATCAGCTTTGATTTGACCTTTCTACCCATGTTACTACCAGGTAGCTGCTAAGCTAAATATACACATTTACTCATTATATTTTTTGATAAATTTAGATATATTTAGGACTGCAACTGACAGTTACTTTCATAACAATTAATGATAGATTATTTTTTTAATTAACTGATCAATTATTTAGTCTACAAAATGTCCAGAAAAGAGAAAATGACTAGTTCTTAGATAAGAGTCAAATCGCTTGTTTTGTCCGACCAACAGTCTAAAACCCAGAAGTATTCCATTTCTTATAAATATATATAGATATATATACTGCATATATAGATATAAAACATTAAAAAGTGGCAAATCCTCACATTTGAGAAGTTTGAACCAGCAAATATTTTGGACTTTTTAATTGATGAATTGCTTAAACAATTACTATTATTATATGAATATTGTTGATGATAATCAATTAATTGTTTCAACACTTGTTATACATAAAGGATAATGCACAGCGAGCCGGTCATTGTTGTGAAAGAATCCCAGAAAGGGCGATGCTGCTGATGCGTCGGGGTGCATTCTTTCACAACAATGGCCCACTAGCTAATTCCCGCTTATTACGTGGCTACTTACTTAAGAAATCAATATTTTGGCGCAAAAACGGTCCGCCAGAGTCCAACATCAGAGCTGTGCCCATAGCAACGGTCTGTTATACATAGCAACGGTCTTTAATACAGAACTCACAGACCGCAGAACGCCGTGATTGACCAATTAGAATTGATAATTCAACACAGCCGTGTAATAATAACTTTTAACAATGCTCATTTATCACTCTTTCACCAGACAGAACAGCACAACATTCATACAGTTTGTATCCCCTGAGGCTATGCACAGCTGTAGTATAATGTGTTCATTGTTGCATAATGTCAGAGCTGCTGGATGATCAACTCTAACACTATGAAATTCCAACATAGTCTCCTTGGATTCTGACATTTGCAACCATATAAATCCCCATCCGACAGAACAAGAGAATATCAATGATGAAACGCTCTTCCCAGATATATTCTCCATCACATGCACAATGTACATGTGCAAATATGCATTGCATTTTTATTTCTGTTTCTGTATAACATTCGTATATGTGTCAGTTTAGGTCATGATATTAATATAAAATGTAAATCAAGATATAGCACGTCTTCTGGAAGTTCAAATAAGAATAAATGTACATATCAAATAACCACATGGGCACGTCTGGTTCAGCTTAATTCAGAAATATAAATACCAAATCAAGGGACTGCACCACATTGATGCAAAAATTGACGCATTGATTTGCAACATAACCTGGTTCAATACCACTAGAGAGACTTGAGGAATAACTGCCCTTCAATGGTACGGCAAAATCTTGACATTTTGACACATTTTCAGTGCTGCATATCGTCACATTATCCAACCCGACACCTGTAATGTGTTTGCTGCTGCTTTATAGTCTGACCTATGTGCAGTCCCACCCACAACCCAGAAATGCTCTCTCTCTCTCTCTCTCGCTCTCTCTCTCTCTCTCTCTCTCTCTCTCCGTCTGCCCTCCACCTGTATCACTTTACCTGTTGGCTTCACTACCTGTCTCCTTTCTCTCCTTTCAGCTGTACAGCAGTACACACTAACGGCGTGACTTACCTTTGCTCGAGCAGAAGAGATCCATGCTGAACATTTACAGTAACGTCCAAAGAACTTTGGAACTTCAAGAGTTGCTGCAGCGACTTCCCCCCCTCGCCGACAGCTTTCCTTCACACAACTCTCTTCTTTGTGATCTGAATGTGTCACGCCGGATCTTTGACTTTCTCTCACTATCTCTGATCGTTCTTCGCTCTCCCTTTCTAACACGTCCCGCTGTGTAGATCCACAGAATGGGAGTCACCCCCTCCACCCTCACCCCACCCCACCTCCTCCTCCTCCTTCACAGGTCAGAGCCGCCCTCCATAATAATACCTCTGTTCGTGTGTATGTGTGTGTGAGCAGCGCTGAAGTGTTTGAAAAAGAGCTAAAATTTCAGAGCAGCAACAAAAGGCAAACAAGGGGCGTAAAGTTGAAAGGAAGAACAAAGAGCACGAGTGAGAGGCTCAAATTAAATCGGGCACAAGCGCTCTGTGTTCCTGCTGGAATGACAGATGAGATGTTTAATTCAATAATTACAGTCACATTAGGGTATGTTATGAGGCTAAATGTGAGGGTTTCCGTGCAGCTTTGTGGGGAACAAAAGGCATTTTCACCATCTAACGTGACAGCGTGTCAAATTATCTGCAGAGAAAGAAAAAAAGAGTGTAGAGACAGAAGTCTTTTTCTGATCAGAGAGACAACAGCATTACAGATTACACAGACAGCTGGGCTGCAGCATTTAAATGCACGGGACCAGTGACACACACACTGTAGTGTCAATGACATGGCTTTGAGCCAACACTGTATATGCATTGTGTAATATACTGTAAAGAGAGGACGTGTGTGTGTGTGTGTGTGTGTCAGTGAGTGAAAGAGTGTCAAAGTTATATATAGAATATGTATGCAACCAGGCCATCTAACTAGGTCTACTAAAACTCATCAGGCTTGTGATGTTAAAGCTGCTGCAGGAGGATGCATTACAGCCACTAAAAGTCCAACATGCACAACGAATTATATCCTTCATGTAGTGTCAATAAATAGCAGTTGTAGTTATATTAGTATATGGCGGTGTGGTGTTAAAGCTGTCTGGTCAAGCAGGTGTTTGACTGAATGTGTTCTGTGCACAGTGTTAATGATTAACACGTATTCTTAAATTGCAGCATAGCACCACACACATTAACCCAACCAGGAGATATCAAGTGTGAATGAAGCCCAAGGACAAGGCTTCAGTTACAAGAGACTACCATGGCTTTTTGGTCATAATAATTACTTTATTAAAGCTGATAATGTTCCTTAGTAGGTACTTAAACAGTAGTTCTACGTTAATTAGACATGAAAGTTTAGTCCTATAAAATGGTTAAGCTTTTCTTTGTTCTGTAAGTGTTCTCTGAGTCTGATCAGCCCACTAATCCTCCTCTGAAAGCCAAAAGTTCATTCGTTAAGAGTTGAGTCCTGTTCCTTGAAAAAAATCAACAGTGCAGCACTCCTACAGCGTACAATAAAAACCCATTATCTCTAATGCATTTCCTTTAACAGCCAGTCAAGTACATACAGATGTTTGCTTTTTATTATTTCATTGTATCTGTATGGTGTATGTGTGGATATTACCAGGCCTATCAGCTGCACAGCAAAAATAGCACATAGAGTGTATAACACTACAGTGTATGGTGAAGTCCCTGAGTGCATTTCCTAATTGTTGTATCCATTCAGCAAGTTAAAGTCCCTCAGGTCCACTAACCAGTGTCTGATGCCCTCTGTGCTCTACTTAAAATGAGGGCAGACTGTGCATCGCTCCTAAACCTGAAGTATAGTTTTTAAACTAGCATACCTCTTCCTATTAAACCATCCAATCATGTATATCCCTTTGATTTTTTAAGCAGTTTTTTAACTTTTCTTTTCTATTTTTTGCTATTTGTCCTACATTATTCTTGATTAAATTGTATTGTGTTGTTCTTGTGCCTTGTGACTCTCCTGTCTGTCTGACATTTTTGTGCTTAAAACATTTCAACTTTAAACAGTTTTAATTTTTAAAAGTGCTATATAAATAAAGCTTTACTAATATTCCATTCAACTGTTCTACCATATAGGTCTAGTTCCCACCTGTGCAATATATGTAATGTTGGTATAGATGCAGACAGCTAATAAACTTTGATACCTTTTCTTATTTATTATAACACTGTTTGGGTCTCTGTGTTATCTCAAGGACAACTTCAACTTTAATCTAGAAAACAAGTGCAATTTATTTTGTAATATCATTTTCAAACAGCTGTGCTGTTACATTATTTACTGCAGCTGATAGAAAGCTTCCTGATTGTAATACCATTGTCTCAAGTGGAAACAAGTTTTCATGTCACATGACAGAAACCTGCTTCCTTTAATCATCAAACAAAAGTTTTTTTTAGAAATGCACAGAAAGTTAGATACTTATTTCATCCATAGAAGATTGGCCAGTAATGCATACTGATGTACATGCAATTAGCCATTATATTACAGCAATATTCAGCATTTAGCATAGTTGATATTATATATTTAAAGCTGCACTTATTATTTTTATATTAATGATGGATCGAATGGTTACGTGTTATATGAAAGGTGAATCATTGCCCCACTCTGTAGTTCTCCTGAGCTCTACGGAGTATTTAAGCACCTTTTAGCTCATTGTTTTGGCTCATTTCACCATTTTCGAAACAGAAAAGGAGAAAGAAAATTGCTGTCAGATCCCAAGTAACAAGACTCCACATGGATACCATTGTTGCTGTGTCTCTACTGGATGTATAAATAGGCAACTTTATGCTAATAATATGTCAGTGTTGTGTTTACAGCTTGTTGTGCTGCCCCCCAGTGGCCAAACGTATCAGTTATTACAGGTTTAAGGAATAACTTTCTGATACCAATAAAACTATACTGCTTCCTTAACTAGCACTTGGCTCACTGATGTTTCCAAACCACCCACTTGCTTTTGTGACTCTAGTGGCATCACCCACTCAGGACCCAGAGCTACAAGCTCACACAGTTTTCACGTCTTGAGCAAATACAGTCAATGTGTGTCAATGCTTCTCTTAGTTTCTGTCTGGTCATGTTGGCCATGAGGGAGACACTAAGTCAAATCACAGCTGTGGAGCTGCCTGACTATACAGTGAGGTCTTTCCCCTGGGTCTCACTATCACCAAATATAGCTCAACAACAGAAGAGGGAAGGGGGAAACTACCCATGATGCATTTCCTAGCAGGGATGCGGGGATAACCATGTCACAGGAATGTCCTGAATTGTGCACAAATTGCTTAAGGGACTGTGGAGAAGGGCGTGAAACCAGATACATGCACAAGTAGTGCTGATGTGCCAGGTTACAGATGTGAGAATAACAATGTGGAAGTTTTGCATACATTAAAAATATATCAGAATGTACATGTACTGTATACGGCTTGGTAGGGGAGATCCAGGACACGGTGCTGTTGTACCACAGCTGTTACATGCTAGAGAAACCCTGACACATGATAAACAGCAGAGGAATTTAATGTAATTCCCATGTGGTAGACTACCAGGAACAATACGGGGGAAGAACTATTTCATAAGTCAACAGTCCCACAATCCATTGTCCTGCCCTTTCTTCTAACAGACCACACAGTTTGATAATAATCAGACTTTACTCCCATGCCTAATAATGAATGTTGCATTCTCACTGAAGACCTGTAAATATCTTGGTGTGGTTGGAGATGTTGAAGACGTTCAATCATTGTTGATTGTTGGAACATTTTTGTATTAAGCCCCCAACTTCAAATGATCACTCTCTGTGTACCAATGGAGTTTCTCCCAAGTTACTATACCCGTTTAATTTTGTGCAAATAGGATAAATCTATGATGTCAGAAGTAAATAGAAACTCCACTTTGTGATATAAGCTCTTAATGTACAAGTTTTTTTGTTAGAAAGCGGCTACAATAAATATTTCAATAATAGCAATGGATCACGTGTCTGCTTGCATGTGAAAGTGGTCTTTCGCATGACGGACCCATAGTGATTTATCTCCCGACTCTGCAGTTCCAGTCAGCTCTACAGAGCTTTATAGCATCTTTCAGCACATTGTTTTGGTTTTCCGTCCCAAAACTTTACTATTGGTGATCGTAACGGAGCATTTAGCAGCTAAAGACCCAAATATTTCCGTCTGGAGGTGGTGGAGACCAAAAACAGAGCTAAAAGAAGAGTGAACATTGGACTTACATTCACCAGGTGGCCAGAAACACAACTTCAAATGAATGCTAATGTTGCTCTGAGTCTGTTGGATGAGACAGTTTGCTAGCATGTAAGCCAAATCTTCTTCTTTGGAACAATTGCTCTCCACTCAAGAGCCAAAGCACACTAAAATAGTTTAAATGTGCCCTGCATATTAATAGTACATTCACTACTGGATACTTTTACACTATTATTTGAACACCTTTAACTACATCACACTCTGATGATGAATTGATGTCCTGTTGAAACATTGCAGCATAAAGGGAGGAATGGTCTTCACTTTATATTTAGCCTCTTGAAGTCCTTCAGGGTGCTGCAGGCCAGGAGACAAATCCTTAGGATTTGCATAGAAAGTGGCCAATTACATTGTTGTCTCTTGTCAGTAGGACAGTTGCCAATCAGTTAATACAAGGAAAATGTAACAAGAAAATAGATGAGTGCTGGTATGTGAATGCTATGAGTCAGTGCAACCTATCCACATCATAGTTTGTTTTTAGCTGGTTCTTTTCACAAATTTCGTCTCTGTGTTCTTGATCTTAGGAAGATGGTCATCAACTGAAGAAAACCATTATTCACAAGGACATTCAACTTTGCATTTTTAGTTTAAATAACCAGTGACTTAAGTTGTGGGGAGCGTGTGCAGTCTAAACGTATGAGTCATTTGCTTGTGGTCAGAAATGCAGCCTATCAGACTTTGAGTTGTCTGTTGATCATGCATCGTTTTTGATAAATAAATAAATTAGGCTAAATAAACAGAGATTGGTGAGTGAGTCATTTCCTGTCTGAACTAACTGCTAGTTTAATAAGCTGCTGTTTAGTCTCTTCTACCAGCCAACCGTGAGAAAATCAAACACTGGCTATGGATGCAGATTGAGAGAAAAGCACACACCCAACCTGTATAATAATAATGACTTATCTTCACACTTGAAGTTCATGGGGCCTGCTGCCGATCATTCCTTTAAGTTCAGAGTCAAATCACAAACTCTCCTCCTAAATTCTTGCCTTATTTTCATCCGAGCTTTAATAAACCTGAGTCTCATCATTCCATTCCTCTGACACGCAGCTTTTGTCAAACAGTTTGTTGCCTTTTTTGGCATTTCTGGCAGCTGGCTGTCTCTGATCAAAGACTAAATGTTTGTGGCCAGAGTATCATCATGTCTTTCTTTAGAACTGCAGCCAAGTTGGATTACTTTGAGTTTATCCAGGCTACTGTAACACTAAAAAAGCAAACATATCCATTTCAACACAGATAAGCAGTAGAGGAAAGGAACTAAGTGCATTTACTCTACTGTACTTTAGTACAATTTAAATGTGTTTGTACTTTACTGGAGTATTTCCATTTTATGCTACTTTATACTTCTACTCCTCTGAAGTTCAGAGGGGAATATTGTACTTTATAACCTCCACTACATTTATTTCAAAGCTTCAGTTAATTTGCAGATTCACATTATTCATACAAAATATGATAAACAGATATATTTTGATGTATTATTAAAGAATAAACTACACCACATTATTAGTATATAAAAACAAATTAGCTCCACTTTTAACAGCTGCAACATTAAAGTGATACAAACATTAATGGATCAATAATTATTATCATAGAAATTACTCTGAAGTGGGCCATTCTGCATAATGAGTATTTTGACATTTGGTACTTTAAGTATATTTTGATGATAATACTTTTGTACTTTTACCACGGAGTACTTCTTCCACCACTGCAAAGGAGTACGGCTGCACAGCAGCACATTGGTGACAGGGTAAGTAACACGTTTTAAGTCATATCGACAGTCTCCATTAAAGCAGCTACAACTTCCTGAGTTTTCAAAAGCCTCTTGCAACTTTTCCTTCCTTTCTTTGTACTCTCTGTTTCTCTGACATGGATCCAATATAGCAGCACTTACAACAAACAATTGCTAGTAAAGAGAGTAAAAACAAACTGCAGATTTCTGCAACAGTATCTGGAAATGATGTCATTCACAGAGTACTAGAGACTACTGGCTGTAAAACCATCTAGCCTAGTACTTCCCAGCACCATCATTATCGCTGCATTTATTCATGCAATTATGTAAATTTACATAAGCTGATTGCATTTACTGTCCTCTACCCTGCAGCTCCGTGCTATCGGCTCAGATTTGGTCAATTGCTGTACAGCACAAAACAGGAAGAGGTCACTGTTCTGCCAATGCATATAAAGCTAAATTACAGTTAATGATATAGAGCATAGTGTAAATCCAGGCAGAACAATAAACACATGCATTAATTAATTAGAATGGGCTGCATCATTCATGCTTCACCAGCTGCTTGGCGACCAGCTGACTAGTAATGTCTGAATCATATCCATACAGGAGTAAAGCATGGCCATTTAGATTAGTTCTTCCAGCACACTCATTGTTGCTGCTCAGATTTGTTGAGAGCTCCCTCAAAGAGCGCAGCCTTTTCTACCACATCTAACTGAATAACTACTTGAGAAACACAAGTGTCCCTGAAATTCTAGTAATGGCAAAAGGTGAAAGAGAAAAAGACTGATGGAAAATTAAAAAAAAATGTGGCTTGAATTCAATCCACCACTTTGGTCCAGACTGAAAACTGACTATGGTGATGACTTGACTTCTCCTCCAGCGCCACCAACGAGGTTGACATTTGTAGTTTTGAGTTAAATGTCTCCACAGCTATTGGATGGATTGCCATTCAAGTCCTAGCCCAGGCCTATTCAGTTGGTGGCCGGTGGTACGAATTAGGGATGCACTGATACCGGATTGGATATCAGGCAGATACTGACTCAAATAGCTGGCTCGGGTATTGGTGACAATGTGGACGATCTATTCAATTCAATTCTATGTTTATATAATATATACATTACATGCGGAAATTTTAATTCCTGTTAAGTTGCTGCTGCACGATTTATTATTTAAATACAATTCAGTAAATGTATATCTATGCTATGTATTTATTTGTTACAATTTGTTTTACAAAGTTAGTAAAACAATGTTTTAGTCAAGCCTGATGTTGCCTTACACATAACAGAATGATCCCAGTCACTTCCACACAGTGAGACATACAGCTCATTAATTAAACACTGGTATCGGATCGGTACTCGATATCGGCCGATACCCAAAACCCAGGTATCACTATCGGGACTGAAAAAGTAGGATCACTACACCCCTAGTCCGAATCCAGCTCTTTAACAACCTCAAACCGTCCCTTTGATCATTTATAAATGTGAAAAAGTATTTTAAAAAATAAATAAAAAAATGTCTTCCAATAAGAGAGTTTATTGTTGTTCATCAACGTTACCACTCACACTATTGATGCTGTTAGGGACTATTAAAAGCAATATCATTGTGTTTTTATTTAAGTAACCAGCTAACACCAAGTTTATGAGTTTTTACATTGTTTTATTATTAGAAGATCATAATTTTATTAGTAGGCTAAACAGCCCATTCCTTAGCTACGTATGTCTTGTTAAGCACAGAAATACTTATTTTGTTAAAAAGTTTTAACCCAGGCTGTTTAAGCAGAGGGAATTAAGGAAAGTCAAACAGAATTAAAAAGATGTTTAAAGCAACACTGTTTATCAAAACAATGTCTACTAAAAAATCTACTAAAATTAAAAAGGTGTGTTGTTTTCACATTGAAATTCCTGGCTTTGCAGATCAGAAATGTAAATGTTCGGCCTCTTTGCACTTCACTGCTTTTCAAATCTGGTCCTTCTATCTCAACCAAAAGGTGTTACTTTGTGTGTCTCATGAGGCAGGAATCAGGACCGGGGCCCAGTGATGACTAGATGGAAAATAACACTGCAGGGTTAGAAAATGTGAGGGCATACTTCTTGACACTCACATGACAAACATGCACACACACTCACACACAGGCAGGTGCATTGACACAAACTGCCCATCTCGCTCACACACACATACACACACACCGGTCACGCCGCTATAAAATGCCATGGTGCAAGGTAAACACACACAGAGACTGCCTCTCACTCTGTTGTCAAATGAGTACGCATCCGTCATTGTCCCATGCCGGGGCGCCTCCTCATGCCTGACAGCAAACACCAGCCTCAAACTGTCCTGAATGCAAACAGTGTTCTCTGTAATCAGCAAACTGGTGATAATGTGAGCGCCAAGTTTGTTTCTGGCACTGCTCATCGCTCACATGAATGCACCATGACGGCAGCGCAGAGCGGCTCTTCAGAGAGACCAGTAAAATGCTGACACAACCACATGTGATTATGGGGGAATCACATCCTAAAAGACTATTGATGACAACTTTTATGCTGCGTTCCCTTAATTTCATAGATCTTTTATTGTGTGGTTTAAAGGGGGGCAGGAAATCAACATCAGGAGCAATTTCAGGATTTGGAGACAAGTCTTTGAGGTAAACAACCAGAGGAAGGCTGGAAAACTTCCCAGTGCAACTGTTTGACACTTACTCATCACACTATGACACTATGGGAGCCTACTTTCCCTGCTTCTCAGTCCTAAGTGCCGGGGCTACCGTTTACCTTTACTACACACCAGATATGACATACGGTACAGAATGCCACCTTTACCACGGATTGTTCTGGTCAGGAAACAGAGGTGCAGTAAAGTATAACAGAAGGAAACAAAGTGTACGTCAGCGTGTTCGACAAGTGGGAAATGGGGAAACAGTCTGTCAGGCAGGTCAGTGGCTGAAATTCTTTGGCACAGAAACAGGGGAAAGGAGACGGGATCTCCCTGAATACCTACACACAGGTCAGGGAATTCCCTCTGACTCTGATTAGTGTGTGTACGGTACGATGTGTGCTGAATGTGCATATATGTGTGTGTGTGTTTGCAGTGTATGTGACTGAGCATAGGGACTCAGAGAGCAGGCTTTACGCAGATACTGTGAAGATGATATTATCTTTAACAATGGATAAAGCAAGGGGATCCCTTGAGGCAGGAGAAGCATAGTATAATAAATATCAGAATAAATATCATGAGCTTACACTGCAGTGTTTTTAGCAGGTCGGTACACAAATATTCAAATAGAAGTCGGACTAAACATCCAATTTTCTTTCCAAACATGCTGGAATGCAACACAAACACATCACAATCCTGAGAACATTTCCTGCATAATAAAAGTGATTTGCTTCAGACAATAGTGGAGAAGGTGCACGCATGACAGGGCCTCACCCTGTTCCTCACTTCACCGTGTCACACTTCTCATTGGACTAATGGCCAGGAAATACATTGTGTTTTTAACCGTGACCTTCCTTCGGCTCGCTAATGACGCCTATTATTCATCATTGAACTATATGTCGCTGTTTGTCACCCATTGAGTATAGTATTATTATGGTTCTCTGTTTATTAAAAGAAAGAAATAATCTGTAAAATGATCATTTAAATAAATGTATTTTTGTATGAATTATGTGCTGTATAAATAAAGTTTTAATATCTTTTTTTTATATATCATATTATCATTATTATACTGATTTCTTTAAAGTTTTTACATTTGCTTATTTAATGCCTGGTGTCTGAACTCTGCAAAACAGAAGGTGTTCCATTGCAAACCTCCAGCAGCAGCATCAGTGATTTGTTAAGGTGGATTTATTCTTAAAGCAATGGGGGGGGGTTTGGCAGTGCCGGCGTGGATACCTGCGGCGTAGGTTTGGCGGTGGAAATGGCTCATCTACATGCGTGTGTTACTGAAAAAGGGAAGGTTACTGAGGCTTTCCTCAACTTCCATAAAGGTGTTAAATTCAAAATTCAGAGCATATCTATGATTGAGGGATCATCTCCCCACGGCTCTCAGCATGGCGACGGCTGAGCCGGCAGCTAGCAGCTAACGGTGATAACAGTGCAAACAACGGCAACCGAGAGCTAACAGCGTTAACCTGGGGAAGAATCGGAGGGTGGGTGTTACGCTTTCGCAGAACTATGAATCCCTGTTAAAACATAAATAGAGCAGCGAGCAGTGACTGCCACCATTTGTGAACCAATGAAAGAGTCCCACTTACAAAATCTTTACAGTTCTGGCCACAGTAATAGAATAGAGATCTCAGGAGTTTGTTCAAAACCACGTAGCTTGTCCATCTGACACATCCAGGTAAAATGTAGTGAGGGAAGGAAGGAGTTCCAGGGTGTACACAGAAAAATGGGGAATCATTTATTTTCACTATTTAATTCACTATAGAAGTCCAATGTGAATAAGACCTGAAGCAAAATCTTATCAAATTGGGGTCCGTGACCTAATATCAATTTTGGGGTCCTTGACACGAGAAAGGTTGAGAACCACTGCTTTAGAGTTTACATATTCACATGTATTACGGGATTCAATTCATCACATAGGCGTGCAAGATCAGACCCATTTAGAAACAAGTAATGCATCAACCCCACGCCCACACACACAACAGACAGAGCAGAGATGAATACAGAAAGGCTGCATTGTGTTCTCCCCTCTATAGCCAGCTGTTAAACTACATCTGCCATAGAGTGGGTGCAGGCTGGCTGACAGCAGGAAGCCACAGCTCCCATCCTAATGCACACAGTAGCTGTCTGTGGATATCTGTCATGAGGTAAAACAGAGAAAGCCCACAGGGATTTGATACGGCTGCAGATCTCCCCTCAGGAAGTGCAACTGAGACTGAAATCGATCCGAGGACGAGACACACAGAGAGAGAGAGACTACCGCAGAGATCACATTAATTACACACACTGTACATCTGACAGCTTCCCAGAATCATGCACTCGCCTCTGTGCATTATCTAATGATACTGTACATGAAGAGGCCTGCTTTCTGATGTATGAGCATCAGCTGCTGAGGTGCTTTTTCTATATATGTCCCCTGAGGCCCTTGTCAAACTTTTGCACCTAGGTGAGATCTAATAAAAGGTTTCCTATTAGCGCGACTGTGTGAAGACTCACACACACCGTCTACAGAGAGAACCGACGTGTCAGACGGTGACACAACTGTAATTACATAAAGATTTATTCAGGGACAGTGACTGATGAGACCTGAGGAGCTTGTTTAATGCAATCAACCTCTGATGTTTTCATTATAAATACTGTCTGGCTTCTTCTAGTGGTAATTAATTCATTCATTCTGTGATTCAATATTCAAAATCATATTTTAGCATGTGTGGGTGATGGCTGGTGTGTTAAGTCAGCATTCATTTATCAACAGGAAATCAATATGACCACCTCCGTCCTCCACCGTTATTTCAGCCCTTAGAGCTGGGGAGTGGCTTCATGATATCACATTGCTTTGGATCTATTTGGGACTTCATTTGGAAGTCTTGTTTTGACTTTTATTACACTAATTTGGGGGCTTAAATCATAATCCTATTGATGGATTGTTGCATCTTTTGAACGCTACACATTTTTGTGCATCTTTTGTCGTTTGCCTTTTGCCAACTACGGCTCCTATTGTACAACCGGCTGCCCATAAAGGCAACAGCTGTGTTTAAATTGGCTCTCCTGAGGTGCTATTCTTCTGCCTTAGATGCTAAGGGTTTTGGGAAGTGTTTCCATGCCTTCACACGGAACTTGGGCTGGGTTGGGAACTGTTAATGCTAAGCCTGTTGCCCATGTGCCTGCTTGTGTAATCGAGGTATGTTGCTTAATAATACGCCTATCAGCTCATACAGGTTACACCTACAGTATGACACTGTTGCCTTCATTATCATTATCAACTCTATCTTATCTTGTTGGTCCTCATCTTCCTCATCATTAGCATCAGTGTAAGCACAACGCCATTCACAGTAATGAACTAATTCTTAGCATTCCCCTGTGAGAGAACAGAAAGTGGAGTAACACCTGTGCATACCTTACTCTGAGAGGTAAAACCTGACGGGTCACATGAAAACTACATCTCTCCTTCCTTTTTTCACACATACAGTACAGGTGAGTAATAGCAGAGCTGCCCGCTCATTACGCACAATTCCACTACTCATTTTAGGTGAGGCAAGATGATGATGTTTACATTTGCATGGTGGGTTTTGCATGGCAAATGTGAGGTCCGAGTGTACGTCACTCAAATGCCAGCGTGCTATAATCCTCCAGTATCTGTCTGTTTACACTTCTGGGATGCAGTGACACACTTTTCTGTGTCAACAGCACAAAGGTAGTATAGACGGATATTAAACACGCCACTCTGAGTCTAACAGGAGCTCGTTGTATCCTCAGCCGCTATCCACCTAAATTCAGTTTAAAAGTGTCTGAGCTGGGGGACATTCTGAGCTTCCGCTGCTTTTCGAACAATGCCTGCGTCGGACACCCCCTCCCATTCTGCTTTCCTATTGAGACACAATAAAATGTCCCTCTCACTCTCTGCGGTCCGGCCTGTTAATTTCATGTTGATCCCACATTATGCACAGTCAAGTACCCAAATGTTTGATTCTGAGAATTAAAATCAGAATATGGAAATACCTTTGAGAGAAGCGATCTCATTTTGGATAGACCAGGGGATGTCCATAGTCACCTTCTGACCTCCTTGAGAAGAATGATGATAGTGAATGTTTCAATAGTTTTGCCTCCCTCCTGTTTAGCTGAAGCGATGAGAGAATGGATGCCTCGTCTAAGTAGATTCCTGTGTCTCAAGTGTTGGCACTGCAAAGTCTTTTCTGTCCCTCTTTGGCCACTTTCTTCCTCTGCTGACCGGGACTCTGCTCTGTTTTGGTTCCTGCGATACACCATGTGCACACACACACAAACATTTTGTGTGGGTGTGTGTGTGCATGCATCAGCACAGTGCAAAGCTCCTCCCTCGTCCCCTCCTCTCCTTCCTACCACCTCCTCTTTTCACCTAAGACTAGCTTTTCAGTCAGTCGCTGCGACACAAACACAGCCGGACACTAAGTCAAACAGCCACCTGCTTTGACACAAACCAGCCAATCAGGATGTAGAGTAGATCACCTATAAATCACTCCACTCTCTCTGGGAGGATGACATTAGGAGGGAATCTGGAGAGGATACAGGTAGATAGAGAGCAGAGGGTGGAAGTTCTGATAATTTGTTGAGCAAAAGACAGAAAAAGATAATGTATGAATTGAATGATGAACTGCTGTGGTCTTATCTTGTATGGTTTTTGTTTCTTTTTGTTTTCTTGAATTGCTATGGACCCTCCTGTGTGTCTGAAATAAAGTTTGAATTGAATTGAATGTAGTGTGTGTGTGTGCGCGTGTGCGTGTGCGTGTGTGTGTGTGTGTGCGCGCGCGTGCGCGTGTGCGTTTGCGTGTGCGTGTGTGTGTGTGTTCATGCAGAGAAACAGAATCCCAGTGCCACACCCAGATCCCTGCAGTAATTCCCAGGATGAGCCGGCTGCTAACACAGGCCGACCACAAACATATGGTGAGATATAACCACTCTCTGTCTAATCCCTAACCAAACTAGCTTAGCGCTAATTACACATTTACCAGTCATGAGCATCTTACCGCATCAATGTAAACAACAAGGCTTTTTCTGTAACTGAACATATCTTAGCAGTCGAACGATAAGACAGATATTCAACAGAGAAAAATGTTGCAAAGTAAAAGCTTACAGTCTTAGGTAACACCATGGTGAGATTGTGTTAAAAAGCTAATTAAATAAAATATAATGTAATGAAATATTCTTATGGTATTACTGTAGATGTTTGAACATCTGTAATGCTAAAACGAATTTTATGCGTCAATATTTAGCAGTAAAAAAACAATTACAACAACAGACATTTTTAAAGCTACATTAGTAAAGGGTAACTTCAGTATTTTCCAACCTGGACCCTATTATCTCATGTTTCTGTGTCGAAGTGACTAATGGGGACAACACTTTTTGAAACTATCCAGTATTGAGGAAGTTCGCTGCAGACGGCAGCTGCTGAACGTGCTGACTGTCAATTTACATCACTAAGAGTGCTTGTTTTTGCCACCGACAGGCACACAAAGTGTGTAATAGACCTACCTGTCCACCAGAGGACAGCATGTCAGTGTCACGTTTTGCCTTGCAGAGGTGTGAATACTACACGCGTGTATGACGGTGCACTCTTTTGCCTTGCGGGTTGTCGTTTTCATTCATGTGCCTTTTCATGCGACTGGGCTGTACGGAAAGGACCCTACAGAGAATTCAAACATTGAAAAATACCGAAGTTACCCTTTAACTGATTCCAACTTTTCGTTGTATACAAAAGTGCACATGCACCCAGTTTTCTACTAAATACTGTAGCCACTGGATTTGTAGAAAAATGGGAAAAGGCAAAACAAAAAAAATGTGGAAACAAGCTTCAATAGGTGCAGCAGTTTCAATATCAAGGTAAACTCCACAGGCATTTCAGACATGCTCGTTCAATGAAGTACCATACCCATATAAACACTGCAGTTGTTTGCCCATTGTGATACAGTCCTGGACCAAAGGAAGGGGAACGATAACTGGCTGTACATTTTTCATATCTGCAGGTATGCTAAATATGTATTAAAGAATGCAGTGCTTCCTCAGCTTTAGGTTCCCCTCAGGCTCCTTGTGCGCGGTCATAGGGAATACATTCACAACAATTTCTTGGAGCAGTCTACCAATTTATTGTGCTCAATGAGAAAATGTAGAACTACATCAGATGACTAAACATCTCCAGATGAGAATACTTTTTATCTGTTGGCTTGTCGGCCAAATCACAAATCTACCGCGGCCCCTAATGTGATGCACTGAAAGCATTAATTATTTCCTAAAAATCTGCTGAAAAGCTTTTGATGTGAGAATGAAACTCCAATGAGAGACCGACTTGGCTCTGTCAACAAACAATCTGTGCCTAGTGTGAACAAATCCCAAACTATCCTTCGTCAATAAATTACTCCCATTGAACCGAGAGGCTGGCTAAGCATTAACATCAACCGCTGATCAAGGAGGCCGTGCTCGTACCCGGTAGCGCAGGCCGCGGTCAAAGCCACAGGAAATGTACCACATCACAATCTAACATAACAAATGATGGCAAATCAATCCATCCCATAATAATCAGTTAGTTTCCGCCTCGGCTCGGACAGCAGGCGGCCTTGTTGCAGAGCAATTATTTGATTCAGCTCTTACGTGGCCCGTTGTACTTAATAAAGGACGTCTGGAGGAAATCACTGACACATTTTTGGCAGCTTGGAAAATTGAAGTCTAGCTGTTCTGCACAGTCAAGGAGAACTCCTTCATGTGTGTGTAGTGTGAGTAGCGTACAGCTTGTGGCAGCCGTCTCCGAGTACTTCTTGAGAATTTGTTACACAACAGACAATACTTATACAATAGAATGACACACACACAAGAATGCAGACCTCCAGATGGATCCAGCTGTGTGTTTTGTGTCTGTTAGCTTTGGCTGACATCAGCAGCACTCTGGACCAGAGCCCATCTCTCTCTCTCTCTCTCTCTCTCTCTCTCTCTCTCTCTCTCTCTCTCTCTCTCTCTCTCTCTCTCTCTCTCTCTCTCTCTCTCTCTCTCTCTCTCTCTCTCTCTCTCTCTCTCTCTCTCTCTCTCTCTCTCTCTCTCTCTCTCTCTCTCTCTCTCTCTCTCTCTCTCTCTCTCTCTCTCTCTCTCTCTCTCTCTCTCTCTCTCTCTCTCTCTCTCTCTCTCTCTCTCTCTCTCTCTCTCTCTCTCTCTCTCTCTCTCTCTCTCTCTCTCTCTCTCTCTCCGTGCCCGACTCTTGTCAATGTGACATGTTAATTAAGGACGGCCAGACAATGCAACCAATGTGTACTTAGTTATTAACAATACACAGTACAAGTACTTCATACATAGACTGATCATTGTGAAGTGGGTTAGTTGTTTTCTCAGGTAATGCTGGGCACACACTACACAAGAATCAAGCAGATTTTGGGCCCGATTGACTGAATAAGGAAGGACAACAACTGCAGTCACGGCGGCCGCGGCTAATGCATGAGTTAATGCAAAACGTGAAGCATAAAGTAGTAAGATGGACTTCAGTAATGGAGGACCAACTTGTAGATTTTTGGCAACAACTACAATGTTTATTTAATGTGTTTAATGACTTCCATATCCATATTTCTTCTTTTTTCTTCATGAATTTTCAGTACAAAGTAGTGCAACACTAATTCTTCCTGCCCATCGTCCGCCATTTTTGTTTACACTAAAGTCACGTTTGATCGCAAGAGATTTTGTGAGATCTCCGGTTTGAGAGTCTGGACACTTTAATGGAATTTGTTAGTGTGGTGTTTTGGCTGTTTTGGCCAAATAGTTGCGCGCCACACATTATAGGAACAAAACTGTTCAATTTATCATAACATGTGTGCGGTCTCACACATCTTCAGCATCTGTCAAGATTTGAAAAATCTTTTAATGCGGGCCAGACTTAAGCAGAAATGGCTAAATCGTGTATTATGTAGAAACAGTGATCATTTCATCTACGGAAACTATGACCACAAATATTAATGGACGACAAAAACACTAAAAGTAAGTAAAAAGTAAACTATGAAAACCACAACTACAGCGACATTTCTTACAATTTTTTTTTATCAATGAATAAAAACTACATGATAACTTATTACTGTTTCAGTGCAGTCTTAACCAACAACCTGCATGCATCTGCACAATCACCATTGCATGCTCCTGACTGGTAACACAGCCACCCATAACTATTACTTCTTCAGAGATTGATCTACCTGGTCAGCAGGATCTGACGTTACGTCTCTGCCAGCAGTGTTAGCTAACGTTACCGGTTCTTGGAAGGAGGAAGTAATAGATTTAGGGACTAAATTCATCCACAATCCCTCTGGAAATGAAACAAGAAAGGCAACAAAGCAGCTGCCATGAGTACAAGCAGGACAGCACGCTGACATGTAGCTCATTTAAGCTAAAGTTACTGTAATGTTATCAAGAAATGTGGATGTAACGCTGACGTTACTTTCACTTAGCTGTCTTTTTCGTGTTGCTATTGGTAAGAATGAGCAAAAAATGTATGTTGGCTGTAAACCACCAATATCTTCACCCAGGAGATTTTTGTCAAAACACTAAAACTGTATAAAAAAATGTGCCATTTGACACTGCACATATTTACAAGAATATTAAAAAACATACAAGTAAACACAATTGTGTGACGAACATCTACACATCCATGTGACACTAAGCTTACGTAGATACTGCGTGTGCCTTCAGTCAGAATACAAATCTCAGTGAGCATTACGTCACCTGAAAGGGGGACAATTACTCTCTTATTGAATCAGGAAACAAGCAATATGTGTTTGTGTGTTTTATTTGCCGACATGACTCATGTTTATTTGTTTAGTAATTAACTGATTCTGCTGTTCCGTGGCAGATTTTGCCAACACCATCCGCATTAATACACCGCCTGCAGCTGGATATTCAATCACAGATAATGCCTCTAATTGCAGGAGTAAATTCCTCGCTTAGAGGGAAGACTGGAAATCTAATAGTGGGACTTACCGGTAATTGCTGGATGCAATATAAAAGCTGTGAGTAAGCCGTGTCTGATGCAGAGCCAGAAGGAGGTCTGGTGGCAGAATTTGGTCATACAGACGTAGGCAAAGTTGTTGGTAACGTTCCGTTAAAGAGAGAAAAACCCACAATGGTCACTGAAATAACTTGAAACTGACAAAAGTAATAATAAATAAAAATTTACTGAAAATGAACTAATGAAAATCAGATATTGTTTTTGAATTGTGGTTCAACAGAATCATTTTAAAAAACAAACTGATGAAACTGGCCTAGACAAAAATGATGGTAGCCCTAGAAAAGATTGAAAATAATGTGACCATAGGGACATGTTAAACTAAGGTGTGTCCTGTAATTAGCATCACAGGTATCTTCAAACTTGTAATCAGTCAGTCTGCCTATTTAAAGGGTGAAAAGTAGTCACTGTGCTGTTTGGTATCATGGTGAGTACCACACTGAACATGGACCACAGAAAGCTAAGGAGAGAGTTGTCTCAGGAGATCAGAAAGAACATTATAGACCTTCATGTTAAAGGCAAAGGCTATAAGACCATCTCCAAGCAGCTTGATGTTCCTGTGACTACAGTTGCACATATTATTCAGAAGTTTAAGGTCCATGGGACTGTAGCCAACCTCCCTGGACGTGGCCGCAAGAGGAAAATTGATGACATATTGAAGAGACGGATAATACGAATGGTAACCAAAGAGCCCAGAACAACTTCCAAAGAGATTAGAGGTGAACTCCAAGGTCAAGGTACATCAGTGTCAGATCGCACCATCCGTCACTGTTTGAGCCAAAGTGGACTTAATGGAAGACGACCCAGGAGGACACCAAATCATAAAAAAGCGAGACTGGAATTTTCCAAAATGCATATTGACAAGCCACAAAGCTTCTGGGAGAATGTCCTTTGGACAGATGAGACAAAACTGGAGCTTTTTGGCAAGTCACATCAGCTCTATGTTCACAGACGAAGAGATGAAGCATCCAAAGAAAAGAACACTGTACCTAATGTGAAACATGGAGGAGGCTCGGTTATGTTATGGGGCTGCTTTGTTGCATCTGGCACAGGGTGTCTTGAATCTGTGCAGGGTGCAATGAAATCTCAAGACTATCAAGGCATTCTGGAGCGAAATGTGCTGCCCAGTGTCAGAAAGCTTGGTCTCAGTTGCAGGTCATGGGTCCTCAAACAGGATAATGACCCAAAACACAGCTAAAAACACCCAAGAATGGCTAAGAACAAAACATTGGACTGTTCTGAAGTGGCCTTCTATGAGCCCGGATCTAAATCCTATTGAACATCTGTGGAAGGAGCTGAAACATGCTGTCTGGAGAAGGCACCCTTCAAACCTGAGACAGCTGGAGCAGTTTGCTCACGAGGAGTGGGCCAACATACCTGTCGACAGGTGCAGAAGTCTCATTGAGAGTTACAGAAATCACTTGATTGCAGTGATTGCCTCAAAAGGTTGTGCAACAAAATATTAAGTTAATGTTACCATCATTTTTGTCTAGGCCAGTTTCATTAGTTTGTTTTTTTAAATGATTCTGCTGAACCATAATTCAAAAACAATATCTGATTTTCATTAGTTAATTTTCAGTGAATTTTTATTTATTATTACTTTTGTCAGTTTCAAGTTATTTCAGTGACCATTGTGGGTTTTTCTCTCTTTAACGGAACGTTACCAACAACTTTGCCTACGTCTGTATGTATTTGTTGCAGATTAATTACATAATAAGTAAAAAGACTGAAGAAGATATTGAGAAATATTGTCATTGTGGTAAGGAATACGTAGTTTGGCTAACACTAAACTACCTCACTCTAACATGGCAACATGTGCTTCAGTATATAAGGTTTTTCTTCAATCCCTGTTTCACTTTTAACCCCGTGTTTCACATTTGGAATGTGCCGGCGCTGTCCTCCGTCATCCTTTTGAAATGGTTTACAGAGATGTAAAACAAACCATAGGCCTGCAGATGCTCATATGGTTACATACTGCAACAAACACAGCTTACAATGTCAAACGCTAACTCTCCATCTGCTCGAGGTTACAGGGATGAATCTTTCAGCCACTAGCAGCGTTTCATAGCCTGAGTCTTGTGAGGAATGAGAGTTATGAGGAGCAGGCTTTTTGTCATGATAGGCCCCGGCTGAGCCTCAGTTATTCGCTTCTGTGCAGCTTGTAAGGAACCTGCCAATCTACACAAGAGTTTATTAGCAGCCGGACAGACTGTAAATAGCTGAGGTTTATTTGTTAAGGCCCGCTATGGGAATCTTCTCTCAACCCCACTTGCATTGGTAATGAGTGTATCACTGCAGAGCAGAGCCAGCTAGATTACTATCCTGCCTGTCCTTCACTTTATTACCTTTTTCAGACGTGTCAGACAAACAGAGCTAATAGCGTGTGTGTGTGTGTGTGTGTGTGCGTGTGTGTGTGTGTGTGTGTGTGTGTGTGTGTGTGTGTGTGTGTGAGTTACTTGACATTATGTGTTTTATTTACCAAAAAGTGAAAACTAACAGGAAAAAAAACGCTATATAACAATTAGTTATAATGTGACCAAAGTCCTATATACTGAAAAGGCACCATGTGGAATTTTTGACCACTAGTAGAACTATGGAGCGATGTTATTAAGAGTGGGTATCTTAAAGAGGTTTACTACATGGAAAACATCACTGCAAGGTTACAACTAAAAACAGATGTATTTTTAACTAAGTGATCCCTAATAACTTAATTTTTCTTAATTGATGTGAACTAAATGAATATGTAACAACTTTGGGATTTTTATTTTTTATTCTTCTATTCATTTATGTTGGGATTTATTTTTTTTCGTTGTGATTTATTAAAACTTTACTTTTTTTTATTTTATTTTTTTTTATTTATTATTATTATTATTATTTTTATTTTTTTATTTTTCCCTATTTATTTTTGTATTAATTTCTGTTTATTATTATTCCTATTCTATTGTTTTATTGTTTTATTTCTATTTTCTAACTTTATCTCTCATTTTAATTTAATTTTAATTTATTTATCTATTCTTTTTCAATTCCTTTTTTATAATTATCTTCTCTTCTCTCCTAATATAAGTATAAATAAACGTGTTATTTTTCCTCCCTGTGCATTTATGTATTTTCTGGACAAAAAATATTACTCATTCCTACTTGATGGAATAATGTATGGACATTGTGGGGATGCCGAAGCTCACGGACTGCCTCCTAAGGACACTTATGACCCTGTAATGTCATGTCAAAACATGTGATTGTGCTGTACGACTGTACCTGTTGAAAGGAAATAAAAAGAAGTTAAAAAAAAAGAGTGGGTATCTGAGTTAGTATCTCATGCACGGATACATGTATACTTGTGACATGATATATAGTCCTGTTAATGGTTTCACGCTATTCCACTGATCAACGGTGGCGGTAATGTGCCAAGAAATGCAATGCGCCAACAGAGGCGCCTTAATATTACTTGAGGCCAGGAGGCTACAGACGTTTTTGGAGGCTCTTCCCTTCCTTCACAATATGCCACAGCAGAATATGAAAGATAAGACAAAGCTAGTAGGTCTGTGTGCACAGCGTCAACATGAGAAGATTAGTCTTTTCAATCAAAACCCTGCAAACATCACTGGCAAAGAATCACTATAAATTTGGGTTTTTGACCCAAAAACTACGCAATTTTACATATTTTTGGATCATCATTATTACTAAAGATAACACCCAAAATAGCTTAGAAACAAAATACATGTAGTTAAATAATTATTTTATTATTTACACATACCACAGCCTTCGTCTGAACATTAAATTCTCCTGGCTTCTGTAAATCAATTCAGAAATAAGTAAATAATGTTAGCCTATGTAGCCTATAACCTCCCTCCCTGTGTCGTGCCGTGCCATTCGTCGGCTCGTCCAGCCGTATAATGGGAGGGAAACCCCTGATATTACATTTTTTTAAGCTTGTGGCTCCTGAGGCCCCTGGTACTCGGGGCCTGGGACTTCAGCCCTGGTAAGCCTTTCATTGAGGCGCCATTGTGTGCCAACAAAGGCAGTGCACAAGAAGACTCTAATTCTTTAAAAAAAAAAACGGCTTTCCAATGCATTTTGTTAAGAAACCACAAATGTAGAACTCCAAAGGTGATGTAGACCATGGGATGCTCCAGTGGCAGAGTATTGAAAATCAAATTGGCGATGACTCGGTTTGATTTGGTTGCAGAGCAAAGGCCTGGCAGACACTTTTAATTGTCAGTCATTAATAATTATCAAAAACCAAATCAAACCCTAGCACATAGACCGGTCATTTCGTGCTGTGTAGCAGTAAAACTCAAATCAAATCTTCATCTTAAAAGACAACAGTCTCTTTTTACCAAACTGATGAAGAAGGCCAATGCAGCAACAGAGGCTTCGTTTATTGCTAACTAAACACAAAAAGCCCTTTGCCTACGGGCGGATTGTAATAAAGGCAATGACTGCGGTGGCTGAAACGTTATTAAAGGACCATAAAAGTAAGAGAGAAATGATGTCTGCTATTGGCGATGTACAACTTGGTGCTATGAGTAGCTCTTGGCCACTTTCATTTTGTCGAATTAGATCTCAGAGGAAGAAAGGTTGGAGACCCCTGCTGTTATTGTTCTGCACAGATCTACTATACTAACCCTTCTTTCTGATACTCTTCACCTACGAGTGTTTCATAGTCCTGCTGGCTCACACAGCCCCTCTGCTCTGTCTACATCAGACCGGTAGCCCCGCTGTGGACATCCAGACAAAACATTCCTTCTGTCTGAGGTCACCCAGCCACTCAAATCTCCGGCCCAATGTACCGGCTTAGAGCCCCGGGCGGCGGTCAGCAGGAGACCAGCCTCAGCACCGAGAGAGACCGTCCCTGTGTTAGCCTCTGATAGAAGAACTAAGCCAATGGACTGAATACAACGGATCACAGCCTGTCAGTCAGGGAGGTGGTGTACTGTGAAGGGAAAGCACTATTTTGTTAAATATTGTTGTTTCAGCTTGCATTGAATTTACTTAAAACCATCTCATAGTTTATTAAATGATCATTTTTAACACTTCCATGTGTTGTACGTATATACAACCTGAAAATGAATGTTGACAGGCAAAGATGCAGCTGTTAAAACCTCAACAGGGAGATGATTTTCCACTGATACAGTACAAGCAAAGCTGGTGAGGCATTCTGGGAATTGAGATGGAGGGGAAAACGAGTCACGCAGCAAATGACCCCTTTAAGTTTCCGCCCATGCTCCACCCTTAAAGACCTGAGACCAGGTCCCATGGGGGCCTTCAAGTTGTGTGAGGTCGCTCCCGTTTTGAGATCTGGCTAAATTACAGCGGAGAGGCGGACACTGGAAGGTTCTGCTCCAAGTCACATCCTATTTGCAGAAGGGAGAAGAAGGGAGCGTGTGATTTACAGTTTTCTGCAGTGAGCAAGGAGTAAGCTGAGGCCCCCGGAGGTCCCCCCACCCACGCTCTGACTCACAATCAGTTGGCTGGAGCCGGACCAACACCATCACTGGAGAGATGCTGTCATTCCACCTTTATATAGACTCAGCCACTGAGAGAGAGGTGGCTAATCCATGCTTTGATGAAAAGATGATCTCAGAGGTACCTGCTATGAAATAATAGTCATCTACTTCAGCTGGATGTCCTGGATATCAGCTCAGAGCTTTCCTTAAAAGTCCATTCCTCTGCCTTTTTGATTGTCAGGTCTGTTGTTATGAGGACAATGATCCACTAGGGGCTGTGCTTACCCTGTCAAGCCCAAATAAGCTCAACCGGCATGAGGAGAAGTGAGAGGAGCTGACAGCAAACTCAATATTATGATCCTTTCTAGGACATACAGTGAAAAAAAGTTCATGAACAGTGTTTGAAAAATAAATGCTTCATAATGTCTTATTCAAATCGCCAAGAGCAGCGGTAGATGTTAGAGTAGTAAAAACTTACAGAGGAAAATCCATCAATTATGGATAGTACACTTAGTAATATGCATACTTAATAAATGGACCACGCTTCCTTTCATCAGACGCTCACTCAACCCGCTGTGCCTCTACAGAGAGGAGAGACAGGGACCTGCAAGCTGGATGCTCACATAAAGCTGGAAACACCGTCTCTGCCAAGCGATGCCTCCCGTGGGCCTTAAGGGAAAGTACATGGAGCTGGCAGCGTGTGTGTGTAAAACAAACCCAACAGCTGGATGGAAAAAAGAGTGACAATGCTGCTGCGGGCTCTCATCACCATTCAAACCAGTCAGATTTTACTGGTGGAGCACGCCACTGGTGTTTAGTTTACTGTTACAGGCACAGCATGGGAAGATGACAGGATTAGCTAAGAGGCAGGCACTGAAACTCACACTGTTTCTGGGAAGAGAGTCAAATAAGAGGTGGCTCACGGGCATAGATACCGCAGAGTGTTCCATCACACCGAAGGTAAAAGTGAAAGTGAGTCAAACGATAGATAAAGGGAACTTTATCAGTTTTATTACATATTCCTACATCAATATCTTTTTATTAGGGCTGTAAAAGTTAACGCGATAATAACGTGTTAACACAAATTAGTTTTAATGCCACTAATTTCTTTAATGTATCGACGCATTCGATCTTTTTGATCTTTCTGAGGTTGTAGCGGGCTCAGTTTTAAAGCTAGAGTGAATCATATGAAAATAGAAAACCTAATGAATCCATCGGTACCAACCATGTCGTACTAGCTTTTCGCGAAGGAGGCTAAATAACGCTCCAAACTTAGGCAAAGTTTTGGTGAGGAAAAACTGGCATGGCCATTTTCAAAGGGGTCCCTTGACCTCTGACCTCCAGATATGTGAATGTAAATGGGTTCTATGGGTACCCACGAGTCTCCCCTTTACAGACATGCCCACTTTACGATAATCACATGCAGTTTTGGGTAAGTCATAGTCAAGTCAGCACGCTGACAGCTTTTTATCAAATATTTTAAATAAAGGCAATATTAGCAGATACATTGGCAAAGTGATAATATGTGACCAAAGGGTATATACTCCAGCTGCAACTATTGATTATTATCAGTATTAACTGACTATGAAACTGTTTAACTGAAATGTCAGTAAAGCGCGCTATAGCACAAGTCTTCAAATGTCTCGTTTTGTCCAACAAATAATTAAAAATCAAAGAAATTCAGATTGCACCAGTTAGTCGTTTGATTGAACAGTTGATTGGAAGACAATTAATCATCAACTATTTTGATAATCAATTAATTGTTTCAGTCATTTTTCAAGTAAAAATGCCAAACCATTGCTGGCTCCAGCTTCTCATATGTGAAGATTTGATGCTTTTCTTTGTCATATATGGCAGTGAATCTCTGGGTTTTGGACTGTTGGTGACACAACAACAAATTTAAAGACGTTGGACTCTAGAAGATTGTGATGGGCGTAAAAATGTTTTTGACGGGCGTTTTTCCTTACTTTTAAGCATTGTATTGATTAAACAATTAATCGATTAATAGAGAAAATAATTGTCAGACTAGAAGTGCACTCGGAGAGCGCAGACCTCCGCCAAGGCAGGTTTCATGTACGTCGCTGGATCGCCACCAAAATCGAATGGATTGTTCATTGTGCCACACCTCACCCCTCCAGAAAATTTCATTCAAATCCATCGCGGACTTTTGGAGTAATCCTCCAAACGGACAAACCAACAAACCAAAGCCGGTGAAAACATAACCTCCTTCCTAGGCCTTCTGTCTTGGAGGAGGTTATAATTAAATTAGTTGTCAATTGCAGCTCCAATTCAGTTTATTACCATAGAGGACTAAGAAAACCAGAAAAATATTCCCATTTGAGAAGCTGGAACCAGTGATTTCTTTGCTTAAAATCATACTTAAAGGGGACATATCACGCAAAACTCACTTGTTCAGTGCTTGTGTACATACATTGGGGTATCTGGAGTGCCTACCAACCCCTCAAACTGTGAAATAAGACAACCCAGTCAGTATTTTGTGGGCTGTCTATATCAGAAAACATGTGATTCAACAAGCCATTCAGATTTGGCTCCCCTTCCTATGTCACATGCAGGCTCATTAGAATATACCGCCCCCCCATCCTGAGCATCTCCACCCACGGCTTGAGAACTACCTTTGCTAAGGTGCACCATATAAAGCAGACTAGGCTTTTTCAGGAGGGGGTCTTAAAGAGACAGGCGCTAAAATGTTTCAAAGCTTTTCAGACAGAGGGTGAATACAGGTATATTCAGACAGACTGTATGAGAAAAATAATGTGGTTTTTTATTACATTAAGCATGTAAACATGTTCTAGTAGAAACCCAAAATACAAATATGAACCTGAAAATGAGCATGATATGTCCCCTTTAAATGATTAATTGATCATCAAAATAGTTTTTATAATAGTAATTTTCTGTCAATGATTTATTTCAGCTGTAGTATATACATACACAGTACGATTTGTGTGTCTAGGTATCATGTCATTGGCAGAGACAGTTTTTGAAGCCAAACATAAACCGTGTCCAGCAGGAGCCAAGAGGCCCAGCGTGAGAACATGCCTCCCATCTCACCTTACACATGTCCCTTCATCTAATCAAACTGCTGCTGAGCGTGAAACCAACCACATGCATGATCAATGCTAAGTGATCAACGCTCATTGGTACTCCTCCTCTTACTTTTCTGCTTAGATTCCCTTACTTGTCTCAGTTTCATTTCAGCCCTCTGTCTCCCTACTTCCTGTCTTCCTTCTCTCCCACACTCTCCGAGTGCCTCATCATCTTTTTCTGTCTCCGTTATGCATGACGGGGAGATTCTACCGGAGGCGCCGCCCTGGCTACTGGCTGCTATGCTCTGATCCCAGGATGGATGGTGGGACTCTTCCGACATGTCTCACAGATTTACATCGATTCTTCCAGAGACATTTCATCTTTCCCAAAATTAACACCAAGGTGTCTCTATTCCAACACTGGCTCTTGCAGTCAACTGCCTGCTACTGTAAGTCACACAACAAAGTTAGGTCACTGACTACATCTCAGATCTCGCTATAGCACAATTCAGCAGACGTTAGGGCTTTCTTAGTCTAGATTCTAGATCATAGACTGTATATAAGAAGTGGACGTAGTCACCGTGATGTCACCCAATGGTTTGTGGACTGCAGTTTTTTTTGCCGTCGCCATCCTGTTTTTGTTTTTTTTAAACCAGAAGCAACACGAGAGGGTGGACAACCGAACGCTGAATAAGACATTTTCAGGCGACCAAAAAGGTTAGAATTAACTTTCATGAACTA
Organism: Sebastes fasciatus; assembly: GCF_043250625.1. Lineage (NCBI taxonomy): Eukaryota > Metazoa > Chordata > Actinopteri > Perciformes > Sebastidae > Sebastes > Sebastes fasciatus. Next base: position 31,338,879 of record NC_133806.1, on the reverse strand, counting down.
AAAACACACTGTGAAAGGGTTAAAGTTGTAAGACGAAAACGGAAAACTCCCAGACCGGACAACGGCGTGGTAACGACCTGTCAATCCCAAGGTAGCCCCGCCCTAAAGCATCCCCTGGGTTAGGGTCTATTTGACTCTAAATGGGACCATAATTTACTAAATGCACATCATGCTGTATTGAAGAAGACTTGAAACTAGTGTTTGAGACCATAAACTCACGTTTACAATGTTTACTGAGGTAATAAATCAAGTGAGAAGTAGGCTCATTTTCTCAAAGACTTCTATACAATCTGACTTCTTTTTGCAACCAGAGGAGTCGCCCCCTGCTGGATAGTAGAAAGAATGCAACTTTAAGGCACTTCAGCATTGGCTTCACTTTTCAGACCCGGAGGTTGCCCCACTGCATCTAGACTCATGACTAGAAGAGAATTATGGCACTTTCAACTGTCACTTTTTATTAAAAACTTTAACCATTGTTAAAGCTAGAGTCAGTAATGACGAGAAACCAGCAAGAGTACGCTAGATTTAAAAAAAATTATCCAACTGAAAAACCGAGTCCAATCATTACATTCGGGCCGAATTACATTTTTTAACAGGCTTAACATAGTTCTGCAAAAGCCACAGATACTGGATGTTTTTTTGGTCAGAGCATTTGGTTTATTGATCGCTGTCGGGATGGAATGAGAACTTCAACAAATATAACAAAAGATGTATTTCAACAACACTACCGTCCCTACCTTTAAGAATTAAATATTTGGTCTGGTCGAAGTAGAAGTTCTTAGTGTATATTCGGTGTATTTATTGCTTTTATGTCTGCCTGTAAAACACTCAGTAAACTCTATGGGTTATTAGAAACCTGCATGTGCCTACATGTGATATACTGCACAGTTGGAAATCATTACAGCAGTAGTTCAGTGGTGCAACGTTGCCCATGGCACAACATTAAGTACAGTATACACGTCAACAGAGTGAGTAAATGTACTGTGATACCATCTCTCCTGGCCTTCCGCTGTGAATTCATGGAATTAATGTAAAGTCTAAAGATGAACGATGTACACCGGAGGTCACGGCATTCCACCACCCCCTCATGTAAGCTTCCACGGTTCTGCAACACATCAAGTGCGTACGGCCTTAACTGTGTTAACAGCTGTAATAACTTGTGTGTGAGAAAGTTAAACTATTACACACTGGTTTCATTCCACGCAAACGCACTTTTCAAACACAACATTGACCAGATGAAAGGTCGCTGGGCAGCGACTGGAGCCCGGCCAATGCTTTATTTCCCGACACAACAGAGTTGGACTGTGTCAGAGTGCAGCTACAGCACTACAGGAAGGCCAGGATTAGCACCGATTTGAACTTTGAGATAACAAACAACAGGCAGCTTTTTTTTTTCCAGGGGTTGTCGTTTGACCCGTTGTCGCAGGGAGAGCTGGCACACCCCTCAGAGACACACAAACGCACCAGAGGAGCTGTTTACAGTAGTTCCACAGCAGCCTATCATCTCACAAGCTGCTTTATCTATGAAACAAATCATGCCTTTTATGTAACGCCAGCTTCTTCAACCCTTTTTGGTGAAACCGTGGAGCCGGCCACACCATTTAGGGTAGTTTCTAGCTAACCGCGTGTTCTGTCAAAGCCGAGGAGAATACGCCTGTGGAAGGTATTTGGAGCTGCTAACAAGCTTTACTCCTCCGTCTTTGGTATCTCCGACCGAAAGAGATTAAGTGATCCGCTAACAGAGTAGAATGTAACAAGTTATTCCTTGAGGCATGTTTGTAGTCCCCGACGGGGTGTGTGTGTGTGTGTGTGAGAGAAACTTCATGTCAAATGTCAGTGTGTTTTTTGTGTGCACGTGGGGCACATTCCCCCCGTTGTCAGCTGTGTGGGGTGACCTGCCGTGACATTCCTGGCCTATGTGGTGGCGACTGTCACACCGGCCGGCTCCAGTCGCCCTGAATACCACCGACCAGCAATAAACTCGTTCCCTGTCAGTGTCAGGAAAGGACAGGGCCGACTGAGAAACATCACTACCTGGTAATACACTCATCATATCATGTGAGAGGGGGTGTTTCCATTATTACTCACTTTGAATGTAATAACCCTAAAGTCTATTTAAGTACCATTGGCAATACAGCGGAAATGTTTCCACTTGCTCCGGCTCCCAGAATCTGGACAGTATTCAACCTGAATAAAATTACTCCAGCTATCAAAAAGTTCTTGTCTTCCCTCAACAGAGTCCTCCTTCACAGCGGACACAGAGATTTCTATTAATTCAAACCCCAGTGGAACAGATGGTACTTCAATTACTGTAAGAGTATGTCAAGCAGCTCGCACACTGTCAGCTGTCACAGTATTGTGTCCATATTTGTCTGCTTTCTATCAAGCTGTCTATGTAAATCAGTCGGTGTCTGCAGTGGCGAGGCGGATTCAGGGCCTTCCGTTAAAAAATGTAACCGGCACGCTCTACTCTCTGTCAGCATTTCCAAAATAAGGGCATGGAGCAGAACTAAATTCAAGGTCAATTTGAACACTTTTGAATAAAGGAAATGTCGGCAAAACAGCTTTTGTTTGAGATCAAACATGCCTTTTCAATCCCTCATTCCCAAATTCAAAAAGGGGCAGTCTCAGGATAAAGGCCAAATACCTGTCACTGTGCGGTGAAAATAGCACCTGCAGTGACTCGGTTTAAGACATTCCAATACTTAAATTTAGATAGAAGGATTTTTTACACCTGGACAAGACTTGTGTAAACTCACCATCAACTACATGCAAGAAAGAGTGTTAAGATGAACTCTCTGTGTAAAGTTAGAGCTGTATTTATCCTGAGGTTGTTGTTGTGTGCAGCAGTTGCTGTAGAAAGTAGGAAAGAGTGAAACTACAGAATATAAATAAAACTAAATATAAACAAAAAGATTCAATAAGGTGCAAAAAACTAATTTACACAATGTCAGAGATGCAAACAGGTAGGGGTAAATGTCATAAAAATAAATGGTAAACCATAACAAACACTCTACAAAGTTCAGAAAAAAACCCTGCATGTATGGACTTTCTATTAAAGAATAGTTTGATTTTATTTTGGGAAATACATTTATTCACTCTTGAAGTTTGATAGCACGTCTGGGTAAATAGCCTGTGAAACCAAATCAAGTAGGTGATTAGCTTAGCATAGCATAATCGCCTACATTTAAAAAATACCAGTACCTCTATATTTTACTAATTAACCCAATATTTATCATGTGTTGAATCTATAAACAAAAAGAAGTATGGTTTTACGAGAAGTTATGTGCAGGACTCTTTCATGGTCGGGTGAAGTTAGTTCCTGGAGCCTTGTCATCACTGTGAGGTTGCCAGGCAACCAGTAGAGAAACAAAGGAGATATAACGTGTTAATAAGTGAGCTTAAAGGTGCTGGTTGGGAGATTTTTTTTTTTTAAACTTAGGACAGAGGCAGGCTAGCGGTTTCTTCCTGCTTACAGTCTTTATGCTAAGCTAATATAAACACCTGCTGGCTCTAATTTGAGTATCAATCTTCTCACCTAACTCTCGAACTGTTCCTTTAAAATGTCCAAGTACACAGGCATTACTTTGCCTTTTTGGTTGACACATACTGTATAAACCTTACTTCATCACCTTATCTACCTCGGTTTCTCTCTCAAACATACACAGTTGTTTGGATGCACACATACTGTATGCAGGCGCTTCAGTCCAGTTGTAAAGATCATTTGAGAGGGGGGAGGGTTGGGAAATGAGGGTGAGGGAATGTTCTCAGAGGCTTTGGAGGTGGTGACTCCTCTGCTTTTTAAAGGACCTTTCCATCTACAGTAGTATGATGCCGCAATGGTATGCATGTGAGTGTGTGTGTATGTGAGTGTGTGTATTACGCTGTAGTACAATGGAATGTTTTTGTTTTTCCCCGTTAACTTTTTTCTTAGCTTGAAGCTACGATCTCAGACTAATACTGGACTTAATAAAGCGCCAGAGCACAAAGCAGTGGAGACACAGAGAGTCTTTGTGTCATACACAACCCAGGTGTTAGAACCTCAGTATTTTCCACACAAATGTGTTTTCCACACTTTTTTCCCTCTCAAGCCACAAAGCCATGTGTTTCAGCCCTTGTAAAAATCAGGGAGAGACTCCACAGGGCTCCTGGTTTCTGTTAAAAAAGAGCAGCAGTAAGGCTCAAGGCACGAGTCCAACCCTGGCACACTGCAAACTAACTGAAAGGTTTGGTGCTCCGATGTGATGCATGACGGCGTAATGAACTGACAGCTGCCACTCAATCTGCTAGTTAAGCAGTGATTTCGCAGTTCCAAAGCAAACAAGATGTCAGATTAAATGGGATCATGAGTAGCGTCGGTAGCGGACATCACCGTCTACAGGACTGCTGCGCAGCGTTCCGCAGTGAGACAGCGGACACACATCTGTCTGACTCAGCAATGTCATACTGTATTCAGGCAGCAGCATGACTCTGACAGGTGGAGTTTAAATGGGTTTAACTGCGTGTGTGTGAGGTCTGTATACATTAGCATCATATTAGCTTGTGAAGGTTGAAGATGAAGGTGTATCTAAGTGAGTGGGTGAATTTCAGTTTGTATGTTTTATCGTTAAAACGATATAAAGATCTTGCCTCTTGTAAAACTGTTTGAACTTCTGTGCCAAGAAATCCTGTAACTTGTGATATCGGGAAAGTGCTGGTTAGGACAAAGTAAAAATTAAAGTTTATTATAACTTAATTTTTTAGTTTTAGCCATAATTTTCTATTGTTATGAATACATTGTACGAAGCAAGAAACGAAAGCAAAAGGTGATGGATTGTGTGCACATTTAACCCCAGCTGTGTACAGGTGCAGGACTAAAAACAGCACACGAAAGTAAAAGAAAGTTTGTCAGCACATTGAAATTCTCAAGCTCCCAAAATGTGTACTATGATGCAAAATTTTGACCTACATTCGTCATGCTTTATCAGGTCTTCCTTTTTCCAAGAAACAAAAGTGTTGAAAACAAACCAATAGTTTAGCCGGCTTATCTACACCACTTTATTTGGAGGTCAGTGTACTTGGGTACGGAACAACTTTACTAATGTTAAAGCTGAGCAGGGGGAGAGTGGAGAGGGGGGGATTGTACTCGTACCTAATATGAAAATGCCCTTAGTGTACATCACAGCATCCAACCTCACTCCCTGTCTCTTGTACATGTTCTCCATTCCTTCCTTTTATTCACCTCCTTTCTGTCTCTCTCTCTCACACACTAACAGTCATAAAACACCAGAGGTTCAGGCATAAAAGAACTGCAGCTTCTCTTCTGTAAAATTGCTCAATGTTTGACAGGAAGGCGGACAGATTGGGGGAGCATCCCTCCGGAGCTCCTCTCTCTCTCCCATAAAAGGAACTGAAGGGATCCCAGCATAGTGACGCTTATCAAGCCCTGCCCCACAGTGACCTTTGACCTGAGCTGTGTGTCAGCGCTGATCTATCCCAGGCAGCAGGATGCTGACACACATGAAAAAATATAAAATGACTAAAAAAAAAAAAAGGGGACAAAGCTAAGCACTTTGTGATCCAGAAACACACCCTGCACGAGCTCAATGTAGCGCTTCATTTCAGTTGGTATATTTAACAGAAAAGTTCCATTACAGGGATTCTCCTGTTTGGTTTGCACGGTGGGTAACTGGCAGCTTTAGCTCTAAAAAAGGGCACCTAAAATGTCCTGGAAATGTATAAAGACATACACACACGCCAAATCCACAGGTTTTGTACCAACGGCCTACTTTCCATGAGCATTTCACCTGGCGCTGGCGTCCGTGTATAGCTGACCTCAATATGAATTCAGCACTTTGTGTTTGTAGTAGTAGTGGCCAGAGTGGGCTCCAGGCTTACTGCAGTGGGAGAAGGAAAATAAGCTGCACAAGTTTCATTGATTTTACTGGCAGTAATAAAGTCAATGTCTAACGGTCATATTTATTTAGGGTCCTTAAAGTTTTGTTATGTGCGACACATTTTGTTCTTAAGCTGTATTTTTCAGTTACGGTAGCTACAACGATGATCCATTGTTCAGTCGGACTAAATTAGGGCTGCAGCTATCGATTATTTTAGTAATGGAGTATTCTACAGATTATTCCATCAATTAATCGGATTAGAAATACTTTTGCTTTATTAAGGAGCAATAGTAAATAGACTATACAAAAGAGAAAATAAGACTGAACAACTAATTGGTTTCCTTTTTTAGAAAAATCTACATTTTTATTGCTTAAATTGCATACAACATATACAATACTATCTGTCCAAATTAAACCAAATTAAATGCATTTAAGTGCCATGTTACCTTCTATTTTTTTTAATGAATAAATATTCAGGCATCTTGCTCCCTGTGCGCGGTCGCTGCATATCTGTACAGACCTATCTGTCTCTCGTGCTGAGCACTCGGACGGCAGACTGAGGCTGTGCGAGTCATCCAAACTGATCAAATCATAAAACCTGCTACAGGAGCTGCTGTATAACCACTATTATGAATACAAGGATGTCTGTCATCTTATCAATTGTGACGTTATTTCGCCAGACATGTTGCGTTTGTCTCTCTCTCACACACACACACACACACACACACTCGCCTCGTTGCAAAGAGCCACCAGCATGGCTGTAGACTCAGTCATGTTTAGCTTCTTGTAGATGGATGAAAAATTATAGCTTGGACATTACCTGACAGTTAGTGGAGATGCAAATCCACCACATTAGTAGGCAGAGATAACTCTACTCTCTGCTCCTCAGGCAGAGGGCATAGACCCAAATGCAATGCATCCACGAGACAGTTTAGATGTACAGTAAGAGATTACTCTCACCTCCAAGTTGTTAATGCCCTGCTGTTATTATTATTATTATCAGTCTCTCTGCCATGTAATGAAAGGAATTCTGCCAAAGTGGTAGGAGAGAGAGAGAGAGAGGATGAGCAATGGGTGTTTGACATCATACTGAAAGAAAAACTAGATAAGAGAATCCATTTATTTGAACCACAACATCTCTTTTTGGGAGTAACAAGTAAAATATCTTGGCCTCTCACAACAACATGATTGAGTGCATCCACCTCTAGTTGTAAGTGCTTTTCTCAGTGGCGCTCCCCAATTGTTCTCTCTGACCTCTCTATTAACACTTCTCAACCTGCGGCAGGCAGCCAACGTACGTAAGACTCTGAAATACAAGATCCTCAATTCTTAGATATCTGTCACTGCTCAGCAGCCAAACATAACTTTTCTAATTGATAAATCATCTTTCATAGCAAGAAGACAGGAAATGAAAAGACCACCTCACTGGCATCAGCGCCAAGGTCTGACCAGTCACCAAATGTGTGATGGGAACCTGCAGGCAACTCTCACACACTCAGCAGCTTTAAACAGACACACACCGGACGGTAGGTTTTAAAATATACATTACTTCAGCACACACATACATACATACACGCTCAGTTGCCTCTGGGCTTTTTAAAGAGTTCATTCATTCACAAATCTGTGTGACGAATCGCTTCCCACGCCACTTCTCACCTCACACAATGACACATTGGCTACTGTAAATACTGCAGTCATTCATAAAGAGAGCTACGCTGTAGGTCTGTATTGGGCTAAAATTATATGGTGATGATAGACGCCTTCCAAAACCATTAACACGGTAGCAAAAATAAAGATGGTTTATATTCTTGTCAGACACTACAGTTTCTTTAACGCACCTCAAAGCTGGACTTAGCTTATTAATTCACAAACGTTTTCCTCAGCCAAGAAGAAACTGGAATTTAAATTACCCTTAGCAGACAATCAAGCCTGCCAAAAATAACCGTTTAATTGGCCGGCCAACATGGCCACGGCTATATTTAGGGGTTATTTTAAGCCCCGCGGGGCATAGGACAGGGCCTTGCAGGACACACACCGGGGCGAAATATGGATTCCAGCCGTGTCTGTGCACCCTCAGCAGTCCACCCGACATGAACAGGGCAATCCCCCCGCTCAGGCTGCCCGGCAAAGTCGGCTTCAGCTGCTCGCACAAATTGCATTAGAGGACGGTGGGAAGGCAGCCAGGCTTTTACCGTCCAGCCGGCTACAATTTAGAGCAGACAGTGAGACAGCAGTAAGTAACATTAGACAGAGCAGACTGACTGATTGACTATTAATGCATTTTAACCCATTTGGAAAATATTCTTGATATCAAATCCAACATGATATTTATTTTCCACTGTTAAGTAAGCCAGAAAAAAAAGTGAGTATGTCCCAATACAGTGCGTAGTATGGTAAATTCAGTATGGCAAAAATACCAGGATGTCCTACTACATCCGGTCACATTATGCAGTATGCAATCAAGCATGCTGTTCTGGCTATTCTGACCCACAATCCTCTGCGCAGCGGATAAATGAGCAAGAGGGTCAAAGTTCAAGGTGCAATAATATTATGATGAAGTATTATTGTTATAATAATGTATAAGTAATATTATGTCCCAATTGTATGCATACTAACGTAGCCTAATAATCTAAAGTGCGCTAGGCTAGCTAAGCCATGCTAACAGGTTAAGTGAGGATGTACTTATGCAGAGCGGCACTTTGAGCTAAATGCTAACGTCAGCCTGCTAACATGCTCACAATGACAATGCTAACATGCTGATGTTCCTCATCTTAGTTTAGCATGTTAGCAACGTTTGCTATTTAGCACTAATCACAAAGTACAGCCGAGGCTGATGGGGATGTCATTGTTTTGCGAGTTTTTGGTCATGAATTAATAATAATAGAATATTGAATGACATTTATTTCACGGTAATCCATCCAATAGTTGCTGAGACATTTCACTCTGAATCACAGATTTCAGCATCATGGTGGTGCTAAAGGAATAGTCCAGGGATCATCAAGTTGATGGCAATCCATCCAACAGTTGTTCAGATATTTCACTCTGGAGCAAAGTGGTGGACCAACCCACCAACCCACCCAAACAGACCAAGACTGCCTTCCTCAAAGTCACGCCGATACTGTGCCTAAAAAAGTCAGCAAAACATGCTTATACTGTTTATTGTTTCGATAAATATATCTGAAGAGATGTATAAACAGTGACACCACAGAGGAATGGTGGACAAGTAGTAACATCCTCTTTGCTTCGGTTCAGCAATAGAATTGAAAGGAAATATAGAAACACCAAATATGCCAATGAGGGGACGGTCACTTTCCCTACAGGTTAGAATAGACTGATAGCATCCTGATAGGCAAACATCCACACCTGGAAGTTGTGTGCTGTATCTAGAAGGCATCAGTGATTACACAGGCAAATGATTTCTTTGCATGGCAGCATGTTGAAGATATCATGAGACAGCTTTTCTAACGTCCAGTAAAGGTTTTACATAATATCGGCTTGTAGTTATAGCCTGTCGGGAGGCCGTAGTCATCTGAAGGATGCAACTAGGGATGTCAAGAGAGACGATACTTCGGTACCAAGTCGATGCCAAAATTCTAAAAAAGTGCAGGTACTCTTTTTCTACAGTACCGAAGGTACCGTACGATGCCTGTAATGGTCATTGGTAGGGATGTGACAGTGAGGGAAATTTTCCCACCGGTTAATAAACTTGTGACAACACCAGTGTTACCGATTACACCGGACATTTTACAAGAAAGATTACGGTCAACATGTGCAGAGCGCTGACTCTGATCTTTACTGTCGAGTGGCGGTGTGTCTGGCCTCTCCGGTAGCGCTTTTGCTGCGGGGCTCTGCTGCGGGGGTCTACCTGGTGACCTACCAGCTGTGACGGCTCCATCCACCTCGCGACGATTATCTCATTAACGTTATGGTTCCCTTATAGCATTGGGATTAAACGGGAAATATTGCCAAATAGGTGCGTTTGCTTTTCGCTTCGACAATAAATCCTCTGCCTCGTGCTCCTACTACTCTGAGCTGACGGACCAGATGTGTTCACGGTCAGTATGTAGTGTCCGTCGTCTGACTATCGATTGATAACATGCTGCTGATACGCCAAAATGAACAAAATGGGTAAATTCTTTGTATTTATTACTTAAAGGCTACATGCCTCTGTTTTTTGTAATGTTCAAATGTTTTTAATAAAAGAGTGCGTGTTGAATTACAGTACAGGGGATTTATTGTTGTTTTTTGTTTTTTTACCGTGGTATCAAATTGGTATCGAGAATCGTGGAAATTCACTGGTATTGGTATGGACTACTAGATTTCTGTTACCGTGACATCCCTAGCTGCAACATAAGAGTGTTCATTATAAAATGGATTGCTCCAGTCTTCACAATGCAAAAAAATGTTAGTCTTTGTATCTGAGCCAGTATCTGGGACATATATTTCTTGGTGGGGAAAATAATGGACTGATCATCTGCCTCTGTGTCAAGATTAAACCAGGGCAGTATGTGGCGACAAGGACAGGTATTTAGGACAGTGTAGATGAGTATCTGAGCAACACAGAGACATTTGTGCTGCTGGGTACCATGGGAATGTTTACGAGCCAAATACTTTCCATTATGAAGCATCAGTAGGCATACGCTATCTATCCACACACGCAACCTATACAACCCCACTGCAGACACTATGATGCCCTCAGAGTCCCAGTAGTAAGAAGAAGTTTTACAGGTTTACAAGTCTTCCTACAGTGTTCTATACAGCTGATGTTATTTGTCGTGATTTAAAGGGATTCTGCATCATATGCCAAAACGCTTAACAAAAATATATATATGAGAAAAGTATCTTTAAAAATTGAGAAAGAGAAGTCAAAGGTACGGTGAGCTCTCCGATTGGCTGTGTCATCAGTGTGCCTTAATAAGGAGAGCAGGACCTCGGTGGAGCACCGACGCTGTCGAGGAAGGAACACAGAAGAACGTCTGGAACATAAACACCTGCCACAGAGCCGGCTTCTGCTTCCCATTACCTCCTGGTACAGAAACAGCACTACAAACACACACTTTCACAAACAGAAGTATGCACAATTCTGGCAAATGCATTCTGATGTTTTATCAATAAATATTGATACACTTGTCAGACTATGGTCAAGAAGATTAGCAGCCAGTTTCTCAAATTGAAGATATTTCCTATGAACATGGTTGCTAACTGCCTTACTCTGGAATACATGTTGGAAGTCAGCTTCCCATTTCACTCTTTCAACAAATGCGACTGCCAAAATCCCGAAAGCCTTTAGCTTTATTTGCACTTGATAACAGCACATTCCTCCTATTTTGTGTCACAAAGCAATCTACACTTTGTCCTGTGAGTTTCCTATAAAATCCAACCCAATGACACACAATGCAGACGCCTGTTTGGCAACGGCGCTGTTTGTTTACAGTGATTAAACTGACGTCTAAAATCAATCTACTGATGGTTTATAGATGTTAAACGCAGGGCAGGATTTAAAAAAAAAGATATGAGATGTCCACACATATAGACACACTGACAAAGACAAACATGCTGATACACAGAAAATAAGCGAGAGTGATTCAGCACAAGCCCAGTCGGCAGATTCTCAACCAAAGAGAGGGAGGGAAAAAAGAAAACTGGGGCAATATTTATAGAGGAGCTCTCCCTCTTCCTGATGATCTGTTGGAACGGAACAGATGAAACAAGCAGGAGGGAAAACATGTAGCGGAAGGCAAGGTGAGAGAATATTAACACGTGAGATGAAAACTAAACTAAACTTTGAAGTGAAAGCACCTGGAGGATGCTGCTGGCAAAGTGAAAAGTGAAAAGTGGGTACAGAGATGTGTTGGGGTAGATCGGCTCTGCTACGGATGGGGATTCACTTTCACCTGTCGGAACTGATTCCACTTCATCTTTCACATCGCCATCTCTCTCTCTCTCATTCTTTTCTGCACCGCATGAACATTACCAAAAAAAGTAAAGTATGTAAGATAATCCAGCGCAGGCATGCCGAGCTGCAGACAAGCAGATAAAGGGATGAAGGGGTTTCATTCAGATGAATATTTGAGAAGGAAAGCACGAGCTCCCTGCGCTGTGTTAATGAATTTCACTGTTTGCTCAGCAGCACCTGTTAACATCCTCTGTTGTGACTGGACTTATCAGGATAACAATCAGGCACAGCGCTCGGACTTCAACTAAACCCCTCTCTGAGGGCTCACCGAGGTCAGAGGTCAGAGGTCAGCGGAGCGGGTTTGTTGCTACGGTCACATATCAAAGTGAAGCGCTCCTGTAAATCCGGCGGACTCTCACAGCAGCAGCACACACACCAAGAGAGGCAGCGTGAAAGAGTGACAGCGAACATGTGCGGCAATCAATAAAACACTCAGCAGTCAAGAGATGCAGCGTGCACGGCTGCCGCAGCCGGCGTGACCAAAGGCACGCCAAGGTGCATATGCAAACAGTCACGCGTGTGCACCTGTGCAGAGTCAATAACATCATAAATAGACAAATGAATAAAGCCGTCCTCCCTTACAAACATGCAAAGACACCTCGTCCATCATCACGTCTAGTAGCTGTCACCGCTGTAATGTGAGTGCACGCTCTCACCTTTATACTTCTCTCTGACGTTCTCATAAGCCTGGATGAAGTCCTGCTCGTCTGCGTTCGGAGGCAGGTAGGCGGGTTCGTACATGGCCATGCTGCCGCTCTCAGCCTCTTCCTCTTCTTCTCCTCCTCCTCTTCCTCTCTGCTTCTTCCTCTTCCTTCTGGGTCAGCTCTCTTGTCTCTCTGAGCGTTTGGATGTGTGTGAGAGAGGCAGCCTGTGCTGTCCTCTGTCTGCTCTCTCTCAGCTGTGTGTGAACCCTCCACAGCTCTCAACTTCATTCCACAGCCCGACGTCCCCCCCCCCCCAACCCCCCACCTCCCTATACCCTCCCATAGCCTAGCTCAGAAATACTAATATAAATGTCAGGCCCCTCCTCTTAAAGACACACAGACTGGAGCAGCAGGCACACGCTCACAGCCTTGCTGCTTGCCAAGCACGAGCACAGCAGCAGCAGCAGCAGCAGCAGCAGCAGCAGCAGCAGCAGCAGCAGCAGCAGCAGCAGCAGCAGCAGCAGCAGCAGCAGCAGCAGCAGCAGCAGCAGCAGCAGCAGCAGCAGCAGCAGCAGCAGCAGCAGCAGCAGCAGCATACAGCTCTCTGGTAACAATACAACTGAATTAGACTGATGGATGGCAAGCAGATTGTAGAAGACCAACGAAGCACAGAAACACTCCTCTTACTGTCCAGACCAATGTTACAGATCCAATTCTCCTGTGTGCAACCCTGTAAAATACTCAAGACTGATAAATATCGTCATAAATCTATATAAAAAGTCAAATACAACGACAACAGTTCGGTATGCACAAATAGCTACTACGCTACAGGCAGATGCTAATCAGGCTCCATGATCAATGCTTTGATCACATTTAAGCAGGTGTGCAACGGAGTATCTTTCATGATCCTGTGTGGCTGATAAATAAAACTTATTCAATCATGTATTGCCACAATTTGTTGTGAGAGAAGTTTTGCACTAATTTAAAAGGCGTAATCTGCCATATATGTGTGTCTGATAGATTTCAATGGTAAACAGCAAGATTTTAATTAGGACTGACAATCGATTAAAATATTTAATTTTGATTAATCACATTTTTTATGTGTTCAAAATGTACCTTAAAGGGAGATTTGTCAAGTATTTAATACCCCTTATTAACATGGGAGTGGACAAATATGCTGCTTTATGCAAATATATGTATGCACAGGTACTGCATTTAGCATAAAAAATATGCTCAAATCATAACTTTTTATCATATTTGCTCAAAGTTGCGTACTGCAGCTTTAAAGGGGTTTCTTTTGGGGAGTTTTTCCGTATCTGAAGCGAGGGTCTTGGGGCAGAGGAAGTCGTATGCTGTACAGATTGTAAAGCTCCTTGAGGGCAAATTTGTGATATGTGATATTGGTCTGTATAAATAAAATTGACTTGACTATTATTTCATCAACATTAATCAAAAACCACCACATTGTTTCTGTCAAAAATAATATCACCACAGTCGCTGCAGAAGCTTCGTGAGTGCCCTAAAATGAAATCATCCTTATTATTTCAAAGATGCTAAGGCTGTGCAAGTTATTGTTCTATAAAGCCTTAATTTAATCACATCTGAAAAGGAAGCAGCCGGTCGCTACGGGACATAATCTCATAATAAAGAAGATGTCCGCCCTGTTTGTGCCGCAGTGACACACTCCAGCTGGTATAGTTTCGGCCAGCCACGGAGAAAGTTGATGCCTGCAGCGTGATGAATACATTCAAAGTGCAGATATGCCCTTGACATCCAACTGTTGGGGTAGCCGCTGAATATTCAACAGATGGCCTGACCGGCCGAGCTGACGACAGGCCAGAGCAAAATAAATTATGGGTAAAAAAAACAACAACTAGTCAGCTACACGTCAAGACTTCACTGGTCATTTTTATTATATTTTAGCTACTTGATTGTTACATGATTAATTTGCAAGGTGCTTTGATTAATATCAATGCAAGTTGTGGCATTAAAAGTGATTAATAACAGTGATGTTGGCAAACAGACACAGGGAGAGAGACATACTGTGCAAAGCCAGCTAGACTGTGTTGGAATCTTAAAAACGATGTCTTGTTGAGGAGTTTTTATGACGGCACGCCTCGTAAAAATGATGAGGAAAGTAAAGACGATATCGCCCTGTTCTATTTCCATGCTGGTTTGCGTAGGAGTCGGCCGTAGCACAATAGCGGATCCGATCTGATCTAGGAAAAAGGAAAATCCCTGCAGCTCAGCCCGACTATCAGACATTTCTTTGGCCAAGGCCGAACTGACATCAGCCAGGACTCTCTTTTTCCTGAGAGGAAACGCGATAAGTCCACTCCAAACTCTCTGCTGCTGCTGCAGAAGTGAGAGTGAGTGTGTGTGTGTGTGTGTGTACTGTATATCTCTACAATCACTCCAACAGGAAATTTACAAGCAGAGACAGAGTTAGGCACGCACTCCAGCATGTTTTCTTAATAGCAAAGTTCAGACACAATTCCACATTTTTTGCCAGACCTTACTATATTGATTTCATTACAATAATATGGCAGTTATTTAGCCATCTATCCATTTTAGTGTCCATTTCAACATGAATTGTGAAAGGGTATATTATAATATATATGCAATTCATTGAGCACTACATTGTGCATCACTATTTGTTAACATTATTCTTATATAAAGACAAACACTGGGGCTTCTCAAAGGCCAACATGATACAACAACACAAAGAGTGGGTGGCTGATCAAATAAGCATCCTTTATAAGCCCATGGGCACATAGACAGATTAATATGCAGTCAAATCAACAACATCAGCTAAATGTTTATGTATTCCTTTAAAGGCAGGGAGAGGCAGGACGGAAGAATGACATCACCATGTTGACTCTGGCTTCTGACAGATAAAACTGCACAGAACTATAAAGAGAAGCCGGTAGTACTCTGTCATATACTGAAACCAGAACATGATTAAGTGTAATGTCTACGTTGATGTAGCCTATATGAGATGTGCTGGTCAAAAACTATTCACACATCAGGGCCACGCTCACATCTCCTAGTGTCCACTAAGTAGTGTGACATCAGTCTTAAACTGCTGGCTGACACATGTGGAAGCTAAGTGAAGATATTCAACAACTAAACGTTAGCACCTCAGCCACTATTAACACTCACTGACGCCGGGTCTCATCATGTCATTTTCCTTGAGACACACAGTGGTGACACGTACTGTAATTCTAGCTTGGTGTCCACTCCTAAATAGCTGGACAACCAGGACATCTGTTTATTTAGTTAAAGGGATAGTTTGGATGTTTTGAAGTGGGGTGGTATGAGGTACTTATCCGTAGTCAGTCGGTCGACACGCACATCAACATATTTAGCCTTGTAAAAGAAAGGATTACCTAAAAAAATCAATATCCGTTTAAGTGTACGCTATATTTAGACAATTTTCTGACTGTATTTGTCAATGGAGTCTGGTGGCTTTGAAGAGAGTATAATTAAGTTTCACTTTAAGTTCAGTTCCCCATCGGAAAGGGCTGCCTGAGGCAAGAAAATATTCTAACACCGTGGTAGCGACCTGTTAATCACAAGGTAGCCACGCCCTAAAGCATCCCCTGCTTTATGGTCTATTTGACTCTAAATGGGACCATAACTTACTAAATGAACATCATGCTGTATTGAAGAAGACTTGAAATGTTTACAATGTTTACTGACGTAACAAATCAAGAGAGAAGTAGGCTCATTTTCTCATAGACTTATATAAAATCTGACTTCTTTTAGCAACCAGAGGAGTCGCCCCCTGATGGCTGTTAGAAAGAATGCTAGTTTAAGGCACTTCAGCATTGGCTTCACTACGGTAGTATGTAAACATGAGTATTACAGTAACAGGTTAACAATGTATTAACCTTGTCATAACATTTGTCTAGTATACCTATAAGGATCATAAAGTTTATTGGAATCTTAATAATATATTTTTACATGGATTTGTTATATGGATTTTACATATAATACATATCTTTTTTAAGATTGTAAAATATGAATTTACAATTGTTTTACTATTATACTTTTCAATCTACAAACAGGTCCATTTGGCAACATTCAGACCATTTATTGTTAAAGAAGCTACAGTATACAGCTGGCAAGTTAACAGTCTGCCTCTCTGTGTTTTCCAGGTGTTTGATATTCTAGTGGGGCCGACTCGCAAGACAAGAGAAGATACATCGTTAACATTATTAATGCTTTTTTTTCTCACACCACTCTGTTCTGAGAACGAGACACCCGTCTTCACAAATCACAGCACATCTTTTACACTCAAGCGTCGAGGGGATTACTGAAGCACCGCAGCTCACCGCTGATGGAAAAAGCCATGGGGGAAACAAACAAAACCTTGTGTACACACTCTCAAACACACACTATAATGTACAAACATGTATAAACACACACACACACACAGGCAGGAGTTCAACACTGGCCAACAGCTAGACTGATAGTCTGGCTGTCGGAAGATGACAAACCTCTCAACAATAGTGTGACGGCTGTTATTATGGGAGAATTTATAGCTGGCTGGAACTAAAACAGGACTTATCCACGGCTGGATGTTGATGGAATGGAAATCATTTTGTCAGTGGAGACATGATTTGAAAGTCAAGGGACTCTCTCTGTGATTATTTCCTTCCTTGTGTTTTCAGCTAAAGCTCCCCTTGCTATAAATTAGATTTATATTGACCAAAGCTGAATATGTGCCATTGTGAATAGCAGACTTTAGACTATGATTAATAGCACTGCAAAGGCATTAGTTGTGCATAAAAGTCCAGAAACCCTATGATTGTTGCGTGTGTTTAATGTTTCAGCAGTGAAAGGACCTAATTAAAGACACTTTCTTCTTTGTCAGTGTGTCAACTGATCGTCATCAGTCCGGAGGCTTAAAGCACTTCACTGTCAATTATCCAGGGCTGGGGCTGACTGGATACCCTTCTAGCATAGTGCAATAATGCTGCAACGTTGCTGTAATAACAGGAAAATAACAGAGGGGGCAAGCATAGAAACAGGCCTGGCTCCCTCTTCTGGATAGCCACAACAGTGTCAAACTGAAACACACCGAAGTCATTGTATGCTTTCTCCTCTTTCTGGCCCGGATCGGTCCGTGTCGCTACGGCTCATTTGCAGAATTTCAAACCGATGGTGAAGTTCAGCATTCCTCCCCTGATTCAGCATGTAATGGGGAAAGGCATAAAGGTCAAAGCTGTAAAGCTGTTCTGTCTGATAGACTCCTTCAATGAGCATCAAACTTTTTTGTCTGCTGCAATAAGGCAGAGCACTGTAACGCAAAGGGGCACAAGTAATACACTATGCTATTTGAGACGGTTGTGGGGAAATGAGGCACATTTTCCAGAAGCGGTGATGACTCTCCAGGATGAACACTTTCAGGGATCGTTAATAGAAAGTGCCACCTAGTGGGCAAATGGGTTATTGCTGTCTGGAGGATGACTAATAGCTGAGTTCACTTATCAGCATAGGAGCTTGATCTATGATAAGATGGCATTTAGAAAGCTATTGAAGTTAAACTGTAGCTGAGATGCAAGAATAGGTAAAGGCCGGCGTTTGAAAAGAAAAAAGCAACAATCCAAAGACATTTCTTAAACCTGAGGAATATGATTAGACACACAAAGAGGCTTTCATACTGTAAATGAATCAGATCAACAGACAGAAACTGCAGAGCATAATATGATAAATGTATTCAGCTCTAATGCTTCCATTAAATCTGTTTTATTGCACTATTATGAAAGTCGCCTGAGGGCAAGTGTGTTAGTATGTGTCTACGGAGTAACTGCTGTTGTGTTGATGAAGATTTAAACCTCTGAAGGGGCATCTTTTCTCTGGTCCTGTCACAGCGATACTGATACCGTGAGGAACAGACACATAATTCCCCATACAGCCTGTAATATACGAGCTACATAGTACTGCTGAGATACTTAAGGCTCCACATGGATAATTTCCACAGTAAATCTCTACCGCTTTAGACCATAGTGTGTGAGAGATTCTCAGTATCAGATCATACCCTCCTCATGATGAATAATTGAGGAGCACTTTGCAGGGATGTAAATACAGCTTGGACTCTCAAGGCCAACACTGGCACACACACACCGAGACTGCAGGGGAAGTCAACATTTATAAAAATTAAATTAAATTAGTGTCAGCAAATTTGAGCAACTTAAATTAATACCACAATTAACCCAAAAGCCATATGATATTTCATCACTTTTTCACAACAGCCTTTGAAATTGTTATGGCTACTGCCTGATGATGACATCATCATTATTGTGACACATTGTGCATTATGCAGACTATAAGTCAATTACAATTACAGGCAAACTTTCTTTAAAATATTTCCTAACAATTCTTTTAATACAGAATTAAAGGGGACGTTCACGCATTTTAAAAGTCTGTTTACTGCATATGTGAAATACAGTTGTATAAAGCCTTTTAGTGGCTGCAGAGGGAGCTGCCGTGAAGTCTGATAAATTGCCTCAAGTGATGTCACTTGAGTCAGCGTCGGTTGGAGCTGAAGAAAAGTACGACTTAAGTCACACTTTTCTGGAGCCGCAGTAGCTGCATATTACTGTACTGTATGCTAACAATTTCACTATCACTGCACTGTGTAACAGAACGGCGGCCTTTTTGATTTACGCTAACATCTAAAATCACTTGTGTCTATGACTTTAAAATCAAACACTATAACTGATTTGATCTCATATTTCACAAGTGAAGCTATTTGTATTAATGTCAATATAACTGATAATTGTGATTTTAATACATTGATATGCTGCTGTTTGATACCTGTTATCTCTTCTATTCAATATCTACAGAATGTCTACTAATGACATAATTTGATAACTTGAGAGGTGCACTTTTCAATACAATTTCGAATAATGATATCACAATACACACAAGCATCAGTCAATGTGTAACTTTATACTAGAAGCAGCCAGTTGTCTTCCCAGCATGAGTGTTTAAAGAAGAGAGTAACATTTTGCACACCATTGGTTTAAGAAAGTAAGGCCATGGATGAGATGAGAATAACATTTTAAAACACACAATAAGCGGACCAGAAGAACAATCTTTTGGGGAAAAAAATACATATTAGGTGCACTGTTTTCATACAAGCCATACGTGTTTTTGGCGTCCCGTAGTATCCAGCCATGTGGAGAGTTTCTGGTTTATTTGCTGTGTTGTGGTGAAATTCCATTAACCTTGTATTTTGGTGGCAGCAGAAGCCTCAGTGGTGGAAATCTCAAAACCAAGATAAATACAACTGAAACTATTTTGTAGACTATACCACTAGAGTTACGTGGGAATACGTTTTATTTTTGTAAAATGAGACACAGTCTGTGTAGAGTACCCCTCAAGTGAAGGTCAAACATTTACAACTATCAACAGTCAACCACAAGGTGGCAGGGTGGAGTCTCTGACCTCATATAGAGTTATGTTGCTGAGCATGGTGCCAGCCCTTGAGTACAGCTCTTATGCACACACTAAACTATACGTCAGAGATGACCTCTGACCTCTCTCTGTCCTGCACTGACCCCACAGCCATACTGTGGACAGTAAATCCTCCCTGTGACCAGTCTGACAGCTGACTGACTGGAGAACTTTCAACTCAATCCTTCACTGGTTTGTGAATACACTGGGAGGCTATAATAAATAATACTGGGACGTACTCGCAAAGCGGCTCTGATACAACAGCACCGATACCAAAGCGTTAACCTCTCGTCACCATCTTTCGGGTCCTATCACACTCGCTCACGCTCCGACTCCCCGACGGTGTGGGCCAGACGGGCCGGTGGTGCGCCCGACCCCGCAGGGCCGGGATCCCACCTCACTTTCATTTTGCCACGGGGTTTTTGCTTACACCCTCTGACTCACGTGCGCGTTAGACTCCTTGGTCCGTGTTTCAAGACGGGTCGGGTGGGTTGCCAACATTGCCGCAGACCCCTGGCGCCTTTTACTTGGGCCAAGCCCCGCCTAAGGACAGTCCGCCCCGGTTGACAGTCGCACCGGGAGCAGGGGGCCCGTCTCTCCCCGGCGGGGAGAGAGGGCGCAGCGAGCACTTTGTCCACGGCCCGGGGAAGCACCTTCGCCCCGAGCCTTTCCAAGCCGATCTAGAGCAGGTCGCGGCGCACCGCCTCATATGCGGGACTCCCCAGCCTGCCGTGTGTCGTTCACACCCTCCAGCTGGCTGTTAACGAAGGTCTTTTGGCACAGAGAAGAACTCATATCGGTACTCGGTATCGGTGAGTACCCAAATGTAAGTACTCGGTCTGAAAAAAAAGTGGTAACGGTGCATCCCTACTTTTTCCCCCTGTTTCTAGTCTTTATGCTACACTAAGCTAACCGGCTGCAGGCTTAAGCTTCAGATTGAACGGGCGGATATGAGAGTGGTATCTTCTCATCTAACTCTTGGCAAGAGAGCGAATAAGTGTTGTTCTCACAATGTCTAAGTGTAACCTTAAAATCTGGAGCCATTAGTCTACGAGTTGTTTCAGAATCCTTAATACATGGACTTATTAAAAGCATGAACTAACTACCAGTATTTTAGGTTAGTGATGTAATGTGTTCCTTGCATTTCCAAATGGCAGCTACAACAAAGAAACAGTGCCTTGTTTTTACTTTGTTGTCCATGAATTTCAGCATTTATCCCATTGGTTCTAACAACGTTTGATAAATCGCAGAACTGTAGCATTTCTCTCCCCATACAGGACGATGTAATGCTTCTAAAGAAGCAGAGAAACTGTACAGTGCTGCCTCAGCCACACACACCGCAGGTAATCACTAACAAGAACTGTGCACAGTCCACTTCTGATAGCCCTCTAGCGCTCATCTACATACAGTCAGGGATCCTGCAGCAGCCAGTCAGTCAGTCAGCAGAGCCCACAACAAAAGCCAGGCCTCACCCACGGGTGCTGACACAGCCTGACCTGGCCTTCTGATGGATAGAGGAAGAGCAGCGCAGGATGTGGACGCAGACCTATTGTAGGTGCTAAAGTTATCCAAACTTCCTCTTAGCCCGGCAGGAGCACAGCATTCCAAAACAAGCTCCATCAAAGAGTTATTGTGCTAAAAATGGCACATTGAAAATGTGCACGTTACAAAGGGAGGTGGGGGGGTACTGTACATCTCATTTCTGCCTTATAATGATAAAAAAAGTCATACAGATAAATATGTTTTAAGGCTTTAGGTTTTACTGTTTGTCCCAATGTTGAGTCTGTAATGACAACATCACTTTGAAATGACTTTAAAAAATGTTTTTGAATTCATATAATGTCATTTCTATTTGCATATCTGCCAACACTGACACTGATATATCTGTGAATCGATTGAAATATTTAATCGCGATTAATCGCATGATTGTCCAAAGTTAATCGTGATTAATCGCAAATTACTCGCACATTTTTTATCTGTTCAAAATGTACCTTAAAGGAAGATTTGTCAAGTATTTAATACTCTAAACAACATGTGAGTGGACAAATATCCTTGCTTTATGCAAATGTATGTATATATTTATTATTTGAAATCAATTACCGACAGATAAAAACAATGACAGATATTGTCCAGAAACCCTCACAGGTACTGCATTTAGCATGAAAAATATGCTCAAATCATAACATGGCAAACTGCAGCCCAACAGGCAACAACAGCTGTCAGTGTGTCAGTGTGCTGACTTGACTATGACTTGCCCCAAACTGCATGTGATTATCATAAAGTGGGCATGTCTGTAAAGGGGAGACTCGTGGGTACCCATAGAACCCATTTTCATTTATATATCTTGAGGTCAGAGGTCAAGGGAACCCTTTGAAAATGGCTATGACAGTTTTTCCTCACCAAAATTTAGCGCAAGTTTGGAGCGTTATTTAACCTCCTTCGCGACAAGCTAGTATGACATGGTTGGTACCAATGGATTCATTAGGTTTTCCATTTTCATATGATGCCAGTACTCTGGTTTTAAAACTGCGCCCACTACAACCTCCGAAAGATTGATTGCGTTAATAATTCATATATATATATTTCATATTTCATATTAACTTTGACAGCCATAGTGAAAAGCCAAAATTGTCTGATAATACCAGCCTGCCGAGTTGAGCTCTACTGCGTTAGAAGCACTGCATCGCAATGTGATGAGGTATAGGCCATTACACAGACAGTTAATAGCATCATAACAGTTATATCACTCAGGGGTGATTTCAGACGACTACTATACTATTATATCAGAGGTGGTACTGATAACTACATATAATGAGGAATGATTATGACTTGGCATTTCTAATAAACCGATGTCTTTGATTGATGGTTGCAGACAGTTTTGCATCAGGTATTCAATGACGATAAACTGTGTAAATGCATCTAACGCTTGGCCTCAGGCAAGCAGCACATCACAGCAGTGGCACTGCTAACCCGTAGTGTAAATAAATAATGTGTTTCCAGCATCCCTACAGTTGGACAGGATCCCAGCCTATTGTTTGAGCAAAAACAACCACACCTCACACTAGGAAAACTACGGTCTCGTCTTTCTACTGTCCCTGCCTTTAATGTGTAAAGTGTATATCCTGTCCAGCTGGCAAAACCCATCAACAGACTGCAGGGGAAACAAACACCTTACATATGTTCTGTTTTGTTTCCTTTCTGCTTATGGTACAGTACGAGGTTAACTGTTCCTTAGTGACATGCATTTAAAGTTGAACAGGGCCAGTCAAGGCAGCTTAAAATGCATAGTAGGGCAACAATCCTACCATACCGCTAATCCAACAGCGTGTGTTTCCTGTTCTCAACCTCTACCACCATCAGACAAATATGGGAAAGAAGTTCAGGAATTATTACTTCATCAAAATCCTTTTGAAGCAATTTTACAATACTGAAGTCCACAAAATCCAGGTACTTCTACACAGAAAAGCACTGTTACACCAAAACAATATGCACACACTGGTATAAATGTGTAACCTGTGGAATTCAGTGGTCCATATCTCAAACTGAGCTCTCTACCAATTGATGTCATTTTGTCTGACAAGTTCTACCCAGAATGCAAACAAAGACAATCCCACGCAGGACAATGGCCCTGACGTAATTAATAAATGATCAATCGCTTTTCAGAAGTAGAAGAGTCAACAATACGAATACTGTTCTTTCTTCTCCGTTCATGAAGGTGGATTTTCAAAGGGGTGAACGGTCTGGTTTCCACTACAGTCGGGCTATACAACACCCATTGATGCACGTGTGAAAATAAGTTTTAAAATAGACTCCACATTGTTCCTGTAAAGTCACGTTTCCATTTTGTCTTCAAATGACACTTGCTCACATTTCTCAACTGTCCCTGTGTGGAATATTCCCTCTTTAAACATAAATTAACACTGAGCTTAAAAGCATTGTTTCAATGACCTCTTCTGGTTTAAAGTCTCAAGTCTGTTGCACATGTGACCACACACACAGCAGATGTGACCAATAGCAAGTGCAAGTGTTAACATTTGATGGATGAATTTTATAGTTTATCAGCTGTGTCCGGTCGTACCGTCCAATTTTATTTAACTGTCCACTGTCAGAATATTAACTGCTCCACAAAAGTGGAATGGTTTGCAGACAGTTAGGAGACAAGAGGCTGAATTTTGCTGTGCCACTTTCTGGTGTGACCACCAGGCCTTAAAGGTGAACTTGAGTACCCTTCTGCATCACTGAGTCAAGTACACGTTGTGTCACGTGTCAATCCTACCTGCGATGCGAATGACAGCCCTCTCTGCTGGATCCAGGACTTCCCCTGTGGATGATTTGGAGCGTTTGACTCTCTGGTGCTTGGACAGGTTCCAGGGCAGGGTGTCTCCAGGACAGGGGACACTGCTCTTCTCTCCATAGCTTTCCTCCCCCGGGGTTTGATCCCTGCGTCTGTCTTTACGGGTCGCCATCACCTTCCTACCGGGGAGATTAAAAGACAAGAGTTTGAGAAAAGCTGGAGAAAGTGGAGCAGTAACTCTCATGTTCTGGTTATCATTTAATGTACAGTCGTTTTCCAATACTAATCATTAGGTATCAGAGGCCTCTGAAAGTAGGTAAACACTGAACAAGTTTTGCTTTCTAGCCAAGTATCAGGCTAGTCATTAAACTACTGACTCTTGAGTCAAAGAACCAAGGTGTTAAAGAGAGACACCTAAGCTTTACTACAGCAGCCAAGGTCAGCCGTCGTGTCAGGCTGTGACCTCACTCTTCTAATGTTTAACTGCCACTGAAATGTACGACAAGATAAAACTCAAAACACTTAACGTCAGAGTGCCATAAAATGCAAAATGCAGGGCTAGACACACTACTGTGTACTGTGAAATATCATCGGTGGTGTGTGGAGATGGCAGCAGCGGGGTGATTCTCCGTGACCATGATAACAGCACTGTATGGCCCTTCAGCCGCTCATGCAAAATACAAGATGTTACATCGCTCCTCCATGCCTTATTTTGCTCTTCTTTGGTCTGGACTTTGGTCAGGAGATGAGAGATGGGTAAAGTAGAACATTGTCAGACTCACAATGAACTGTTGTTTTTTTTTAAAAAAAGGATCAAAATGTATGCTGCAGAACCAGATATATCGTCTTTTATATTCCATGTTTTCTCCCTAATATCAAAACATGGCACCTACATTACCCACAATGCAACCAGACCACCAACAGTTCAGACACAGATTCAGGTGTGTTTTGCTGGTAGCTGCTAGCGTAGCCTCAAGCTGCTAGCTTCAAGCAGGGATGAGGAGCAGGCTACAGGGGTCTGGAGAGTTCACCTCTTTCTAACTCCACATTCCTAGATGTTTTTCATTTTCAAACCTGTAGTCTTCAGACCCAATAGATGCTGACTCAAGTGGCATCACTTGATTTCGCACAGCTTCCCCCAAGCCACAAAAGGCTTTATAACAACTTGTTTCATATGTACTCCCCAACCACAGGCACAGTTTGCGTTGGTTCAGGGGGCTCACTGAACCCCCTAGAAATGCGTCTAGATCTTTTTTATAATAACACAAACTAAAAATGTATTGTAATGATGGACAATATCGACCTTGTTGTGTCTTCTTATTGACAGAATAAGAATCCAACAAGATAAGACAATAGATTTGTGGTCTTTTTATTTACTTATAACTAGAATGGCACTCGGAGAGCGCAGACCTCCGCCAACACATGATTTTAAAAACGGATCACAGCTCACAACTAGCGGTTACGTGAGGTGGTCGGCTTATTATTAACACAGTGTATTTTCGTGTAACGTATCGGCCCCTCTCATTCAGCAGCCTTGTTATGTCTGTATAACGATACACTACGTTGTCTGTTATCTGCTCGTCTACAGCTTTTTTCTTTCTCACCGCGGACGGCCTGCAGCTTCTACTCACACATCCACATACGTATCTCTCTGCTCTCAGAGGGAGGCAGGGTCACGCGTCATCAACGCGTCATCAGTTACACTGCACATGTGTTATTCTCTGGTTTTAATGCTCAGGCTGATCGGAATCCTTAAAAATATTCCTAAATCCGGATCATGATCCGGATCACCACCAAAATCGAATGGGTTGTTCACTGTGCTACACCTCACCCCTCCAAAAAATTCCATTCAAATCCATAGCGGACTTTTGGAGTAATCCTGGTAACGGACAAACAAACAAACCAACAAACCAACAAACCAACAAACAAACCAACCAACAATGAAAACATAACTTCCTAGGCCTTTGGCCTTGGTGGAGGTAATAACATCAGAAGCTGTCTGTCCACACCGTTAAATATGCACTTTCTGTCATGTAAACAAACCACATACCTATTAGCTGTGCACTCAAGATCAGACTGGAGACGTAACCACTTAAAAGATGGATATTTGCTAAATGTCTACATTTGCACTTCTTAAACTGAAAACACACATTTAATATTGTGATATTTACCGTAAATGATAATTTAAAAAAATAGCCAAAAGCAAGTAGGAAACTTTAAGGCGATCTCCCTCCAGCCAGCTGCCACCTTATTTAGGTTTTTGTAGTGAGATAAGGAGGTATCGTATCAGATAAGTCCTCATTTCAATTTCACCAATCAGCCATTTCTCGTCCGTTGCGGCGCTTTGTAAGTGAGCGACAAGAATAAATAGTCCGTTCAGCTCATAACAGCGTTGCACTGCATAGCACGGTGCAGCACGGTGCAGCGTCCCCTGTGGCCAGTTCAGACATTCCAGTAAAAAAGAATGCAATCAAACTGATTTTGTCGCTGACGCTCACTTGCGTCGCATTCAGTTTGGACACGGTCTGATATGGAGGCGACACACAGCATCCCAATACACTAGACCTCTCTGTGTTGTACACATTTATTCCCTCTAGATTTGTTTTTGTGAACCACCAATCTTAAAGTTCGCCTATGTCCCCAACACATCTGATGTGTAAAATCTGTGGAGTTCCCCTTTAAATCAACACTGCTGTACAGTACATTGCTGGCGATCCCTCACAATAGGTGTAGTTTTGACTATTTGTTCAGTTTCTGACCTTTGCCTTTAGGTTAAACATTTACCAGTAATGTGCATTGTCGGTTACTGTACAGTATAAACACTGACAGAAATCATCTGTGCCACTGTGAAATATCACAACTCACTACATATGACTTCATACCCATCCTATTGCCCATTAATGTCTTGCACAGTGCCTTGTGTGTAGAGCTAAGGGGAAATAAATTCTCAATAAAACTGCTGTTTGCTGTTAAAACCCAACGTTGGCTGATATCAAGGCAAGCGCCACACAATAGCGAACAGTTTATATGACCAAGAAACGTTAAAGGTGTGCGAAAATGGCCTCACACATCCCAGGGTAATACACACACATCCTGACAATGTAACTGGCAAAGTGACAGTGCAACCAGCACTGATAAACCTGAGCTAAAGTCAACACAGAGTAGTTACATGAGTCATCAGCACTCATAAACTCTGTGTCTGTATCTGCCAAATAAAATGAAGTGGTGTTTCCTGAAAGGCTCTCTGAATTAAGGTGACAACAGCTGACACTTTATGTCACCTCATGACACTTAACTTGCTGTCAGCAGAAATATTTCAAGAGAGCTCTGGAAGCATGCTTTCACTCAACTACAACAACGATGATTTGGAAAATACATAAATCATTTGAGTCAAGACATATTTCTGTATCCACTGTAAGATATAACCCTGTTACAGCAGCTGATAGCACCACTGTAACGTGCCTTGATGTTGTCACAGCTGGCCTGAGTTCAGAGATCAGTCCTTTATCATACCCTACATGTAAATGTATTGGCAGTCCGGCTAGCATTGGGTTATGATGTCATAACAAACAGGTTCTCAGACACATACTGTAGGCAGGGCAGCTTGCCCTACTATTGTACTGCATTATAGACCACACAGTACAGAATGAATTAATGGCCGGTGCTGCGGGATTACAGTAAAAGCTAGTCTACTAATTGGCTCATAAATTTTGTAATGTCAGAGTGTGAGATCTCGTTATTAGTAGTACTGTAAGGCCCTCACCATAAGATAAGATTCTGTCCCAATGTTTAGTGTTGTCATCGTTGACAGTATTGAACTGTGGAATTGACTGTATATTAATGAAGTGTAATAGGAGGTGCAGAACAGGTTATTCTCTAATTGGAAAAATTGGTGCATTTAAACTATGCATGACTCCAGAAACCTGCACTACTGGCCTGATGCACCTGCAACAAACTGATGCCAAACGCACATATGTAAATAATGTGATGACTCAGTAAGGCAAGTTAACACTAGTCTATACTCTCCTGTCTCTACCAGTTTTACTGTTCACCCAAACACACACACACACATACATATGCTCAGGCAGCAGTGAGACGCAGAGTGCATCGTCTTACCTTTCCTGCTGTGCTGGATCCGTGCGTTAAAGCCTGTCAAACAGCCATGGACGCATGTGCCGGTGCGCTGCAGTCTGTGTCCTGCAGGTTATCACCAACCAAGACCAATGACAGCCCGTGTGTGTGTGTGTGTGTGTGTGTGTGTGTGTGTGTGTGTGTGTGTGTGTGTGTGTGTGTGTGTGTGTGTGTGTGTGTGTGTGTGTGTGTGTGACAGCGCGTTCGTCGCATGTGTGTGCCGGTAATGTTATGGTAGCCACTCCTTTTACCGGGAGGCAGAGCTGCTGCTGCTGCTGCTGGTGGTGGAGGTGGTGAAGGTGGAGGAGGAGGCTGGAGAGACGACCCGCCGTGCACAATCCGCAGTGATCGGTGATGTTTCTCCGGCTCTGCTCTTTCTCTCGTCTATCCCTCCCTGTGTTACACCTCACAATGTAAAGGTCGCCGATCATTCATTCATGCAGACCTTAACTGACACCCCGAATGCTGGTTCTCATCTTCATGACTGCAGAGATCAGAGGAAGCAGGCGTCCTTGTGTGGGACGCGCAGCGGACACGCAGTGGAGGCGCTGTGGAGCTGCTGGAGCCGATCGAGAGCTTCAATTAGCGTTGTTTGGCCACCAGCAGGGTCTCTTCGTGCTGCGGTGAAAAGCTGCATGACTCACTGATCGATTAGTTGTCCTGGTTGTCCCGGGCTGAGCATCATGTTGTGTCTGCGGAGCTCTCAGAAGGAAGAGTTGAAGAAAATGAAGTTTTGAGGCTGTGATGAAAATGTTTGGGTTATTAGGCTGTCCTGCTGAGGTGGGGTGTTCAATAAGGAATGGGAATCGCAGAGCAT
The DNA here is from genome assembly GCF_043250625.1 of Sebastes fasciatus. Classification (NCBI taxonomy): domain Eukaryota; kingdom Metazoa; phylum Chordata; class Actinopteri; order Perciformes; family Sebastidae; genus Sebastes; species Sebastes fasciatus. The sequence goes on along the minus strand of NC_133806.1, from coordinate 31,309,694 downwards.
TCTGGGGCGCGCAGCCATTTTTGGAGGGCAGTTTACCATACCTGCCAACCTTGAGACCTCAAAAATAGGTTTCTAAAGCACACTGCAACATAATTTTTTTATGTTAAGTAGACCTAATTTTAATTCTCAGGAAAGAATAAAGAATAATTTGTCCCTCTGGTGTGAACTTGTGTGAATCCCTGGCATAATAAACTAAAAGGCTATTCCTCAGTTTTCATTCATTTGTTCATTCATTCTTGTACCTGCTTGGAGTATTTCTTTCTCTTAGTGCTCTCAATTTTTCTTTCCATCACTGACGTCCCTCTGCCTGAACCCAGCGGTGAGCATATAGCTCAATGTTGTGTTGCAAGCAGCTCTCTTCTGCCAGCAAAAAATCATTAGGTGTAGCTGTGTTGTTGTCCAGGTGGAAACAGTAGGGCTTATACACACTGTACAGTGCTACATGTGGAGATAACAAAAAGGAAAAAAGATGTGAAAAATTGCCATATATAGGGAGAGGGCAATGAAAAACATGAGTCTACGAGGCTGGTTTGCTAAATGGAATTTCCACTCTAATGAACAAGTATATAACAAACATGACAAATTTCAACATTAAAAAGAAAAAAAGATCTGTTTAATTTTTCGTGCCAAGAGCGCCGCCATGTTGAAGTACTCTAGCCTGTGATGTCACCAGGTTGGTTGGCTCGGCTGAGTTACACAGAGACAGTGAAAGACAGAGATTGAGGAGACACAGACAGAAGAAAACAAAAGAGGGGACACTATAGTATTGTTCCTGGATGTAAAGGTGAGTTTTATGATGTTAAAACCGCGGACAAAACAGTCCATTTCATAAACTGTCGCTGAAACGGAGATCAGTACCTCAGCAGCGCTGGCGAAAGAGCCCAGCTGGAGTCCAGCTTGAGTCCAGCTGTAGCTGAGTGTCTCCCCATCTCCTGTCCTCTCCCCTCTCTGATCACCTGTTTCTGTCTCCCCATCTCCCGTCCTCTCCCTCTCTCTGATCTGTCTCTCCTCCTCTGCTGTCTCATTCAGACCGTTCAAAGACAGGGTGGCTAAGAAAATAAACGCCAAAAGCTCTACTTTGTTCTGCTGGTAGATTCTGCTAGCTAGCTAGCTACCGGCTCAATATATCAAATATCACAATAATCTGAATCTCCTTTCATTTTGGGTTCATGGTGTGCTCATGACCACACGATACAATAGTCTCATAAATTATCTAATTAGAACGGATTGTATTAGCAGCACGCTTTGGAAAAATGCCTGATTGATCCACTGTGTATTTTCAAAAGGTTTCTTTTAAATATTCTTCCATAGTATATTAGGATAGTGTGATTGATTATGTCATATTAACTAGGTCAATTTGATAAAGGTCAAAATGTTACAGATAAAGGTCCGTCTCCAGAGCTGCAGCCGCTCTCTTCCCGGTCTCCAGCGGCGGGGAGTGAGGTACTGTAACGTTAGACAGAGGGGCCAGGGGGCTCTAGCTAATTCTTGCCATATATGCCATATTGTCATATTTCATGGAGACGGACCTTCCTTTCTGCGAATTTGGATTCAGGATTTAATCAATAAACAAACTGTCAAAACGTAGGCTACACGGACCGGAGTTCTGTGAATGTGCACTCGATTGCTCTTCCTCAGCGACCGGACATGTGTCTCACTAAACTGAAATTTAATTACAAGAACTAAATTTGAAATGTGAGAACTGAACGTGGCAGTATAGAGAGTTGAGGAGGATCAAATACAGTTTCAGAGCAACTGAATTCAGTTTCATAATATAACCGTCAGCTTCAAGTTTGTTGGATATTCAGTTCCAAACTAATAAAATTCAATTTCAAATCATGCTATTCAAATTAATTTTTTAATGCAATTATTCAAGTTGAGCAATTCAAATTCAGATATAAATGATTCAAATTCAGTTTCTAGTGACACATATTTCTGCCCATAAAGGAAACACTGCTCTGTATTATACAGTAGGCCCTGCATCAAGAAATATGCCCTGCTAGAAATAATCTGTGTAGTTACCATGCTGTGGGTAGCTATATGAAATTAGCATTCACTGATAAAATATTGTATCTATTCAGGTTCTTTGCATAAATAGGGTTATATTGTATTGCTCTCTACTGTAGAAGGATAGGATTGTGAATTTAGGCACTTATAATGATCGCAGCCACTGGACATCCTCAGCACATACCTACTGTATATTATAATAGCTCACTGCAGAACAAGGCCCATTAGTGCAGTCTGATGGAAAAAGCCCTGAGAAGTCTAGACATAATTAAACCCCCAGTGCAATGAATGTCTGCTTCATGAAATATGTCCGTCCCCAAAATACATCACTGTGATAAACTGTTACGTCTTTGCAAATCCTCCCTGAAAACACAAAAAACAATAAAACGGATAATATACCTTACTGCAGTACTGCAGTATTTCAACTCAAGACAACATTGCAGGTAGGGGTAGAAAATATGATGCCATATACTGTCCACCATCACAGATATTGTCACATGAGATAGCATTTGTTTGTGTGAAGGTTTCCAGCCAATGACCGTCCCTGACTCCAGAAAACAAACAAACAAACAAAAGAAACAAACTGGAGAGGAATGTATTAACAAAGAGTGTTTTTCATGGATAGAAGTGATCCATGAGCTGCTGGCTGAAGGTCATATACAGCCCGGCTTGTTCAAGGTGCGTTGTCGGTGTACCCGCTCACCTCTGCTTGTCATAGAGAACTCAATTATCTAGTCAGTGACAAATGTCTCACTATTCCCTCACAGCGAGTCGTGTACAGCTTAGTACAGTACATGTAGCAGAGATTCAGTGACCTGGAAAGGGCATGCGTCCTATATGGCCTTGAATGACACAATGCGAGGGAAGGGATTCACTATATTAGTGTGCACAATCAGCTGTCTAGTTTTTTTCTTTTGGGCATAAAGGAGAGGTTATAATGCCAGAAACAGATGTGATACAGATCTGGGAAAAACTAGACTATGATAATAATGAGAGGATTAAGGCAGATATTAAACACTAAACAAGTGAGAGATGAAAAGATGTTCACTGTTTATAACAGATGACCTTGACTTGCTCACAGCACACAAGCTCACTGAACACCTTCTTATCTCAAAGACTACTGAGCTGCAGGCACCTGAGACATTCCCATTGTTATACAAAGAGGCTAATCTTGCTTGACAAGCTGAAGTTGGTGTGGTGCTGCCAGTATATAACAGTTGTTAGGAATGATATAATGGCCTAATTTCTTATGCAGTACCTGCACTTACTGTTGTCAGCTGTCTGGTTGTAGGAGTATAAATGTGGCAGGCTGACACCAAGCTGTGTGAAGTTACAGCTGAAAGTGGAACCAATTTAAAAGCTACATGTCTTGTTAACTACAGATACAGTTGACCACATTTTAACAAACTCACTTGTGAATGAAATATTAATAAGGACTTGTACTACTGTAGATCAAGGTGCACCAAAGCAAATTAACTATATATATAGTAATGCTTTAGATCACGGTCCACAGCGTACAGCACAATACTTACCAATTTACAGTGTACGTTTTTTGTGCCACTGTGACGGTGTACCTGTACAGTATATGTACCAATAGAGTACATATACTGATACATACACATGGGTACAGTACAAGTGAAGATGTGAAGTTAGGGAATAAGAGGGTAACAATATGTGAATTTAAAACTAATGCATGTATTATTAACCACTGAGTACCTATCTAACTGTTATTCTGTTGTATTATGGAGTACAGTATGATCTACTGATCAATATTAATTGTGATACAGAGGATAATCTCTTTGGAAAAAACCTACTTCCAGATTTATAACACTTCATGGATTTCATTGTAATGCATCTTAACTTGTAAACATAAACTTCTTAATTTCAATTAAATTGTTGTATTACTGCTTAGTCTGGAAACTTTGATGAATTATGATTTTTTTTTTTATGCCATTTCTTTTTAAGTATTCACATTGATATCTAATAGAGGAGGTGTCTTCATAGGCCATCTCTCCTGCACAATGTTCAAACTTTTTCTTTAAATTGTCACTGTTTTTATATGTATATATGGGCAAATAAACAAATAAATAAAAAAAACAGAGCTTGAAGTTTTGGGGGAGATATGGTAATGAGTTCTGTGGGACTTCATAAATCTGCTGTGATTCTTTTTCTAAGGAAAACTAGAGTATTGTCAGGAACATACTGTAGGCCTACGTGTTACTGTATGTTGTAAAGTAGGCCTACTTACAGTATAGAGTACAACATTGTACTTACAGGGGACTTCAGAAGACCTGAGGTCAGATGGGACAGGTGCTGTTACGCAGGGTGCCGTTCATTGTTGTTTGAGTTCAGTAAGCAGAAAAGCTTTTTTTTATGATGAGGTTTCTACAGTAAATACAGCTCAGCTAAAAATCAGTACACAATAGCTACACAAAATATCTCTATAGCGTCTCAACAACGGCTTCGACTTCGACTTCACCAGCAAACGTTGCTGGTCAATGACCTGTGTGTGGCTCTCAAGGATGGTCACGCTCATGTACCCCATAATATTAGAATGTGTACCCGGTAGTTAAAAATACTTAAGAGTACAAGTTCTGTTTAAATTCATCCCAAACGCCAGATTGTAGTTCAGCAGGACGTTCTGTACCAGTAATAAGACAATAGACCTTCAATAGAAATTCTTTTGAAGTTCCCAGATTGTTACCCCTTATTCCCTAACTTCACATCTTGTTCCTTTGTACCTATCAGTACGTACTGTACTTGTACACTGTTAGTACAAAAAAGTACACTGTAAATTGGGAAGAATTATACCGCGGGACGTAATCTAAAGCATTACTAAATATTTGTATATCTTTGCATGAAGAAAAATATCATTTTCATAGTCTTAAATCATATCTAATGAGCTGTACATGCTGCCAGTCTTTATATATTTTAACACAAGACACATTTTGGAAATGTTTCAACACCAGTTATCATAAACTTTAGCACTGTCCTCTCTTAAGAACTCTGTTAGTGTCTCTGTGATCCATTAACATTTCTCAGCCCCCTGTTTGAGGTCTCCTAGCTACCTTTTAGATCCCCTCACTCATTCTGCCCAGTGTGAAGTCTTTATTTAGTCTGCACCTTTCACTTCTTGCCAAAACAACAGACCTATTAGGTTTTGCCTTCTACTAGTTTACTGTTTGTGTCTCTGCATTAATTAGTCATGTATTTATTGTTCTGTGTGAACAAAAGTTGTCCAGCAAAGGATTTATAGGCCGACGCCAACATTCACAGACCAGAGCTTCTGATAATATATACTGTCCATCCATTATCTGCAATGTTAAACAAACTGCATTTTTTCTAGGCTGGAATATATTGTTTGTTTGTTTTTGTTCATTTCCTTGCCACTTGGATATGACATATTTCATCCTCCAAAGATCCAAAGTTTTTGGAGGGTACTGTAACAAGAAGAATCTTTAAAAGTTTTTTTTTTATTATTATTAAAAATGTGAAAAATATGAAATAGAATAGAATAAAATAAAAAAATCTAGGAATAACTAGCAACAATAAATAACAATAACAAGAAAGCTTGAAGGGGGAAAAAAACATAAGAGTGCAACCCTTAAGAGAAAAAGCAATTCTGTATAGAACAAAATCGGCACTAAAAATTCATCACCAGATTTGGCTACAAGAAAAGAAAATCTTCAAACATCTTCAAAAGTATACCCACTTATCTAAAACAAGTCAAATTGATTGAATTGATCAAGAAATGTTGGAAGTTTTTTTTTTCCAGTCCAATATTGTCTTTATATATTGATCTATACCACTAGTCTGGACATACACACCTTCCTGCTGGTCACTCTGACTAACCCCAAAATAGCTCAGGTGTCAGGTGTCTCACCCATACCAGCTTTAAGAGACCTGAAATACAGTTTAGTGCTGAGCAAGGAATGCTGGGACATGACATACACACAACCAAACACACGCACACGCACGCGCACGCACACGCACACACACACGCACACACACACACACACACACACACACACACACACACACACACACACACACACACACACACACACACACACACACACACACACACACACACACACACACACACACACACACACACCTGCAGCAGCCAGGGATTATTACTAAACCAACACTGCCCTCCAGTGGAATTATAAAACAAATATATATTTCCTCAAATTCTATTAAAAAGTGGGATTGAGTTCAAGGCAGGTCATGGATTATTTGACTGATTCCTCATGAGAACAGAGTTATTAAAGCAATTGAAAGAAACTTCCACAAAGCCTCAGACATAACATTCACCACATCAATAAAGAAGATCCTATCCCTCAAGCACTTAACATTCTCCAGGCATCTACTTCCTTACCCAACGGAAATACCACCTTAGCCACTGTGAGCCTTTTTCTGTTTAAAGCATCATAAGACTGGGATTTCTTTTTTATCTGTTTGTGTGATGGGAGGCGCATATTTTCGGAGAGCGTCACGCCAATAAAAGCCATAAAGTAATGACGGAAACCTGAAACGCTATGGGAAACCTTATGTTCGCCCTCTATATGATTTACATAAACAATAAATGGAAAGACTGAACGCCGCTCTCCGCAATGAGTCACTCTTGGAGCAGACTGCATCATGGGAGAGTTTGTGCGGGCAATAAGAGGGCAGCTTTGCGATGTGTTTGCTGTTAAACGTATGACTGTGTGTGTCAACAATATTAAAGTGGAGATATAATGTGATTATTACTAACCGCCAAAACACGCTCGCACACGCACAGTCACACCACGCGGGCACTGCAGGATGCAGCGCCGGCCAGATGCACACACTAACACGCATGATCCACACACATGGCGGTACTGTACACCCACGAGTCCACACACACACACACACACACACACACATACAACACACGAGCCGAGTGCGAAACCACATATACACACAGGAGCACTCGCTCGCCATAAACCACATTCATACACACACGCACACTCCTGCAGTGCATACCTCCCCACTATTGGTCCAGACCCAGACACCGCATGCCAGTGCACCTCGCTCCTCGAGCCGCAGGCCGCAGGAGTAGAAGAAGAAACAGATGGGTACCAGCTGTTTGGATGAGAGCCTCGGGTACACAGCTACTGTATTGCAACCCACACACACACACACACACACACATGCATGCATGAACACAAACTCATTCAAGTTGTTTAACTGTGCCCCTGCCTATACACCGCTTCCAGTGTTTACTCACACAGCATTTACAGGTGATGTATTGTTAGTGTGAGGTCATCCACTTGAAATTTGCAAAAGCAATTACTACAGATTTACTGATGTTAAGATGCTAAACAGAGCAACTTTAAAGAGTCTGTAATTGTTTGGACAGTGACATTATTACAGCTCTCTACCTTAGCAAGCAGGCTTTGTGTAAGACGAGAGAAAAAGGAAGACAGAAGAAAATATAATATATATATGTAATATATAATAAGTCAAGACGAATCCAAAAGAAACAAATGGGTTGTAAAATGCGCACTGATTTGGCTTCTCTGAGACCAGCACATTGCATTTGAAATGAAAGAATAACTATGAGGTTAAAGTGCTGACTTTGAATGTGTTCACATCCATATTAAACAGTGGAGGAATGGTGCAAGGCAGCCCAAGAGTTTTTTAAGGCCAAAATGTTGAATGCCGAGCCGAGCCGAGCCCCACAGTCACCCCATTGAACATGTGTTTCACTTACTGAAGAGGACACAGAATGTGAAAAGTCCCTGAAACAAAACTGCTGCACTACAAAGTTTCTGCTCATGTCTGTGGTTTAAAGAATATGCAACCAAATATTAAAGCTGCACCAATAAATATTTCTATATTAACAAATGACTGCATGAATGTGAAAGGGGTCGCTGGTAGGACCAATCCTGCAGATGATTATATAATTATCACCTGACTCTGCAGGCTCCCCTCATCCATATGGACAGTTTTAGCATTTTTCAATTAATTGTTTTTAAGGCATGCAGCTTCACTGTTTTGGTTCACTCTCACCGCTCTCATCAGCGTAGTTTCAAGCGGCAGTTGTTTTCAGCAAAAAGCTCTGATGAACTCACTGTAAGCACCAAACAGCTGACCGACAAAGTTAGCCCCTAGCTGGTGAACATAATGTAGCGGAGCATTTTTCCTTCAGGAGTTGGTGGGGACCAAAATAGAGCTAAAAGGGGAGTGAATATTGGATTTATATTTGTCAGGCGGAGAGAAATACAGCTCCAAATGAATGTTAATGTTGCTTCACAATTTCAGGATGTGTAAAATACTATAGACAAGTTTGCTGACAAGAAGAAGAAGAAGAAGAAGAAGAAGAAGAAGAAGAAGAAGAAGAAGAAGAAGAAGAAGAAGAAGAAGAAGAAGAAGAAGAAGAAGAAGAAGAAGAAGAAGAAGAAGAAGAAGAAGAAGAAGAAGAATCTTTATTTATACCTTTGAAAACAAAGTTAAAAAGTGCTTTACAATAAAAACAGAACACATTTAAAACACAAGGATAACGAAATGTACTAAAAGCCGATAACTAAACACATAAAAACCCAGAGAGTAAAACAACTAAAATGTCATAAAACATAAATAAAATCGCAGAAAAGCAATTCTAAAAAAGTGAGTTTTTAAAAGTGATTTAAAAGACGCGACAGAGTTTACAGCCCTGATCTCCTCAGGCAGGTCATTCCATCGTCTAGGTGACTGCAAAGGCTCTATCACCTTTGTGAATGAATCTTGACCTTGGAATCGCGAGGCATTCGAGGATCTCAGAGTGCGGGAAGGGACATAAATAACTTGGGGCGAGGCCTCTCAGGCTCTCAGGGCAATTGCCATATTATCTTTATATGTCCATAATTCGATAACGTGGTGTTAACAGCTTGTTCCGTGGATCCCAAGTGACAATAAAAAAAAAAATGCTTTAGAAGGTGACAGCTTACAGTGCTAACGGTGCTAACAGTGCAAACAATGGCAACAGTGCTGCCAGAGCTAACAGTGGTTACCTGAAGGGGAACCGGAGGGTGGGTGCTATGCTTCCGCGACGACGTCGTTGTTGTTGCCAGCGTTATTAGACACCCTATGAGCGGTTACAGCAGTGTAGAACTGTGGCAGTGAGCTAGCCAGTGGGGCATGCTCACATGCACAAACATGCACTAAAAGGCACGTGCTGCCAAACCGGCTATGTAAACAAAGAGAGAAGCGAAATTGCAACACACACAGAGGCACAGCGACTTCATTCTCTGCTCGGGTAGACATTACTCCTCTATATCTTTACATAGCAAATAGTTGTTTGATGCTATATTAATGCTCTGGATATCATATAGAGAACCTTTAAATAAGATGACTTCAATTGTTTATGTTAACTGTCCAAATGACTAATGGCTCACTAGAATTGGGGCTACAATTCCCCATATAATTAATTTGATGTAAACACCCTGAAACTGAGGCTGAAAGTTGGCTCTTCAAAATATTAATCATTGTATCGAGGCAACAGAAGCAACACCACAAAACACTGTACTACTACTTACAGACTTGACTGTATAATGTAGGAATGTCATTCTTACTGGACAGCAGGTGTATATGTTAAAAGAGTATCATTTCAAACAATACATGTAGAGAGATATGGAATGAATTTATCTTCCTTTTCTCAACAACTGTGACCACTGTTCCCTAAATTGACGTCAAGTTAACTGTCCACAACGAGGGCAGAGGATGCTGTTGATCCTTCTCTCTCTTTCTTTGTGTTTCCTCCCTGAACCCAGCAATTCCCGATCCAACCTCAGCTATCAACTTTCTTCCTATGAGTCAACCGAGGTGGTGACTCCTTCAGCTCATTACAACATGACTTACTGAAACCAAAAACTCTCCCTCTAATGCCTGAAATGCACGTTTCCTCTGTCTGATGCCATTAGTTACAGCCAGTGGTTGTTCCCTCTTATTACATTCACTTTGAACACAATCTGTCTCATTAAATAAAAAATAAAATAAAAAAAATCAGCATTGTGTGAAGTGCAGTATAAGTTAGGGGTTTAATTCATCAGTATTTGAGGCTGCTGCTGTGACAGTCCTGCCACTACAAACGTGACATTAAACATCACAGAACGCCATCTGCGCAGCTTACCGGCATCCCGGAGCGACACTACTACTGTACCAGCTATTGAACGCTGTGCAGGAAAGAAATGACAAATGGAAATGGTATTGTGTGTATGGTCGACCGCGGCCGTCCTGTGATTTCCAGCTTCAGCGCTGATGTGGTCTGGCCAGTTGTGGGTTTAGAGGGCAGACCGGAGCAACAGCAGGCTGGTTCAGGATCTTTTTCCCTCTCGAAGCCAACAGGATGTCTTTAATGAACCACAGTGTGTTTGAACTGTCGCATCTCACCATACGGCAGTCCAGCCCTCATCGTTGGCGTGCACAACATGAAAAGGAAGACGCGGTGAAACAAGAAACATGCTACAAAATCTGAAGATGTAGGCAAATCCGCTGTCTCCGAGACAAAGACCACAAATCAAATGTTGGCCATAATGGAGGGGAACGTCTTCGGGTAACGTATTGTAGAGGTTTCAAGTGACTGGGGCAGCCCATGCTCTTGTTGTGTCCAGGCAAGTGTTTTTTAGTTCCCTGCCGCAAAACGTCTTCATGTCAAATTTGATGCAACCTCAGAATCAGATTGCAGCCAATGTTTTAGTGAAGACTGTAGTTGCTTGTTGATTTATTTCTGAGGGTTTTTTAGGGAAACACTGTTGTTTACCACAGGTTCCACTGTACTGGGATTGACCCTGCTTGATTTTATAGCTGCTGGTGAGTGAGTTCTACCTGTTCTGTCCACAAGATGGTGTTGCTGGTGTGTCACATAAACTGTCCGGGGCCGCGGTGCCAGCTATTGTGGCAGCAAACAAAAGGGGAAAACAAGCTTGCATCATTATCACGATATCTGCAAACTGTGGTGATGGTTCAGTAACTGTGAGTGTTGATATGCTGCATATTGTTTCAATTACTCCAAACTGTTGTTCCAGACCATGCCATAGGAAAATGCTCAAAATACTCCTCCATGTTTGATCTTGTGGGCTCTTGTGAAACTGGAAATGAATGGTGATTAACTATAATGATGATCATCATGGTGAAAGGTTTTGTGCCACAGGTTATTTGACTTTGTGAGCCGGTCTACGTAGAGTAGGCCTTAAAAGGGAAAGCCCCTTCAAACTATTGCACGTGGATCTGAAGAGTCACATTCTAGTTGATGAAACAAATTTATTTCCAAGTCAGCAAATAAATTTGTTTCATATTGAGCTCAGACACAAATTCGATAAACTTGTGACAAAGTTGTTTTCCGTACCACGTCGCATGGCAGTTGGAAACAAACGAACCGCTAAGGTCTAGCTCAGTTTTATTTGTGTGCGAACGTGTGCGTGTGTGTGGTGTTGTAGTGGGAGGCTTTGCAACGTTGAGTGAGAAAAAAAAAGGATATGGCTATGATTAAAGTAGGCACTAAAGCAAAGGTGGTAATTGGGATCATAAACACTCACTTTTCCATTTACCCCTCTAATGAAGCGTTCCTGTTTATTCTGAGCAGCCGATTCATCAGAAAAAAACAGCATCCACTCTGAGCTGGTCTGAGTGCCACTCAGATCTGCTTATATTATGGCGGCGGCGTGATGAAGGATGTCAACAAATACAGAGTGAACAGGGAGCAGCATCAACAGGCTTACAGTACTTGTGTGCAAAGACGCATCAGACGCACTGGTTCTCGAGGGCTCATACAATACCAATATTATTGTGCTGAGGCTGCTGCTAACTGATATTAAGGGCAAGTTTGAAAATTGTGTATGAAAGAAATACAAGGATTATGAGTAAGAACAATTGAAATACTAATATACGGCAAGTTTTCATCCAAATTTAGCATAAACTTAAAACAAATTTCCAGAAAATATGAAAAAGAAAAGGCAAATTAATGCACATTTTCATCCACTGCTCTTATGTGAGGAGTTGAGCAAATCAGGATAAACAGCTGGTGGAGCTAATTCTCCAGTGTAGAAGAAGAGAACGGAATGAGATGACCTATCAAACCTCAAATTAGTGAAAGCCATGTAGAAAACATGATGTAAATATGTCATTTATGTCCGTTTCATGTATGCACCGATACCGATACCAGTATTGGCGCGGGGCCGGCATCCCACCTCAGCTGGCGCGCGCCGTCCCTCACTTACATTACACTACGGGGTTGTGCTTGCACCCTCTGACTCGCGCGTGCGTTGATCTCCTTGGTCCGTGTTTCAAGATGGGTCGGTTGGGTTGCCGACATCGGCGCAGACCCCTGGTGTCTTTTACGGGGGCCGAGCCCCGCCCTGGGGGCATGATGACGCGGTTGGGGCGCACTAAGGACAGTCAGCCCCGGTGACGCTTTGACCACGGCTGCGGGAAGCACTTTCGCCCCAAGCCTTTCCAAGCCGACCTAGAGCCGGTCATGGCGCACCGCCTCGTATGCGGGACTCCCCAGCCTGCCGTGTGTCGCTCACACCCTCCAGCTGGCTGTTAACGAGGGTCTTTAAGCACAGAGAAGTACTGGTACTCTGTATCGGCGTGTACCCAAATGTAAGTACTTGTACTTTTACTCGGTCTGAAAAAAAGTGGTATAGGTGCATCCCTAGTTTCATGTATTAATTTGAGAATGGTTATGTCTCCTCATCGGTCCACACAGATACGATGTTTTAGTCTACCGCAGTGGAGCGGTTACCTTGCACAGCAGCTGGATTCTCGCAATGTCACCAGATCCCGCAAGAAGTCCTGTGAGGAGCTACTGGAAGCTACGAGTGCGGCTTAGGCCGTGTGTGTGGCGACACGGAGATGGTGGCTCCTGAAGAGGTTAGCGTAAATGCTGCAATAATAGCATCAGTTATACCAGAATTGGAGAGAATTTCTTCATTTGAAAGAAGAATAAAGAACAGAAAAGATATTTTCGCTCTTCTCCCGACTAGCTTCGGCAAGAGTTTGATTGACAGATGGTTCATCCAATCACCTGCCAGGTATTTTTTTTGAAAGTGCCTGCCCTTTTCCGAACAGTTTCCAATGACGGTTCTGTGTAACAAATCATCTGCAAATCATCAACAATCAGGTTGGTGGAGCGGAAGCTTTAGTGGACATTTAAGTCACATGTTTCATATCTTAATTTATTGACAAAGTCTGTTTCATTGCACTTTGTCGCATTTTGCTTTTTAACGCTACACCAACTTGCCTACCTCAGCCAAGCGTTTGAACCTGTTTAATTTTGACCTTTTTTCCCAAAAATCTTTCAGCGTTTCCACTCTGTTTTGTACACACACATTGAAAATGCAGGTGAACTATTAAAAAATGTGTCCTTCCTTCCTTTCTCAATATGGAACATGTAATAAGGAGTTCAAAAGTGAGATGAAATATGATTTTAATGACAAAAGTCGCCTCAGATTGGTGTTCCTTGCAGGTCTAGTTTATTTATTTATATGTGTTGGCCTTAAATTAGTCAAATTTAAATATATCCAGTTCCAAAGGACATGACATCACCGTCTTCAATGATAACTACAGCCCTACTGCCAGCACTGAATGGTATTTTTGGTGCTCCAATTTCTGGTTGAGAGTCACTGCTAGCCAGTTCTTCCTGTTTATTCCAAATAAACAACTTGAAACGTATAACACGTCTCTCTCAGGAGAGCCCTACCGGAGGAGAACAGCACTGGGCAGAACAGCAAATACAAAATTGGTAAAGGTTGAATCACTGCTGTAAAAACTGGCGGTAGAAATGGACATTTAATCACAGGAAAATATTAAGGATAATTACTTTTTGGCAGGGTGAGGTCGGTTTTAATCGCAGGTTTTACAAACTGCCACCTCTGAAGCTGTTAAACTAAACAGATGGAAAAAAAATATTCTCAAAAAAGTAATATAGAATCTAAGCATAATTAAAAAAAGAAAGCATATCTGCAAACTGATACGGTTTCAGCCTTACACGGACAAAAAACACACCCACAGCCGTGCAAGAGGATGTAGTAGTCTTTGGAAAACTGGATCATAAAACTGAGTATTTTATAGCGGCTAAGATATAGGGAAAGTAAAACTTAATCTTCGGGGGTTACGACAGGGTCAGACCTGATTCTTAGCTAAACAGTAATTTTTCATCTATTTTTCTGCAATTAACCTTTTAAACTCTTTATAGAGGGAGTTTTCACTGGAGGACGGAGCTGTCACGCAGTCCAGGCTTGCTTTACTGCTGATCTGGGCTCTGCCAAGTTCTCCTCACACCCTGCTAGCGGTGGCTGCTGTAATGCAGGGCGTCAGATAGAAGAGATATAAAGTCAAAGTAACTAGCTGCTCATAATCGTAAATATCAGGGGGGGAAATGTCACCGTTGCTTTACATGCAGTATGAGAGGACCGAAGATGTCACAAAGCCCAAAAATTACAAGCAGCTCATCATCAACTCCGGGTGTATTCTCACTGGTTTGACAGATGCTTTTATTACCACCGGAAATGTTTAACTAAATACTACGCCCGCCCCCTGGCTGCTTAGATTAGGATCTGTTTAACATTCTTCTCTTTCCCTTTAAAAAGCAACATATATATCTATTAGGCCATCTGCGTTTCCAGTCCAACCCTTTGCTTTTAAACATGATTCTTTTCGACTTTGCCGCTCACCCAGTACAAGGAACGCTAATTTATCGCAATCCTTTGAAGAGGGGACCTGGAGGAAGCTCGCCCAGTCAGTGTGTTCCCTTCGCCCTGCCAAGTCCAAATGCTGTGTGGCATGTTTGACATAGCGAATGAAAGGAATAACGCAGGTTGTCAGGTAGGAAAGAGCCAGGCTACAAGGCCACAGCAATCAGGAAAAGTTGGTCCGGCACTAGGCACGACTTCAATAAAATACCTCCAGTCCTACTTTTAAAAGCATTAGTCCAGGGCAAATTAAAAAGTAGAGTGCAATTAAAAGAAATCACTGTGTAAATGTTAGCATGTGGAAGTTTTTCTTTTTCCTTTTCCCTTTTTTCCCCCCCCTTTCCTCCTAGCTGAACAAAGAATGCCCCAGAGGCAGAGCTGCGCAGCTGCTGAATATTACTACACCCATGTGTTTTAAATAAGACCCCATTATAATCAAAATCATAAAAAAAGGTAATGTGGCTCTCTTAAACATTTAAATTTAAGTTAACCAATGTAGAGTTCAAGCCTTTGTGAGCATTTTTTTGTAGTTCCTAATTGAATCTTTTGGAGGAAACAGATTAAGCAACCATCAAAGAAGCTGTTATTTGTATCAAATATATTGCTCTATTGAAAGTATATTTAAAGAAATAGCATACGTGATTACAAGTTCTATTTCTGTAAACATTTTGTGTTTGCCCTTTTGACCAGAAAATGCATCCAGGGAAATGCCCCAGTTATGCAAGACCGCGAGAAAGAGTTTACAGAGCATATTGACTGATACAATCAGCTGTAGCACACTGAAAATGTGTGTGAGGTAGGTCAACTCAACACACTACGCGAGCTCTGCAGCTGCACAATGGTAACATCAGGATTACGGGGGTGCCCTGGTGGCCTAGTGGTCATGTAATGGATTCCTGGGTTAAAAACGGCTGACAGTCTATCTTGCAAGTGTCACCCCCTAAACCCACTCTCCCCATATTTCCCGTCAATCTCCACCACCTACTAAAAAAATATTTGACTTTGCAGGCAGTTGGCTGGTGGTCTTATCCGGAGCAACTTCCCAGTGAACCAGCAGGTTGTAGAATTTGACATAGCAGACTGTTGTTGACATGAGGTCAGCTGTTACCAGACTTGAGGTGGTGACCTTCGACATTTAGAACCTTCTTGGAGAAAATAACCCCGAAAAGAAACGTGAGAAAAATACAGCTTAACTAAGACAACCTGCAGCAGTCAGAGGAGCTCATACAAATTGGATTTGAAGTGAATTCGTTTTCAAAGAAACCAGAGGACCAAATTGCGGATACATTCTGTGGGGCCTGCTGGTCGGCAGAAGTCTGCTGTGCTCAACCCTTTAGTTAAAAGTCACCGAGGGTGTCGCCTCACACCAGGACAGATGAGTTTCCATGGGAGGAACGAAGATGTCTGGCCAAATCCACTTTTCCCCCTCATTAAAATGGATATTTCCGAGCTGTCAGAGGGTGAAGTCTGGGTTTTCAGCGACTCTCGCTGACTTCTCGCTGACAGTGGGCTTCCTTTCCCCCCATAGGTTCAATATCTCCTGTGGCTCTCCCTCCCACCGTGCGGTATAGCGGGTTCCCTATGGGTCCCGAGCCAGTACGGCTCTGGCAAGCTGTTCACTTTTCACTTAGCGGCGCACACTAATTTACTGAGACTCTACACTGTTTTGGGTCCGCGGTGCATTTCCCACGTTCCAGCTGAGAAAATATATCATTAGTCCCTCATCGTGTAATGCTTGCCACGTTACGTTATAAAAGCTGGGTGTAAAGCGACATGGATAAAACAGGAGCGATTTCCAGCGTGCCTCATTTCGACCGCCTGCTTGGAATAAGTGGTGGGCGTTAAGGATTTTGAAAAGGGGACAAGATTCGGTGTTGAAAAGGCCATTTTGCTTACTAAATACTCCTGGGTGGCTGGAAGACTAAGCATTTCCACTGCAAATGTCTCCAATAACGTATCACAGCCATACGAGTGGAAGTCTTTACGAGTCTGCCTTGAAAGTTATATGGATTAATTAACTTTCCAGGCAGATTAAGATTCCATGCTAATTGTAGTCTAGGTACGTTTAATGAGATCTAAACAGAAGATGGGTACTGCACAAATACTGTAAGTTCCTCCCCCCCACATGTGTTTACTCTCGGCTGTAACGCTCGATAAAAGAATGAAAAGAAGTTTGTTTACGGCTCAGAGGCAGAGACTTCACAGCAGACCGACGTCCACAGAGCTGTCGCTGAGTGCGACCTGTGTGGTGCTCTGTCATTACGCACCGAGAGTGAGCGAAGACCCTTTTTTGGCACGAGACCACAGTTTTCTGGGCTCTTCACTTCACAAACATTTTTACAGGCGTGACAGGCTGCGACCGAGCGGGCCGCAACAGACAGCTCTGTCACCTCAAAACAACCACCCCGCAGGGCCACACGAGACGGCTAAATATACCGCCTCCCAGGAAGCCGAGCGCAAAAGAAACTGTTGAGTCTTGACTGGCTATCTTGTGGCTTAATTAACTAACACAGGACACAGGCGCGGCAAATTAGAGGCCGGTGGATAGAAGCTCTTTGACTGGATGCTTTGGAGGCTTTGTAGGCTTTTTCCACATGGCGACCACAATGCAAATGGCCTCTCATATCACTCATCGATGCCATATTGTACACCCAGTGACCCCGCTTCACATGTTTACTCCCTGTTTAGCACTTTACTGAGTGCTCCTACCTATCCGGATCACATATAAACCATCATCTACACCTCCATCCCTCTATTTCCTTAATCACAAGTGCACAAGCCACTCATGTGGCAGCAATTTTGGCCGGCCGACACCCAGTGCTGAATGCGCCTGACCCCCTTTCTGCCCCCTCTAGCCCCCCCTTATCCCCCGCCCCGACACCCTCTGGAAAGCCACATCTATAGCAGTAGCCTTCAGGGCCCATACTGGCGGCCCCAGCCCATTAGAGCCGGGCTGTGTGTGTCTGCATCTACGAATTGGAGGTATTACAGGTTACAAAATGCTGTTCTGCAATGAGCGTGGCTACTACTGTACTGTATTAAACACATATAACAATTTCACAGGCTCTATAATCCCATTTAAAACAGCCTTACTGTGCCGTTTTAATGAAAGTCGTAAGCATCCACGTTACTTAATTAAAACCAGTGTGGCTTTACAGTGGTATCTGTTGTTTATATGTTTTATCAGGATTATTGGAAAAGGATAAAAAGAGGTTAAATTGAAGCAAAATCCATTGATGCATTTACTACATCCTCATATGAGGAAATAGAGTAGGAGTTTAACTTTTTTTTTGCATCCACAGTAGCAGAACACAGGTTTTGTTAGTGCAAGGGCTCCTGTTAAATTGTTTCATTGCCACAGAAAAGCAGTGCCCCTTGACTCCGTGCAGAAGACATCATCCGCTTACAAGCTCTCACAATAAAACCCATGCGCGCCGTAATAAGCCCTGCTTTGTTTCGAATACATCCAAGTGAAAACATTTATTGGACTAATTACAATGGTCTCCCATTGGATTTTCTTCCTGTGTTACACATGCTTTGGCAAGGTTCCAAGCATTGTGTCACAACGTCTCACTAGTCATGGCGGTGGTACTAACTGCCATGCATGGAGAGGAAAGGAAGCAAGGAAGGAGGGGAAAGCAACACAGGCTGTTCTCATACACCGTTCGTAGTTATACCTACGAAAGTTGTGCACTGTAATTCATATATAGCCCACAAACTCAATCACATAATCATGAACCAGGAAATATAAAGAACGACAAACACGGCGTAGTGACGAGGCCGGGGTGAATGGGTGTGGTCAAAAAACACTGTACTTTTCCCTAGGAGACCGCTGTGCATACCCCGTGTGAAATCAGAAGTTATCGTTGATTTATCTGTCATGCAACTTCTGTACTGAAGTAACGCCACTTCAGTAGTTATTTTAACCCAAACCACAATCTTTTCCTAAACCTAATTTAGTAGATTTGTTGCCTGAACCTAACCAAGTCGACCTTTTCCTAAAACTAACTAAGTAGTTTTGTTGCCTAAACCTAACCAAGTTGATCTTTACCTAAACCTAACTAAGTAGTTTTGTTTCTAAAAGCTAACCAAGTTGATCTTTTCCTAAACCTAACTAAGTAGTTTTGTTTCTTAACCAAGTTGTTTCCTGTGAAGACGTTTGTCTTCTCTTTATTTTGAAAAGATTGTATGCGGACATTGACATGTGCATCACATGTTGCTAGACATTTGTAGGAAAATGCACGAAAAATAAAGAATAACTCTTTTAAGATATTATAAGAACCGTTGTATGTACGTTGAGCAGCAATGGGAGCAAACTAGAAATAGTGGATTTACACTGTGGCTGTCGTGTGCTATTGGTGGTCAAAGGCCATAATCAATTCTCATCTTTATTTTCACATGGAAAAGCAAATTAAGTACCTACAGTGTTTCTGTCATGGCATGGTTTTGAGGGAAGATGTAAAGATCCAGGGAAAAAGAACCGGTAGATTACCTGTGGTACCTGAGTGTGGTGAGGTGTAAGGAGCATGAGGAAAGCTTTAGGTGGTGGGTTTGGTCATACAAGTTGAGCTAATTCCTCGGAACATAAATGTGCTGGGAAAGGGGGGTGAGCACTGGACAGAGACAAAAACCCTAGACCAGGGCAGAGAGGTATATTGATCTGCCTGTCAGATCTGTCAGCTGGGATTGTGCCAACAGTAGCTTTATTTGGCCAGAATATTGGCAGCCAAGGTAGATGTTGAGAGATATTCAGGAACGTGCAGGCCAAAACAAGTAAGCTTGGAAAATCCAAGCCTACAACAGAATCAACAGAAAAAAATCATGTCAAATTTTGAATAAAATTGGTCTAGATTATGTACAAAAGTAAAACACCAAATACACGTTTGCACTGAATATTTATGTCCTCTAAACTGACACGCCTAAAGCTTCACTAGCAGAAATTGCAAAATAAGCACATATGGTCAATAATAAATTGAAAGAATATGGCAGCTGTAAATCTGCATCTGTACAAGAGCGCACTAGTGCCGGAGACCACCAAGAGGCCTATGGCAGGAAGACTCCGAAACATGGACTAATAAGACCAATATTATGGATTGTTGGCCATCATCCTGAACACTATGCTTGGTATAACCCGGACAACACACATCAAAAGAAATGCACCGTCCAATTGTGGTGGCAGTATGAAGCTGTGGGGATGCTTCTCTGCAGCAGGACAAGGAAGGCTTATTGAATGTAGCGGTTAAAATGAACGCAGCAAAATTCAAAGACATCCTGGAGGAAAATTTGCAAGTCGCAACTTCAATTGCGGTCAATTCTCCAACAGGCAAAAAGCCCAAACATTAAGCCAAAGCTAAACAAGAATGGCTTCAAAACAAAAATGTGATTGTCCCGATGTGGCCGAGTCCAAGCTCAGACCTCAGTCCAATCCAGAATTAGTGAAAAGACTTGAACTTGCTGTGCAATTTCAGTCTATGTGCGCGTTGACAGAGCTTGAGCAATTTTGCAAAGAAAGAGTGGAAGACCGCAGTGTCCAAATGCTAAGATGATACAGGCCTATATACATAGCCCCAGGGCTGTAAATGCTGCCAAAGATGCCTCTACTCAATACTGAGTAAGGGGAGAATGACTAATGCAATCAAACATACTGGGTTTTTGTTGTTTGTTTGTTTTTTATTATTTTTCCCATTTGTTTTCTAGCTATAAAAAAAAAGAACAAACTAACTATAAAATAGGATGTATGAACTGTATTTCTGCCACACTAGTAATGATACATTTGATTGTATTTTAGTGCCTTCTCAAAAAAAAAAATGCCCGTTCTCAAAAACCCGGATGAGAACGGGTTTGTTACATCGCTGTGAGTTCCCCTGCTCTTCTCTTATACTCTGCTGTGCGAACTGGCTGCTGTGTGCTGCTGTCGGTGTGTCAGTTTGACCTCAGTCATCCATGCAATAGCTGGACATATTACAGTCTTTAACACTTCTGTCCTATTTCCTGCAGGTAAAAGTACATTTCATATAATATAATTGAAAAGTTCATTGTTGATTTGCTGTTGTGGATCAGACAAAATGGTCCAAGGTCAAAAGCAGAAAATGTCCCAGTCCCCCTCCCAGCAAAGCCCTTTACTGGAAACAGGTCAATTCTGCCAGTGATGAGGCAACAATGGCCCCCCATTTGAAATGGTCTCGAACCGCCGCTGCCTGTTGTCTTAACTGTCTGCCCACTCTCATCCTGGTAAAACTGGGACACTAAACACCAACTTTAAAAAGAGTATTAGTTAATATATTAACAGACACTTAGATGCTCTCTCACTTCCCAACACAGTTCACGGTCACAAAACATCCTCTACCTCCTTTGACAAAGATGAATCAAAAATATGAATAATACTAATAATCTGAAATGAAGTATTAGTAATGTTTTGTTGGGCATGTGCAGTCTTACAGTCTTTAACACTTCTGTCCTGTTTCCTGAAGGTAAAAGTACATTTCATAAAATATAATTGAAAAGTTCATTGTTGATTTGCTGTTCTGGAAGACTCTAAATTGTCCAAGGTCAAAAGCAGAAAATTTCCCAAAGCCCTTTATTGGAAGCAGGTGAGTTCTGCCAGTGATGAGGCAACAATGGCCCGACTGAGTATAAATACCAGTACTTTTTACACACTCAACCATCAGACAGACTGACAAGAGTCACCTAAAGATCAGAAAAAGTTATCCGCTGAACAACTAAACCACTTCTACTCTCGAAGATGAAGACATTTAGTGTTGCAGTTGCAGTGGCCGTTGTGCTCGCCTTCATCTGTATTCAGGAGAGCTCTGCCTTCCCATTCGCTGGAGTAAGAACATGACTTCAATCCTTTCATTTGCTCATTAGCTATTAGTGTTAAAAACGCTAAGATGTCGTTCCTAAACGAGCAAAATTCATCAACAGGTGAAGGAGCTGGAGGAGCCAATGAGCAATAATGAACCAGCTGCTGCTGAAAATGAAGAGATGTCAGTGGCATCGGGGAAGGTACGTTCAGTTGACCGAATGAATTAAGTCAAATACCATGAGCCAATTGATGTTTTCTCCAGAGAAGGAGAGCAAACAAACAGAGTGAGAGATAATGTTGGAGGTGAACATTTTACTCATGTCTCTTGTCTTTTACACAGATGCTGTTAAACATCAGGGAGAAGCGTCAAATCAAAAGCTTGCGCTGCCTTCATTGCTGCACCACTTCCCCCGGCGGTGCTCCAATCTGCTCTATCTGCTGCACTTGAAGATTCCTGCACCAGCATGATATTTTCCACAACAACCACTATATATTCATTTGTTACCCTCTTTTCTCTTAAAGATGCTGTACTTCATATGTGCTCAGTGATGTGACATCACCCACACACTATACTGTATATCTGCAGATACTACAGAACACCTTGCTAATGTCTTTTGTCTTTCACATAAGTGGATAAATACATTGTATTGTACTTTAACATCCACAAAATATTGCAGCTGTTTTCAACAGAGGACTGTAGATCATTCAAAATCAAAAGGAATTAAATGTAACACCAGGGATACACACGTGTCTCAAATGCATCTCCTGGTTTAAGAGCAGGTACATTGGTATGGAGCTGGTTGCATATCGTTTAATCACGTTAGGCACGTGGCCCACGTTGGTTTAAAGGTCCTGCACTTACACGAGGCAATTAGAGGCTGCATGAGACACATTTAGAGGACATTTATAAAGATATAAAGTCTACTTTTTTTGTTGTTGCTGTATATCACCTGGTTCTCTGGCTCCTCTGCGGGTGTGTTAATGCTCTTTAGTGAAAACCAAGAGTTTTCTAATAAAACAAACAAACGTCTTCTGGCTCCACTTGTTGTTTTTATCTCATCTTTCTCTCTCTGCTGTTTAATAGACACTGAGATGTTCTCTCACTTCCCCACCACAGTTAACAGTCACTAAACATCCTTTACTTCCTTTAACAAAGATGGATCAAATTGTGTCATAAAATAACATCTGGAATTAAGTATTTATAATGTTATTATGTTCAGTGGATTACACCGTTTGGACTTATTTATTTTGCAAGTGTGTTCATCACGACTAGACATAATGTGCTAGAAAGATAAGATAAGGAAATATTTAACAAAATACGGGCTCATTCCAACAGATGTGGAGCTATTTGAGGTTGTTGACACTGATGTTGCGGTCACCTGAAGCCAGCACATGGGCCAGTAGGGTTATCAAATAATGAAATAGAGTAAATAGGGGATTTTGGTTATTGCGATAGGTATTTAAAACCAAATCTCTTTGACATATGTGTCTTAATTATACAGTATGTGCCAGAAAGATGCTTAGAGTACACATAGTATAAAATAGGCTGTATGAACTTTATTTCTGCCACACTAGCAATGTTATATTTTATGTTGAGGTCATAAAATCGTGATATCAAATATGGACAAACTGTTGTTTTGCAGAAACATCTGAGACAGTGCAGCTGAAGTAGAGGCTTTAAATCTTGCCTATACCTTTCTGCTGCTCTCAAGATGATTAATTTGGTTGAACTGCAGGTTTCTGTGTATTATGCATTATGCAAAAACTGAAATTGATTAAAGCTATTTCATAATTGCATCCTTTACACTGAGCAAACAATATTTTCCAGAGGTTCACTTTCCTGGGTGGAGGATTTTCTACATAGGTCAAAGAAATGCAGCTCAGTCATCCATGCAATAGCTGGACCTGTGCAGTCTTACAGTCTTTAACACTTCTGTCCTGTTTCTAGGTAGAAGTGCATTTCATATATTTTAAAAGTTCATGGTTCAATTGCTGTTGTGGAACAAACAAAACGGTCCAAAGTCAAAGGCAGAACATTTCCCAATACTAGCAAAGCCCTTTACTGGAAGCAGGTGAGTTCTGCCAGTGATGAGGCAACAATGGCCCGACTGAGTATAAATACCAGTACTTTGTACACACTCAACCATCAGACAGACAGAACTCAAAAGACCTGACAAGAGTCTCCTAAAGATCAGAAAAGGTCTAGTTGCTATCCGCTGAACAACTAAACCACAGTTGCAGTGGCCGTTGTGCTCGCCTTCATCTGTATTCAGGAGAGCTCTGCCTTCCCATTCGCTGGAGTAAGAACATGATTTCAATCATTTCAGTCACTTATTAGCTACAAATGTTTTATCAAAATACTAAAATGTGGTTCCTATTGTAAATGTGCACAATTCATCAACAGG
Organism: Sebastes fasciatus; assembly: GCF_043250625.1. Classification (NCBI taxonomy): domain Eukaryota; kingdom Metazoa; phylum Chordata; class Actinopteri; order Perciformes; family Sebastidae; genus Sebastes; species Sebastes fasciatus. The sequence continues at coordinate 31,285,779 of NC_133806.1, read as the reverse complement.
TGCAAGAGCTGGAGGAGCCAATGAGCAATGACAATCCAGTTGCTGCTGAACATGAGGAGACATCAGTGGACTCACTGAAGGTATGTTCAGTTATCTGAGGGGAATTTGGTCAAATACACTGAGTGAATTTAAATGTAAGTGGATGTGTTTTCCCTACAAAGTGCCCTGATGCTCTCCATAGAGGGAGAGAGAATAAACAGAGTGAACGATGATGCTGGAGATGAACACATTTCTCATGTATCTCGTCTCTCACACAGATGCCGTATAACAACAGAGAGAAGCGTGACACTCTGCCTGACATTCTGATTGACATTCTGCATGACCTATGTTGGCCCTGCTGCTCGCACAAAATGTGTGTGTGATGCAACAAAAAGCTTCTGAGCTTTCCTGCTCCAACAACCACTTAATGTTAATTTGTTCTGATTTTTGTCTTAATGCAATTGTATTCAAGACATGTCTACATATATTAAAGTGTATGAACAATACATTTTACAGGGATAACAATAGTCAGTTCCTAAAAGCATACGTGTGATATGTTTCATGAAGTGATAAATGTTATGTTTCCTACAAACTTAGTATAATAAAAAACGCATCAAATTTGTATTGGTGAGCAGCTCAGCTTGACTATTATTGAACATGGCTTCTAGTCTCAGCATGAAAAAAGATCATTAACACTTTTAGGGAACCAGATGATAAAGGTGCACTTACATATTTATGTGGGGAGAAGTGGAAAAATACATTGTATTGTATTTTTACATACACAAAATGTTGCAGCTGTGTTCAACAGAGGACTGTAGATCAGTCAGTGATACACAGTTACCTCAAAATGCATCCGATGGTTTAAGAGCAGGGAAGTTAGAATGGACTTGCTTGCACATTATTTAATCAAGGCAAACACATGACCCACTGTGGTTTAAAGGCCCTGCACCTACACGAGGCATTTCTCAAATTGAGGCTGCATTAGACACATTTAGAAAATCTTCATAGACAGGTTTGTATATGTATTGTGTGGCCGTATGTCACCTGGTTCTCTTGCTCCACTTGTGCCATCTTTCTCTCTGCTCTCCTGATGCCGTCTTAACTGTCTTGTCCTGGTAAAACATGGATAGTAAATATAATGTAAACTGTATTGTTTTAATAGACAGAAAAAAACTCCCTTTCCAATGATACCTCTTTCACACCAATGACCAGGGTTGGACCAGGGTTATCTGACCCATGTTCAACCCTTCTTTTGTCAATTCAAACCAAGCCAGTCAACACGGGTTAATCCCTGGTCATGACGACTCGGATATGACCTGGGTCACAACCCGGGAGCAATGCATGCCAATTAGCTCAGGTACTTGGAATGGGAAATCTGAAAGATTACAGAGAGAGGGGAGGATAGTGGCATCATCATCAATATGAAGGATCCTCACCACCCAAACAAAGGACTGTTCCTGCTGCTGCGGTCAGGCAAGTGCCTCCGCAGCCAAGCAGCCAAAACAGAGAGACTGAGACGGAGTCTCTTTCCCCAGGCCATCAGGACTGTGAACTCTGACCTCACCAGGGAGCCCACCAAGCGCCACACTCTGCCCCTCTTATCCACACACGTTCACACACACACACACACATAGGGCTACATACAGAGAATACACTTATTATTATTCTATTCACACTTATATTTATATTCCACATTGCATACTGATCCCTCCTACTGTAAAAATAATACCTTTGTCCCTTTAATTTTTCTTACATTTTAAATATATTTGTATAGTTGTTGTTGTCGTTTGCACAATCTTGTGACACTTTGCATTTCACTGCACTTCCTGTATGAGTATGTGACAAATAAAACTCTTGAATCTTGAATCAATGTGTGAAAAAACGTAAAATAATCAACACTCATGAACCTTTTTTCCTCTGTCTATCTACAGTACCCATTTTTGTTATATTAGAATACACTGTGCTATCTAATATGATAATGTAGGCTTCTACATTTACAAAAGGATTATGGAAACTTGTGAAGACTGAAATGTATATTTCACTCACTCTACCATCCCAGCAAAGATTTGCTGGGATGGTAGAGTGAGTGAAATATAGACCATATAAACCAGAGACCATCTTGCGATAGGTGCAAATCAGGCCAGGGGTGATGCAGTCACGAAACTTTGCCATCATTCATGTTATTGTCTACACCTTTGTGTATTTGTTTTTACTACTCTGACATGCCAAAATATCTTCTGTGAAAATGGCCCATTTATATTTGTAATTAAAACACATGTACACACTTTCATTCAGTGATATTAAAGTTTATTTTGATAATTCACTGCAGTATCAGACATTTAGCAAAATATGTGGATGATGCAGTCGCATGCACATTAACTACAGCATGACTAGAAACATTTGAATGTTACAACAATTGTCGTTGGAGCAGGAACCCTCAGAATCTTTTTGAGCAGCACACTCCACAGCCTGTGATGCAGCAGTTGCAGCAAAAACGACACTTAAGGTCACGCTTCTCCCTGTTGTTATACAGCATCTGTGTGAGAGACAAGATACATGAGAAATGTATTCATCTCCAACAGCATCATCACTCACTCCTGTTTATTCTCTCTCCCTCTATGGAGAGCATCAGGGCACTTTGTAGGGAAAACACATCCACTTACATTTAAATTCACTCAGTGTATTTGACCAAATTCCCCTCAGATAACTGAACATACCTTCAGTGAGTCCACTGATGTCTCCTCATGGTCAGCAGCAACTGGATTGTCATTGCTCATTGGCTCCTCCAGCTCTTGCACCTGTTGAGGATTTGTGCACATTTACAATAGGACCACATTTTAGTATTTTAACAAAGTATTTATAGCTAATAAGTGAATGAAATGAGTTTAAGTCAAGTTCTTACCTTAGTGGCTGGGACAGCAGAGCTCTCCTGAATGCAAATGACGGCGAGCACGACGGCCACTGCAACCGCAACACTGAATGTCTTCATCTTCGGACGGTTTGACTGGTTTGAGTTTATAAGTCAACTAGATCTTTTGGTGACTCTTGTCAGCTCCTTTGACTTCTTCCCCTGTCTGATGGTTGAGTGTGAAAAATGTGTTGCTATTTATACTCCCTTAGGCCACTGTTGCCTCATGGACTTACAGTACAGCACCTGCTTTCAGGAAGGGGCTTGCATCACAATGGGAATGGGAAATTCCTCAGCATTGGTAATTGGAAATTCCTATTTTTTTGTTTGTCTGTTCCACATATCAATCATTAACTTTTGTTTCATGTGTCGGTTTGTTTACAGCTCTATCGTTTATACTTATTCTGTACTTCCAAGCATCTTTCAGTTACGTACGAAGATTAGAGGTGAACTCCAAGGTCAAGGTACATCAGTGTCAGATCACACCATCCGTCGCTGTTTGAGCCAAAGTGGACTTAATGGAAGACGACCAAGGAGGACACCAAATCATAAAAAAACGAGACTGGAATTTGCCAAAATGCATATTGACAAGCCACAAAGCTTCTGGGAGAATGTCCTTTGGACAGATGAGACAAAACTGGAGCTTTTTGGCAAGTCACATCAGCTCTATGTTTACAGACGCAAATATGAAGCATACAAAGAAAAGAACACTGTACCTAATGTGAAACATGGAGGAGGCTCGGTTATGTTCTGGGGCTGCTTTGCTGCATCTGACACAGGGTGTCTTGAATCTGTGCAGGGTACAATAAAATCTGAACACAATCAAGGCATTCTGGAGCGAAATGTGCTGCCCAGTGTCAGAAAGCTTGGTCTCAGTTGCAGGTCATGGGTCCTCAAACAGGATAATGACCCAAAACACAGCTAAAAACACCCAAGAATGGCTAAGAACAAAACATTGGACTATTCTGAAGTGGCCTTCTATGAGCCCGGATCTAAATCCTATTGAACATCTGTGAGGAGCTGAAACATGCAGTCTGGAGAAGGCACCCGTCAAACCTGAGACAGCTGGAGCAGTTTGCTCAAGAGGAGTGGGCCAACATACCTGTCGACAGGTGCAGAAGTCTCATTGAGAGTTACAGAAATCGCTTGATTGCAGTGATTGCCTCAAAAGGTTGTGCAACAAAATATTAAGTTAAGGGTACCATCATTTTTGTCCAGGCCAGTTTCATTAGTTTGTTTTTTAAAATGATTCTGTTGAACCACAATTCAAAAGCAATATCTGATTTTCATTAGTTAATTTTCAGTACATTTTTATTTATTATTACTTTTGTCAGTTTCAAGTTATTTCAGTGACCATTGTGGGTTTTTCTTTCTTTAACGGAAGGGTACCAACAATTTTGTCCACGTCTGTATAGTAGGGCTACTAAAGTTGTTCAGCTGGGCATGTGGCAACTGTCTGATAATGTAAGAGTCCAAATGTAATAAAATGAGTTTATATTTCATGAAGTTTGCTCATTGCTCAATCATGTAATGAACTAGAGCAGGGTCTGGTAGGCTACTTTATAACAGATGGGACAGGTGACAGATGAAGCCTTTATCTTTATTTAGAAAAAATAAAAAAATAAAAAGTTAAAAAGGTAACATTACTCACATTCATGCTACCGTGGTGTAGTTTGTTTATAGCCTGACGTTAGCTTTTTACTTCTGGCGATTGAATTCACACTTCAAAAATCATAAAAGTGGTGTTCATTTGTGAAGATTATTTTGCTGAACAAAACGTGTAAGTATTAACGTGTGTTTACCACAGAGCTCATTTTCTGTAATAATCCAAAACCAAATGGAAAAATCCGTTGGCTTTTTGTCGAAAGAACCCAGGGTGATGCTAACTTCTAAGTTACATAGAAGTTGTCTACAGAAATACAGCACTCTATTTCCCAGTGAAACAGCATAGTTGAGCGGTGTAAAGTTACAAGAAGGACTTAAATCAAATCCTTCGCATTTGATTTGCTGATAAAAAATGGGCAGTCTTAGGATTTAGCACGAAACGGAGTTACAGAGCACAAACAACTCCCTTGTTGCAAAAAGTTGTAGATTGACTTATGGATGGATGTCATGATATTAACGAAAATTCGGTTAGTACTAGCTTACGTAAGCACACGTCATTCCATTTTAAAGGAAGAAAAGATCATTATATTTTTGTAAAATTGTTTGCATATATTGTTAAATAAGTGCACAATATGACCGGGGAGGTGAACTAAAAGGGTTAAAAAGGCTTTTTTAATTTCATCTCAAGTTAAAGCAACAGCTATGCAGGTGATCAGGTTATCAATAGATGAGTGAAGTAAGGGATATTGCAAAATATATTTTACTGCAAATTTAAATGGCCCTATATATACACTATACTATATATCATTGTCATTACCATCATTCATGTAACACTGTTTAAAATGTTTCAGTGTGTTGTTTAAATTGATCTATTAAGTAAGAGGTAATGTACAGCGAGCCGGTCATTGTTGTGAAATAAACCCTGACAGGGCGATAGACCCCGACGCGGAGACGTTGATTTCACAACATTGACCCGCTAGCTGTACATTATCCCGCTTGTTACACAGCTACTTACTCAAGAAATCTGGCAGTAATGTTATAAGAAAACAAAAGCATTTACAAAATTGGCTGTCATTTTAATACTGTATGTTATATGGGTTCTTCATCATACGTAACTGAAAGATGCTTGGAAGTACAGAATAAGTATAAACGATAGAGCTGTAAACAAACCGACACATGAAACAAAAGTTAATGATTGATATGTGGAACAGACAAACAAAAACATAGGAATTTCCCATTACCAATGCTGAGGAATTTCCCATTCCCAATGTGATGCAAGCCCCTTCCTGAAAGCAGGTGCTGTACTGTAAGTCCATGAGGCAACAGTGGCCTAAGGGAGTATAAATAGCAACACATTTTTCACACTCAACCATCAGACAGGGGAAGAAGTCAAAGGAGCTGACAAGAGTCACCAAAAGATCTAGTTGACTTATAAACTCAAACCAGTCAAACCGTCCGAAGATGAAGACATTCAGTGTTGCGGTTGCAGTGGCCGTCGTGCTCGCCGTCATTTGCATTCAGGAGAGCTCTGCTGTCCCAGCCACTAAGGTAAGAACTTGACTTAAACTCATTTCATTCACTTATTAGCTATAAATACTTTGTTAAAATACTAAAATGTGGTCCTATTGTAAATGTGCACAAATCCTCAACAGGTGCAAGAGCTGGAGGAGCCAATGAGCAATGACAATCCAGTTGCTGCTGACCATGAGGAGACATCAGTGGACTCACTGAAGGTATGTTCAGTTATCTGAGGGGAATTTGGTCAAATACACTGAGTGAATTTAAATGTAAGTGGATGTGTTTTCCCTACAAAGTGCCCTGATGCTCTCCATAGAGGGAGAGAGAATAAACAGGAGTGAGTGATGATGCTGTTGGAGATGAATACATTTCTCATGTATCTTGTCTCTCACACAGATGCTGTATAACAACAGGGAGAAGCGTGACCTTAAGTGTCGTTTTTGCTGCAACTGTTGCATCACAGGCTGTGGAGTGTGCTGCTCAAAAAGATTCTGAGGGTTCCTGCTCCAACGACAATTGTTGTAACATTCAAATGTTTCTAGTCATGCTGTAGTTAATGTGCATGCAACTGTATCATCCACATATTTTGCTAAATGTCTGATACTGCAGTGAATTATCAAAATAAACTTTAATATCACTGAATGAAAGTGTGTACATGTGTTTTAATTACAAATATAAATGGGCCATTTTCACAGAAGATATTTTGGCATGTCAGAGTAGTAAAAACAAATACACAAAGGTGTAGACAATAACATGAATGATGGCAAAGTTTCGTGACTGCATCACCCCTGGCCTGATTTGCTCCTATCGCAAGATGGTCTCTGGTTGGTTGTATTATTAAAAGATAAGGTGATGCTTCCTCTTCATATGAAAAGATGTAGAGCCAATCATGGTTCTATTTGTTGACACTGATGTTTTGGTCACGTGACACAAGCACTCAGGCCAGCAGGGTTTTCAGTAAATGAAAGTGAGTGAAGTTGGGGATATTGCTTTTTGCACAAGATACTGTATTTTGAAAGACTTAAGTTATACCAAACAGCCTCTGGTTTTATTAGCGCTAACAGCAGGTGTTAATTTGGGGTTGGTGACAAATAAATAACACACATGAAGAATAAAAATGATTAAGTAGAGATCAAGGAAATGTGTTCATCATAAGTGGATATAATGGAACAGCTCAAATAGTGAAATAAAAAATAAGTATTTAAAAAATGGGTAGTCAGCTGTATTTTCCAGCAGACGTGGATCCATTCATGCTACTGTTTGTTGACACTGATGTGATCGTCAAGTACTCAGGTCAGGGGGGGTTAGCAGGAAATGGGACAGAGTGACATGAAGGACGGGATTTTGGTTATTGCGCAAGATATTTTGAAAGACTGAAGTTACAACAATTCAAATTCCCCTGACTTTATCAGTGTAAACTGCACAGTGATTACTTTATTTTTACTTTTTGTTTTTTTTATGTTTTTTATGTTTTTTATAGTACCAGAAAATCTTCAAAAGGAAAAAAATATAATTGCAGTTCGGTGTTTATGTTGATAATTCTTATTATTAATTATTATGATATCACTGTAATTACATTCATGTAAGAATGTTTAAACTGTATTATATATGACATTGATCCATTAACAATTAGTAACAAATGCCAAGACATCAGGATTAGTATTGCAATAATGCTCAATAAGGAAACAAAAGATTTTACAGAATCAGCTTTCAGTATAGATGCCATCTTGTGCCTTGAAGAAGGAAGGTTCTTTTACTTTATGTCTCTCCTAGGAAATGTATATATATTATAAATAAAACACTTATAATTTGCAAGTGCACATAAGCACACCATACATTTTGCTTCCATATTGCATATTTTAAAACATGTGCAGCAATGTCTTCATCTACGGAACTGTGTTCTGTCTGTAGAAACAGCCCAGTCTGACCAAATGGTGTATGAATGGCACAGTAATTTGGAAGTCCTTTTGTGTGCAATAACAACGCCTTTGTTGCTTTTGGTGTCATGTGTATGCCATGTAGTCTGTACTGTAAGGCTGTGGCGATTCGTCGACGTAGTCGATTACGTAAATACGTCGATTTACGTAACGTGCGTCAACGCATCGGATGACGTAATGAAAATGCGCTGCGCCCGGTCCGAGCATGGATTCGGATTCCCCCAGAGAGCAAGAAGCCTAAAAAAAAACACTCCCACGTTCATCAAAGGTGTGGGAATACTTCAAACAAAGACCCAACAATCCGGTGCTCTGTAAATTGTGCAGAATGGAGATGGCGTACTACAGCAGTACAAGTGCAATGCACCATCACCTGACAAGAAGGCATCCCAGAGCGCTGCGTGAAGAAGACAGCAACAAGACACCGCCGTAAGTCCTGTTTACTTTTTCATCACCCAGGCATGATATATTAAGATTGTAAAAGCGCGGGCATGTTTCTGTTAGCAGTAGTCATTTAAAGTTTGTTTTTAAAATGTTTCTTCATCACCACCATGTTAAAAGTATTTTATGGACCACTGTTATAGTAACGTAACGTAACGTTACACCCTGCGTCATCTAACGTTGTTATTCGGCCGTTATATATTTTCTGTTTACTTTAACTGCGATGTACAAGTGAGAAAATGGCTTATAGTAACATTACATATTGTTCTACAGTCTGTGACTGTTAGTCTGTAAATAGTTTCAATTATTTCTCTCTTGCTCCACACTGATGCAAAAGTACATTTGCTAGTGTTTATCTTAACTGCATATTATTACAGTGATGAAATAAATCCATGTCTAAACCATTTAAAGTTTTAAGTTTCGTACTTAAGTAAAAATACTGATGAGGATTATTATTATTATTATTATTATTATTAGCTTAATGTCATAACACAACAGTGCTGTGGAAATTAGACCTGTTTTAAAATGTGCCACTATTATCATTATTCTAATGGATTTCTGTGTCTCTTTTTCAGGATAAGACAAAGCAGAGTGGAGGACTTTTTCCACAAAAAGAACATTGCATTTATTCCTTTTACATGAATTTACAATACAAGCTCTTGTTTTAATTTTATTTTGGAGAAATTGTATGTTGGACTGAAAACAGATTACCAGTAAAGACTGGGATATTTTTTGTTGTGAAATAATGCCATAATAATATTATTGTTTTATGTATATGTTTATAAGAGAAGATATTTGAATAAAGTATTGAAATAATAATGAGTCAAGTTTTTGATATTTATTTTAAAAAACAAATTGTTCGAATAATTGATGAATTAGTCGTTAGATTAATCGACTAATCGAAAAAATAATCGTTAGATTAATCGTTAAAAAAATAATCGTTAGGTGCAGCCCTACTGTACTGGCTGCTATGCAAACACATCCAAGTGAATATGATACTCTAAGAGGTAGTGACGTTGAATAAAAAGTGAGAAAGACTGCTTTGGGTGAGTGGGAGTGGAGCTGGAAACACAGGACTTTTAACCAGGAGACCGGTGTTCGTGTCCCAAAGTGTTGTTGACTTATTTTGATGCTATGTTACTGACGTTTTTTCCATACTTATGTTAAGTTTTTTACGTACATATTTTACTTAGTTTACATAGTTATTTTAAGCCCAACCATGAAGTTTTTCCTAAACCTAAGTTGTTTTGTGGCCATTACCATAATTCTGTTGCCTAAATATAACCGTGAACATTTCACGGTAACGACATGGCGTTAATTGACACGCAAAAAGCCATCCCAATGTTAAGCCTGTGGCGTGTAAATAACACACGAAAAGCCTAAAATGCGTTATCATGACATATGGAACATCCTTAAAATGTCGTACTATTTATACGCCTTCCTATGAGATCAGGCTGGTAAATGATGGTTCATGTTTGATTTCATATTGTGACAGACACTGGGCCCTAACCCACCGTAACCTTAGAAAACTGGAGAACATCCCATTCCCATTCCTCTGGAATTTTCTATAACCATTCCCAGCATCACCCAGGGAGTGATGCAAGCCCATTCCTGGAGGCAAGTAAGTGCTGCCAGGGATGAGGCAACAATGTCTTAAGTGAGTATAAATACCAGCATGTTATATACACACTGCCATCAGACAGGAGAACAACTCAAAGAGCTGAGAAAAGTCACCAAAGATCTCAACAAATCTAACTGATCTACCCTTGAAAGAATTCAACAATTTAAAAGTCATCCCCTGAAGACATCCAGTGTTGCAGTGGCCGTCGTGCTCACTTTTATTTGTATTCAGGAAAGCTCTGCTGTCCCAGCCACCAAAGTAAGAACATGACTCATTCCATTGGCTTATTACCTATGAGTGTTTTGTCAGGATGCTAAGACATTCCTAAATGTTCAAAATTCATTAAGAGGTGCGGGAGGCAATTAGCAATGACATGAGATAATTCAAATGTAAATGGATGTGTTTGTCCTTTAAACTGCCTTGATGCTTCTCGGATGAGACAGCATGAACAGAGTGAATGATAATGCCGGAGAACACCTTGTTCTCGTCTCTTTTCTTCCTCACAGATGCCAATAACATCAGACGGAAGCATCACAGTGGCCCCATTAGATGCCGTTATTGCTGCGGCTGCTGCGTCCTCGGTGTCTGCTGCAAGTGAGGATTCTCGTACCGGCCTGGGTTTCGAGCAACAACCACCGAAATCTAACATAGTTTTTTTGTCCTAAATTAGAAATCTGATGACTATGTGCTCAGTGATGCGAGTGCATCATCAACACATTCTATAGAATACTATCTACCTGCAGATACTATACTGTTCAGTCTGTCAATAAAACCATTACACATTACCTCGGTGTTCAAACTTTAATTGCATTCAATCAATAACACATAACTGTGCCGATCAGGGAGAGCAAGTGTAAGGGCCTTACACTCTGACGAATGGGGGGATATGCTCCAACTCCAACACTTAATATCTGCCACCATGCAGGCCACCAAATACTGAGAGGATGTAACATCCTTCACTGGCCTCTAACAAACAACAATTCAAGAGGCAACATTATTTTCCAAGGGTGGTCTGCTGTTCCGGTGCTAACCAGGCCCAGCTCAGCTCTGCTGTGCTTCGCTTGTTACAGAGAAGGGAAGTATGGCATCTAGCCATGGTGGTATGCATGCTATTGTGTTACTTTCAGCATGGTTGAATCGCACCTCACAATTATAATGACCACAAAGGTCAAATAAATGGTCTGGTGTTAACTCGGAGCAGAAATGATTAGGGAACACACAGACTCTGATAGAGTTATGAATGGTGAAACAATATACAGAGAGGTCAACATATTGTATGTTATTATCATAGTGACATGCAGAACAATGGCGAACCTGTGGTTGCTATTTAAACCTGTGTGATTACGATTTAATTACACACACACGCACAGAAACATAGAAGTGCATGTGCACGCCGAAGCACACACATTTTCTCACAGTCCCACACGCACAGACTAGCAGTCTGGAGCCTGGCGGACTCCTGCTCTGATCCCACCCTCATGCAGCTTTGCAGGGGGCTGAGCGGCATGCCAGGCCTGCCTCGCGCCCAGACGGATGCCCGTTGCACGCCCCCATACCAACAGAGCTGCTGCCAAACCACACAAGGAGATAGTAAATGTTCAGCTTCCTCACACACACACACCATGTGGTTTATTTTATCTGACTCATACCCACATACACACACACAAAACACAATGCAGGCAGGCAGGCAGCAATTAGGGGCCTGTTCATCGGTGAACTACAGTATACTAGCTCTATAAATCTTCAAGCTAGCGTTTTTAAAGTCTACAAAGTGCTCGGGTGGTTAAGCTGAAGAATTCACGAGATGATACGGTTGTTGAGACGCAGAAAATTGGAAGCTGCAGTCGACAACAGGTAGCTTTTGGAATCTTTAATTTTCCTGAGATAGGTCAGCCACAAGATTGATGAGAGGGTAAACACATTAATCCACTTTGTTTGCTGTTTCATTAATAAAAAAGACAAACACTCTACAGCTACGCTAGAGGCTCTGTGAGGCTATACTTGTGTATATGTGTGTTAGTGTATGAACTGCCGCTGTTAATATTCATACTGTAACACACAGAGTAAAGTAGTTTTTGTGCACCCACCCTCCCACTCCATCCGTACCAGAGCAGGCTGTTCTCATACACAGTTCGTAGCTGTACTTACGAAAAGTAATGCACTGTAATATCCCATGAAATCCATTCTTATGTAAGCCACCTTATCGTGAACCAGGAAGTATAAATAACGGAGGTTGGGCCGGATGGGTGGGTCAAAAACGGACTTTCGCTCAGGAGACTGCTGTTTGTGTCCCCTCTGAAACCAGAGGTCAACGTTGATTTATTTGTCACGTAATTTCCGTACTGAAGTTACACCACTTCTGGAGTTATTTTAACCCAAACCCATGGATGTATTAAGATAACTGGATAGGGCGTTGGAGGCGGGGCCCTGTTCATTCGCCCATAGAGTAAGCGTAGTAGCGTCCGCTCGGTCAGATGGTTTTGTCACGGGATCACAGCAGTCACGCTGTCATCACGGCTTACTAAATCTGCCTCCCAGCCCTCGCTCCAGCCTCGGTGTGGGTCTCATAAACATGAACGGAGGAAGGGAAATAACTTTACAACTTTTAGGACCTAATGATTTAAATAAGGGCTATTCAAGTGTTCGTACTGGGAAGTTGATTCCCCCCAAAAAAATTATCCACTGAGTTACAGACGTCTCTTTCTCAATGTAAGTCTATGGGAAAAAGTATTTTCTGGCCCAATGGCATCACGTGACGGACACGGAAGTTGCAGTACCGCCGTTTGGCCACTATGAAAATTAGCATCAACGACCAGCGCACTTCCTGGGGGCTTGCCCAAACGACAACCTTTTCCTAAACCTAACTAAGTAGTTTTGCTGACTAAACCTAACTTAACTGTTTCCTGTGAAGACTGAAGTTAATTTTTTCAGGGAGAACAATGCTTTGAGCTAAACACTAACATCAGGATGCTAACATGCTCACAATAACAATTCTAACAGGCTGATGTTTAGCAGGTATAGTGATTATTATGTTCACCGTCTTAGTGGGGATTCAGACAAGAGACCTGTGTTAAAACAGCAGAGGGTGCTGCGTTGGTGGGAGCGTGTTGTTAAAGCTATACTTCACCCTTAAAATTACTATTTGTATATCAATTACTCACCGCGTGCTACTTTGAATTCTTGAAGAAAATTTATTTTTTCTCGCATGACTCCACGTTGAGCGGGGAATCAAAAAACGGATGAAAATGGAGTAAATTCTTGATGAATTGAGGTAAATGGAGGTTTAACAACAGTAAACACATTCTGTTCTCTGAATGTGAACTATTACCTTCAGGGAGACGTTACAGAGCCAGTCTGTACCAAATGTCACGTCAATCCATCCAATAGTTGTCAAGACATTTCACTCCAAACCACAAACGTCAATTACACACTGGTAGAGATGTCACGAGAGACGATACTTCGGTACCAAGTCGATGCCAACATTTTAAAAACGTGACGGTACTCTTTTTCTACAGTACTGAAGGTACCGTACTATGCCTGTAGTGGTCGTTGGTAGGGATGTGACAGTCACCTTGCGGCGATTACCTCATTAACGTTATGGTTCCCTTATAGCATCGGGATTAAACGTGAAATATTGCCAAATAGGTGCATTTGCTTTTCGCTTCGACAATAAATCCTCTGCTCCTACTCCTACTACTCTGAGCTGATGGACCAGATGCGTTCACGGTCAGTATGTAGTGTCCGTCGTCTGACTATCGATTGATAACATGCGGCCGATACGCCAAAATTAACAAAATGGGTCAATTATTTTTATTTATTACTTAAAGGCTAAATGCCACTGTTTTTTGTAATGTTCAAATGTTTTTAATGAAAGAGTACGTGTTGAATTACAGTACAGGGGATTTATTGTTGTTGTTCTGTTTTTTTTACCGTGGTATCGAATTGGTATCGAGAATTGTGGAAATTCACTGATATTGGTATCGACTACTAGATTTCTGGTACCGTGACATCCCTACACACTGGCACTAGAAAGGAAGTCAGGATCTCACCAATGTCATTAGGACACATCACCTGGGAACCATGAATGTCTGTACACAATTTCAAGGCAATCCATCTGTTAGTTGTTACAGTTTTTCTCGATTGTTTACACACATTTTCTGAAAGCATGCCTCATACTCTCAGAACTCTACACACAAATCAAAAAACACACACACAATGGGCAAAACCCCTCAATTCTCCTGCAAAATTAAACTTTACATTCAAAACAATGTTATTTCTTCTCAAAATGGTATTTTGTTTTCAAATGACACACACAAACCATCATATGAATAGACATTTATAAGAACCAGTTGAACACTGATGTGCTCAATGTAAAACACTATGATGAATGGAAAACACTTCTTCTCCATTCATCATAATGACTCAGGCCTTTTTTTTGTTCAGTGTTACACTTACTACAGACAGTACATACATAAGTGTGTTGTCAAATATTTTAGAATATTGTTTTTATACTCAGAACACACAAATACACGGTAACAAATATATTTTATTTTCCCCACAAAAACAATGTACACAGTGTACATCCCAACCAACACAAAGTTGCACATACAGTGGTCTACATACAAAACAACAGAAGAATTTACTGTATACAGTTACAGTAAAAAAAAAACTATGCTGCATCCTCTCTTCTGTTTCGGTCTGGCCACAGCACCTCATCCACATCACAAGCAATGTTTGCCCTTTTATGCTAAAGCTCTGATTGCTAATTGTAACACTGTGTGACAGGTGTTTGCCCATGTGATGAGTCAGTGTGCATAGTAGGGCAATTGTCTTTAGAATTTTGAATGACAGTGTGTTCCTTGTGAAAACGAGATTTTCTTCATGAAAATTGTGCCAAATGCAGAGAATTGTGTGTAGTGTTTTGAAAAAAGTGTGTTTTAGAACTGCAATTTGAGTGTAAAGCAGGAATTGTGCTTGTAGTTTAGCAGAATTGGTTCAGGGGGTTGGTGCATGAGTTACATGTTGTGGTCATTGTGTGTCAAGTACCAGTATTTGTGTGTAAACAATTGAGAAAAACTGTAAGATATTTATATCACGCTGCGACCATGGCTAAAAAAGAATGATAGAATCAAACACAAAATTAGACAATTCTATTTCCTAGCTAAGCATCTTAGTTAACTTTACTCTGTGGTTGGCAAAACATTTTACAGACTAATTTCTCTATAGCGAATGATGAATTGTGAATAATAATTTCTTAATGAATATCTAACACTGTGGAACAGAACTCTGGAATTGCTTTCTATAAATGTTCCCCTTGATTGGATCCAGAGCGCCGAGTTACATAAAATATTGCCAGTAATATCTTATTTGACTGCAATTGTTTCAGACTCTTAAACGACAGATTAGTCATCACTTTCTACAGTTAATCACTTAAACCAGCAACAGCAGAGAGTGTGAACCAGAGGCTCCACCGCAGGTCACACTCCACAGCAAAGGCTGGGAGCCATTCACACACAAACACACACACACACACACACACAAAATGAAGGCTGGGAACCACTGACATGAGGTCAAGACCTCCCCTACAGCTGAGTTGATTAAACACGTTTCTACAACCCACACACTGCCCAATAAAATGTGTTGTGCTGAGGATGATGATGACTGTGTTGCACTGGGAGCATCACTGGCTCCAGAGAACCCAGCCCAGCGAGTGAGACTGAGGTACAACACCCTGCTGCAGCGGCTCCACTTCCACCTACTCGCTGTGCCTTGAGGGAGCAATCAACCTGGCTTCTTATGAGGAGGATAATGCCTGCTTGTACGTGAGTGTATATGTATGAATAAATATTTCCTCCACAGACCCTCCAAGTGGAGGCAAAGGTTGCTTCGGAACCATGGCGCTGCATAATCCGGCCTTGAATGAATGCAGGGGGGAGATAAACATTCCTGGACAATGAGACCCTCCTTTACCCCCTGCCGTGCTCATACCCACTTAAAATCTGCTTACCCACAATGCAACACTTGGCTCAAGTGAATAACCCCCCTGGAACCAGTGCAGTGCCACTACAGCCCGGCTCCTAGAAGCCACAAGTGTCAGCTGTGGCTCAGATACAACCCTTCTGGGCCCTTACTGAGCACATTATATCCAATTCAACTGCTCTTAATATGCTTTAATAAGACCTGTTTTCGATTAATTCTCCCTTGAAACCGGTAGTAACACGGCTACTAGGCACATATAAAAATTGAATGAATGGAGCAAGGCTGCCAGAGAGTCAGGAGGGGGAAAATAGGAATCCTTGTGGATTTGTCCTCACCAGCTGGCTCCTGAGCCCAATATAATGGTTGTGCCCATGGCTCTCAGAGGAAATATTTGCCCAGCCTGTAATGTGTTTAAGGTGCGCACGTAGTATGATTCAGTTCAGGTCATAAAGCCCTCGCATGTCACATCCTGAGAGGAAGGACAGAGGTGCTCTGCTCTGCTCTGCTCTATATTCCCCGCCAAGTGAACAGGGACAATGGCTTTGTGTTGTGTTTGGATCCCAGCGTAAAAGAAAAAGCCAGGCATTTCAGAGCAACATGGGGTTAAATAAGCCCCAAAATACTTACAGCACCCATAGGAAACACCACACCGGGTCGTTACAGAAATGCCTGTCTGTTCCATGTAATAGATGGTGATTAAAAACTCCCATGTCCCCCCACTGCACCTGCTGCTATGAGGCCTAACCGCAGAAACTCTACCGCAGCAAGTGACTCATAAATATTCCCCCATTTGTCAAATCAAGCACGGCATGGTGATATTAATGCGCAAGGTGAGCATTAAGAACATTAATCTTTTACTTCACTTCCTGTCCAGCAGGTGAGGCAGATGTGAAGGAGCTAAGTGACTGTGATCGTCATGTACTTCCAGCACGACTCGGGATCTTTTTACAGTTTCCCCCCGTTTCAAACGTCTCTGCAGAAAAGCAAATAACTGTCACAGACAATTAGATTTTATTGAAGAACATGTTTATTTTTGGGATTAACTTGTTACCTAGCAACTCCAAATGAAGCCAGAATCTGCGCCGAGAGTTGACTTTGGATTGCATTTTTGCAATTAGGAGCAAGTTTAGTAATAAAAGTCGCCCATTAATGCCACCATTTAGCGGGCTTGTACACACCATGATGGCTAACATATGGCAAACTATGTTCAAAATATTAAGTTCTGCTTGTCCTTTGACACCGCTATGTTCCTACTCGTTGGTGTTTCGGCCGCTGCCAAACACCATGGCTAACCCACATGAAGATTAATGATTCCAGGATTTCCCTCAACTCTAAGGGCAAGCGATGGCTCATTATACAGTTATTAAAAACTGCAAATTATTGCAACATTTATTATCCCGGGCAATCTCATTTGCCCCACCAATGTCATAACTTCCATTTCTGCCATCTGCATTGGAACGAATGTGTCACATGTGCCACAACAACTGTACACTCACAGTAGGCTACAGTATGCGAATGTAGAGCAGAGGTCCCTGAGAACCTCCCTTACCCTCTAACTGTGTTGTAATGTACATACAGCGTGGACAATAGATGCATTTACGTGCCACAACAACCTGCTTTAAAAGCACAGATTGCTATCACTGATCTATTTGGTCTAGAGCCCACTGGGTCATTTCCTGTTAGCGGTTTCACTTGTTGTGCCTTTGAAGCAGGCTTTAATAATAGGACCCAAAAGAACTAATGAAAATGCTCTGTCAGATTAAAAGGGAGCTTCAGTCTTAGCCACCTAACCACATTCAGCACAAACATTAAAACACGCGCACACGCAGAGGCAAACGTGCACAGAGTTTACAGAAGTGGTTTACACAGGGAGGACCATTGCTTCTGATGTGTGGATGACTGCTAACCCTCTTAACAACACTGAGAATACCATCAATGTCCTGTTTTCACAGTGGATTAATGTCAAAGAGGAAAGGTGAGGAGAAAATAAAGAGACCCATTCCTTCAAAATGTGCGATCTCTTTGTATCCCTTTTTCTTTCCATTGTAGACACGGCAATGTGTGCTGTAGTGGTGGTCTTGTGCTTAATGAATCCACTTCAGTGCAGTTCCTCTCCCTAAGCCTTTAGGTTTAATCCCTCAGTCTGGAGCAGTGATAGTCTGGCCCAGGGGATGACATCTGTGAATCGTTCATTAACTTGTAACCAGCAGCAGATGTCTTCAAAAACAACTCACAACATCTACGCCTTATTCCTTTCCCTGCAACAGTCATTTTTGCTTTGCTTCATTCACTGGTGGCGGGCCCAACTGGCTACATAGAGCCCTTTGACCTCACATTTAAAAAGAATATGCAATTTTATGACAATAATGTAGCGCAATATGGAGCCCCGAAACTAGACACACATTTAATTATTCTAATTTCTTTCCCTCACCACATTTCCTATTTTCCTTATGCATAGATGCGATGGTCATGTCTATGTATGTGCAGGGAATTTATTGGTTCAGAGTGTGTGTGTTTGTAACATCAGTGGAGTAATTGAGAGGACTAAAGTGGCGAGCTGTCTTTACTGAAAACACTGATACACTCTGATTTAGCTCCCTTGCTGAAGCATTTTTTTTTATCACAGAACTACACCAGCCAGTGCAGGTAATGTTAATCATCCATATACTGCATACTGGTGGAAAGACTACTAGAATATGATACTCAAGTAAAAGTACTGCTATCTCATATACTACTGTTAAATTAAAGGAACAATTTAATATACAAAATAGATTGCATTAAATGTCAACTAATACACAAGTGGAACAACATCAGCAACAAGACTCCTCATGTCCAAACCAACAGACGGGCGCCCTGCAGTTTTGCATACAACTGATTATCAATACACCTGCCTTCCTCAGTGTAGACTCACAATAATTAACCAGAACAGAGACACAACTCAGACAAAAACAAAAATGATAGACAACAAATAAAATGAGCTATGGACACATGAAACTTCTTTTAGAATCACCAGTAGAATAAAACATCACCAAGGGAGACAACGTGGACATGTAAACAATATAAACTCCACAGGCTGCAGCCACAAACACAGCAAAGGAGAGACTGCACAGTTTTTACACCACATTGCACAAACACACAACTACGTTTCTATGCAAGGAAGTGGTGTTCTCATCTAGACAGTTCAGCAGTGTGTTGTTGTTGTTGTACTCACCTGTTTGAATGGCACCCTGCGAGTCTGTCCCAGTATATCCAGTCCACTCGGCCTCTCTGTCCCAGTATATCCAGTCCACTCGGCTTCTCTGTCCCAGTATAACCAGTCCACTCGGCCTCTCTGTCCCAGTACATCCAGTCCACTCGGCCTCTCTGTCCCAGTATATCCAGTCCAATCAGCCTCTCTGTCCCAGTATATCCAGACCACTCAGCCTCTCTGTCCCAGTATAACCAGTCCACTCGGCCTCTCTGTCCCAGTATAACCAGTCCAATCAGCCTCTCTGTCCCAGTATATCCAGTCCACTCGGCCTCTCTGTCCCAGTATATCCAGTCCACTCGGCCTCTCTGTCCCAGTATAACCAGTCCAATCAGCCTCTCTGTCCCAGTATATCCAGTCCACTCGGCCTCTCTGTCCCAGTATATCCAGTCCACTCGGCCTCTCTGTCCCAGTATAACCAGTCCAATCAGCCTCTCTGTCCCAGTATATCCAGTCCACTCAGCCTCTCTGTCCCAGTATAACCAGTCCACTCAGCCTCTCTGTCCCAGTATAACCAGTCCACTCGGCCTCTCTGTCCCAGTATATCCAGTCCACTCGGCCTCTCTGTCCCAGTATAACCAGTCCAATCAGCCTCTCTGTCCCAGTATATCCAGTCCACTCAGCCTCTCTGTCCCAGTATAACCAGTCCACTCAGCCTCTCTGTCCCAGTATAACCAGTCCACTCGGCCTCTCTGTCCCAGTATATCCAGTCCACTCAGCCTCTCTGTCCCAGTATATCCAGTCCACTCAGCCTCTCTGTCCCAGTATATCCAGTCCACTCAGCCTCTCTGTCCCAGTATATCCAGTCCACTCAGCCTCTCTGTCACCTTCAAATCAGGGATTAACAGTCTCAAACAGCAGGAAGTCCTCACACACCTTACTGAAGGTAAAAGTTTTTCAGTGGATGCAGAAGTCACCTGGAGGATGAGAATGTTAGCATTTAGCATGTTAGCCAGACCCAGTGTGTCTCTACTGTTCAGGTCACGATGAACACCGTTTTTTGACATTTTGCTATTTTGCTAACTGCATATGTGAACCTTAATGTGATTATGGTTGAAGTCCCCCCATAACGTATTCTATCCGGGGTGTCACCTCTCTGGACATGGAGCTCTGCCCTCCTGCAGCCGCAGACACACCTGCAGCTTCTTCTCTACTGCACGAGATTCATCTCTTTTCTTCTGTTCCATTCTCTCAGTTCATCAGGACTTTTTTATGTGACTTTTGTTTTTAGTCTGTAACGAATGCAGCTTGAAATGCAGCAAAGTAAAAGTAAAAGATGTTTAAGATACTTCAAAGTACAAGTAACTGCTACACAAAAAATACTTTGTTACAGTAAGGACACTACTAATTGTAACTCTTGTAACAGTAGCAAAAGCATTTTAGCCGTCGAGCTATCGCAAAAACAAAAAGTTGCCTTAAAAACATTAGCTAGCTAACGTTACTTCACTAGTTCACCGACATGTATAAAGAGCACGTCACTTTTTAATATTCAGGGACTCAGAGAACGTCTCTGGTCAGGACAGCGTTATCAGCAGTAACCGCTGTATGAGAGCAGCACAGTGCAGAGAGGCGGTCTTGATCTAGTAGCCAGTGGGGCCGAGTGAGGCATACTCATCACATGCACTAAAAGGCACCGTAGCGGCCAAGGCTTATTGAAACAGGCTTGGACATAGTCTTGAGGTTTCGGGTACTGCACATGCGCAGTGTAACTGACGCTGTGAAGGTGGGTTGTAATTGGTTCAGACCAGATTTTACTGCGCATGTGTCGTACCCTCACTGCAGCAGCAAGGTTATGTAAACAAACCACAGAGAAACTCAGATTACAACACCCACAGAGGGAGAGTGACTTCATTCTCTATCTTTTACTCCTCTATAGCTTTACAAAGCAAATAGTTTGCTGCTATATTAATACTCTGAATATTGAATTTAGCACATTGGACATTTTGTGTGTCATGCCACGCATTTTAGGATTTTTGTGTGTCATTAAATGCCCTGCATTCTCATTGTATTTTAAGCTTTTCGCACGTCAAGTCAAGTTAAATTTATTTATATTGCCCAATATCACAAATTTACCTCAGGGAGCTTTACATTCTGTACAGCATAGGACACCCTCTGTCCTTTATCCCCCCTCCTACAGGATGAGGAAAAAACTTCACACACAAAAAAAAACCTTCAATGGGGAAAAAATGGAAGAAAGAAACCTCAAGAATGTTTAGGCAACAAAACTACTTGGTTAGGTTTAGGAAAAGATCATGGTTTGGGTTGAAATAAGGACGTTTGTTGCGTAAATTAAGTTATGTACATAAGCTAAGCAGTCAAATAAGTTGACTTTTGGTTTCACAAAGGACACAAACTAACACTAACACTAGTCTTCTGGCTGGAAGTCATGTGTGTTTGACCCACTTATCCACCCCGACCTCCTCCTTTTTTTCTTCTTTTTGTTTTAAAGATTATTTTTTAGAGCTTTTATTGCCTTTTTATTAGAGCAGCTGGAGAGTGACAGGAAAAGGGGGAGAGAGAAGGAATGACACGCAGTAAAGGGACGCACTGTTGGAATCAACCCAAGGTCTCAGCCTATGTGGATACCGGGTGAGCTAGAGGTCGCCCCACTTTCTCGCTCTTTATACTGCGTCGCCTGACTTCCGGAGCGTTTGCTCTGAGCGTCTATTGCTGCAGCGTGAAATGACAATCAAAAATTGCGTGGCGAACACAAAATGATTTAAGAAATGGCCATTTGGTGAGAGCATGCTGACAGACACCATACTATAACACTATTTTCATCTTGATGTGCATGTCTCGTCTTCACTAAGCGGAAGTCTTGGACTTTATTGAGTCATCCTTGACATTTTGTAGATGTGCAGATTCTCTTTAATTTTATTCTCTTTAATGCCATAATGTCTTGCTGGCTAAAATGCTTTAGCTACTGTTACAAGAGTTTATACAGTGATGCGATGTATGCGAGTATGTGGGCGATTAACATAACATGCACTGGCTGGATGAAAGATGAGAGTAGCTCATTATTCTTTATTTATGATGTAGTCTGTTAGATTTTTTACTTTAACCGTTTACTCCGTTTTGTCAGTTTCGGGGCTCCGCAGATCAAATATCACTCGGTGGAAGTGTTAAGCTGTGAAAATGAATAGCCTCCTGTGTAAAATATGCCGTGCCACTTTGAACACCTGTGAAAGATGTTCAGGCACTTCAAACTGCTCTGTGTTGGGCCTCAAGATAGACATGGAGCATAAAGAGTGGGGTATTTCAACACTGACAGCCTCCCTGTGGAAATATCATGTGTGATTTCAGGGGGGTTAACCAGAGCAGGAAGACTGTGGTCTGTGTCTCCCAGGATGATATATATGTGACACAGCGTGATGATTCATCTGCTACTGTGCATCCATAAGCTGTCCGGCAGATTTTAGCTTCTTTTTTCTCTCTTTTGGGACAATGATTATATAGTGTGGATCTCGGGATAAATTAGCCGTGACTTGCATTAAAACATTTTTTTGCCCGTGTACCAGGCAGATTTAGCCTGGAGAAGACCTCTTTTAATGTGTTTATTTGATGTTTTCAGGACCACAAAAGTGAATAAGTGCGACATGCATCACATAAAGAGGTGATCGAATGTGTGTGCGTGATGAAAGACGAGTACCGCAGCCAAATACATGTTGTTAGGGGCATGATGTTGGAAATGAATGAGCCACCAACGACATGCACTGGTTTTGTACCCTTCGTGAGGATACGTCATAGTGAATTACAAACCCTTAACAGTGCCGTCATGCTGTTAAGGCCCAATCGACCATATCCAATCCTTTGGCTGGAGGTAGCACTTGTGTCACGCAGTGCGACATGATGGGTTTCACAAATGTTTTTGAAAATCACATAATTGTACACTGAAGTGAGACAAGGAAACGGCAGTTTCGGAGTTTAGCAACATATATTATAGACATAGACAATAATGAAAGGCTTCATCATACAGTCACATGAAATGTATTTTAATAAAACACAATGTACACATATGCAGTCCTATGACCATACATTTGCTGGATCCTAATCATTAAACCTAGAATATGTCAAAGCATCTTTTTTTCTTCTTCTTCTTTAAAACATTGAAATCAGTAGATGAGGTCAAATGAATGTAATACAACACTTTGCGTGACATCAGACAAAAACCTTTTCCACGTGTTAAAGATATGCACTGTTATAAGGAACTCAAAGAATATTTCAGCATATAAGAGTAACAGTATGAGGCAAAAGTTCTCACTGAACAAAAAAAAAAAAGTACAAAATATAATTAATAAATAAATCAAATATATACCATATAAATGAAATAGCTATGTGGCGGCTATGTTTATTATTTTGTTTTTAATCATTTTAATCTGTAGCTTGGTATTACAACCTTTTTATCTCTAAAACATTTAGAACGGTGAACGAGTCAATACTGAAAATACAGTAATAAGCTTTCATAATTAGATAAACTATGTACACATGAGTCTGTTGCCATGCTAGTCGAACAACTAAATTTCTTCTTTTTTTTTATTATCCACACTATACAGTTAGAGCATAAAGCGGTCTGAACGTAAACAGTTTGTGCTGAGAATAAAATACTTTGCAACTATGCATGGTAATTTCTTTAATATTACTCTCAAAAATGTACACAACATAAAGGCCACACATGGGAACGCTCCGTCTCCGTTTCGAGGGGAAGGTGAGGGTAGTTTTGACATAAATATAGGAACAAAAAACAGTCTCTTTCAGTTCAAGATGCCATTTTCTTGTCCATCAGCATCGTTTGCTTCAGCCGAATCTCTTTTGTCTCTTCATCCTCCCTCTTTTTTCCCATCCTCCCTGGTCCAACCCCCCACCCCATGTTTAGCTTGCCAACTCTCTCACTACCTCTCCTATCCACCTCCCTCTATCCGGCTCTCCCGCCTCCACAGTCTCTGGTTGCCCCTCCGTCTTCCATCACCCTGCGCGGTTAATGACATTGTTAATGACAGGAAATGAGTTCAGTGATGTCAACTGTAAAGGTCCACAAGGCAAGGCAAAGGGGCGGGGCTGAAAGTCACCTGGCTGGTCACTGCAGCGGGGGGGGAGAAGCAGCGGGAGGCAGAGGCGTGAAGCATGTGTTTAGCGTGTTGATACTGATATCCTATGTTAGACTTATATTTTCGTAGTGACGGACTTGTGAGTCATGGTTGTGTCCCGGTGGGCAGGCGGGGAAGGGGGGTGGGGGGGTGGGTGGAGGAGGGGAGGCGGCGGGGTTCGTGATAGTCGTCGGTCAGAATATGGGTGCAGCAGCGGCTAGCAGCTTTGCGTTGGTTCTTTGTTCAATGGGAAGTCCGTAGTTTCAGTCCTCACTGGCTGGAGGAGCGCGCAGAGGCCAAGTGGTCGCTGTGCTGGTTCTGGGCCCGAAACCGCAGCCTCTGCTTGTTCTTCTTCTTTGGTTCTTTGGATCGGTGCTTCCCTGAGCCACCTGGGAATAAAGAGATAAAAAAAAGAGAGGAATGGTTAACCCTTTACAGTTTTTCTCAATTGTTTACACACAAATACTGGTACTTGACACACAATGACCACAACATGTAACTCATGCACCAACCCCCTGAACCAATTCTGCTAAACTACAAGCACAATTCCTGCTTTACACTCAAATTGCAGTTCTAAAACACACTTTTTTCAAAACACTACACACAATTCTCTGCATTTGGCACAATTTTCATGAAGAAAATCTCGTTTTCACAAGGAACACACTGTCATTCAAAATTCTAAAGTCAATTGCCCTACTATGCACACTGACTCATCACATGGGCAAACACCTGTCACACAGTGTTACAATTAGCAATCAGTTGATGCTTTTCATGGCTGGATTCGACATGCTAAGCGATATTTCCCCCGCTGCTTGGCCAGGGCAAACATTGCTTGTGATGTGGATGAGGTGCTGTGGCCAGACCGAAACAGAAGAGAGGATGCAGCATAGTTTTTTTTCTCGTTTTTTTTTACTGTAACTGTATACAGTAAATTCTTCTGTTGTTTTGTATGTAGACCACTGTATGTGCAACTTTGTGTTGGTTGGGATGTACACTGTGTACATTGTTTTTGTGGGGAAAATAAAATATATTTGTTACCGTGTATTTGTGTGTTCTGAGTATAAAAACAATATTCTAAAATATTTTACAACACACTTATGTATGTACTGTCTGTAGTAAGTGTAACACTGAACAAAAAAAAGGCCTAAGTCATTATGATGAATGGAGAAGAAGTGTTTTCCATTCATCATAGTGTTTTACATTGAGCACATCAGTGTTCAACTAGTTCTTATAAATGTCTATTCATATGATGGTTTGTGTGTGTCATTTGAAAACAAAATACCATTTTGAGAAGAAATAACATTGTTTTGAATGTAAAGTTTCTTTTTGCAGGAGAATTGAAGGATTTTGCCCATTGTGTGTGTGTTTTTTGATTTGTGTGTAGAGTTCTGAGAGTATGAGGCATGCTTTCAGAAAATGTGTGTAAACAATCGAGAAAAACTGTAATCAGTAATACCGACACTTGTTAGATTCTCCAAGTACCAACCATCGTGTGTTTCAGACAACTTCATGTTAACGTCTTTCTACTCAATGTAATGTGATCTGTTTCTTTAGTAAATGTTACACGACTACCAAGGCTGGATTACTCCAGACCCTCAGGGGCCCTGAAGGCCAAAGGTTGTCTGTGTGGTAATTACTTTGTGCTAACTTGATTAATTGTAAATCAGTTTGAAACACAATAAGAACTGAAGCAGTAAATGCCCTGTGGCGACCCAGCAGCACTGTCTTATAGAGGGGCCCCTATGTTCAAATTCATCTCTTTAATATTTTAGTTGATATTAGGCTTACAGTGTGCACATCTTATTACACAAATGTGTGTTTAATCTAATTATTGCAAACTACCAGCAGTGAACCTTGGGCACAGTCCAGTTTAGGAATATTGGTTGGTTTCTAGGACAAATGGGTTTGAGGAAATGAGTGTGGGGAGGCCCTGCGTGTAATCCGCCAAGCTCGTATTCCAATAAATGCTCTGCTTTTTTTTTGACGAAACGTGTGCCACTGTTAGCTGAGTCCTTATAGGGGGACTGACGAGAAGCTCTGAGGCCTCCAACCAGAATGTCAGCATTTATCAGGTATTTTGTTTGTGAAAAGATCCATGCAGTCCCACACAGAAAAACAGTTCCATCACATAACCTCATTGACCCGGCCTCACTATAAAGAGAGTTGGCAACTGTGTGGTGCCGCACTAAGCATATTTGCTTTGAGTGCACCAGGGGCAGGGCTGTATAGTAGTACTACTAGTAGTGACTCAGTCAGACTTCAATGTTATTCAATGTTGTGTTGAATTTGTACCTGATTATCTGGTCAGAGTATGTCTTGCCAAACAACCACTGATGGGATGACGCAACATATTGATGGATTGCTTTTCAAGCGACAGATTAATGATCTGTGAGCTCCACTTCTATTGATTTTACCGTAAAACGGCGGTATGCAAAAGAAACAGACTGCTGTGGAATGAATTATGTGAACTCAACCTGCTTATTTTGGGCTGAAGTACTCAGGATTCGGGGTTTGGATTTGATTACACTGTCCAAGAAGTTGGGGAAATTTGAAAAAGGTGATGGAATAGGAAGATAACCGCCTGGAAAAGTTTTGATTTAAAATTACAAGTTGCTTAAAAGAATCAAAGTGTGCTTTGAGTATTGATGGCTCATAAAGCCCTTACAGTAATGTCTTACAAGTTCTGCTTTTGCCAATGAAAAAGGCTGAATTATACAGAAGTGAACCTTAAATGAGGGATCATCACATATCGGGTCGTGGTTTGCTCCAACCCTCAGGACTGAACCTCAGTTTTCAGCCCAACACTTTTCACTGTCACTGCAATAGAGAGGGGGAGATAAGTATGGGAAGTTGCATAACTCTCTTTCCAAGTTGGAAAGGTCCCCCAGCCCAAGGTTAATCCATCCCAGGTTTCACAGTGACGCGCGAGGCATGCTGGGAACTGACTTCCTGCTCTCATGGAAGCTTGTGCGGTGGAGGTTCTGCACCCACGGCTCTCTGTGACAGAGAAAACTCTGGCTACCGAACCGCAAGGCAACAATCTGGCTGCCAAGGCCACAAATAAGATAACGAGGTGTGTGTGCGAGATGTATGTGTGCGAGGGGGGAGTGAGTGTGAGGGAATTTAAGGGAAAAGAAAATCTAATGGGGGGAAAAGTGGAGTAAGGCTTGGATGATGAGACGCTATCTGGATCCTGATCTAGAACACAAAGAAATAAGCCACGCTATGGTTCGCTGAGGGGGGAAGCACAGGAAAGCACTGCAGAAAAACAAGTCTCGTCGTTTCGTTGCCTGATCCTGATCCTGGGTCTTATTACTGCACTTGATCAAGCTTTTTCTCTCACGAAAAAAATAGGTAACGGTGTGTAAAACGTGGCATTATCTCTAATTGCCTTCTCATATGTGCTGGCATTGCGGTGGCCTTTTAAGCACCCCTACAAAAGGCCTATTTCCCATTCTCAGGGCTGCACTGTGAGGTCGATTTGAAAATATTCACTCGTTTAAGCCGACACGCATGAGAAGGCAAGATATTCCTCTGCTAATAGGGTCTCCCAATGAATAATACAGATGCATGCAAACATCAAACCATCTCAGAGCTATTTCCTGCAATTAATCTAATCTTGTTATTTTGAGTCACATTGCCAATCTGAGCCACGGCAATAAAGTTTCTCGCACACAGCTCCTAGTTAAAATCACCCTTTGAAAACAACTTTCACATCTCTCCCATCAAAATCTCAGGGCCTTCAATTGAGCAATATTACCAGAGGACTTTGTACACTTGCTTAGCTGATGCCACTTTAGATTTTTTGCATGACTTACGGTACGATAATGTTTGCTAAAGTAAATCTGGAGCTGAAAGGCATCTGGCCTATAGGTTCGTTTTCCTAATTGCTCTTTAAAGAGGTAATTTTCATTCAAAACAGTGTTGCTAGGTGCCTGATAAACACGGCTTTCAGTGCAATCAACTCAAGACGAATTACATTTGACGGCAATAAAGTACATGGTGCTGCATTAAACTCCCTCTGTAACAGGCAAAGCCTTCGTGGGCCATTTCTTGGACGCAGGGCTGTATTTAAACTGAAAAAGGCTGCATTTACAGCAATTGCTTGAAACACAAATACATATGTGAGTGTTAAGTTAAAAAAGGGCTTTTCCTGGCGAGTTCAAGACTGGGCAGGAGATCTGTAATCCAAAGAGTTTTACGCTCTCTGTAACAGAGCTCACAACACACACATTTATATAGACGTACACACAAAACTACAGGAAAGAAACAAATTCAGAGTTTAAGAGGTATAAAATGTAGATAGATTGCAAACAAAAGCTATGTTCACACTACGTGCAACAGAAGCAAGAAATTGGGCAGCGTGGCCAGCTACATTGTCGCCGAGTCGCTGTTGAAATGTTGCTCATGCGCCCGTTGACGTAGTTATGTCGTTAAATAATCGTTAAATATAATTTTTTAGATGGAACGGAACAGAGTGAAATAAAAACGTACTGTATGATTAGTTGACGCTTCACCGCCTCATTGGAGCGCTGAAAAAAGTTGAGACCAGCTCAACTTTATTTGTAGCGCTTCACGCCCTATCACGTCTCGCTTCCTTTCTTCCTTTTACCATTCTTTTTTTTGCAGTAATTGCAAAACTGAGCCAAAAAAACTAGCCAGAGCTAGCCTTAGCTAAAGCTAAAACTAAATGTACTATTGATTTTCCCCTTGCTGTTATTGCAAATGATGAATATCCATTTTTGATGATTCGATACCTTGCTTTTCTACATATCTAAATAAGGCAGTAGCTAAATATGGTCATATTAAAGAACAAAAACCTGGATAACTCCTGCTAAAGGTAACTAGCTTAACGTAGCTGACATCTCAGCTTTTGACTTTAGAAGAACTCATGTGATTTGGTGTAGTTAAGCTACCTTCAAATCACATATTCAAACATATTAACTTATAAATTAATCTATTATATTGATTTCAACATGAACAGATGGACAGACGTGTAGCCAAACAGAGCTCCGTTTAATCCTTATGATCTATGGACTGTATAATCAAACAAGTTAAAGTGGACACGAAAGCAGAAAGAACACATTTTGTTGGTCGATACTGTATATTTCATAAAGGTTAAAGGCAGAGTGCAGTATATGCATGTTTAGGGGTTTTATGTTGATTCTATAGCAATGATTTTTGGGGTAAATAATTAGCCTAAAAAGGCATAAAATTAAGTCATTGCAACTTTTTTATCTGTAAAGCAGTTTGCCAAACAGCCTGAAATCTTCCATCCAGTTGCTGCTCTCTGTCTTTCTATGCAGTTGTTTCAAATGCTTTCTGTCTTGTTCCTGTGTTGTGCCTTTGGTTGTAGCAAGTAGATGACAGCTGTCAACACCACGTACAAGTGAAATTATCATGCAACACATGGGAACATTCTTCCTAAAAAAAATAAATAAAAAGTTATGGAAGTCTTTACAGCAGGAACCAAATACATTCAGCTGATGTCTGATGCTTTCCAGTCATCACTTTTAAATTGTTCCCTTACAAATCACCAAATTCTGGATGTTGTCAGGATACTGTACATACATTATTCTTACTAAATCCAGTGTACTGATAAGATCCACTCCATATTATTTTGTTTAAGAAGATAATGACATGTTGTGACTTTTATGAGCCACCAGCTCTCCTCCAGAAACTGAATATTTCCAGCCAGACTCAATACCAGAATGTGTTTCAGCTCAAACTAACTGATGACGCTTCATAAACTCACCCACACAACAATCTCAGACCATATTTTATAACCCAATCTCAGTGCTGACAGCTAGAGGGCAACCAATCCCCACATAAGCCCCTTCCCCCAGCATCTGATACTGGAGAGATGGTCTATCATATCTACCCAAGAACTCCCATTTAGCCTTTCCTCCGGGCACTACGCACTCTGAACACTGAGCTTTCATCATCTCATATTTACGACCGATGTAATCACTTAAGCTGATTACCAGGGTTCACAGAGGAAACAGTTTAATTTGCCTGGAAAGAAATGATTAAGTCATCTCAATTGCTTTCAAAACCAAGAACAAATTCATAAATCTTAGAGCATGTAGAGATAATTTTGTCTTGGAAGGCACAGTAGGTTTCAAATCATTTACTGTCTTTGTGTTGCGTCGTAACTGGCACGGCGAGGATCAAATCAAAAGAGTATGGCTTTTATCAGGAAATTATAATCCTTTTCTTTCCGTTCTGGCTGCATTTACTATCACTACAGCAAACCATAATTTCACCAATGTTTAGTTTTCCTTCATAGATACAATCTTCCTCTGCCAGCTTGACATTTGTGTTTGAGTTTGAAATGACAATTAAATCAAACAAACAAACAGAAATCTGAAGAGCAAAATCAAAATGTTTTGTATTTGTGAATCAGAAGCAGAGCCTGTGGTAGGAACGGTTGTTTACCGCTGTCAAAAATGACCTTTGCGGAATTCTTTTATGTATCAGCGCGCTGTTGTGAATGATATACATGCCCTTTATGCCTGTGCGTCAGTGATTGTGAGCTTCTATATCACCTATGTGAGCTTGAGAAATACTTAGTGTCAATTCCAATCTTTTCAGCTGCCAAACCATTGAGCGAAGAACTCTGCACGCACTGTGGTGGACGTTCCTCAATAACCTCTCAAAACCAGCCGGGATCACCGCTTTTTCTTTTTCTTCTCCTTCCCCATCACTCTCCTTCTCCCCTTTCCCCCCTCTCCGTGTCCCTGAGATTGCTATTTGAGGCTCTCAGCAATAATCGAGACGACTGCGTGGTGAAGGACCAACTAAGAGTTAAGCGCTATTAGACGTATCATATTATTAGGCTCGCGCTCCAGAATAATATCTCCTTTGCGGAACGGCAATACGACTGCTTGTCCAACTGATGCTCTGAAAGATAATCAGTCAAATCCATATCCAGGAGGAAGGAGGCCAAAGCCAAAGCTCCCGTCATTTGTGTCAAAGCTAATATCTTTGTTTTGGAAAAGGGGACCGGTTTACAGGAGAGGAAGTCTGCATAATGCAACAGTGTGGTGTTCTCTGAAATAAGCCTTTTATCTACCTTTTTATCACTGCGCTTAAGAAAAGAGTTTTTTTTATTTGCTGGCCCTGAGGCTACTGCGGGGGTATATCTGTAAGTTACCCTATAATCACAGAGGCCATGACCTGCTAAAAAAGAGCAATGCACCGACTGTCGGCACAGGCCGAGTGATTTCATCCACTAACGGCTCCGGCGGCAGCGCAGGAATCGAAGGCCTAATCTTATCTCCATTGCTTGCGGTTTGAGAAAAATCGATGGCTGACCTCGAGGAGGCATTAAGACATACGGTAAATGGGATCCTATACTGCTGAAAACTCTCCCCGGCTCTCCTGTTACCCCATCCCTCCACTCGACGCAGACGGTCAATTAATAACTTTTGTAGGACATGGAGAGGGGGGAGAGGGGGAGACAAAAAAAAAAAAATCAAAACAATTTTGAAGAAGATTCGGGCGGATTTAAGGAAGGTAAAGCCGGAGTTTTTTGGCGGCTCGTCTTTTTTCATAAACAGGCCAAAGCTGAGGCCATTATTTGTGAGGGAAGGAGAGAACTGCTGGCGCCAGTGAGATTTGATTTCAGTGGCAGAAATTGGATTAGCAGCCATTAAGGGCCTCCTCACACATACATTTATAATGCTGTGAAGGGGAAAGGATCTGTAGCCAGCCAGTGCTCTCTTTACTCACACACACGCCGACAACTCCTCCGTCTGGGGAAAGGTTACGACCGCTGACACTGCCCTGTGCTGCTGCTGAACTCACTTGATTTATAGGTGGGACGCAGCGGTGTGACCTCAAGTGACCAATAGTTCATTAAGGCGTAGACCAAAACTTTTAATGGAGCTTTGTGCTGCTGCCTGCAGAGAAAGGGTGCTGTAGAAGGGTGATTTGACGTTTGAAACAGAGGACACGATACAGATGAAAATGTGTAAAAAGGAGGAAATGTGTAACAAATACAGACAAAGTGAAAAAGCTATATTTGGGAGGGAAACTACTTTGCGGCAGAGACACAGACGTCAGATGTAGGAAAAAAGAAATCAGCCTTTTGACAGAGAGGACAATCATTTACAAGAAGCTCATCTTGCCAACCAACTGACAAGAGGCTCTCTGCACAGCGTCACTTAGCCCTAACAAGGTTACCCCGGATCACACTCTTTCATTCACTCTTTCATTCTTTCGTTCCCTGTCCCCCGTGCTCTGCTTACTATCACCGTGCTGCGAGGCGAGAATGATTTAAAACATACGCATTCCGATTTAAAAAGCTAATGTTGGGATTAGGTCGGTCATTATTTTCTCATCTGTGACCCGACGGAGGATCTGCGCGGAGATTAAAAAAGCAGGTTAGCTCACCGCTCGGCTCTTTGATGCTTCGTTTCACTGACAATAAGTTAAAGCGAAAACCCGACTCGGAGATTAACGTCTCTAAGCGGAGAAGTCCCGGCAAAACATGCATGACTGACACGGTGATTAATACGCCTGATGGTCGGTGCAGACAGCGTGTTTTTTCCCCTCTGGAGAAGGTCGATCACACCAGCAAGAAGCAGCCGCAACCTGCCAAGGAAGGCTACAGAACAGATGATGACCCCGCACATTAAAGTTCTTCTCCATCGGTCTACTCAGAGTTCAAAGTCATGCTCTGCTGCATTTCACAATGCAGGAACTGTTCCCTTGTGCTGTTTGGGTTACCACCTCTGGCTCCAGCGCTCAAAAGGTAGGTTATCGAGTAGAAAGCTTCCATGACAGATGTTAAATTAGGCCAACTTCCAAAAAGTTGGAGTAAAAAAAAGTAAGAACTGGCTTTCCAGGGCTATTTCCTCTACTACACCTTCACTTAAACACTTATGTTTCAGTAATGTTGGAAAGTTGGGAATTACTTCTTCCTACTGTACTAGGAAAAATTAAATAGCATAATCCTTTAGGTCAGTTTTCCAAGTTGGAAACTTGGGGATTGATTTCTCAGGTTTCTGAGGCGCTCTTTGATGCTGGCATGTCAACACGGCACTGTAATCCTTAAAATACTCCCACAATGATGTGCAGCATTGCACTCTAGGAATACATGAAATGTCTTTAAACAGAACTAAAAGTGCCTTTAGACAACTCCAAAGCCTTCAGAACCATGCAACGCATCTTATCAGGTACTTATTGACCATCAATAGGTAGCTCAGCCCCTGGGACTGCACATAGTGCTCCAGAGGTCCTGTCCACACAGTACAGCTGCAACTCTAAACAAAACCCACAGTGAAGAATGGAGGCTAACCGAATGTGGGCAAGTGGTGCCTTCACGCAATTTCAGCAGAAGGGGAAGAACAAGAATAACAGTTCACACATTATTCCAAGGTCAAACCAGATAAATAGCCTAAATTAGCTTCTTTACTTTTACCAAGTAAAACCAAATAGTGTATAGTTCCTATAAAATTAGCTGTATTGATTGTATTTTATTTTGATGTAACAGTCAATGGTGGTGCATTTGCAGCCATCCTGCAGACAGTTTCTCGACATATCGTCCGTGTCAAAAATTCCAGATATCTCAGACTCAGAATTACATTAAGGAGGCTGACGTGAACATTTTTTCCCCACTTGGCTGCTCGTAATTACGATTTAAACGCTATGTCGCGAACGCAGCAAAAGCTACCGGTGTCTACCGTTAAAAACATAAAAACAAGACAACTTGTGCAGGAGGTGCATTTCTTATTTCTTGTGCCTCGTTTGGGAAAATTGTAATCCCTTACATTAAATCATATAAAAGGGATGGTTGACCGTTTTAACTAGTTTGATCAATGTTTAGTTTTTCACTAGTATTTCACTTTTATAACCGCTTCAAAAAAGCTGTAAAGTGCACTGAATTTTGTTGGACAATTCTTGTACTGGACCAGATGGCTTCTTACCAATCCATGTAACATTTATTAGTTTAACGCTGCACTAATAGGCAAGATTTATATCGGAAAAATACACCTGGCTTTTTTCAGCCTAAATTGAAAAGTTGTACCCTTTTTGCCCAAATTCATTTCTAGTGACTGCTTCATATACGCCACACAGAAAGTGTTTCATATAAACCTCCCATCAAATATAAACGTGTCTCTCCTAAACTGTAACAACTGGACTCGAGGGCTAGATTTCCTCATCCCAGTGGTAAAGCGGTTCAGCCATTATGTCTAAACGTCTGGTTAAGGGGGCACCAGACACAGAGAAGAAGAAAATAGGTCTGAGGAGTTAGATCACATGACGTTATATGGTTTCTGGGCTATGACATCCTGCCAACTGTTACGGTTTCCCCACTTCCGCCTCGAAGCTGCCAAAATGTAACGACTTGTAGTTTAGCTTGAAAGCAGAAATCTGTACGCGCGCTGTCGCCCCCTCCAGCAATGAGAGGTCATTTGAATGGGAGCCTGCTGTTTATGTGACTCAGCCACTGCAACACTTAGAAAATGTGCCAGCTAGTGAGGTTTGATACTCTCTCCTCATTATTCAGTTTTGAATTAAGGCGTGTAACTGATCATTATCGACTTTTTTTTCCCACTAAATTGAACCTCGCTGTACTGCAGTGGCTTTACACAGCCGATGGTGTCATGAGGGTAACGTCAGCAGCAGCCAGGCAGCGAACAGGCATCACGACCGGCCCGCTGAGTCTGATGCGCCTTGAAAACCGCAGGACTCGGGGAGAAGTGAGCAGCCCCCTCTGCGGTCTGCTATCTCCCCCGACTGACTCATCGACACATCTGGGCCTAAGTATATGGGGCTCTCCTGCCCCACGGGCACTCGGGTAGATGAGGGATAATTAGCTTTAGTTGACTTTAATGAATGGCTTAATGTTGTGTTTCATTTCTGATGAGAAAAATATAAAGCTCAGCACTTATCAAAGGGAGGCCCCGCGCCGACGTTCCCCAAGGCTCGCCGCTGGTGTGGGTCTGTTTGTTTTTGTATTTGTTGTGTGCGCGGGGGCGAGGCGGGCTGAGCTGAAGATAGCTGCAGCATACGAGGGAGCGGTTTGAAAATGTGGCCGCTGATCCAAAGATCAGGAAACCTGCTGGGATACACAGTAGCAAATTCATCATTCGAGCAGGGAAGTTATTACAGATGTGGACTGTTTGTCTTTACTCAAAGCTAGAAAAGGGCCAGAGCACTCCACTTTGATTTCCATGTCTTCTATATCAAGATGAGGCCTCAATAAAGGCTTTGATAAATCCCACATGCTTTGATATAAAGCAGGAAGCGTCTCTCGGAGTTATGACAGTCATTCATCTTAGTTTCCGATAAGTGTATTGCATTGAGCTGATGAAATGAATCATTTTCAACAGACACAAGATCCCGCATGGATTTATTTGCTCTATTCAATCTTTGATAACAAGCTGCTCTCAAGCTCCTCCGATATAACTGTCATCTACATTTCCATGTCTTTACACTGACGCACCATCACTCGCTGCTGCAGCTTAATGTAGTTCATTATCTTTGCAGCGCCATTAAGAAGTAAAAGCTAATAAAAAGCCGGACTTGGCAGATCAGTTTAGTGTACTTTTACACACTCTACCTTTTCCCTTTTGACAGCAAATCAGGCTTGGCATCCTTTGACTAATAGAATGAAACACACTCGCTCCAGAGGACCTCACCAATCTTCTTCTCTCTGTGTAAACCAGGATTAACTGTGCACTTTTAAAAGCACCCTCATACTGACAATGGATCAGGCCAGGAAAAGCACATCCTGCAACGGAGGTGACCTCTCCGCACCGCTATTAAACAAATATTTGGAACATTTATTATTTATCTGAGGAGATGAATCTGCATTTCCAGGATCTGTTGAGTATAAGTCTGGGCCTCGGGTAAAGGGTTTACCTGGCTCAGCCCTCTCCCATGAGCCTCTAGGTCTTCACAAAACAATCCCTCTGCATTACAATACCCCACCCCACTTTATGGAGAGGAATAAAAATGATTAACACAGCCATGAGGGGGCACGCAAGAACTAGGGGCTTTCTGCACCCCTATGGGGCTACTGCTGTATAAGGTGGAGGAGGGAACGATGGATGAGGGTTTCAACAAACAATTTGTAAAGACTTCAAACTACTGGCAGGTAGTACATGCTTACAGTCCACAGTAGGGCGTGCTTTGGTATGCGATTGCACACGCACAGTTTGCTCCCTCCAAACAGCGGTGGTCCGATCGTAGCTTAGGAATTCGAACAAGGCACGGCAAGCCTATCAACCTCTTCTCTGTTTGTGCAAGAGAGCGTTTAAAGAGCGTTTAAAGAGTTTGGAGAGTGGTGTCTTCTTTTTTTAGCCTTTTCCAAAACCAGGAACACATCCACAAAAAAATTTAAAGAATTAAGCTGTGAGTTTGTCTGCTCTAATATAAGCTGCAACCAACAGCATGACCAGCTAACCAGCTTCTTACCTAGTAACCGAGCATTACTTCCAAGGCCAAGAATGGTGAATAGACTTGCAGTTATATAGCGCCTTTCTAGTTTTCCAACCACTCCAAATTTCCCTACCTTCAGGAGAAATTTGGGGTTAAGTATCTCGCCCAAGGACACTTCCACATGTGGACTGGATGTGTGGACAGATTGAACCGCCAACCATCCGATTGGTGGACGACATGCTCTACCTCTGAGCCACAGCCG
Organism: Sebastes fasciatus; assembly: GCF_043250625.1. Classification (NCBI taxonomy): domain Eukaryota; kingdom Metazoa; phylum Chordata; class Actinopteri; order Perciformes; family Sebastidae; genus Sebastes; species Sebastes fasciatus. The sequence continues at coordinate 31,248,808 of NC_133806.1, read as the reverse complement.
CCTAGCATATCACTACCCAACTACATTAGTTTGTGGGATCGCGACCAGCACATCCACTGTGTAGTGTTCCTCGACTGCGTGGAAGCTTGGTCACGGATGCTGTTAGTGTTTAGGGTAATGTTGGTAGCTCTGAGCAACCCCAGCCAAACTCATTACCTGAGACAGCGTTGCATTAGCCAAACACAGACAGTCCTGATCCTAAAAGCCTTTTTCTGTGGTAATGTAAAAATGAAAATGTGCTGTTTGAAAACATGAAATATGAAGTATATAAGCCAAACTGCCAAATGGGTATGTTAGAATGCAATAAAGGTCTGATCTTACATTTTTCCTTATCATCCTTACAATACTAGGACTACCTCTACACGGCAGTATATTAACAATGATGTTTCTTTACTTCCATGTCTTCTAACATGGATCATGAACTGGTGAGGCTCTAACTAGAGCTGTCAAAGTTAGCTAGTTTGTCACAAAGGAGGCTAAATATCGCTCTAAATTTACACTAAATTTTGGCATGGAAAAACTGGCATGGCCATTTTCAAGGGGGTCCGTTGACCTCTGAGCTCAAGATACGTGAATGAAAAAAGGTTCTCTGGGTACCCACGAGTCTCCCCTTTACAGACATGCCCACTTTATGATAATCACATGCAGTTTGGGGCAAGTCATAGCCAAGTCAGCACACTGACACACTGACAGCTCTTGTTGCCTGTTGGGCTGCAGTTTGCCATGTTATGATTTGAGCATATTGTTTTATGCTAAATGCAGTACCTGTGAGGGTTTCTGGACAATATCTGTCATTGTTTTGTGTTGTTAATTGATTTACAATAATAAATAGATTTGCTTAAAGCAGCATATTTGCCCACTCCCATGTTGATAAGAGTATTAAATACTTGACAAATCTCCCTTTAAGGTACATTTTGAGCAGATAAAAAAATGTATGATAAATTTGCGATTAATTATGATTAAATATTTTAATCGATTTACAGTCCTACTTCTAACATTAACACCATTAGTTAGTTAAAACCTAAAAAGAATTTCAATGATAAATTGCCCTGGGAGAGCAGAAAGCTTGAGCTTATGGCTCTATTGAGACAGAACAAGGTGACCATGTGTGATCCACACATCTACACCGCGCACGCGTATAACAATGTGTGATCGTGCATGAGTGTTTTTTATTAGTATGTGTGTGCACGTGCGTGCACACACTCCTCATTCTCTAATTCCACCTGGTCTGCATCCTCCTGGTCTCTGTGGGTCTGTGAGGGAACGGGGGAGGATATAGGAGGAAATTGTCCAGCATGATTCCCTCTTTATATCTCATTTCTACACAAGTCCTTTTATCCGCCCTTCTCTCTCTACTGGGAAACCCCAGGAGGAAATCCCTCACGTTTGGACATCGAGCACAACTGTCCCAAAACCAGAACCAGACCCTAACAAGCGGGGAGCCAAGCTAAGTCAGATGGGCTTAGACACCAAAACAGAGACGGGGGCCGTCAGGATCATGTCGCAATCCCCGTGCAATGGCCAGTGATGAGGGAATCAAGGCTGGCCGGCGCTTTTTGTTTTCTTTGATTGTTTGACTAACTCTCGAAAGGCGCGTTTGTTCCGTCTCCTCTGATGATCCAACAGACTGCACATATTTTTTGGTAAAAATAGTTCATTAGTTCACAGCGGAAGAAAGGGGGGGGGAGGGTGTGTTTGATGTGTTCGCAGAGCTCCTGTTGCACGGGGAGAGAGAGGTAAAGCCAACTCAGGAAGGGCTTGATCCTCTCTAAGGCCTGTGCTGCATCAAACACTTGTCAAACACCAGGCAGACAGACAGCTGAGTGGCTCTGACAGATCTGATCACAGACACGGGCAATAAGAGTCACCGCCACTCAGCTCCTCTACCCAGGCACCGCTCTTCCACTCCTGTCAATAATCCCCCTTCGACTCGCTAGAACACAAACAGAGGGCTTTGAGGCATATGGCAGACATTTTCCTGTTGTTTTTAGCTGTGTATGATTACAGTGCAATTTCAACGGTCATTTCAGGGTCTCACCTCGCCGAGGAGAGGTTTGTGTACTCCAGAAGGCAGCGGCATCTGTCGGAGATGCAGCAGGGGGACGGAGAAAGGAATCAAATCAAAGGGATGCTTAAGCTCCCGCTAATCCGAAAGAAATGTCTCAAGGCCTTTCGGGATCACGGTCCTGAACCTTGCCACCCAGCGGGAAGGAGCATTTATGTTTGAAAGGGATTTGATATGGTACCTGGGAGTGGGTTGAGTTTCATGACACCGACCACTCAATCATGTCCTGAGGTTTTCCTCGGAGAGCCGTCGTGTTACATTCACTGAAAAGGCAATATCACGGGTACTTCTCGTGTAACAAATCACTCAAAATACAGACATGGGGAAAGTACCCACCAAATATGAGCTTACCAAATTAGGAAGGGGTCACCTACCCTAGAAAATCTTAAGATTCAGACGCATAGTAGGTATTTTATAGTGCATAACTATGTAACGTTGTGGTTGTCTAAAAATGCCTTATACAGCGTGGCGGCGGTCCACAAACCAATGGGTGATGTTGCGGTGACTACGTCCACTTACATACAGTCTATGCTCCAGATCAGTGACTTTCCTTTCAACTCACAGATAAGCAGTTTATAAGAGTAGACGGGCTTGTGTCTTAGCTGGAGAAAACACGTTAAGATCCCTAACTTCTAGTATTTCTCCGCTAAGCTGAAATTGCTAACGTGTGACATCACCTTAGTGTTTTGTGTTGATGGGAGTGTAGTGCTCTCCAGCCTCAGTAAGTTGGCCCTGGCCTCTACTTACCACTATAATGGCTCTGCGATTAGTCTGCATCCCCCCCTGTATTTGTCACTGTTAATTCACAGACGTACACACACAGCCGAAGGCCGGCACAGGTCTATACTTGCTGCTTTGTTGTGTCTGCATGTCTGCACTGGGTCCACGCTCGTGGACATGAGTGGGTCAGAAGCCACAGCTTCTCTCTGGATCACAAGCTGTAATTAACAACTGGGATGTCTCTAGAAAGACGCCCGCCAGAGATGGAGAACGAGAGGGAAAGAGGGTGAGGAGAGGAGAGGAGAGGAGAGGAGAGGAGAGGAGAGGAGAGGAGAGGAGAGGAGAGGAGAGGAGAGGAGAGGAGAGGAGAGGAGAGGGGCTTCTGGTGGCTGAGCCAGTGCAACTGTGCTCCAGATGTTTTCTCCCCCGATCGGCTCCTCACCTTCCTTCTTCTCTCCTCCAGCCAGACCACTGGAGAGGGACGACTCCAGCGCACGAAGCGCTGTCCCGAACATTGTGCGCCACGCGAACACATCCTCTCCTCTGTGGCATGTGCACGATGTTCCTCAGACGGCCCCGCGCTGGTATGATATGTGATACATGAGCGAGAGAGTGTCATTGGGGTGCGAGACAGGAAAAGAGAATGGAAACAGGGACGAGGAAAGGAGTAGATAATGTGGTGACTTGTTCTGCCTGTGAGGTCTGTTTTATTGTTTGGCGGTGTCTATTACGTGTGTCTCGCACTCTGGCTGTGTGGACGTGTGTGTGTGTGTGTGTGTGTGTGTGTGTGTGTGTGTGTGTGTGTGTGTGTGTGTGTGTGTGTGTGTGTGTGTGTGTGTGTGTGTGTGCATCCTCATCTGCCTGGTGTGGTGTAGATGTGGAGATGAAAGTGTTTGCGGCCCACAGGAGAGCTGGCAGCGGTGTCGGACTGGAGGTCTGGCAGACAGGGATGCAGCTCCATCAGACAGATCCCACTCTGACCGGCTCGTGTTATCTAAATATGAGGTGAGAAACCTCGACACTGGGGCCTATTCCAACAAAGGGCCAGACCGATACAGGCACTTGATAGTTTTTGACTGGACTGAAGCAGAAAACAGATGATATTTTGTCTATTTGATATTGTTAAATTTCACCATTCCCAATAAAGCACAAAATTCAATATTTTCCCAGAATTGTATGCCTGTCAGAGTGGAAGAGCCTCTACATTTCAACCATCATATCACACTCCAAACCCAAACTAATGATTTCCTTTAAATAGGGCTCATGATACAGGGGGTAACGATTCAATATATTGAGATATATTGCGTTAATGTAAGCAAGGCGAAATATTGCAATTTTTTGCAAAAACAACACATAAAAACGGCATTGTTTTGGTCCCAAATTGCATGAGATTATCATAAAGTGGGCATGTCTGTAAAGGGGAGACTCGTGGGTGCCCATAAAACCCATTTTCATTTAAATATCTTGAGGTCAGAGGTCAAGGGACCCCTTTGAAAATGGCACAGTTTTTCCTCGCCAAAATTCAGACCTTCCCTCTAGCTTTAAAACTGAGCCCACTACAACCTCAAAAAAGATCAAATAGCGTCGGATTTTTAAGAGGTTAATTAAAAATCAATACAGTGTTTTGGAGAATCAATATCACAACACATAATATCGCGATACTCATGTGAAAGCAGGTTTCATTGCAGGTTTTACAGATGGACACTTCTTGAAGCTGCTCTGTAAAATTCTCACTGTTTTGTTTGGTCAGCCTCCTGATATAAAATGAGGAAATAATCACGTGGTCCGGGGAGAACCTCCGTCATATCACAAGTGGACGTCTCTGTCTGGTAGACATCAGATATTTTATTAAAAAAAGACCAAAACACGGTCCATATACGAGTCCAACCCTTCAAAGATCTCATCACAAGCTGTTGCCATCCATCCCTGTAAAGAAACAGACCGTGTCTTGTCTGCCGTAAAAAAAAAAAGAAGAAAATCACACGGTGTAACAGCACAAACTGCCTATCAAGGGAACGTTCACTGAGGACGCGCTTTACGGCCCCGACCGTGTCACGGGTAATATCGGCCCATATACTGCTCAGCGGGGGGAAATAGCTCCCGTTTGTGGGGCATGAGAACATGAAAACATTCCACTTCTGTACAGTATTTCCCCCTCCTCCTCCTCCGCCTCCTCCTCCTCCTCCTCTTTCTTCTCCCCCTCTCCAGTTTGCTGCCACTTTGTTTGTTTGTGTACGTCTGTTTTTGATGGGGCTGTTGATGTCGGCCCATATGCCTCATTTCCTCTGCCAGAACGACAGCAACGGAAGCCTCGCAAACCAACGCAGCGTTCCTCCTCTCTGACAAAGTCACGCTGAAAAAGATATGCAAGCATTACAAACGATCCTTTAAGGTCATGATTTCATAAAACTATGCAGCTTGTTGTCATGGCTGAGTATAAACATCGACTTCTGTAAATGTTTTTAGGCCGTCAAATGGACATCTACTCGACATCAAAGTGGAATCCACATCCGCTAGCTTGGATTTATTGGAATGGCATTACCACCGATGCACACTTCACAATAAAGCGAGTGAAACAAATAAGAGGACTGCTGTATCTAATGTGTGTACACGAGTCTACAAAAGGCAGTTCAGCAAAACCACAACTCAACTGGGCCAAAGAGTGTGAAAGAAAACCCCTTTACTCACACCCCTCCTCTTTCTTCCTGCTTGGAAAAGACCAGATGACAATAATGTGGAGTATGGAGCCCCAGCGAGCGCCGCTGACCCCTCCTCTTCCACCTCCCTCCTTCCATCCCTCCACTTTGAAAGGCCTCCACATGTTTATGGCTCATGCCTGTGGTATGACGATGGATTCTCCATATAAAAGCCAGCGGGATCATGGGGTGTTTCAAATATTGCTCTCTGAAGACAGTTGCTGACAAAATGACAGCAGCCATATTTATTTTGGTCAGAGAGCAGGGGCACTTAGTGGGAAGTTAATCAGAGAACCCCACCTCCTCCTTCTTCTCCCCCCCGCCCCCATCCCCTAACAAGGAATGTACCCCGAGCAGAAGAGAAGTCTCAGAGACTACTGGTAATGACTTTCTCCTCCGAAAGAAGATTTAACGCTGCTAAACTGCACGACAGGCAGAAAAATAAAGTTTGGTTTGAGGACATCAGCGTAAAGCAAGTGTTGATTGCCTGTCCAGACATCAGTCGAGATAATAATTTTTTATCTGGTTAGGAGGAGATATGAAACATAAGCGCAGAGATGGGGAAGGAAAAAAAGAATAATCTATGGCAGAGATTTGCGAATATGTTATAGCTGAAACAGAACTTGTGTTAATTTGTGAGTGTGACCGCGGCGGTGACCATAACTGCCGCTGGCATCGGGATGCTGGAGACCTGGCCAAGTCAATGACAGGTTGATGTGTCTTTCCTCTTCACCCGTTCACTACAGCACAGTGCAAAGCTTCCAAGATGCTCTCTGTCATCTCGGCTTTACGGTTTCCCAGTGTGTTCAGCATGAGGAAATCATCATTATGTGTCTGTATCTGAGTTTTTTCATCTTCGCTACCAGATTTCTGCATCATTTAATTAAATAAATGAACGATGCATGTTGTGTGGTGGGCGGTGGGCGGTGTTGGTGGGGGGGTTGTCCCAGTCAGACGCCAGCCCAGGCCCTGTGTCCGGAGCCATCCCTGCTGTCCAGAGGAGGCAGGGTACTTCTGAGGCCTTCTCACCAGCTACTGTGTCAGCCCCTATGGAGCGGCCTTATTAAATGAAGATTAAGCTGTGGCTCCCCCAGTCACAACAGGCTGCGGTGTGGGGCACACATAATCACTATGACAGGTCGGCTGCCAATTAGTGCTCTCCTTCTGTCCTGGGAAAACGCTCCTCACTCCGCTCCCGCTGGCGGGAAGAACTGATCCGGATTGTCCGTGATATTACCCGGGCCAGAGATCGCCGTTAATCACCTCCCGTCATTCCACCGTGGCATAAATGAGAGCCGGACTTGTCATCTGTGCACCAGCTCTCCCTTCCAACAGTCCCGACTTCCCATAGAGCACACCCGGGAAACATTAATTGGAATAATGAGATAAGTACATGAAGGAACAGAAGTGCAAAACTCTGTTCTCGAGTGCTTTGGGTAGACTTCAGAGTGGTGGCTCGATCGCTGTTTGGCTTGGACAAACTGCACCATGAGCTCTTCTGCTGAGACGAGAAGAACACGCTCCATCAATTAGCCTCAAGTTGGAAGTGTGCATCTGTTTCAGAAAAAAGCTGGCCTGGTGGGAGAAGGCTACGTCTGACGAAAACACATCCAGAAATGTGTTTGGATGTCGGGCTTCCAAGCCAAACACAGGCCAGACTCCGATGTGATCATACCGGCTGCGTAACTAGAATGCTCAGAAGTGAATGGCATCTTTCGCCAGAGCTTAAACCCTTTGGCTCAGCGAGTATAAACACCAAAATTGTGTGTGACACGCTCACGCGCATGCACGCGCATTAACTGCTCGCTCGTACGCAAAGACTGCCAGAAACCGGAATTGTTTGGTGTCTCGGGCGGCGGGCGCTTACAGACAGGGCGGTTGAGCTTCCTCCGCATGCGGATTCGAGCCAATCACCGTTGCTCTGTGCATCGTTTTACAGGAGCAGAGTCTTTGGAGCAGATGGTTCGCAGACGGTGAGGACCAGGAGGTCCACAGCACTGTGGATTCACCGCAGAACCACACTGGCTTCAGACAAGAACCTGGCGTAAATCCCACCAGTCAACCAGATCCTCATGGGATCTGGTCGATCCGGGGCGGATCTGGCTTCACTTTGGTCCCCTAGCTGCACCAGACTGTAGGTGCTTGTGGGGTAAACTAAACAACTGCCCGCCTCTCTGTCATGTCCATTGGCCTTAAATACAGACAAAGACCTCGCAGATGTCCCACACCGGAGGAGTGATGAGGTGGTAAACTGAGTCGTCCACTGAACGTGTAACAAAAATTGTTTATCCAGGGTTTCAAATTAACGGCAGAGGGAAAGGACTGGGCATCATGGCTACAAGAGCTAGTTATAACAGTTACAGTATAAACACAAACTGCACACACAAGTTATGACAGACAGTATTAGTGGTGGCTGGATCCGAGCACTCTGATGACTGATGGGATGGAGGGCTTGGCCTCGATTGAGCCCTACAGCAGCAATGGTTTCTCTGGTTACACACGCGGGAGATCAATACTCCCACAGAGGCCCGTAGCTCTCCAAGTACAGGTACATAATATAATCATTATATACTCCCTCTTTCTTATTCTTCCTCTTCCTGCTTTCCTTTCCTCTTTCTTTCCATGAGATCAGCAGGGTGAAGCTGAAGCATTTAGAGTGTAAATTGAACTGCATTGTTCTGGAAAAAACAGGTCTTAAATCTGTTATCAGTTCCAAAATGTGCTAAGCTATAAATGTTTACTGTTCCATAACTTCAAATAGTAAAACTTCTGTTTCTGTTCGGGTTAAACTTTTTGCTCGGCCGCCTCCTGCACTACAAACGCCCCTCAAATGAATCGACTTTTACCTACGAATCAAGCAAGCAGAGTTGCACAAATGTCACTCCTGCCTGCTGCTATTAAGACTTTTGTGCCGTCTGAGAATCTGAAAGCCGATTTGTAAAACTGAAATTAGCCTTAGAGTTGCAATGGTGCATTTGTGTTGGACTTTAGTCCTTCTTAAATCCCAAATCAGGGATTACATTAAGAGTGGGAGTTTGGAGAGCTTTCACATTTTAAGTTGTTTACACAAGATCTAATGTCACCGACATGGCAGACGCAGCTGTTGTTCAAAGATTATAGTAGAGTGGGTGGGCAAGAGAGAGAGAGAAAGGAAAATACCCAGATGGATTGATGAGTGAGCAGAAAAAAAAGAAGCATAGAAAGAGCAATCAAACGTGTCGCACGCGTCTGTTTGTAAACCAGTGAATCTGGTGACAGGGGTTGCTGGGAAATCTCTGCAGGGAATTTCTTAATGGCATCAATGTGGAGCAGCCGGGCGCTGCAGCGTTATCGCTCTCCTCACCTCCCATCAGCTCACAACACAGAGAGGGGGGGGGGGGGAACCCAGTCTGTCAATGGTGATAGTGCCGGAGCAGCTATTAATAAAGTCTCTTTATTGTTTATAGGCTGTTCAGAGCACCGCTCCAGGGAGCCTGAGGATAGACGAGCGTTTTACCGTCTCAAGGGTACAATGCAAAACGGCTGGCACACGCGCCAGCCAAGCAGCCACGAGACGAGACTTCCTTATTCCTCGAGAGATTATCTCTCACATTTTCCATTATATATGAAAACCAAATTTAAACAGCTGGGTGAATTTGACAAAGATTTTCATCAGCATTGCACGGACAGTTTTCTAATCACTTGATGTTTTCAGAAGTACTGTGATTAATGGCAACGGGAACACTTTTTTCAAAATAAATAATGCTGCAGTTGTTTAATCTCAGTGCCAAAAACAACAGGTCAAACTATTAAATGTGGCTTTAGATGCAGATCCGTGTGAGGCAGCTGGTGGAAACGTACCAAATTCCCATTTGTATTCTTGCCAAACTTCAACAGTTAAAGATTTAAAGCTTGAAATTAGCTTGACAGTTGGATGGAAATGGCGCTTCTGACAGTGTACCACCGCATATTTTGTCTGTCCGTGCGCTCCACGCAATCTTTTCCCCCCGACCCCGCCCTTTTGCGGACAGAGTGCGTTATCAGGACAACGCTGCTCTGCCGAACGACCAACAGCAAATGAATCCCAGCAGTAGGAATGATATACCGTGTTTACACTGATCGGCAACTTGTACGGAACGCATCAGACACGGTTTACACAGCTCGTCATGTTCGCTGTGAATGCCTCGCCTCTTGACATTATCTGGGCTTTACTTTCTCTTCCTTGTGAGTGTTTTACAGAGGGATTAGATCTTTGCCGACAAAGAGGGGAAAAGAAGAAGATCATTCGCGTTTTTTTCTTTTTTTTTTCTCGTGCGTCTCTCAGCTAAGCCGGGAGACAGGGATCTGTCAATGACGTCCAGTGTAATTTAAATACGTAGATATGTAGAAATGCGAGCCAGGGTGATCAGATAAAGCATTGCCATAAATAGTGTCTACCTACATGCTGCGTCCTCTTATTTCCTGCTTCCATTTAATCCACAGCGTCTTTACGGTCTGCAGTTATATAATCCTGTGCTTATTCTAAACACTGGTGTCTGGTGTCCGCTGAGAAGAGCTGATAAAAAAAAATTTCATTTTTAGACTGTCTTAAGTTCCAAGTGATCATGAAACACACTTCTTATATTTATATTTCCTTCTGAATATAAAATCCATACATTGAGGTTTTATAAATTATATTTAAAGACTCCATACTGCACTGCAAATCCTGTTAGTTTAAGTAGTACTAGGGACCTATTGCTTACAAAGACCTTGAAATTTGTATTAATTTAAAAGGTCACATAGCGAGGTATTTCAGGATGACCTCAGCCCCTTCTTGAACCTCCACTTCCTGATCACCTGCGTTTCAGAGGGCAGCCTCTCCTCCCATCGGGCTACGCTTTATTATCACTCACGGGAAGTGATTATTTTACAATGTCAGTCGGTCCAGCTCCCATGCGACGCCACTGGATCTCCTCCCGTTCAAATTTGGCGGCTTACATTTTTACATTTGTATTTATTTGAACCGAAGAGTGTTGCGTTTCACTGCCTTTTGCCAAGTGGGGATTTTTCACTAGCGGTGGAGCGGTGGGGGAATTAACAACACATGCCCAAGTCTGAAATTTACCTTTATTAAACGGGCCACCGCAGCACTTCACGAGCCCGGAGAGTCCTAAGATGCACACACAGTGACACGTTTACGCAGAGCTTTTAACCACACGGCCGAGGCCACTGATCTTCCACAGAGAAGTAACTCAGTCGTTGGATAATAAGGAACTGTACTGAGTGGTTTGTAATGAACAGTAGCTTTAAGTAAAATGGACACAGGGAGCCTGCTGTCAGTTTATAAAGGGCCGAAGAAGAATGGCTGTGCTATGCACTCAATTTAGATTTCACAACAACTTCCCATCAGTGACTTCATGCTTGGGATAATTGATGGCAGTAACCATGCGCAACAATGCCAAATTTTAATTAAAGGAGGTCATAAAGTTTCTTCGGAAAAGGTCAAGCAGGCGCGGCAAAGTCATGAAGAGGTGCGCGGGGGTTGGGGAGAATTTCCCCAACAAACAGGACGGGGCTTTAGGAACTAAATGTGCCATGGAATCACAGTTTCCAACCCAGAGAGCAGCGACTGCCTTGCTAGTGCTGAAATATGAGAAACTATCAGGGTTTATTTACACTTTCACCACTTCACTAAATGATCCTACCATCCAACACTCCGGGCCAAAAATGGAGAAAAATCCTAGAGGTTATGATGTTTTCCTCTTTCTGTTAAACAATGTTTTTCTTGTTTTGACAGCCTGAATGATATCTGCCACTGTAATTGCTTCCTTATTTGGTGAATTAAATATTTACACTTGGCCTATCCTAATCCAAAGTTTATGAGAGACGTTAAAGTGCATTAAGGGGAAAGACATTTATTTTAAAAGCACTGCTAACTGAGGCCATCATCCCGAAATGGTGTGTTTGGACTGTCTGAGAGAAATGGTTTACTTTTTGAAAAAAAATATTTCCCTTAGCCGAATTCTCACAGAGAGAGAAATTCCAGAATTGACTTCTCATTTAATGGCCTGACATACATGCTGTGTGCACCGCAAATATCTCTCGAGCTGACGGGAGGAAACAGAGACGGCCATTGAGGAAACCTGCAGTTCGTACTTTGAAGAATTCCACTGAGGAGGGGAAGGGAGATGGGAGAGAGAGAGAGAGAGAGAGAGAGAGAGAGAGAGAGAGAGAGAGAGAGAGAGAGAGAGGGGGGAAAAATATACCTCAGAAAAAAGGAGCTGGCTCGAACAAGGCCGCCATGGAAAAATACTGATTTCATTTCATGCACGGAAACGCCACTGTGCACCTCAAAAACACAGACGGTGAAAAAACAAGGCTGAGTGGACGGTACAAGGGTTACATGAAACAGGTGGAACTCTCCTGTGGGATACGTGGGCTGTTTTTCTTTAATATTCACCGGAGTAGTGTAAACTTTAAAATGAACATGGATGGAGTTGGGGCCGACTGACAGAATATCTCTCACACATACATCAACATGTGGCTGTATAACATCCTTACCTCTCCTGCAGTGCCTCATGGCCATTTTGCACATCCTGGACTCGGCGATGGTGGGACAGGGTATTGTGTCCTTGGGTGGTTTCTTTACAATGTGCCGCGTCCGGGTCTCCAGACCCCACTTATAGCCACAGGTTTTGTTTCTCCTGGTGCAGGCTCCCCATTCGCTCCACTGGCCCACCTCGCAGCCCTCTGCAAGAGACACACAGAAATGATGATGTGCAGTGAAACGGCAGCAGAGGCAACTCGGAGACCTCAGGTCAAGCTTTAATACAGGGCGAAGGAGCTTTACTGGGATGCTGTAACCTCTTTGTGTGTGGTCCCAGTTCAACTGCTTGTTTTTCGGTCCAAAATAAGCAGGCCAACTGAGAAGTTACAGAATACTGTGTACAGGCAGCGTCAGGTTATTGAATAGGCGTTATCAGTCGCTATAAACACCATAGATATGGCTCAATAGGGGCCTGCTACACCCACTAGTAGGTTTTATCATCTATTCACATGGTAGATCACCGAAAGAAGGAATAAAAGAAAACGACAGCAACCTCTGGCGAGCGTAGTAATTATGATAGGAGCAGAAGTGGAAGTGAGGCGCTGTAGTATAGACAGCGTGCAACTCCATAAGGGGTGGAGGTCGAGTGCTGATGGATGAGTCCACATGATTTTCACCCAGGAGACCGGAGTTTGCATCCTGTGTGTAACCAACAACATGTAGTTGTCTTTGTGTTCACAAGCGCAAAGTTTCACTTTCACTTCTGAAATGTAGTTATTTTAAGCCAAAACAGTTTCCCCTAAACTTCACTGTTTTTGTTTCCTTGACCTCAAGAAGTTGTAGTTTTGTTGCCTAAACTGAAACAAGCCTTTTTGTTTGTGTCCAAAAATTTCATTCAGTTTTACAATGTCTTAGAACAGTTGTTTTAAGTTTCGCTTTCACTTTTACAATGTAGTAGGCGTAGCAGGCCTTACTGACCCACATCTATGGTGCTTATAGCGACTGATAACGCCTATTTAATGGACTGATAACAGTTGAACCAGGTGCTACAGGTAAGGAAAGGTGTAAAAGACAGAGTAGTTTACTCTCTTGACAGTTTTTAAATTGTTTGTACATTATTGTGTTGTTTCACGTACCTCCACACTCCATGGTTTCCTCCAGCGGGGCAAAGCCCTCGGGGCACTTCTCAAAGCAGCGCCCTTTGTGTAGGTAAAAGCCCGACTTGCACTTGGTGCAGAAGTCTTTGCTGAAGCAGGACTCGCAGTTCTCTATCCTGCACCCTGGAGGAAGGAGGAGAGAAAAGAGGAGAGTCATCAGGGCCTGAGCAACCCTCTCATCTGGAGTTGATCGAAAGCTAAGGGGTTTGGGGAAGGGGGTTCTTGAAAGGATTATGCTGTCCCTCCCGCAAAAAAAAAAAAAAAAGCCGTCGATGCCCTGTGAATCATTTCTCTCCAGGGCTCAATGTGTATTTCACAAAACCTGTTTCGCCTGACAGATATTTCATTTTTCATCTTCCTGTTCGTGTTCAGAGTGAGCGTGAAAACGCAACAGTGGAGCCGGTGAGGAATCATGTCACGCTGACCTCTTTCAACAAATTGCACCAACATCCAACAGTCTGGATACAAACACACACCCGCTCATATGTTTTCAACTAACGGTGTTGCTGCAACAGGAAGAATACATCCCATTAGGGCTCTGAATGGTGTCCTTAATATGCTACCCTATCACCCCACACTGCTCCAATCTGTGTCCATGACTGAGGATTATTGGGAAGTCAGGTTTTCATTAAAGGGGGAATGATGGCTCGTGATCACAATGCCGGCCCATCTGCGTGGCTCCTTTAAGTTCTGGCAATGAAAGGGGGAAGGTGGGTTAGGAAGGGGGAATGCATGGGGGGGACAACAACATTTCACGCCGCCTCGCCAAACAAATGCTGATGCATTTAGTCAGCAAACACAACACAGCAGCACACTTATCCTCCCACGCCACACCCTGCTGCTGCGCATGACACGCAGCGCCTGCGCTCGCAAAGAAAGGCACGGCAATGTGTCATCAAGCTCTCGCTCTGCAAATAGCATGTCAGGCAGGGCCAAATTACTACAACCACACCAACAGGGCGACGCACGGGCCCACATGATTAGAAGGAGCCTCCCAGAGCTGGCTAATTTATGACGTTCCTCAGAGGCTCTATGTTGCCCAATGGGCTTCCAATGTCGGGGGGAACCACAATCTATGACCTGCAGCCGCCGTCACCCACAGGGGAAGGGGCTTCCCAGGTATCATCTGCTCCTCCGATCGTGTCTCGCACGGGGCAAGCAACCACGCATTAGCGGATTTCTCGGCACGCAAAACCTGCGTTAACTGTGATCTTCCACATGTGAGAGCGACGGAGGCTCTTTTATCTGTGACCCTTGCAGGGCCCGGGGAAGGGAAGGTTCTCACAATCACACCCCTTAATTACACCATCTCCAGCTAACCATCAGGCCTCCTCCTCGACATTCCTCCAAAACGAGGGGGTCCCTCCCCGCTTCACTTTGAACCCTAAAGTATGGCCTCTGCCCACTCACTCTGGTCTCACGCTTTCCCGACCAGTCTAAACAAACCGTGGACACACACACACATATGCACAAACACACACATACCAATCAGATATGGCTGGAGATATATAAACCCACTCTGCAATGAAGCTGTACTCCACATTCTACATTAAAAAAAACGTAGATACGCTGACCATAAATCGCTGATCTCTTTGGTAATTTCCTGTGTTCTCCCATCATGTTATTAATTCAATCATCTGATATTATTTATCTTATCTCGGCATTTCTTTCGCTCCATGTTATCTTATATCTCAACATATGTCTTGGATCTCTGGAGTTACGCAGTGCTGTGGAGATTTTGGTGGAATGTGTGCGTCTAAAGGAAGTATAAATGAATTTCGCTGTCCTTTTTTTTTTTTTTTTAGCTCTCTGCCTCTCATCCACTTCGCTCTGGGTGAAACTGAATCAGTCATGCTTTGGGGTTTGATACAAGACAAACCCAATACAAGGAGCTAGACTAATAAATCACCGAGCTAATTGGAAAGCACAAAGCTGTCTTTTACCCTTCACACTTCCCAGGCCTGTCATCACCTGAGAGACTTTTAGCTCCCAAACAAAACAAAAAAAAAAAAAGAGTAAGAAGGGGGAACAAGAACATCTGGCAGTACTCTCAAGCACTGGAGTTGTTGTGCAATCCCCAGTTATTGACAGTAAATAGGAGCAACACAGCTGTGTGGAATACTGTATCCTTGTAGTAGCAGTAGCACTTTACAAGGTTTTTGATTCAAACATCACAGGCGGTTTCAGATGGTGTAAAAAAATGCCCGGAAACGTTGTTTTCTAAATAGAAGATAAGTAATAATGTCGCTCTGTGAGATGGATGAGGTGGATGACACATCAATGCGTCTCTATGGGAGTTAGAATGCAGGGGAGGTGAAGCTGGAGGGGGTCAGAGGTCATCAGAGAGCGCGGTGGGTAGGAAGGGATCACTATGACAGACATTTATCCTTCTTGTCCAGTTATCTGGCAAAAAGGCTATCTGGGACAGCGTGGGCTATCTGTGACACTGGAGAAGCTCCCACACTGATCAATGGCGAGGTCGGTAGCCGGGCAGCTGGTCCAGCAGCTCCAGAAACTGATACAGGGGAGCGGGTTCACTCTCCCCGCAGGATTAACCTCTGGACCACCTTTAAAATCTTCCTCTAGGTGCCTCGGGGAGACTAATGAGAAATAATGAGGTCATCAGATCCCATTGAAGGCCCGGTGTTCCTGGGACTTAAATGTATTATCATCATTATCTCCCAGCCTGGTTCTGGCTGTGAGTTATATCATGACCACGGGAGGAAAAAGCCTCCCTGAGAGGAATTTCAAAAGCTGCGGGTGAAGTGGCAGAGGTTTGCGCAATTTGAAGAGATGTCGCCAGCGCTGCAGCGGTTCCACCGTTACCCGTATCTCCGTTACACTTTTTTTTTTTTTGTTTGTTTGACTTTACACTTGGATTTTATGTGGCTCGCATGTCAAGTGCATTTGAAGTTGAGAGATGAGTCACAGAGCATCACTTGTGCTCTAATGGTGCATGCTTGGCAGAAGATGGTCCCTCAGCTGTGGTCTGGATAGGGAACCCGCCGATTTTATCATGGACACGCAAAGCCTCAAGTCAGCTCCAGTCAACTTCTGTTCCTCCGCAGCCTGACAGCACCATGTGTAATCACTCTATTTATTTACATGAATATTCGCAGCGTAAAGAAAGGGTGCTAAATCATTTTGTGAGGACGAATTCTCTCGTGTTCCAAACGGGGTGTTTCACGTTATCTGAGCCGGAGGGCGGGTTGTGGGACCCGCTCATCAGCCTACCGAGAGAGTCTCAGCCTCCTCCAGAAAGCTAACCAGAACCGATGTTGCACAGCAGGAGTGTCCGTGTCGTAAAAGGCCTGGCAGTGCGAGGGGGAAAACAAGCCCCATTTTTCCATCCTTTGCCTCCAAGCTGAGTCGAACAGCTCTGACCTACTCTCTAGGCCCCCGGGTTTGGCTGACATGGAAGCTTTGGCTTGCTCGCTGCCACCCAGCCATGTCGTGGGGAGCTGCAGATGGCAGGAGTTCATGGCTTAGGCCAGAGCTGCCATGTTCTTCCCAGGTCTTTCTGTGCTGTTTTTTCCACCTGGGTGCTCCTCCGTGCGGCCAGCGTGGAGCTAGGTGCAGCAGAGGTGGTGTTACCGTCAATCAGCATCCCCCAGAGAGAGATGTGTCAGCGGTCCTCCCAGCTTCTTCACTCCAAGGAACACAGTCTGTGATATAACCTTCCACGATGTGCTCCTGGATGTGCTCAGCCAGCTCCAGCATACACACAGACAGCCCAAGCTTCAGACAGTGGTCAAGCACAGACAGCCGGCCCTTCCTCTCACACTATACACTTACGCAGAGTTGTGAAAAATAACCCGATTCAACTCTGCATCTGGCCGTAATGTCCCGGGAAGCAGGGCTCGGTTTGGTGGGTCCATTGTATTGTCTGGCAAATCTGACAGAGCCGTGAGTAAAGCTGTGATGATTAAATGTCTCTTGGTAAAGCTCAAAGGCCAAAAGCAACTGGTCTTTTTGTCGGTTAGACTGTGCAATGGAAATACCCACAAGCTCAGAATCAGAGCGAGAAAGAGAGAAGTTGAATGAGAGACGCCGAGAGGCTGCCAGCGCTGCCAGCTAAAGGTTGCGAAACCCGTATTAGTGCCTTTATGCGGCCTTGGTACCAATTTGGCCGAGGCCCACTATGCATGGATCTTATCCACCTCCAACCCGACGAATTCCCACGATACCCACTTTAAATCTAAAACGATCTTGGAGAAGTCACATCCAATCACCTTCTGCTCCCAGCCCTAATTCGATGTGACAAAGCCGCGAGAAATATAACAATAGGATTTGGTAACAGATTTCCTCAGTCCGACAAATGCAGTAAAAAATAAATCACAATTGGCAATCCAAAACAATTACCCCTGACAGAGGAGTCTCTAGTGGGACATTAGGCTGGCACTGACTGAGCTGTGATATTTAAACCACGCTTCCAGGATATTGGCAATCTCAGGCCTTGATCAGACTGGTTGTTGGTTGGCAGCGAACACAACTGGGGTTTTAAAAGCCCGCTGCAGTGGGATAAGGTTGGTGGATAGAGTGTATGTATGTATGTATGTAAGTATGTGTAGCGTTGGGGGGTCCATAAGATACCCTGAGGGAGGAAGTTTTGAATGCAGCCTTGGTCCCATGCTGACCCTCTCAACCCTTCATCTCTTCTAAAAGACAGCTCTGATAGTCGCCTTTCAGCTCATAATTCTTCCAGCCGGAGAGTGATACCAAATGACAGAATATGCTTTGGCTGGGGAATGTATGTTAAAACCGAGGTATTATGAAATGTGACTGAGGCGAGAGCATGACTGCACCGCATTCACACAGATTTGGCTGTACATAAAGCCGCACACTGTGTGACCGTTGCTACAAATCTTCTCTGCGGAGCGGAGGGTTGACACCCACAGACACTGGTGTGGGGCCTCTTCTGGGCAGCTGATAAGAACCCCCGTGGATAACACTGGAGTTACTGCATATGGTTTATGGCTCATATCAAGCTGTCCATTAGCTGCTGAAAGGAGTTCTTGCAAAGCACAGAACCAATAGAACTTAATAATAAAACAAAAAGGCATTGCTAACGAACCGGCTACATGGTAGTTAACATTGTGGCTCCCATGTCTCGGGCCTCTCCGGAGTACAGCTGAAGAGTGGCTGTAAATGGGCTTCCAGTCCTGTTATGTTGCGGAAAGTACAGTTCCCATTGTCGTTGGCTCTAATTATGGAGTTATTCTGTCTGCAGTGTGGGGAAAACCCCCCAGAACAGTGAGCCTTACAATTTAAAATCATCAAGTGAGGCACAGTAGTAGTCCTGAGAAATTCGTTATTATTATGGCATGGCTAATAAAGTAGTATTAATAATTAATAAGTAACTAATAAATTACTTCCTACAAAGTACTTCCAAACCTTTAGGAACTTAAGTTTCTAAAACCTGCAATGAATGTGGATTTCTTTGCAAATTGCATAACTGAAAATAATTATAATGTTCAATTTTCTTTCCATCATTTTCTGTGATTGAATCGGTACAGCCTAAAGTCGGGCTGCAACTAACTTTTTAATTATTTTCAGCATCTATTAATCTTCCCATTATTTTCTCGATTAATCGTTTGGTCTATAAATTGTCAGAAAATATTGAAAAATGTCCATCCCAGTTTCTCAAAGTCCAATCTGATGTCTTTAAATGTCTTGTTTTGTGAGTCCACAACCCAAATATATTCAGTCTTATTCTATACATGATATAAACCAGACAAAAGCAGGTAATCTCCATATTTGAGAGGCTGAAAACAGCATTTTCTGACGTTTTTGCATGAAAAATTACTTTAACGATTATTATCAAAATAGTTGGTGATTATTTTTCTGTCGATCAACTAATCATTGCAATTCTACCTTTTTACCTTCCTTTACCATTTGCCTTTTTACTTATGTAAATATTGGAACATATTATAGGAAGATATTGAGAGACTACTGTTCTGAATTTGAACGTGACTCTGGCCTTTTGTGTTTAAATGTTTTATTTGTGCCCACAGTCCAAAGACATGCAGGTCAGGGGAAGTAGAAAGTCTACAATAAATTGTTTCTAGGTGAGACTCTGATAACTATACCTGTGTCCCAATTCAGGGTTCACAGTATCTCCCCTAAAGGATGAGGCCCATCAACGTGGGTCTTTTAGAGGAGCAGAAGGCCATGCTGAGCCTGCTCTACCCTCACAGAGACCAAACCTAATGGTGCATTAAGACAATCCTCAACACACAAAGTCATAAATGTACAAGTTTATGACCAGGAGGTTGACTTATAATACAGTCTGAACTGTGACATTTTACCTCAACACATGGTGAACGACTGACATATCACACAGCTAATGTTTTAGCCCGGTGATAAACTGATGACCTGTCCAGAGTGCATGCTGGGATAAACCACAGCCCACCCATGATGCTGAAAAGGAATAGGGAAGAATGTTTTCTAAATGCTGTTTCAGAAGTTTTCATTAAAAATAATATATGCACACGCTCGCAGCATTGCACTGGCCTTAAGCTTCTTATCGAACCATCTGTGTGACTTTCCTTGCGTCAAACTGCATCATATTGCCAGCTCGCAGGGTAAATAGTGTATTCATCTCTTCTCTCTCTGTCACATGCCTCGGGAGGCCCTTCAGAAAAACTTAAAGTGAGGTTTGAGTGTACAAGCCTCTTGCTTGTCTTGCTCTTGTTTTCCTTTAGCCAGGCAATCCACAAAAAAAATTCTTGAATGAGATAAGATCACACAGACAAACTCTGGTGTAATAATAAGCAGCTGCTCCCTAAGTGATTTCAGAGGCTGTGTTTGAAATGCTCATGATAACAGAGACGTAATGCCACGTTCCAGGCCTCTTTGGAAACCAGGAGCACCCGGCAGCCCCGACCGCGTCGGTGGACAACCCTTCGCCGTCATTTGTCCATCGTGCCTTTGAGCTCTCGCGTACCAGTTGCCCGGGTCAACTCACATATAATATTCACTGACCCGACAATTAGCTTCCAACTCAAATATATGGAGGTCGGACATGAACCGTTCAGTGAAAATGACATGCGGAGCGCAGCTGAGAATGAGGGTCAAATAGGAAACTGGATTAGAGAGCCCTGACTGAAGCAGCGATCACATCAAAGTAGGCCTCGCTCTGAGATCTGATGCTACGTGACAATACAAGATGTTGTTCTATGAGCAGTTTGTACGGAGAGGGGTTCAGATTAACTGGCCGCACACATCAGGATCAGTTAAAGTCAAAATTCACCCAGCATGGGCATACCGCGGTTAGGATGGCAGGGTTAAAGTAAAAAAAAAAAAAGAGAACAAGATGTCTTTCTCTTGCAATTCCCTGAGTCATGAAAATAGGGTGACACGACTGTTACTGGTTAAAAAGAGCAACTGAGAAGGGATCCCTCTCCCAGATTTGCAATAGATGTCGTGTGTACAGAATAGACCAACATAATGATAATTAAAAAGGTTTCTTACATTTTCTTCCCTGTTAAAAGATGTGTTTGGGGAGTTTTTCCTTATCTGAAGCATGGGTCGAAAAGGGCAGAGGGTGTCGAATGCTACACAGATTGTAAAGCCCCCTGAGGCACATTTGTGATATTAGGCTATATAAATGAAACTGACTTGACTTGACTGACGCAGCATGTAAATAAGACAACTTTGGAGCTAGTGGGAGGCACATTTTTCGGCTAACTACATCCTCACACCTGCTAGCTAACACATACCGGACCAGTCTGTCAACTGAATGCACAGAGAGGATATAAACCCTTTATCTGAAGGCCATGTTTACACACCGGAGGCGTTCTTTTAGCGCGATTAATTCGCACATCGATATATTTTTTTCTAACTGCTGTTTTTGTCATGAGTACTTTCACACAGAATGTGAATATTACGTGGCAAAAAAGCGTCAGGTTTTTCCTGAGCAAGGTAAATTTTCCGCAGCTTTCGCATCATGAACAAAGGCATCAACTAATCACGTTGTGCGTACACTATATTGTAAAACAACACAGAGGCTCTTTGGTCCGAACCAAGAGGGCAAACTTTATTACTCCTTTTGACCTTGACTACGATCAGCAGACCAGATCCACCGCTTCCGTTCTTACCTTTCACAATAAAAGCTCTAAACATATACAGTACACTGAGTAACTGTTTACTGAAGGGAACTCAAATTCACTCAGAGCATTTTGCTAAAAGGAAATTCAATAAAACAGCTTACAGTAGTTTAGGCTATACAACAATTTAGACTGCCAGACGCTGCTCTGGGTCAATAGGATCCTGGTAGTTGGTCCTCTGGCTGCCCGAATCTATTCAAACCTTTTATTGAAATTGTGATGCATCCGTCGCAAGTTTGCATCGCTGCCAATATGAATAGTTTTGATGCAAAATATACGCAGCAGAGTATTTCGTATTTTCATGTTGTTTATTCGTCACGCCCCCGGTGTGTAAAGGTCTTAACACCTGGTAAGACAGCAAGCAAGCCGACCCCCAAAATATCAAAGTAACGGAGCGTTAGTGGAATCAGCTACTATTATGTTAGATGCATGCTACTTGTTAGTGAAAAAAAGTCATCACTTTTACTTATTAATGCATTACTACCCAATATTCATGTAGAATCACAGCTTGTGCAGCAAAACATAAACATGTTGTGACGTCAAATTGCCAGATTTTTGGGTACTTAAGTTTCAATTTTCTAAATTAAAGTACCAACATCCAAAGTTGGCTGGTGCAGCTTTAACATGCTTTTCATTTTCATAATCAAATGGAGCCAGCGGATGTACTTAAATACTTGCGTCTAGGCCGGCAGTGATTGGGTAAGCAGAATGTAAGTGTATTTTTTTCCTCCTGCGGTTGCTCCATGTTCGCATTATTGGGCCTAAAGGTCCGGACACCCTCCTCTGGGGCTTGCGTCTGTCAGGAGTTTGGCTCGGGGAACCAAATGAGTTCAAGTTCCTCTCTGTTTTCATATGAAACACTCAGCCAACACCTCGGGCTCCGTGTAAAGCTATAAAGGCTCTCTCGCTCTCTTCGAGCATATTCCATGTTAAAACAAGGTTATGAGATCGGGGTGCTACATGAGGAGGAGAGGGAGACATTTCATTAATTGGATTTTACAGTTATTCTTTAACGAGAATCAGGAGAGCATATCAATATTCCGCTGTTATTGTTTGGAGTTTTTTTTTTTAATAGTAAAACATAATTGAGAGCGTGCGAGACCGAAGGTGTGGTCTGTTTCAAGTTATTAAACCAAAAAAGTATTTTCCACAAAAACGTGTGTTGAAAAATTTACTTCTTTTATTGCGAGCCACAAGAGAAGTATGTGTAACAATGAGACTATTATGAGACTATTAGCAAAATGGTTTTACCGCTGAAACAATTATTATAAGTGAGCTAAGTTTACCTTCCTCGTGAATACACTACTAATCTTAAGGGTTAATGCTTTGCTGCGCTTAAGGCTTTGTTTTTCCTTATCAAACTTCAGTGAACGCGCAGTTGTTGTAAGAGGATCTGAACACTTCAGTTGTGACTGGCTTTCTGTTCAAAGTCAAAAATGACTTTGGCTGCCAAGGAATTACACTGTCTGGTGAAAGTCTCAATCCACAAGCCTTTGTTGGCCAGGCAGTCAACAAAAGAAGTTAGTTTCATGCCCTAATGCGAATATATAATCATCTTTGTAGTTCAGATGATATTGAATGACATCAGCCAAAAGGGGCTGGTTTCTACATGTTGCTTTTAATGTGATGATTTGAGTCTCTGGTGCATCTTGGTTGCATTTGAACCTGGATTTCATGCCTTCAAACATCCTTGTGACTGTAGGATGTTTGGTATTGTAGGTGTAAAGGGAGTGTTAAAGAGAAATGAGAAACAGTGCTCATCATTCTAGCTGGAGTTCACTGCTAAATCCCGAGGGAGACGCCGCTGAGACGAGGCTTCACTACCCTTACATCCACCTGTGTGAACAGATGAGCCGTTCAAATTGCGAGGTATGTGTGTCTCCTCTGGATAATTGACAATAAATCATGTGTTGTGGGAAAAGGGGAGGTTGAGTGTTGAGTGTGTCTGGGGAAGATGGGGTGTTGGGAAAAGGAGGGGAAAGTCAGCGGTGTGGGAGGTTGAGGGGTAGGGGTGGAGTGCGAGGGAGGCTGGGTTTGACTTACTGGAGCACATGTTGAGTTCAGGGCTGCGCATGCCGTAGTATCCGGCCGGACAGTCATGAAGACACTCCCCGTACTGCCTCATCCTCTCCCTCCGCAGAAACAGGAAGAGTTTGGGCTGGCAGTTTACACAGCCGTTGTCCCTGGAGCACACCGAGCAGCCTTTACAGATGGGGTACGCTCCATAGCTAGCTGTAGGACAAACACAGAAGAGGAAACAGCAAAGGTGATTAATAAGATGGAAGTAAATACGTAAAGGTGTCAGTATGCTTCAACCAAAGTGTTTGCTGAATGGTGGAACAGTCTGTGAAACCCCCTCCCCACACACACTGTTCTGATGTCGACATGGGGCTTCCTCCAACAATTAAGCTTGCCAACTTCATGCAGTGATTAGCCAAGTCCACGGATGTTTTGAATTATTTTTTAATTCTTCACGCAACGTTTTTGTAAATTATGAATATTTATGAATTTATATGAACAAATAAGTGCAATTGGAGTGCCTTTGAGGAAAGAGGGTCCAAAGTATATGCAGTTATCTGAATTTGAATGAATGAATTTCAGCAGGACTTTCACCCCTTCGAATGTGGTTGTTTAGACACGTAGTATGAACTCGTTCATTTCGAACATACTCCGGTGTTTAGAGTCTAGACTGAGCATTAACAAAAAAAACAAAAAAACAAGTTGCCCCTACAACTATATTATACAAGCTATCTGGCTTCAAAACTTTAAGAGAGAGAGCGACACACCAATCCTCTTGGCATTGCACATTGCTTGCATTTTACACCTCACCACTGTGCTCAATATTCAATCAGTTCCACAATATCCTTATTTGTCAATGAACAACCAGTGAGATGACCATCGTGATGTAACAAAAAAAGCGACCAGTGGTAGTCAAAAAGGATGAGAACGTTTTAATGCACTCATCCTTTATTGAGTTTAGGATTCAAACCCATCTCTTATAGGGATGTTAATAATTAACCGTTTAACCGTACAGATTAATGCTATCAGTTAAATGGTTAAAAGAAATATTAAAAATCAAATAAAAAGCTGAGCAAAATGTAGAAGGGGGGCCGCTTGTCACTTAAAGGAGAATAGCTGGTCCACCTTAACAGCCCACCTTAAGTGAGCCTGAGCTGGATGTGTGGCTAGCTTCGGGGCTAGCCGCCTTCACTCTATCCAGCATGTGGCTGGCAAGACATGTGAACTTGGCTCGGGTCTTGCGGAGTTGTATCATTTATTCACCGGCAAATAAACTGTTTACACACACACACACACACACACACTGCACTGTTGCGTTCACAGCTATGACATCACTGATAACTTCATATTCATCGTCGTCACACACACACACGTCAGACACTCGCTAACGTTATGCCGGGCTGACAGAGTACGCCAGGCAGACACACTGCTGACATCCTCGCAGCTAAACTAACTGATGCGGTGGAGACTTAATAGGAAAGTGGCTGCATGTGTCCACGACAATGCATGAAGCATTGTTGCTGCTAACTCTCCCGGTCTGGTAAACTGGGGACTCAGTTGTCTGTTTTGCTCACACACTGCAGCTGGTGATAAATTATGGATTTAACCTGTTTGTGCATCGGCTTATCGTTGCAGCTGGGCGGCTTGTTAGGCACTAAAACCACAGCACCGTTCTCATGCAAGGCACTAGTTTTGTCAGTTAATGGTTAATGATCGGTTAATGAGTGTCGGCTATCGGTCAGAAAAAAAAATTGCTAGGCTCATTTGGTTTTTCAAATTTCCTGGCAGTTTCCTGCTACCGGGTACATGATGGCGACATAAACCCAATTACAGTTAGGGTTAGGGTAATACTAAAGCGAGCTTAGCTCTTACAGCTCATCATGTGTAGAGGGTCTATAGCAATGTTTAAATCTTAGGTCAGCGCTATTGTTAGTTTCTGCTACAGCCCCATTGGAAGCTGCATCAAACCTGATGGTTCAGAAGGCTGTTTATTCTGCACTAGTAACAGAAAAGCAGAATTCTTTTGGACCGCCGCATCATCCCACATGTGTGGACGACCCTGGCTTCACCCGGTGACAAGGACAGGCTGAACTCGTGGCAACAGACTCAACCGTGGGAGGGCTGACCAGCAGAATACAAGTCGAGTACAAGAATAAAACCAAGACAACCATAATAGATATATCAGCAGGATATTCTCTAATTCAGAGTAAATACGTCCAATTCAACAATTTGTCATTCATGCAAACTCTGGCTCCCCTCTCAACGTTCGAATGCTGATTGGTTATGAATGTGAATATTGCATTAATTCTGGTCAGAGCTGGCCTCCTGAACGATTGTGTTCAGACAGCCGATGAAAGCCCCCAAAACCGCAGTGGCTCTGGCCTCAGCTCGAGTTGCCTGCGGAAGACAAAGGAGCCAGTAACAAGACAGTCCATTCCACAATAAGTGACTCTCAATGTAAACTCCTTAGCGTCCCGTTTACAGGAAAATGTCCTTGGGCGAATCCAATCTCTCCAAGCGAGAGACACTTAAGTTGATCTAAGCCAAGTCTTAAATATCACAAGCAGGGACCGGGTAACAGCACCGCTCAAACTGAGCGACCTACCACAACGCTTAATAAAACACTGTGCAGCAAACTGGACAAACCCTGAGAGACAGAGCAGAGCATGCCTGCGTTACTGGCCGTGGATCCGCATATTAGATTTCTCCGAACAGATTCACCCAGACGAAAGTCAGCGCTAAGTGGGCCCAGTGCAAGCATCAGTTTGTAATCACGTGAAAAGCAGTCAGCAAATGTCAGACTTATCTTTTTTCATTTCTTTTTGTTGGTGTGCTGGGAGACGGTCTTCAGAGAGGTATATGCTGGCTCTGCCAAACTACACTCGCTCTCCTGAAGCCGGGGTGGATGGAAGTAAGATTAAGTGCTAATCAGAATGTGTCTCTGATGGTCTTTAGGGAAGAGGTTTACGTAGACACCCCATCGATCACAGCAGCGGCGGGATGTGCGCTCTAAGCCTGTTCATCACACAGACTGGTGATTGTTCATCTCCAGCCGGCACTCGCTCAGTAAGACGTGAAGGAGAAACCCCAGAATTGTCTCTTCCAAATCTCAGATGGAAAATTGAGTCTTATGTTCAACTGTCAATCCAGTGTCTAAGATAATATTATTTCTTATTGCAGTTGTTCCAATGCAGGTTGTCTCTCAATTCAGTTGTCAGTTGGCTCTTCTGGGAGCAAAAATAATGTGCAGGCATTTTGATATTTGTTGACACACATATAACATTTAAATACTCACATTAAAGCATGTTAAAGCTACTTCTATTGAAAAACTAAGCTGTCGCAGCTGTATTAAAAGTGTTTCAGGTAACACCACGCACTGAATTTCTCAAATACATCTCGTATTTCATTCTGTCAATCCTTCCGTCCAGTAAAACTAAACTGCAACATTAAACCAAACCTCATACTAAAACCATATATTTCTGTAGAATATGCAGACTGGATGTGTTTACAGCAAACTGACATCCACATTAACTTGGTCAAATTTACTCCCTCTGCCCTCGCCAAACTTGAACACAACACTGACAGGAGGGGAAAGCCAACTTGGCAAAAGTAAAGAACTGTGAAGCTGGAGAGCTTATTTCTCCAGGCCGTTATGAGCGGGCTCAACTCCATAACTATTGACAGAGTGCTAACAATACTATACTAACAATAATAGAAAAATAAAATCAGGGCCTGCAGTCATCTTAGATCACTGGCCAGTCAATCAGTAGGGAAATTATAGTCACTGAAAAGGTTTTTCATGACTCTGGCTCAAAAAGCCTGCTCACTCTTTGTTGTCAAACATTTGTTTTGCTGGTTGCTAATCTCGCAATGCACGCTGATTGAGGACAACATAATCACACGCCGTTTGAATGCAGCAGATCCCACATCCTGGAATTAGCGTACGATTGGGAGGGGGAAAAAAGGGGGGGTGGGGAAGGAAAGGCTGTATACGGTGCAGAGAAACTCTTTTGGTGCTGATCTTGGGAGATTAGCTTGTGTGTGTGTGTGTGTGTGTGTCTGTGGAAAGGTTTGGAGGTTCAGGCCACAGGTATGTCAGGAAGGAGGCCACAATTCACAGTGTCTGGAGCAGCGCCGTCCAACTCACGTCCTACACTACCGGCATAATGTCTAGCGCACTTTGCATCAATCTGTCGACTACCAGCAGGTTTTTGCCATTCTTAAAGAAAACACTCATTCATATGAATCTGATTTTTGAGACTAAAAGAAATATAATAGTAGCTCCTTTACAGCACAACTGAAACTGTTGGAAAAAAAAGCATTTGGAAGAGGCTTGTAAGTCAAAATCTTTACCTCAGCGTGCTTCATTGGCATGAAAATTGAAACCCGTTTGCCAAAGCATGTAGCGGCCATGTTTTTAAGTGCCACTAAAGAAGAGAAAATCAAAGGGAAACTGGTTAAGTGTTAGTTCTGAAGTCTCTATAGATCACTGCAGCCTAACCTAATTTGGCAGGAACATAATGTTTCGTGTGCTGGTGGATGTGTTCTGAGTTATGGATGTGGTTTTTGTTTTGCACATTGTGTCTTTCTCCCGTTCTCAAACAGCAGACGCATTCAAGCCCAGTCCATCCGAATGATAACCGTGTTTTGACACATGCTCCGCTGTCTTCTATAGCTTCTTCTTTCCCCCACAAATCATGTAATGCCTTGGCTCTTCTATAGCGTTTCTTCTGTCAATCACGTCGAACCCAAAGTGACCCAGCCGCACAGAAAGTGATCATTGTGAAATTATGGGTAGGCCTACCAGGTTTACCATACATGTTTTTTAAAACAGGAGTGGGGAGTACACGCCATTGTGCCACTCCCTGCGCACGATAAACCCGATGCCGTTTACGGTTTCAACCACAGAATACATATTACGTGAAACAAAACAAATCCGCAGTTCCCACTTCTGACAGCTCACTGAAGATCCCTCGAAGCCTCAAGTATTGTATTTACAAAAGCCAGGGTCCATATGAACATCAGTGAAGAAGCCTCTGCACGAACTTTTTAACACAAAGACTTAATAAGTGCCTCAATGTGTCATGTCTACAAGGCAGAGGGATGCTACAAAGCTGGCGCTCTTGTACACGAACCACATGAAGGATCCTTCATATACCCTCTTCCACACACATCAACAATATATTGTGACAGCGAGACTCAGGATGATTTTGTGTAACACAGAATGCATTTTAAATTTCGAGGGAATCCCATAGATAATTTGCATTTACAAGGGGAGATCTAACTGATGTGTATGTTTTTAAAAGAATATTTTGGGATATAGATCTATGCTTATTTGCTCTCTTGCCTTAAGTTAGAAGAAGATATGGCCTACCACCACTCTTATGTGTGTAACGTTAGCTAAATATGAAGCTACTGTACAGCCAGCAGCCTGTTAGCTTAGCAAAACAACCTAGAAACAGGGGAAACAACAAGCCAGGCTCTGTATGAAAAACATATATTAAACAAATGATATAAATGTGTTATTTAGTGATCCTTCGAGGTGCTAGGCAGATTTTATTACTTTTAAACTGAACCAAGCTAGCTGTTTCCACATTTCTATGCTAAGCTAATGCGCCTCCCTTGGCCTGGTTCGGACAGCCTTATCTCCTCGCTGTAAACACTGCGGGGCGCTGCGGGGCGCTGCAGCGGCCGTGAAAGGTCAAGTTTTTCCTGTGTTGCCCACAACACATCCGGGACCGTACTTCCGTCCTTGACAATAACATATCACGCTTCAACAACTTCAAATTATGCAAGCAGAAGGCTACAATAAATATACAGACACACTTTTTTAGGGGGAAAGATTTGACCTTGAATAGTTAAGTTTAGGATAGGTCATCGGGCAGACTTGCAAGAGTTTTTGCAAGTTTTTGCTAGTTTTGGCAATTTGCGGGTTACCTTCTAGACACGACCTCACCGGCTGTCAATCGATTCATTTGACGTTCAATAGTTAATCACGATTAAAATGTAACTTAAAGGGAAATTTGAGAGTATTTGAAAGTATTTAATACTGTTATCAACATGCGAGTGGGCAAATATGCTGCTTTATGAAAATGTATGTATATATTTATTACTGTAAATCAGTTACCAACACAAAACAATGACAAATATTGTCCAGAAACCCTCACAGGTACTGCATTTAGCATATAAAATATGCTCAAATCATAACGTGGCAAACTGCAGTCCAACAGGCAACAACAGCTGTCAGTGTGTCAGTGTGCTGACTTGACTATGACTTGCCCCCAAACTGCATGTGATTATCATAAAGTGGGAATGTCTGTAAAGGGGAGACTCGTGGGTACCCATAGAACCCATTTACATATCTGGAGGTCAGAAGTCAAGAGACCCCTTTGAAAATTGCCATGCCAGCCGGTCATTCATCGCCAAAATTTAGCGCACGTTTGGAGCATTATTTAGCCTCCTTCCTGACAAGCTAGTATGTAGTCTCCAGCTTTAAAACTGAGCGAGAGAGAGAGAGCAATAGCGGCGAGCGGCCTCCGAACCAGGAAACAGAGACACCTACTTCCCATGGATGTACACTAAGACCTGGATGATGCCACTGCTTAGCCTTACTTCAAATTTTTTCCATTAGCCACTCATGGTATTTTAGCGAAAAATCCCCCTGCGGCCCAAAATCATTTTCCCCATAGAACACCACTGTACAAGAGACGTCTGTATAACTGTTGACAGGACATCTCAAACTGCAAACAAGGTTGATTATGACTCTTTCTATTCTGAATTTTTGATCCATGGAGGTTATATATTTGTGAAACTTTCCTCGAGCTCGCAACCGGGGCCAGCGGGAGGAACACTACCGCGCATATTCAGTGGGCCGCATAACCCGGAAGTCAGAAAAGCTTTTTGGCCTATGCACCAGGCGAGTAATTCTCATTGCTTGAATTGATGCCATCTTGGTGTCCGGTATCCATTTCTTATAATACATCCATGCTAGTTCCCGACCAATCTTTTTTTTTTATTATTATCATCATCTATGAAGTTGAAACATCTGACAATTTTTAAAAGAAATTACAATTTAGACCAGAAATCAACATTACACAGGGAAATGGCTGTGCAGATATTCATTGATAAGTATCTACCATGGTCAGGTGAAGTTTTGGTACTTCATTCATGCGAAACAGTCCGGCTCACAACATGAAGAATGACGGCATGTTTGGAGCGTAGCACTTTCATTCTACTGCCGTAGGCTTGCTGGGAGGTTTGCTCTGAAGCAGCTCAAGAGCAATTAGGGCCGCAGTGAGATCCAGCAGAAACCCAAACTCTGTCTCAGGTACGTTTTTATGAGTCCAAAGCAAGCGTGACAGACTGCGCTCGAGGCTGCCAAAAACCTCCGCAATATACAGGGGGTTCCACCCACGGCCCGGCTCACTTCCTGCCTTCCACTCACCTACCGTTACCCATGAAATCATTCACATTGACCCATTCCAACTCTCTGCAACCCGAAACCCTAACAAGGCAAATTGCACATAATTTTTGTGTTTCTTTTAGAGCCCCGAACTTAACATTGAGAACAAGAAGACATTCTTACGTAGGGTTTCACTGATGTGGGCTGTTGTAAGCCGACTTTGGTAAAAAAAAACGTTTTAGAACTGAAAACTGATACTCTGGAACCATTTTCAGCTCTTAAAATCTGACGATTTTATTATAATGCTAAAGAATAACATAAAGAAAATGCATTATAGTATTAGAAATATAGTATAATATAAACATACTTTATCGCAGCCATCATGTCAGATGTGGACAAACTGGAAAATATCTGACTTTTAATAAAAGTTTAGGAGGACTCCCTTACGTTTCATGTTTGGGAATGAAAGTGGGATTAAAATAAATGCCCAAATATTCATATTCGTGTACACGTTGCTAACAGATGTGGTCTGCCATAGCTGAAAAATGTTTTAAGAAGTGGTTACATGCCTCTTTCTCACCTCTCAGCTGCTCATTCCAATCACAGGCTGGTCGACTGAGCAGCTCCAGCGAGCACGGAAGATATTTAAGACCAAACCCCATCCAGTCATCCATTCTCTAACCTGCTGCTACCATTACTTTTATAAGGACTATTGACTTCTTTCCCCTGTAAAAACCCAGAGAGAGTGCATTGGGTCACCCATCACTGAACTTTATCACCATTAGTAGTTGATGATATTGGGTACAGAGGTATAACAGAGGCTAGCACAGGATACAAACTGGACAAAATGTGTCTTGATTAACCACTAAGTCGATCGGGAAATTCAGCAGACTTGAGGCAATATCATAATGCAGCAGTGAAACCCAGCAAAGTGAGGACAAGAGTTTATATTAAAACACAACTGTTTCTATTCTCACAGTTCTCTTCCATTTCTCCAAGGGCCCCTGGTATTTAAATCTAATAATACAGCCTGTGAATGCAACTAACCAGCAGCCACACTGCCCATTGTTTGGAAAAGAACCTTATACAGTACAACCTATATGAGAAAGTCCATCAAGTAACACAACAAAAACCCTTATCCACTGCATCTATACTATAACTATAAGTGCCGTATGGTGAAGAGGCAGCAACGGCAAACCTCAAGTTTTGGAGTTGAATTGCAGCAGCAGCAGGTCAAGAAGATCCGCGCTCTCATGTGGAAAGCATCACATCCACCAACAGAATTATACTCTTTCCTCGTGGCACTGAGACAATTACTGTTTATTGTCCACCGCCCTAAATGATGGTATAAGCTTACTGCTGCTCCACTTTGGAGGAGAAAGAGAAAGCTTGGGAGAGAGAAAGGGCAGATACGGGACAGAGCAGCACTGCAGCCACCAGCCGACGGGCGGCGGACGGGACCGTAAGAAGCAACAGGCGCTTTTCTGGATCTTCGTTCAAACCACCTAAACCATCCAGGCTTAGACTGTGCAGCAGTAAAAAAAAAAAAGCAGGAGAGCCAACGGTGTCAACCCTCGCACTCAGAGTTCAACAGGCGTTGTACCGTCTCAACATTGTTCAAGCTCGTTAAAAGCCGGTACATGGAAAATGACATCAAACCGCCCGCTTTTCAGGCCCGTGACTTTATTTGTCATGGAACTGGAAGTTGCACTTAGCTCAAAAATTGTGGAGAAAAAACAGAAGTGGTAAGAGGGGGGTACTTCGGGGGCCCACGCGCTGAAGGCACATTTCTGTTCCAATTTAGCAGAAAATATGTTGGACTTGCCACCGACTCTTTTCCAGCTGGAAATAGTCAGGTTTTAGGATCCACGTTTTTTCCCCCAGTTTACTTTAACAGATCATACTGTAAGCACATGTTTATAATTACGGACAGTCCTGCTGCTTATAATGATTTTGCAGCATGAGATTGAGCAAACACATTTGCTGTCAGACATATTAGCTCGGCCAAAGTGTTCCTGTGACACAGATCCACCGGGCGAGGCGGGCAGCGCGGAGATTTGAACCCTCA
This sequence comes from Sebastes fasciatus, assembly GCF_043250625.1. Classification (NCBI taxonomy): domain Eukaryota; kingdom Metazoa; phylum Chordata; class Actinopteri; order Perciformes; family Sebastidae; genus Sebastes; species Sebastes fasciatus. The sequence continues at coordinate 31,216,068 of NC_133806.1, read as the reverse complement.
CTTGAAAGGGTGGCGGTTTATATGGTGAATGGGTAAAACAGGCAGCTGCGGTTCAAACAGGCAACTGGAAAATGGGGGCCAATTTAAAAGCTGCACTTTTTTTTTAGTGCACAATAAAAAAAGAAGCTCAAGGTAATTTACTTTGGTGTGATTCAACAGGTTGAGACACATTCACAGGTGAGAAAACTACATTTGACTCATTGGATGACCACATCGCCATCACACAAAGTGCTTGTTGTTAAAGGAATACTTTGACATTTTGGGAAATACGCTTATTTGCTTTCTTGCTCAGTTAGAGTTCCTGGAGTCTCCGCCGGTAAAGCGTTGAGCTGTCGATGTTAAACTTAAGTTTTTGTACAGATTAAACAATGAAGATATAACCTATTAATTGGTTAGAATCCGATGTGCTGGTTGGCGGAAGTTTTTCTCAATTTGGACAGAGCCACGCTAGCGGTTTTCCCGTCTCCAGTCTTTATGCTAAGCTAAGCTAACCACCTGCTGGCTCCAGCTACATATTTTCCGTACAGATGTGAGAGTGGTATCGATCTTCTCATCTGACTCTCAGCAAGAAAACTTTAAAACGCGACTATATAGCCTTTGCTGAACAGCTGCCACTGCAGCTACAAGTGACAATTGGAAGATAATGCTAGATCTTAAACTACTGTTAACACTAAGTATAGCCTACTACGTTCACTAGCTGAAATACTAAGCTATAGCAAAAGTCTTAAGGTCAGCGAACTGACTCCATCGTGTTTGTTAGACAGCGATATTAACCCAAAGTTTTGCTAACATTAGCCATCATAAGCTACTGGTCATACCAGACCAAGTAAGGCTGAGACAGCAAAACCCTTGAATGTATTGAATTGAACAATGGTGCGTAATTTGTAAGAGGAAGAAGTGTATTTCTTCCCTCAAAAAGGTACAAAGTCTCGCTTTAATGAATGATATTACTGGTGTGGATCGAAGATGCCTCAAACTCTCAGTTTAGCCCAAATTATATCAATTTCTCTGTCATCTTATTTTAAAAAGTTGATGAAAAGTATCCAGAAAATGTAACCTGTACAGAGTCTATTGATAATCTCTGTCCTATATTTTCTAAACTGAACTTGCAGCCAGTCAGATAGAGACATTGACAGAGTTTCTGAGTCAATGTGGAAACACTCTCCACACCTTTCGCCCATCTGTCCAGCTGAACCCCTGCACTCTTTCCAACTCCATACGAAGACCCTCGGTTAGTTCACTTCCTTATTAACATCTTTATGATGGATTATGACTTAAATCCCATGTCCTGGGTCAAATCCCACATCTGGATCCCCTGATGTGAAAGAGCCCTCATAATTCCTGTTTGAGGAAAATTAGAAATAAAAGGTGACCTAGCTGACCTGATCTCACGGTACGCGCTGCAGTCTTTTAACACTCTCTGCCACATTGATGCACGCTTGACCATAGCAGACATGTGACCGACCGCCATGGAAAGCTCCATGGTCACACAGGAGGAAAAAACGGAGAGCATAACCTTGATGTGGTGGTCAAGTAAAAGCATCGCCTCTTCACTGTGAGTTGCGGTCACATAAAAAGTTTTACAGTTCAGTCGGGCCTTGAAAACAACGGAATATCTGTTCACATTGGATGTCAACATAGTTTAAACAAAGCACTAAAATAATGCAATGCTTAAACGTTTGTTCCAGTGAAGGAAAAATCCATTATAAAAGACAGTTTTAACACTTTTAAAAATAACTACTCGTTATATACTTTATTTTTGGTGGTGGTATATTAATGACACAGCTATAAAGTGGCTACACACCATCACGATATAATCCAGGAAACATCCCTTTTCGTGGGATTTTTTCCTTTGACCTCTACACATGCTAAAAGACTAAAACCAGAAAACGTCTCTCTTATCACCGTTTTCTTCTTTAAATCAACCTTTCTGCCGAGTGGCACGGGTCATCACTCGGCATCTGCCTTTGATTCTCTAGACGGCGATGTTCGCTTCATACGGCGCGGTTGGTCGGCGCAGGTGCAAAAGGACTTTATGACACTCAGGAATGGAAGCGCTATGGGAGTTTATCGATGACTCACAGGGATGGATGGTCTTTATCGCTCTCTGGGCAGGCGCTAGAAGACGAGCATGTGGTTTATGTTTCTTGCCAGCTCTTCCCCTCTCTCGCCCATCTTTATTCATTCTTTCAAAGAAAAAGAGCTGATGTTCTTGCGAAACGCCCCAGTAATTTTCGACTCATCTCCAACGTTTCTCAGCAACTCGCGCCATACCTACAGTGTTGTTCCATGAATGCCACATGATCTAAGGTCTGTATTTTAATACAGCTGCAAATGGAAATTGGCGGGTTTTGAGCACCATAGCAACTATGGATAAACTAAGCACTTAGACTTTGCAGATTTAGTCAATATGACAAATTGTGTCTAAAGAAGTAAGATGATGACATTCGTAGGGTTTCCGAAGATTGGACTTGATAAATCATGGCCTCTTTGGAAATTTGTGCAAATTACACATTATCCTTTAGCTGCAAAACTATGTGGATTATCACAAATACTTTTATAGCTTGTAGCTGTGAGAGTCCAGAGGTAATGCACTCCACATTTGGAAATGATTAGTTCAACTGTGCAGGAGGTGTTTGCAAAATACAGAAGGTTTTTCAACTATGTGCAACTGATGGAGCTTGCACCGGAAAATGAAGGAAAAGAAGAGATTTGTCTCGATGACAAGCAGTTTTCACCCATCTGTTGTGGGTCTTAAAGTTTTTATGATCTACTACTTTCACAAGATTTTTTGCATTGACTGGCATCAAAATGAAAGGATCTCTATCAACATTGTAGCAGGAAAGCCAATAAATTAAGAAAAGGAAGACTTGCAAATAAAATATGGAAGCAGTGCTAACGCTGCTCAGGGAAATTTAGCAGAAATGTTTTATTTTATTGTGAAATTTCTGAATAATTCAAAGTGTTTCATCCCAAGAAATCCTTTAATAACAGATGGATGTAAAGATTGTGATTAGTCTTTTGTTATATCTCATATAAATCCACTCAGGTCCATTTTTTCTCCCCTAAGTTCCCAAGTCTTTGACAGAAACCAATAAAATACAAACTACCGATAAAGTAAAAAACGAAGTAAAAAACGAGACCCAAAAGAAAGGGAATAGTTTGGACCGTTGGAATATTTCAATATTTACACTCCTTCAAATCCACTCAAGCTGTGGGAGAAATGTGTTATCCCCCCAACAGAAAGAAGAAAAGGGAAAAGAGAAAAAGGTGGGTGGAGGAAAAGGTGGAGTGGCTTCCATTAGCCCACATGTTGGTAATTTATCACACATAAACCTCACACCTAATTTTCACACCTGTAGCTCAACGTGCTGGAAGTCTAGTAATTCACTGGCTCACTCACACACACACACACACACACACACACACACACACACACACACACACACACACACACACCGCTGAGTGGGACCCGGCCGTGGGTTTCCCTCGACGCGGGAGGAGAACGGGGACATCACAGGCGAGGATCAGTAGAGTCAGCGGGCATGCTCGGCATATTTGCACCCCATGTAGCATTGCTCTGTCTCTCCCACCCTAACCCGAGTGCACTCTGCCTTCCCCATTTGTCATCACCTTGACTAAACTCATCCCGACTTCCAGCTCGCACATCTGAGAAACAGAAGAGTTGGATGTGGATTTTTCATACTTGCCAGGAAGCACAATGTACTGTAGCTGCAAAGCCAGATGGGAGATAGATACTCATGTTTTGTTGAAGTGTCAAAAACAGATTGTAAACTAAAAGGCTATCAAATGTTCATATGAAAAAAAAAATGTGTTTTATGACTTCCTGTCACAGAATGACTGAATGTCACTTAAGTGAATGATTTGGTTTCTTTTTCCAGCACGGAAAAAGAAACCAAATCTTCCGTGCTGGAAAAAAGGAACCAAATCATTCACTTAAGTAAAATTAGAAAAAGCTGGATGGATCATCAAATCAGTAAAAGTGAAGATCCTACATATTAAATTACACAAAAGTATTGTTTATTATAACTAGTCATGTAATGTGTCAGAGAAGTTAAAACCAATATTTTCATTTTTTATTAGTAGAGTTATATAATTAAAGAAAAGGTTTTGGGACATTTCGGGAACCACTCTCAAGTCGGTGCCATGGACTGTATATAAGACGTGGACGAAGTCACGGTGACGTCACCCATTGGTTTGAGGACTGCCATTTTGAAGCCTTGAGTTTGGCATTTTGGCCGTCGCCATCTTGCTTTTTTGCAACCAGAAGTAAGACAAGAGGGTGGAGCTACAACCGAACTCTGAATAAGACATTTTCAGGTGACCAAAAAGGTTATAATTAACTTACGTGAACTGAAAACAAACTGTGAAAGGGACAAAAACACAGACAACTCCCAGACTGGACAACGCCGTGGTAACGACCTGTCAATCACAAAGTAGCCACGCCCTAAAGCATCCCCTGCTTTATGGTCTATTTGACTCTAAACGGGACCATAATTTACTAAATGAACATCATGCTGTATTGAAGATACTTGAAACTAGCGATTGAGACCATAAACTCATGTTTACAATGTTTACTGAGGTAATAAATCAAGAGAGAAGTAGGTTCATTTTCTCATAGACTTCTATACAATCAGACTTCTTTTAGTAACCAGAGGAGTCGCCCCCTGCTGGCTGTTAGAAAGAATGCAAGTTTAAGACACTTCAGCATTGGCTTCACTTCTCAGACTCGGAGGTAGCCCACTGGTCTGTGTGCTAAATATGAAGCTAACAGTCGGTTAGCTTAGTACAAAGACTGGAAACAGGGTGAAACAGCTAGCCTGGCTATGTCCAGATGTAACAGTGTTAAGTTTCACTTTCACTTTTAAAACATAGTTAGTTTAAGCCAACACTTGATCATTTTCCCTAAACTTAACAAAGTGGTTTTGTGGCCTAAACCTAAAGAAGCTGTTTTGTTTGTTTTCAAAACGTAAGGTTTTATTCAGTTGTACTTGTTAGAACGTGTTGCTTCTAAGTTTCGCTTTCACTTTTACAACCTAATGACCCACATGTATGATGCTTATGGCGGCCGATAACGCCTATTTAATGGTCTGCTAACAGTTTGATCAGGTGCTCATGAGGACTAAAAATCCTCTGACAGAAGAAGCACTGAGTTTTACATTTGTTTGTTTGACATGAATATAAGAAGTGCCAGAAGACGTCGTGCTGTTTGATTGACATGTGATCTATGGGAAGTGCAAAGCTCTCGGCATTAACGATGGAGACAAAACAATAAAAACGGGAAAGAAAAACAACTCGCTACTATGCTGACTAACTGCCTCCATCTCCCTTCATACCGATCTCGAGCAGGACGTCTGCTACAAAGCTCTACCTCATTAACCCTTTAACAAGACACAACCTCACACCCCTCCTCGCCCGCCGAGCACAACGGGGAGATGTGAGGTGATCGCCAGGGTCAAAAGTGGAGTGCACCACAGGGGACAGATGGCAAAGACATGGTCTCACTTTCACACATGGTGCCTGCCACAAAAAAACAACAAAACCCTAAACATCAAAGACGTATTTTTCTCCCCCCCAAAAAAACCTGGGCTGGATCCAATATCTATATTAGGTGTCTCACGGGAAAAGAAGACAACTTTGTTTTCTTGTCTAACTGAAGCCTGTTTTGTAATAGCGGAACGGAAACCGCATTATTTGATTGTGGTTGTTAAATATTAGACTAATAATCTCCTCAAGCTGTCAGCAATATGTTGTTCCAGTTGTCTTTAATTGTGTCTTGATCCCAAAAGTACAAACACACACAAAGACTTTAGAGAGTTCATCTGAGGTGTTTCACAGGCCCGTCTGTGATATATTCTTTGTTTTGTTGTATCCAGATGAGAGCGGCCACCTTCTGCTCTAGCAGGTGTCTGGATCACATCTGGCCTCATGTTCTCACACCACCACAAAACTGCACCTGAATGGCTGGCACTGCCCCGCGCTTCTTAACAGGAACCGGCTTGTGTTGGCTCTAAAAAGGCCACACTCAGCCCTCAGGAGTACACATTTCTTTTCTACAGTGCCCCCTTTGAGGGAGACTTGGAATAAATGCTTTTTCATAAAGTATGAGTGGCCTCCGCAGGCCAAAACAGAGCACATAAACCAAAATGAAAACGACGACTGTGGTGCAAAGATAATTTCCTTTTCTGTAAAAGTACTACGTGTGCTTCTGGGTGTGGAAATGTCATCCGTTGCCACAAAAAGTGAGCTATGGTATGAGCTAGAATCTGAGGAAGGTGTTAGATGCTGCGATAAAAGGAAGTTTTGGATGAAGAAACACAGACGTGCATCCAAGATCTCTGGGTGGCACGGGGTCGCGAAGTGTATCATTACATGCGAGCAGCAGATGCGTGGAGCTGTACCTGTCTTGTGCCTACACGCCACAGTGTTTACTGCTACAAATGAGCAGCAAATTGGGTTGTCATGTACTGGCTGCTGTTACAACAATGCTCCAAAGTGCTGGATGTGCCAAAGAGCTATGCAATAACTCAACCCCAGGAGTTGTCTCCTCTTCTATAAACAGTCTTAGATGCAATTTCTTATCCTGCAAAAATAACCCCTCGACCTTTAAAGTTATGTAAGCTCTTTTTTTTTAAAAGAATATACTGTTCTGGACACTCATATGCAAATGTGCCCGCGTGCTCGTTGATGATGATAACCAGCCCCACCTTGTCCATTACACTCCACCGCTGCCCATTACTGCACCAAGGCAGTACCATCTCTAAAGCCATTAGCTGGTAAACATGTAAACTACATGTGACCCCTGTCCACAGATACCTATTAGTTACGACTCCTGCCGGTGACAGCTGTTTACACAGCTAAGGCCGCTGCTCCTGAGACCTGGCCCCAGTCCAAATAAAATAATATCCAGTTAAGGAGAAGTCAGCCAAGATGTAATACAAGTGCATAACTAGAGGGGGGAAAAAAAGAGTGAAGGAATCTGGGAAATGTTAATGGACTTCTCTTTCTTTTAAAGCTTTATACTTTTCTGTCTAGCGTTTGTCTCTACCGCAGCCTTGTTTCATTGTCTGGACCCTAAAACAATTTTAGTGAGAAACCCTGACGGAGAAAGAAAAAGTCAAAAGCAGTCACCGCAATTGATGTACTCTTTGACAAAGCACAACATAAAAAATGTGCTGCGTTGAAAGTCGCAACGCAGATTACAAATAGACTTCCACTCTTCTCTTTTTACACGTGGCGTGCGGCCAGAGCGAAGCACAAAAAACATACATGGGGCTTAAGTCAGCGCAGGCAACAACAAGACAAACAACAACAACGACCACAACCACACGACAACTGGCTCAGACATGCACTGTAGTACAGCGAGCAGGGCCGGGCCCATTCTGCTGGATATCGGGGCCCAGTGGCGGAGAAACATCTCAGAGAGCGAGTTAGAAGTCAGATGCAGTCAATCCAATATGCAGGATTGTCACGGTAACCAATTACGCCTGAGATTTTTCATGCACTGTATTTATAATAAATACATTTAAATTGCAGCCTAAATGTGTAAAACAAAGCTCCTTCTTTATCAAACCATTCAGTGACCCCGCTGCCCTGAGTGGAAGCATCAACATTTGCTGATTCTTCACCCATTTATTCAGATTTTTCCTTTAATTTGTCACCCAGCTGTATTTCACTTGTACAACCCAACAACCATGGAAGCAAACTGCAAGCTGTAATTGGATTGACAAGATGTTGGATCCACCCACAAAAGGCTGATTGTGAGAGGCGTCAGCGAGGACGCCATTCAGTCTGGCTGCACTCAAACTGTGAAAATACAACTTTATTTGGTAGAATTTGCAGAGCTTAACGTAGACAATCCTCCCCTTAAAGATGCTCTAATACATACATATAATATTCTTAGATTAACAATGGATCATGACCATGTGTAGGTGTCACTCATAGCGTCGAACACACAGAGTTATCATTCAACTTTGCAGTTCCCTCATCTCTACTGAGCTTTTTAGCATCTTTCTGCTCATTGTTTTGGTTTTACGATCGGCAACTTTACTGTGTTGGTTCAGTCTCTCTACTCGCATAACGCTACTGCTGTTTGTAATAACAGCAAGTTGTTTTCTAGGGAAAAAAACCCCTCACTGAAAGCTACCTGCCCAGCATCAAAAAACAGACAACGTTAGCACTAGAAGGTGAACAGAGTGAAGCATTTAACATTAGGGCTGGGCAATATAAAGATATGAAATTATCAAAATGATATAAAAATGTCCATCATATATATTTTTCGATATGGTTTCTATCGCGAGATAAGCTAGGCCTATATATATTTATTTTTTCTCGATAATTGCGCTTAAAACTGCTATGTTTATTTTGCACTTAAGTTCCTAAAATGAAAAACTACTACTTTAATAGTACTTTTCATTTGTCAAGTATTTAATTCACATAGGAGTTTACAAAAATAGGTTTAACCATGTGGTTATTTCATATAGAATATTTGTTTATTGAATTACCAGAAAAAAATTCTACATCGTGAAACATATCGTTATCGAGATATGAAATAACCTATATCAGGATAGAAGATTTTGCGAGGAGACCAGAGCACAGCTACAAGGAGAGTGAATATCATAAGCGCAGTTTGAACTTTAAGGTTGGGGGTTCACAAGAAAAATCTGGAGGGAATGTAATGTGTGCAACGCAGAGAGGTCTAATGTATTGCCTAGACATTGCCTTGTCTAATGTGACACCCTTTATTTGTGTCACTCGCTTTGAAACCACCAATGGACGAGGAACGTCTGATTCTTAAAGTTGAAATGAGGAGTTCTCTGATACGATACCTCCTCATTTCACTACAAACACCTAAATAAGGTGACAGCTGGCTGGAGGGAGACCACCTGAAAGTTTACTTAGGCTACTGTTGGCTGTATTGTTTGTCATTTTCAGTAAATATCGCAGTATAAAACCTGTGTTTTCTGTTTAAAAAACACAAAAGTTGGAAGAGAGCAAGTGCTACTCACCCATCTTTAAAGTGGTTACGTCACCCCACATGAATGCTAACGCTGCTCTGTATCTGCTGGATTTGTAAATAAGCGAACATATCAAATTTATGAGATGACAATATGTCAATGTCGTGTTCAGCTTGTTTCCGCTGCCCCCAAGTGGCCAAGAAATCAGTTGATGCGGGTTTAACCATCTGTAACATAAAGCGCTGTGACCTCGGGCAGAGCTAATGTGCTTGATCTAGGATGCTAGAAAGTTAGCTTGTGGTGTAACAGACAGAGGTGCTTTGTTATCACAGACGCAGCTCGTCAAGATGAGCGACACTTATTGTGGTGTGAGCTTGAACAACTGCAGCGGAAGAAGCGATACGCTCTGCTGCCTCGAAACAAAATATTACGTACTGTAGCTTCCATTACATGATTGATCTACAACCTTATTGCTTTGCTCTGATAACAGACAGATGTACGTCTCATTCAATCACTCCTCCAGAGCTCTGTGCATCCTCTCTCCCCATCACTTTGCTCCTTCTATTCTTATATACATAAATCTTCAGGGGATGACCCTCTAAGACCTCTTTACATCTGACATGCACGCTACGTTGCCCTCTCTGTTTCCCGCCCCCCCCATCCCCTTCCCTCCCTGTCTTCATCTCTCTCCACAGAGGGAGTCAGAGAGACAATGAGCTCAACATCGAGGCCCAGTAATGACTCCCAGCCTTGTTCCTGATTAAAAACACACCGGGTGCTTCTGCACTCCGCAGGCAGCCATGAGGCCTTCCCCTCCTCACACCACAGGGCCTGAGATGGGATCGAGCCTCAACACAACTCCATGCCCAAGAAAACAGAAAAAAAGAATCCAGTGTAAGCCTTACCCACTGTAGCATTCAAAGCTCTTGTCCCAACTAGTCCAAGCCTAATTCCACAGGCAAGTCTTCATTTAGTCTAAGGGTGCCCAATTACCATCATTAACCCCAACCTCAGCCAAAACCATAACAAAACCATAGCAGAGGCTGCCTGCAGTCCCTGGCTCGGATACACCGAGGGTGGGGCCAAAATATCCTGTCACATATTTGCACGTCTTTTAAAGCGTGTTGGGTTTATCTTTCACACTACTGCTCAACTCAGGTCTTTATGTTATCAAGTATTCAAGTACTGAAGCATATCAATGCTACATATTTGCTGTAACTCCACACATGGACACGTCAGAGAGTCAGTATGCGACGGTGGGGGCGGCAGCACCTTTACCTTTACCTCTCCATGTCCATACTTGGGCCGCCAAATTACAGGCGAGCTCCGCAGAGAGACTGTTTATTGCATCTGACCAGCTCACTTCCTCTCCATACCAAAGGCATTGCATGCTGAGCTTTATTTTGATGTGGCGTGTAAGCACAATTAGAGGTCCCATAAAAGCAGGGAGAGGGGGGGGGGGGGGGGGGAGGAGTTTTGTCCATCTGTCGAATGTTAAGGGGGTGGGCACGGGGGTAGCGATCATCAGAGCCCCACGCCTCTCCGTTGTTAGAGCGGCGGGCATTGATGCAAACAGCGCCAAACTAGAGCCAGTGTGTGTGTGTGTGTGTGTTTGTTTCTGCACACGTCGGTGTATTTTCTCAAGGGGGCCTCCTTGAGTTTCAGATTTCAAGGCCTTGCAGATCGATGCAAAGTAGGTACTAGTCGGCACGCACACAGAGGAACACACTGACATGGCAAACAACAGCAGATACAGAGTGTGGACTTTTCCAGAAATATTAGACATTAAGCATCCTTCCAAGGGCTCCTGGATCCCTAAATCTGTACGGCTCTTTTAGGGCAGGTGAGAAATCTAATTTATGGCCTATCAAATATGCTCAGTTACCAAGTTGCATTCAAATACACTTATTTGCCGAGAGTTAGATGAAAAGATCGATACCACTCTCACGTCTGTACAGTATTTATGAAGCTACAGTCAGCAGCCAGTTAGCTTAGCTTAGCATTTAAGACCAGAAACGGGGAAAACGCAAGCCTGGCTTCATCTTTGTCTTCGTCAACACCTCTGTTGTGACTAACTGGCCCACTACCGATAGCCACGGTGGTGAATGGAACCCTCCAATATGTCCTTGACTTGCATACCTTGAGTTAATCCTTGGTGCTTGCTTCTTGCTGTAGTTGTAGATTGCAGACTGCAGTTTCTTTAGCTGTAGTTTGTTGGTACTTGTGTAATATTTAGAATCTAGCTCATTGTTTTTGTGTTAGTTTTTGCGGTAAGAACCACTACATCCCCAAACACACTGAGCCTACCCACCTGTGTCTACTTATTACTTGATTGTGTGGCATGACTCATCATCACCAACATGTTGGTGGCGTGGCGTACTAATACCCACAAAATGTAAACAAAAAGTAACCAGAAAACACCCATATTGGCTCCAACAACGTCTAGCTTACAGGTCACGAATGAATACGTTGTTTAATCTGTAGAAAAAATCAAAGTAACAGCAATTCGCAGGTTTACATTTGGTTATGTGCTGGACTATTTGTTGGTCAGGACCAGTGACTTGTTGTGTTGCGTCCGAAATTTAATACTAACATGCTATTTAAAACAGTATGTGAGATTTTTTAGTATGTCCGAAGCCTTAGTATGAAACCAATAATATGCAAATTGCATACTATTTCTGGTGAAAAATTACAGTATGCAAGCACTGGACAATACGGCAGCATAAATATCCCACAATGCAATGTGGTAGGGACGACAACGTTCATAACAGACGTTGGCGGACAGCTTTGTAACATCATTAATGCTTTAATTTAACTGCTATAGGCGTAATAAATATTTTAAATCAATTCCGATTTTGAGTCTCACAAACCGTCGATTTGGTCACATGAAGTTGGTACGGGTTACCATGGTAACGCGTCTCCAACCGGCCAGGAGTCTCTCAGGAAGTGACGATGTAAATTACCGCTTAGTGCGTCCGAAAAGATACATACCACTGTTTATTCACACAAAAGTATGTTCAACGATAGTACACATATTGGGTTTGTAGTACATAATATGCGATTTCGCACAAAGCCTTGGACTTTACACTGGTTGCCTGGCAACTACTCCTAGCCAAGAAATAGTAAAAGACAAATGAACATGTTTGCGCTATGTTTTTTTTGTTTTTTTAAACTAACAAGATATAACGGTTAATTTGTGAGCTTTAGAGGTGCAAGTAGGTGTTAAGTTTGGACAGAGCCAGGCTAGCTGTTTCCCCCTGCTTTCAGTCTTTATGCTAAGCTACGCTAACCAGCTGCTGGCTCAGCTACATATTTACTGCACAGACATGAGAGTTGTAGCGATCTTCTCATCTAACTCTTGCCAAAAAGCAAATACGTGCATCTCCCGCAAATTACTTTATTTTGTAAAAAAGGGGAAATTGGTCATTTTTTAACAATTCCCAAGATCAAATTCACTGAGGAGAAAACACAATGGATGCCTATTGTACCCACGTCATTACCTCTAAACAGCTCTTCACTGGATTCTTTTAGAGGTGTGTATTAGTAATGTGAGAGGTAAGTAGTCTGGAAGTGCATTTCAGTGTAAGCCTGAGGGGCTCCATCTCCGGCTCTGGGCAGCTCTCCTACCTGTGAAGCCCTCGCATGAGTAATTTTTTCAAAAAATGCTCCTTTTGTGTTGTTGGTTTATGTGTGGCACTTAGAAATGATTCCCACATTAGAATTTTTACGGCCCAATAAACTTGAGAGAATCGGACCAAATTGGCTGGTCATATTTAGTAGCTTTATAAGGAAGCGTATTAAGGTGTAATTGCTTTCGGGGGGAGAGCAAGCAGCAACTGAGGGAAACGGAGGCATAGGTGAGGTTACAAAATCGCACCGTGCGCTCTGGAGGGACACTGCAGTTTTTTGTCTGCTGCTCGGGAGTTTCCCATCACTGTGAGGAAATATGGAGTGTATTAGAAGATTTTATATAATAACTTCGTTTTATTTCACATTTCCGAAGAAAAATTAAGTTTTTACAGTGTGGTAAAATGTAGCCTGAAATAAAACCATCTGTTTGCCGTTTAGCTTTGCCAGCATATGGGATCCTCTGATGACAATGATTGAGGGTAGGAAGAGAGAAGATCCCCTTGTGTAGCCTATTTCCCTCCCGAGGGGATCAAATCTGCTCACAATGAATGTTTTTTTCACAGTGATGTGATAGATGGAAGTGTGCAGAAGTGTTACAAAACAAGCTTTCTCATCCATGTGCAATACTGCAACATGGAGCAACACCCAAAGAGCTGATAGATGAATCCCAACTTCTACCTCCGTGCCTCGTTCAATTCACATAAAAACATGGGATAAAGGATCATTATGCCAATTCCATTCATTAGGATTAATTTAATTTTTCAGATACAGGTGAGACCGGAGAACAGATTTTTTTTTTCTAAGGGGAAACAAGTGAAACAGATCATCCCCGCTTTGTCACGTGGTGCCCGAAAGAATCTCTCCCTGTGTCTCTCTCCCCAGCAGAAAGTTCATGCCACTGCATGTTTTTTCCTCTTCTGGGTTTTTTTCGGCAGTGTAGCATGGCATGAGGCGCACTGAGGAGCCTTTCACCGGCTTCATCTGATACCGCTGTGACTCGGAGCAGGAGCTGCGCTACAGGCCAGGATCGACATGCATGGGTTAGTAGGTCAAACAAGGAGCTAGTCTTTCGACAGAGTTCGGAGGCTGGGTCAGACTAATGTGATTTATCAATACGGCACATAAGTGAATCATTGTCCGTAATGGCCGTGATAATCCCCGAGACAGACCGTGGACGGGATTGGTCCAGGAGTTGGGGGTGGGTGAAGGTGACGTTGTTCTGGACTTGATGTCTTGATTAGAGCATCAGGAACATGCACCTGCAGGGTGTCCGTGTGTCTCCCTTTTTTCTCACACACACACACACACACACACACACACACACACACACACACACACACACACACACACACACACACACACACACTCAGATTTACACTCATGGAGGCTTGGCTGATGGGGCCTGGGAGAGAAAAGACAGAGCTCTGTTCCTTGACGCCGGAGCTCAGGCTCAGGTCAAGACTCGGCTCGCTGTAATCCCTCTCAGGTGATGCTGTTCACATTCAGCCGTTTCCAGTTGATCTGCTTAAATATGCCTTCCTCATCCCCTAAAAAGCCCCCACCTCTCCTCTCCTCTCCTCTCCTCTGCTCTCCTCTCCTCTCCTCTCCTCTCCTCTCCTCTCCTCTCCTCTCCTCTCCTCTCCTCTCCTCTCCTCTCCTCGACCAGCACCAACCTCCTCCACGCCGTCAAAAACTCAGATCACTTTTCAGCATTTCCCTCTAAAGCGATGAGTGAAATAAACAACGTCTTCTGTTTAACGGAATACAAAGTGCTCACATCACCTGGATTTAGAGCGACACCATGTGAGTACGCCTCGCTAACAGACGTGTCATCTGCGGGGCCTTTTTCACTTTTTCCAAAAGTGGCAGCAAGGCTGGTTTAAAGAGCAGCCTCCTCCCCGTCAGACACTTAATCAACGCGTTATATTGCACCGAAGTACCGGGTTCCAACATTAACACTTACACCACAAACCTGGGACTACGTGTGAGCTTTCAGCACACTGAGGCCTGATTTCCAGGGCTTACAAAGAGAGAACACTGTGTTTGAATTATCTGCATCCAAAGATGCTTTAATTCTTACATTTAAACAGCCAAAAACTGCATTAGACTTCCAAATCATCCAATGAATCTTTTTTTTTTTCTTTCTATATTATCAACAAACTAAAACCACAAAGTCAATTCACAAGCGTCAAAGAGCATCAAGTTTCCACACTCTTTTTTTATGGGTTTCTGTGTTGAAAGAAGGGCATGTTCAGCCACAAATCACGACTGTTTTCTGTGTGTTTTGGCATCGAAAAGTCACCACACACACCCTTGTTGCCGACTGTCATCAGCGGTGCAAAATGTCATGCATCTCTGACCTCACTCCCTCCACCCTGAATTAGTTTCATCTAATCACGTTCTTCCTTTCAAAAACATCTGGGAACGCTGTTAAAGTAACAGATTACACAGTTGAATGTGATCTGAAACATGCTGCGGCCCGCTGGGAATTCAAATTTGGGATTTCTGGGTATAGACGTGGAAGGGTTAACAGTATCACATGGCAACTTTTCACCACTCTCGGCTGCTATTACCTATTCATTACCTGTTTAAACGTCTCAGGGCCCCACTGTATGTCTCTGTTCCCTTCAGGCAGCGTTGGTACTAGAGCTGGATTTTATGTAGTCAGCAGGTGGCATCATTAGCCAGAGAATAAAAATGAAAAGTAATACCCTTGTGTCTAGCTATGATATCATAGAAGGGTTCATTGGCACCATTTCCCCGCTTCAAGTGGGCAGGATAGGGGGTAAGGAGGTGTAAATTTAATATGTTCTGTCATCTGTTTTACATGAGAAAAAAAAAAAAATTATATGCACAATCACCGCAGCCAAATGAGAGGTTGGGTCATGCCATGCAGAGAGTGAGCAAGACAAGATCAGCCCAGAAACCACACAGAGATCCCAATCTCGCCTCCGCTCATACATTTCAGCGGGCTCCAGTCATACGCAGTGACTGTTTTCCTCCTTGACATCCCCCTAATTATAATGGCATCTCCATCCCTTCGCACCTCGCTCGGTCATGTGGCTGCATGCGCACACAGTATACCAGTAGCAAAACGTTTTCATGCGTGTAAAAAAGAAACTGAAAAAGACATTTTGTTCAATTACGCAGGATGTGTTTTTGTTACCCATAAAAAACAGCTACACGCCTGGGGAGCGCGGTGTGGCCAAATTGAGTTTCTAACGCATCTGGGTCTCAGCACTCAGGTTTTGGATGGCTCCCCGTGCACGCCAGACAGGCTGCGTGTATAAAGCTGTCACAGGAACCTCGGGGGCTAAAAAAATATTCAAGCATTTCTGGGTCTATTGGACAATGATCTCTTACACATGCTTCTTTCAATATAACCGTGATAAATAAAGGAAGGAAGCAAATACCGAACACTTGGCCGGCTGCCACCGCTTGCTAGAATGGCACTTTTGGCCCCCCCAAAACACACACACACACACACACACACACACACACACACACACACACACACACATACACTTCCAACATTATTGTTAAGGGCAAAACCTGTACATATTTGCATTGGATTAGTTTGACAAGTGTAACATCCGCTCTGAGAGCTGGGGGTAACAATGTGTAGCTTATAGTGCTCGGCTTAAAGCTGTTCTTGAGGTCAAATGTGTAAGTTAACCTCTTGATCTCATCCATTGGGTAGCCCACCCCCATCTCTCCCCCTCTCTCCCTTCCTCTCTCTCTCTCTGTCTTTCTCACACACACCACACAGATAAAAGGATACCTAAAGACACATGTTAGGTCTGGATTTGCTGCTTGACCATCCAGATTTAAGCAGTTGATCAAGAAAATGGCATTCCATCCCGTATGTATATATAGCCTGCTATCTGAGATCACACAGTCCTCAGAGAAAGAAACACACAGAGGAGCTGAGAAACGTGTGTGTGCCAGTACCCCGCAGTGATTGCCTGATTATTTGCAGATGGGCAGTGGAGGGCTTGTGGAGGGCTTGCAGAGTGTGGAGGTTCCCCCTGGCACGCAGCGCATATGATTAAATCTGTGATTGCCTTACAATTTACAAAACCTCTCTCTCTCTCTCTCTGACTTTAAATGAGCGCTTCTACTGTACTGACACACTGTGCAAAGGACTGTTAACCCAAAAAGTCCGCGACCTCTCCCTGTGCGCAATTGGGACTCCTCTCATGGTCACCCTGAGGAGGATGTTGGTGTGATGTGTTATGTCACCGGTCTGTGGAGGGCTCGGCGCGGGGGCCACTTTCCTAATCCCACTGTCTCCTCATTCATTCACAGACTAGACTAGAGTAGAGTAGAGTTAGAGTAGAGTTTAGTGTTTACTGTGGGGCTGATCCTCTCCTCGACTCCCGCGCCTCCGCTGAGCGATTGTTCTGCGGGTTTCCTACCAACTGTTCAAAGTGTTTATGAGATCAATTAAAAGCAGCTTAGGGGGGGGGGGGGGGCTGGAGAGGAGATGTGCAATTCATAAGTCAGAGGAAGGGGATTCCGTATCTATTGATGAAATAACTCACACAATACCACCCCCCCCCCACTCTCATCCCCTCCTTTAAGCCGCCAGGCAGCTCTCTATAGACCGATACGCACCAGCAGCTTGTTACCAGTTTCACATGTAAATCCTATAGGGAGCCCTTTGTTGCGGCTACAACACCGGGAAGTCGCGTTAATAGTCCGTCTGACAAACGTGGTTTCAAGTACAATTAGCCGATACAATGACGCAACATGTTTTCATATTGTTCATTTGGGAGAGCCACACGCGTGGCCAATTTTGCGCACATTTTACGCATTATAGCTACCGGCTCTGAGATCGGTGCATAATGTGGAAAATCTGATTTTTACGAGGTTCATGAATCAGATCAGATGCTGCGTAAAGTGTTATGGCTTAAGATACTATTTTCTCACAGCGTGAATTTCTGGAATGTTTCTGATAATCTGTGTCGGATCGGAAACTCTCACCTGAGAGGGTTGTTTTTTTTTCGTTTTTTTAATCAAACTGAGATAGTCATCAATATTTGATGTGTGACTGTATGGACCGTGCACACGCGGGCGATTAGCAGAAGGTGTGAGCAACCTTGTTTGGGACTGTTGCTTCTCGTGAACCCAAACAAAGTGTTTCAAAGCCATCTGTTAAAGTGTAAAGGATGCTGCTCTAAAGACCTGTAGGTCTACAGCCCTCTGTCTTACCTCTCTTGTTTCTCCTCAAGCGGTTGGACGGCGCCTGACAGTTGCTGTACTCCATACAGTTCAATACGATCAGGGCAAAGGAGAAGAGTCGAAACTGCATCTGGACGGCGATCTGTTGTCCGGACTCCAGTAAAAAGGTGCCAGCGGGGCTCGGGATGGATTCTGTGACTTTGTAATGTCCTCCTCCAGTTTCTCTAGTCGATCCTCAGATGTGTCCAACATCAGACGGGATGCGACATGTTCTCACGCCGCCAGATCGGGATCATCTTCTGAAGCGCGCTGATCCTCCAGGCAACAAAAAGAGTCCGCTTTGGAGCGCTGCGGGGAGAATGACAGAAAGAAGGTTATACTGGGAGAACAGGGGAATGAAATCAACACCTTACTAAACTATGATGCGGGGGCTGATAACAGGGGGATTAAAACAAAAGAAAAGGAATAGATCTTCTGTGTGTTAATGCGTTGGAACAATCACAGATTCAAAAGGCGATGCTCAAAACGCCCCTTCCAGAAATAAAAGCGCAGCAGCCGTGCGTAATAGTGGCCAAGACGCTCCGTGAGAGAGCGTGTCGGTGTCGGTGTGTACCTTTGCATCAGATGAAGTGTAATCCCGTTCCGGTCCACTCTTAGGTTCCCTCTGAGTGCAAGTGCGGCTCGGGACCGTGCAGCATCCCCCTCTGTGTGTGTGAGCAACTCGTGTCTCCAAAAGAGAACAGAGGTCCGAGGAGGAGGAAAAAGGTGGTCGCGGTGAAGGAGAGGAGGGGGGTTTCCTTTCCTCCTCTCTGTTAAAGCTTAGATTCCGTTTACCTGCGTTTCCTCACGCCTGTCCGGTCCGCGTCCCGTAGCGCAGCAGAAACAAACTCACATGTGCTGTTTTCTCTAAAAGGGAAAAGGAGAGGCGACTGGTTTAGCGCGCTGCTGAGGTGGAGCTGAGGTGGAGCTGTGAGTTTAGCGCGCTGCTGCTGCTGAGGTTGACTGAATGACTGACTCCTCTCTGACTCCAGACTGGTCCTGATGCTTGCTGCCTTTTTCCCTCATATAGCGTCGCGCTGCCGTCACGTGTGGAGATCTCTAGTTTAGTGTTTCTTCTTATTTCAGATGTTGAGGATGACATTTAGTGGAGTCTCCCCCCCCCCAGCCCACCACCTCAGACCCCCACGCACTCACCCCCACACTGGCCGGTATATACGAGGTGGCCTCTGGGTCCTAGTGAGCGCTAAAAGATGGAAACATCCCACAGGAAAACAGAAAAGAAGTTGGTCTTTTCTTATAGTGGATGTGTGAGTGCAGCTTGTCTGCGGCGGGAAAAAGGTGACTTTATTGTAGCCTTTATTTCAACATCCACAATAGTCCTTTAATATTTCAACCAATTCCTTATGATATAAGAACGCAATTACACAGTTGCTTTTCTTTAATAAAAGTTTCAAATTAGAGTGTAGTGACCCGTCTCAATTGTAGATAAAACAAAATACAAATTAGAATAATGGCGACACAGTCAATGTGACTATCTCGGCTCAGCTTTCTTCAGCTGATGATAGCCCTATTGAATAATTAGAGGTTCGCCAAAAAAAAGCAATTATCTGTATAATGTGCGTAATGATGTGGACCCGCAAGTCAACCATCTCGTCACGCCTCTTTTATTGCGCGCCCAGGACCCAGGACTACTCCTCCTCCTCCTCCTCCTCCTCCTTCCTCCTCCTCTGAAATTAATGCTAATCGTTGTGGAGGCTGTAATTGCTGGGACATGAATACAAATTAAGGGTTTTTCCAGACCCGGGCCTCTCACACCGACTGACCCCCACGACCTCATCAACTGACAATGAGATGGTCAATGGAAGCAGAGCTCGTCCTTCAGTCACAACCAACTTACCTTGTGGGGAAAGACATGAGAGGGCTGGCAACCATCCATCCATCCAGCCCTCAGTGACATTCAGGCGCTGGCTGCTCGTCAATTCCAGCTCAGAGATGAGATGTGACGGTGGTGTTATGGAAGTTAGAGACGGAGGCTCCTGGGAACAGAATCACACTGTACTAATATTTACATGTGATCTACTAAAAGAGGGGATTTTTGGTTTTATTCGTTCACCCTCAACAGCTGCTCCCCATCCTGATTGGAGTACAAGTTGTGAATGCTCTACCCCCCTTCAGCCACTAGGTGTGGCACTTATTCTTTTATTTATTTCAGGAAATTATTTACATGTGAGAGTGATGTTGTCCAAGGCAGTAATTCTACATCAGCCCAACTAGTATGAAGTCAAGAAAAAGTGTATAAATGATAAAAAACAAAACCTTAAGTCTGGTGCCCTCCATCTTAATGTTACAAATTGTAATTTACACACTATTTTTACACTTTAAACACTATAGAAACCGTATATATATATAAATATAGATATATATAAATATAGATATATATATATATATATCTTTGTTTATATATATCTATATTTATTTATATATATATTTATTTATATGTTTATATATATATATATATATATTTATTTATTTATATATATATATATAATCTCTCTCTCTCTATATATAGATATATATATATATCTATATATAAATAAATATATATATCTATATATATATATATCTATATATATATATATATATAGATATATATATACGGTCTTCTACCATCTACCATTTCTACCATCAGGCAGACACTCAAACAGTTTCCATTTCGTCGTTGGAACTGATTGAAAAAAAAATGTGTGGGGAAAAACCTCGAACAATATGTAAAGGAACAGGGAAGAATCGTGGTTGTTTCTTTGCCAAAACCGATAGTGACCTTTGTCCTGACTTTGTTTATTTATTTATCCAGACAGCAGTGACAGACATTGTGGTCAGGAGGGCTGTTAGCCGCAGGCAGTGCCTCGGTTTGGATTCCTCTCTAAAACAACATCGGAGAGTGCACGGTTAAGGTGAATGTGATAATTTAGGCCTCCGGCACTTTTATTTTCATGATGTGTCATGGAGAAGGGGGCCGGTAAACCAATCACTTTATTCTCTCCATCCCTTCCCTCCCTCCCTCCCTCCCACTCGTTGCAGTGCACATAAGTGGAGGTGACGTCAGCATTTGGATGGTCTGGCTCGGAGCCCTCGGTGCCATAACAGCAATGAGGGGAGCTGCTATACGCACCCTGTCCATCACAGATCCAGACCGGACGGTGCTCAGCGTGGGCTGTTGTCACAGTTTACTAGGTAGAAGAAAAAAGTTCCAGGCCACAGTGGTCATCGCAAATCTCAAAAATGTCTAGGAGAGGAAGAGAATGAGGCAAACTGGGAAAGTTCAAGTTATACTTAGCAGCTGTCTCCATGTTTGTGGCTCCAAAATGGAAAGAGGCAAACTTCAGTGTCCAGAAATAATCTAACATGACATTCACAAACAAAGCTGTAACATTACGGCTCACACGTCAGTATGCAATTTTATTGTCACCATGTATATCACGTAGTCGTATATCACCTCAAGGTCCATTTGGTTGCTGTTTTGGAGCTTGAAAAGAAAAAGGAGTTGGAAAAAAATGGACATTTAAAGCCAGAGTTGATAATCTTCTAATCAAAAAGATTTTTTTCAAAAAGAGTTTATTGCAATTCTCATTATATCCCGACAGCAATCAATAAATCAAATGCTCTGACAAAAAAAAGGAATAAAATCTGGTGTCTGTCGCAGGACTGTAATAAGCTCATCCAATCAATTCATTCTGAGTATAAATAATAGCCATGTTTGTAGTTGACATTCATAATGATAATTTTGGGGGAGTGGCTTTGGAGGTAGGCCTAAAGAGACGGACTGTCAGTGATGCCGACTTGGTGACTTTCTCGCTAGATTTAGCGGCTTTCGGAGCTGGTGCAGCTAGTTATACTCTCATTGGATGAGTTTGCAACACTGGGCTGGCAAGCATACTGTACTCTTGCAGATTTCTCAAGATTATCAACCCTAGCTTTAAACATCTACAATTGCAAGAGTACAAGAAGTCTCCCATCTGTTGATGAAGAACATGTGATGTGGTCAAAAGCTCCAGAAAAGTGATTAAATGGACTTTCAGGTGAGATTGTTGTGTCAACTGCTGTATGCAAGATCAAGAATGATCTATGAACCCCCAACCATAAATCTAATGATTAATCATAACATATTAAAATCCATCTAAAATCTATATTTTGAATATGCAACTCTTACAGGCTGTAAAGTTTGCTTTTCACTCCGTTACAGAGAGCAGAGACTGCAAGTCATCTTGAGAACACAGCGGCTGCAATTGATTTTGAAGTCAAAACATCCTTAAAATTCTCCAAAGGATGTGAGATTGTGAAATAAAGACATGTGCTCCTATAAATCAGCTTCTCCTACATGAACACAAACATTTCTGCCAAAGTCGGAACAGATTTGGTTGTTTCATCTGAGAGATTTCCGTTTTTAATCTGTGTTCTTCTCACTGGTTTGAAGTGGGCGGGGCTTTGTTGAAAAAAAGGTGATGTCACAACTCAGGATTTAGCAATATTTGAATATTGAATATATTCAAACCAAGCAAGAGAAGAAGATTTTTCATTAAAAAAGATAATGAATCAATGCACTCAACACCAGAATGTGTAGATGGGTGATCAATTCTCAAAAGCAAAAGTCAAAACATCAGGACACGGACTGCACTCCACTTAAAAGGTGCTAAATACCAGATTGGTTCCACACAGCTCTCAACATGGCGACGGTTGAGCCAGCGGCTTGTAGCTAACAGCACTAACAGTGCAAACAATGACAACAGAGCTAACAGTGTTTACATGAACCAGAGGGTGGCTAGTACGCTTCCGCAACACGCCGTCGGTCAGCACAGCATTATCAGCTGTAACGGGCTTCATTCTCTGCTCAGGTAGACATTACTCCTCTATATCTTAACATAGCAAATAGCTGTTTGCTGCTATATTAATGCTCTGGATATCATATAGAGCACCTTTAAATTGTTAATTAATGCGTTGCACTGCATATTCCTGATGTTTTTTTTTTTCTGAACTTCATCTTTTCTGAGCGTTTCTTTACTATAGTTATGAGTAATGTTAGAGAAAAATCGAAGATCTGAAACCAAGTTTTCAGGGCTTTAAGTCAATACCGTGGTCAGATATTTTTTTTATTTTTATTTTTTATTAATAAATGTGTTATTCCTGAAAACACATTTAGTGAGGTCCACCATTCAGACACGTTGCAGTTACCACCTCTAAGCGCTGCGGTTGGCAGCCAGGACTGACTTATTATAAGTAAAAATAAAACAAAAGGAAACAAAAACAGAGCAGTGCTGAATGACTGGGAGCTTCATGCTCTCGCTCTGTGGATCCTGACTACGTGCATAAACCACCTGCATGTGAAACAGTATTGACTGACATAAAGCAGCACAGTGCAGCTTCATTTCCTCTTAAAAGACGTTTATGGCCACAGTTTTTTTTACTTTTTCTACGGTCACGATGTAATGATTTATCACGTAGTCGGTTCAGTTCGCGGGCTAAAAACTATTGAGTACTACCTCAAAACTATACAGACACTTTTTGCACTTTCCAGACTTTTGATTTAGCCCATTAAAGCAAGTGTATTTCTACATAAAATCCTTGTTTAGTTGTTAAATTATAGGTAAGAAGAAGAAAATGAAAGGCATGTGAAGGAATGAAAGCCAATAGTGATAAAGAAGGAGGGACAGTGAGGCGGAGGACTGAGTTATGAGAAGGTCGAAAGCAGAGAAGAGCGGGGGTGGGCTGGGACATTAAAAAGATTGTGTCCGTCTGGCTAATGGTTCTTTATGGCTCTCTCATGTCCACAGATGGGCAGGATGACTGGCAGAGAGTGTGACCACTGGTAACTGTACATCACCTCGGTTTGCCCCCTCCAGCTGACGTCCCGCTGCCACGCTGAAGCGAACCACTAAAACACCATAAAACCAACAGACTAAACAGCCATTCATCATTACTGCGCACACGCGAGCCGCATCACACACAGCAGTCTTAACTGTCCCACTCAGTGACTCAATACGCACATTAAAACTTCATCAAGTATTACCGATACAAAAAGGGCTGACCACGCAAACCTCAGCCGTCGTTCGTAATGTCCAGAAATAAGGCAATCATGGGTGAAAATGGTTTTGTTGGTCACTTTTATTGAACTGGTGATGACTTGAACCAAGTGCTAAACTGCACTGTGCTCGTCGGAGATACAAAGTGTGGAAAAAAGATGTAACACAATGAGTCGGATGGATCCATCTTCATTGTGTGGCTAAAATCCAGTTTCCTGACCGGCCCAGTTTGGTGTCTGGAAGAAAAAGTGTGAAGAAAACGGAAAAGTTAGACCATTTGTAGATCACTGAGAAACGATCAAAACTACATTTTGCAGTTGACTGTGGGAAATGTGAAAAAGTAACATACATGTGCAAGCAGTTATGTGCTGACGTTTTTTGCTGTGAGAGTTGACAGGGACCCTAAGCTGCCGTCCCAGATGGTAGGCAGTAAATGTTCTCTATATGTAAGTGATTTGTTGCCTTGAGGACAGCAGGATGTAATGGTGCTCTGTGAGTTGTTTGCAGCCTCTTTTGTCTAATTACAAAACGTCCTTAATGAGGGGGGCCTTTGCTCTTTTTTACAGGACAGGGTTATGGCAGCACTCCCGCTGCAGATAATCAAACAATAGGGAGGAGGGGTGATTGAGCACATCAAAAGATAGCTGCACAGTTAAAAAGTGAACATTTAACATGTCTGTTGTAACTCCGTGGCCTTGGTGCGGTCAGGTGTCGGGGACCATCAATCTGATCTGACAGACGTGCGTGTCTTCAAGGAGTGGGGAGTTGTGTGAAGCAACAGCTCCAGTTCAGAGCATGTGCGTGATTATGACATTCTGTGTAGTGCTTGAACAGTCGACATACCACTAAAACACACAAGGTCAACATCAAAAACACACTTAAATGGGATGACTGGACCCTGAGCCAGACATCTGCAACAGGTCCTAAGTGCAGGGAACTCCAGGCTTTAAGTAATGTTCACCAAGAGCTAGTGTGAGGGTCCACCTTATTTACGTTGCTGAGCTGAGTCACAGAGCTCAGGCATCGTTTTATGGTTGTTTGGAATCTACCTTGTCATTAGGCCTTTGAAGAGCAATGGAGGGATGAAAGCGTTGGCTCTGTTAAACTTGCTCTTACTGGCTTATTCCGTGTAAAGAGAGCTTTTGTTGATGGTTGTTCATCAACATTCTTTAGCCTTGTTCTTTTGAGCTGATCATTTGAGACACTTTGAACTGCCCTGAGTTCATGTTGACCTTCTAGCAATCTGATCGGTTAAGGGAGGGATGGTTGCCTACAGCGACAAGCTGGGAACGGTGGTTTGTGTGCATTTTTTTTGTATGTACAGTATGTGTGTTACTCACCTCGGTCTTGGTGCTCTGGGCCTGCTTTTTCTCAATGTTCATGGCCAACATTTGGCTGCGGAACGAGAGGCTCTTGGTCTTCTCAATCACCTGCTGGTAAGGCGATACGGCGTTGTTCCCCATGACCACATGACCCTAGAAATATGGACAAAATGGACAACAGATTCACAAAAACAACCGATGATCCAATCACTTTTGGTCTTGCAGACACACCATCCTACAAAACACCAAACAGAGGCTACCTAGGTCCTATTCAAATCTACTGTAGGCACATCTAGATAATTCTATGTCATTCCGGAGGACTGGGCTATGATTTGCTGATTACAGAGAACTGTTGTGATGTGTACACCAAAACATGCAGGTTCAACATGGAGCCTCACAAAGGGGACCCAACCAGGGCGAGATATTATGCTTACAATTTCCTTACAGTGTACCCTTCAATTACAAAATCAGGATATAAATAATGCTTCCTTATCCCTCTGAAGTCACACAGGAGGAGCATCTAAAAGAGCGATATGACTGTCACTAATTAGTCAAGTGTTGAGCTGATCTGATTGAGGAAGAAGTCAGAAGGTCTCACCAGTTTGGAGTCTATTTTTGCATCCAGCCTGGCGTTGCGGATAAGATTGACGATCCATCTCTCAGCGTCCTCGGGCGTCATGTTCAGTTTGTCTGCCAGCATGCTGTTGAGGAAACAAGAGAGACATGAGACCCTAACCTGAGTGTAAGGAAACAGCAACAGTAGGAAGGTCTGTCTCAGTGCTGGACTAACCTGACTCGCCAGATGGTTTGTTACACAGAACCATCTGAGAAGCTGTCACTGGAAACAGTTTGGGAAAGGACTGGCACTTTCTTTACCGACTGTCTGTCAATCAATCTTGGCTAATCTGACTCAGGAGAAGAGCGTCATCAAAACATCTTTTCCATCGAGGAAAGCCTTCAGTGCCGTTCTTTGCTCTGCCAGTTGATAGAACTGTCCTATTGGAGCATCTACGCTAACCTCTTCAGGAGCCACCATTGTTATTTAGAATGAACACTCTGCTCTCCGTGACGTCTCACACACACCTAATTCACGCCTCTAGCTGCCAGTAGCTCCTCACAGGACGCTGATTGGGCCGTGATCTGGCTTGTCGGCCAAAAACGCATTACTTGAAGCCTGACAAGATGGATTTTTTTTTATAGATGTAATCCAGTGATTCTCCAGCTGCCGTGCAAGGTTAGAGCTGGACAGATTGTCCAGAAAATGAAGAGAATACCCAGAGATGCCGACCCTGGCTAAGGACGCTGTACTGGCATGGGACTAATAATACCATATGTGAGGACCTCATATAATTAATTATCTTTTGAGGGAATAATGAAATTCACCAAAATCCCTGGTGCTTTAAATTTGTGATGTACCAATTTAACAAATCAAAACCTGAAGTTTGCACTCGCCACTTCCTTAAAACCTTACTTTACAGATTCCACCATTTAGTCTTACTTTTTTAGACCATGCTAGCAGCATGGCTCTATGGATGGCAATGTTGGCCGTACTACTGAACATATTTCAACATCTACCAGATGGATTAGCACAGTCATTTTGTACAGACATACATGGTTTCCAGACTAGAGTTTTCCTCTAGTGCCATCATGAAATTTCAGTTAGTCTTATACTTTCGTTTATGACCAAATCCTTGAAAAGCTAAATCGGCCTCAGCAGTACTTTGTGTTTAGAGCTAATTAGCAAATGTTAGCAATGCTAACACGCTTAACTCTGAAAGTGAACATCATAAACATCCTCATAAAGAGCCTCCAAGAGTCGCTAGCATATTCATGTTCAAATGACAAATGTCTATAAAAATGCCATTTCAGAATATAAACAAACTAAACCTGAACTGATGGTTGGATTACATTAAATCAGAGACAATCCTCTGCAGTTGTTACTAATCTCTCGGTAAGATCAGTCCTTTAGAAACAGTGACTTCAATTAAACTGTGTTGATGAATATGCAAAATATGTAACAACACCAAATAACTCTGTCAACCCCTACACTACATTACATTATGATGGATGTTGCACATTAGGTGCCACGTGACTAGTAATTATTTTCCTTTGACAGAGCTAATAAATGGCCGACATATTGTGTTCAGGCAAAAGGTGTACAACATGAAACACACCCCAATACACTTCTAATGGTCCTCTACTAATGGAAGCTTGATTTACAGACTTGTAGGAATAACTCAATTAGTAGTGCTGGGACTACCCCATGTTGTGAGCCTCTGTGGTTACTTATCCTTTTATTATTGTTTTTGTACCGCTCTACACTCTCCCCACCTGGCTGCTAAAGCTCGTCGTGACTCGTCACTGGTCAAACAGCGACTGTCCCTCAAAATGAAAGCCATGTTGGGGACCGGCCCGCTCTTTGATATAACGAGAGACATGGATGTGTCACAGTAGAGGGAGGGGAGGTATGAGGGTGGCTGGCATTCTTTGATCCAAAGCTTTTCCCCAGTGCAGCTGGCTTCCCTTGTGGCTTTCAAAATAACTAGACCCCCCTCAATATCCCCATCTAGACCCCCTTCCCCCTTCGTTTCCTGCCCCCTTCCTCCCGTCTGACCCCCACCACCCTCCACGCCTACCGCATTTCATATAAGGGCCCCAATAAATATCCTCAACCCCTCTGTGCACTGCCCACAATTACTACAGCAACCCTACCTCTCATCTCAAAAGCAAGACACCGACCCCCTCCCACCCCTGAAAAACCTTACTAACACACACACACACACACACACACACACTTAATGAAATACTGTCATTGTGTATAGCCGGTGTGTGTTTGTACAAAATAATAGGGGTTAGAAAGGCCTATATAAAAACAATTTACTCTACTAATTATCACTTCCTGGTCCATTCATCACATTTTGTGTGACTCCTTCAGTGAGTAAGCTTGAATCGGCCCAGACCACACCACTACTCACGCCATGGCGCTGCAAACACAGATCCCACCACCACCATTACTGATTTTTACTGTTGCTCTCAGAGTCTGACTTATTTAAGACATTCTTTTGGTGGGAAGTAATCTTTGGGATTTGTGATAATCTGTTTTACCTCAAGACTCAAGGCTAAAAAAAAAAACTAAAAAAAAACTACCACTTTCTAACCCATGAATGTTGGTGAAATGGTGGCAAAACCACATAAGGAAGGGAAGTGAAATGATGTCAGTGTCTGGATGGGGCATTAAAAGCATAAACAAAAAAATAAAAGCATTACCTCAGCATAATGAGCAAAGTAGGGTTTGGTCTCCGAGTGACAGTGCATATCTCTCGACATTTTCACCGCAGTGAAGTGATGGAGGATGTGGATAACGAGATAGAAAAAGCACCAGTTGGGAGTTGATTCATGTGTCTCAGCAGCCCAGAGGAGGGAAAAGGGATACAGAGAGACTGATCAACCTGTCACTCACACCAACACACTGCTAACGTAGCTCTCTGCTGGACGGATGATTACACTTCAGGTCATCAAATCCTGGAGAAAATGATGCTCGACAATGAAATTGCTCCGATGGATCATTATTGGGAACCTAACAAGTTTAGAAAAGTGTCAGCCTGTCTAATGACGCAAGTTTAGGTTGTGATGGATAACACATGTCAGTGACCACAGAGAGACACTATAATAACGTCAGGGATTTTAGTCTGCAGGCCTGAGTGTTGCTAATGTAGAGTGAATGGTACATTGACCAATAGTTGTAGCTTATATTGATAGCTTAAAGATGCTCTATTCAATATCCAGAGCATTAATATAGCAGCAAACAACTATTTGATATGTAAAGATATAGTGGAGTAATGTCTACCTGAGCAGAGAATCAAGCTGTGCTTTTCGTGTATGCGAGCGTGCCCCACTGGCTAGCTCACTGCCGCTGCTCTGCACTACGCTCATACGGTGGGTGCAGCTGATAACGTCGTCCCGACCGATGGCGTCGTCGCGGAAGCGTAGCACCCACCCTCCGGTCTCCTCTCAGGCAAACGCTGTTATCTCTGTCGGCACTTTCGCCATTGTTAGCACCGTTAGCTCGTCATGTTCAGAGCCTTTGGTGAGGCAATAGAGATGCTCCCAATCCCATATTTAGTGCCTTTAAATCAATAAAAGGTTTTGATCTGAGTTGGTGTTTTTTTTGGATTATAATGCATTATAATATAAAGTAACGCAATATAACAAAACAACTCAAACTACTTCATCAAAAATCACTATCAAGATGAATTAACGCCTGTCGGACACAGTCAACAAATACATAAGCCTCATGACTATGTAACACATATAACACAAAAATATTATTATGTCCACCCCTGTATCTTGCTCTTCAACAGTGTAACACTACAAAAACAATAGTCAACACCTGTTAAGAGCGCCACTCCAGCACACTCACTGACATTCAGAAACACTCTTCACTTATTTACCTAACAATCAAGTAATCTAAAAGGCAAATCTGAATGAAATTTGTTATTGGTTCCCATGTTACCCGTGTGATTAAGTGATTGCTGCGCAGGGGTACTGGGTGTTTTGTTTGGCAATTTAGTAAAGTGGGGGCACATGTCAGTCAAGTCCAGGTCAGATATGATGATCAAAACAAACATGATCTGGTTTCCTCGCCGGGGAGTTGAGGTAACCCCTAACCCCTCTAAACGTGATCCGAGCAGCATAACACAGGAACACAGAGTGCCCCCAAAAGGCCCAGGGCCTTGGCCTGTACCAGCCAAAGTCCTCTAATCTAATTTATAAAAGAAAGTCTGGCAATGTTTTCCTCCCAGGAAGGGCATTTGTATATCAGAGGAGGGTTATTTTATCTCATTGTCTCTCCGAGAGGTGTATAGCAGCTAACCCTACTTAAACCTCAGGGTGAAGGGAAGAAAAGAAAGAGAGAAAAAGGAGGGAGTTGTGAGAGGGTGCAGGGAATGGGTTGGACTTATACAACCAACACTATTGACATCCTTTGGCCCTTAAGCCAGGCAGACAGCCTCCATGACTGGTTTTATTTTACACAACCATGATCCTGTTCCTTGGGGGAGAGGGGATCACTTTCATTTCGACCCCTTACTCACTCTGGCTCCTGAGCTTTCGACTTCAGGCTAAGGGACTCCTTTGGGTCTTAATACCGAGCTCACACTTGAAGAGAGGGGTCGGTCATCGGGGTCTAACTCTGTTAGAGGAGAGGAGGAGGAGGAGGAGGAGGAGGATGGGGGATCCTTCTCAAAAGTAGCCCCCTTCTTAACATGGCTGGCCTAAACTGAATGCATTGTTAAACACTAACATATGATAGTGTTTGGGAGACTCCAAGCCATTTGGAGCAACCCTCGCTTTCGGCTTGGGGTAAAATTGATTTTTCGGGGAAACCGAAATGATCGTGTGGTCTTTTTAATGACTCAATTGAGAGGTGGAAAGATCTTCAGTGTTACATCCAAATACACAAGACACTGCGTCCAACTACCAGTGAGCTGTTGTGTACAAATACAATCTAGTGATGAGGGGGGAAAAAGCTGTCCAAATGATCATGTGTCTGAAGCATTTACTCAAAATGTCAAAGGACAAGTGTGCATTTGAGGTCAAAGCAGGGTCTCGCCACTGCAACGTTTAATGGAAGGACTAAGGAAATAAACCCTGTAAATCAAACAAGGAAAACAAAGCTAAATTGGAAACACGCACACGCACTCAGGACACTGAAAAAGTCGAGACAAAAGGATGTGTGTGCATGCAGTTACGAGTGCAGGCTGAATCACAGTTTCACTGCCTTCAGTACATTTTACATAAGCCTTCATTGCATAAAATAACTCAATTACGCCAACTTCTGGTCTACTTTTGTGTCCCAAACTGTGGGCAAAAGGCAAGCTAAATATCTGTGAAACCATCATGGCCAGCAGCTATAAAAATGTCCTCATTAAAAACAGCCATCGAATTCATTTGAGTCCACGCTTGGGTGCAGAGGGCTTCTGGGTACAGGACTAATGACTTGGAATTTGGGTGTCTTTCAAAAATAGACAATGTTCTGTCCATCGTCATAATGCCACCGAAAATAAACACAGAAATCCCTGAAACTGCCCCCGATATGTGTTCCCGCTTTAGAAAGCCCAGCAAACGAGAGCACAAGACAGAAAAAAAGGGTGAAAAGTAGAAAAATCACCGTTCGACTTCCTCTTTCAGTGTTACCACTAACCTTTGTGGTCCTTAACAAGTAAATGGATCCTATTGCAGTAAGTCTGCCAAAAAGAACCAGGACTCCTAATCAATTCCAGACAATCTGCAACTGGAGATTTCGACGGGGCCTGATCATGTTCCACGGTTCAACCTTGACTACAGACCTCCACGGCTCTATATAACAGTCAATGCAATCATTTTCGTGTCAACAGAAGTAATTCATTCCCTCTTTCCACTAAGCATCATGTATTTGTGGACCATATTTGAAATGCAGACCTTCCTTCAGCATTCGCTGTGAATATAGCCTGCTGAAAGCGATGGTAGATTTGTGCTGTGAAATAGTGAGGATACACAAATGTATAACGTGTGCATTATCTAATATCAGAGATTAGATGCGGCAACAAGCACAAATCCACAAAGACGGGGATTAATGGCTGAGAACGGTGAATGATCTGTCTTTATCTTTGTCACTCTCTAAAATGTATGTAAAGAGGCAGCCAAATCCTATAATCTCTCTTAATTGCAGACAATTACTATAATCTTTTTTTTTTCTCTCGGATAATGCTCACTATAATTAGCATTGACTAAATTTCTTGGTTTTAGGGGAAGCATCCAAGGTCAGTTTTATTTTAATGTACCAAAACTGCATTTTGAACTAGGAGTCAATAGAGACCTACAAAACCATTTGACCTCCCTTCACCCAAAGAAAAGCGCTGAAAGATTCCTGCCTGCTACCGCAGCTGGGAACGTCTAAAGCCGTCTAAACCCTGACCTCTTCCTGGGAGAAAACTGTCCACGAATTGGCCTCGGACAGGTGGTCTTAAAAGTTTAGTGAGCAGGGCAACCTGTGGAGACCTGGAAGCAGTTAAACCTCACAATACTTAATCCTCGAGTTGTGTGGGGTCAGCATGGCTGTGTGTGGAAGGGGCAATAATCACTTATCTGTGAGCAGAATTCCACTAATCACAAAGCCCATGTTTTACTTCCTGTTTACTGAGTGCTTACAAAGTCTAGTGATAGCCAATAGGACTTCCTGTTAGTCGTAAGGGATGCGTGTCTGAATCCTGCTGTGCACCATGGTCAGCGACTACAGTGTCCCACATGTACCATCACCAAAAGTCAGAGGCTCAACTTGCAAATGTTAGTTTCACAGAGTCTGGATTGTATTGCGTGACTAACCTGATGCTAATGCACTGGTGAATTCTGCAGAAGGTCTCGAAGATGAAGAGGCGGGCATTCTCAATGAAGTCCTCCAGGCAAGCGACCAGGAAGAAGTCATTCACAAGAACCTAAGAGAAAGAGAGCATGTTATTTAAGAGCAGTTATTTCTGTCTGTTTATAGGTCTACCTCAAAGTTTCTCTTAAGGTTCGCGAAACAGTTAAATAAGTCAGAGCTTTTCTTAGACTCATTAGGACAATCAAGCCGGGACCTTCAGATTGAACAGCAATGGAGAGTCACGAGTTTAGCATTACAAGTTGCAGTCGGTCTGCCTCTAGGAATTCATGTCTTATTCAATTAAGGAAAAAAAAAAAAATTAACTGAAACCAAATTCAATCCATTGTTGGTAAATGTTCAGAGTAAACAGGGAAGGGAGGACCATGCTGGCTACATTTATCAAAAGGTCTGTTTTGTCAAGTTCCCTGTATAAGGTAGTACTCCCAGACCCTGCAAGGTGATTCAAATCAACCGCAAACCTTCAAATTCTACAACCGCCACATGAGGCAAAACAGGAAGAACAGAGCCGACCACATTGTCTGTGACTTATCACCAGTCATCTGGTCCGGTGGTTCAGAGTCAACTCCACAGTGCAGGCGCCAAATTTCATACACCACCAGTCCAAATAAACTCACAGATGAGAGCGAGTCTTTTCAGCCATCCAAATATATATATACACTATATCACCCGTGGCTTGTTACAGTAAGAAATACAGCCTTGCCTGGACTCTTTGACACGACTGCATATGGCCAATTCATCTACTGTAAAATGTTCATGACCCAGCTATGGCCCCAGAGGTACCACTGTGTGAAATGCTCCCATTTCTCACTGCTCGCTGCATTCCAAACTCTCCATCGAGTGTGATTTCACATCACAGACCTCCATCTTCAAAAAGTTCTCTAAGAATTACCAGCTTTTTGTTTGCTTAAGCTTAGAAAGCTGCTATCTGAGCAGAGTTTCTGCTTGAATAGATCTCAACTACATGGCGCTATCAGGCAACGCACATTTCAGCTATGACAACGCTTATCTAAGGCTGATAAACTTTGAACAGTTAAGTGCCCTAATTACTGTCATCTGGGATTCAGACCACAAACGCTTAAACAAATTCTGGAAGGGGCTTGAAGAGCCCTTTTATGCACAATCTGACTATAGGTAGGCCTATACTTTTCATTCTTTGACATGCAAGCATCAAACATCTGACAGTGATTCCAGATTTGAGCGGAGTGGGAAAGAAACAGCCTGAACAGGACAATTTGAACCAAGCTAAACCCATTTGAAAGCACTAGGTTCAAACTATTATACAGGGTACAGTGAACCGAAGACAGGAAAGCTGAAAACAATACCCATTTCTTGCTATTACAGCAATCAGTTAATAGACGGGTGCCACTCTTCTCAATGGCTCAAAATTGATGCATTACAAATGCTCATCAAGATGAGAGCCCATCCCAACGGGGTATCCGTTTACCTCAATCACTGTGAAACATCCCTTTACCTCTGAAATAATGCCCTGTTTAAAGGATTGCGTGTGAATTTCTGCAGAGAAAAAAAAACGGCATTACTGACTTCAGACGAGGCCGTTTTGGGGAAAATGTTTGCAGACCATCACAGGTAATGCATTAAAGGTGCTGTTAAACATTTTCGGAACCACCCACCTTGCTAGGCCTGCTTGTGAACTGAATGAGGTCAATAGAGGGCTTTTGTGTCTACTGGACATGCTCTGATAAGACTGACAGGTAAGCCGGTGTTAAAAGCACCTGGAATAACTTGGGCTCTGACCTGAGAGGTAGTTGGCTTTTGAGCATCTGTTTCAACCACAGTAGAGACTCTGTAAACAGATCCCCATGAGGCGAGGTCAAGACCAACCCAGAGAGTTCCTCAAAAGTGTGTGCAAGTGTTTAACAAGGTCGGTGATTGAGGGCGTGTGTCATGTGTCTTAGCTGAAATAGGATCCCACTCTAATATTGTTGATAGTACATGTCATCGTTTGGAGATGGCCCCTGGAGGCCTTCGCACAGGAAAAATCTCATTTGCTCTTGGAACATGTTGGGGATGTTTTTCTGACCATGAACAGATTGTTTTGAGGGTATAACTAAGTAAAAACAAATCTTCACAAGTGAGTTTGCTTTTAACTTCCTCATTTGTTAAACAGTGATTTGGGTAAGTTGAAGACTCTTTGTATTAGCTTAGAAATAAGTTAGAACGAAACGGAACCGCCAGTAAACCGCTGACATGATTTATAAACATTTGCTCCTGGGAAGGAGCCATTTGATCAGGCCAGATGTTTTTCATTTTCAAGGTTTATCGTCAAGAGGCAAAAGATGAAAAAGGGGCCAAATAGTTTTGCCTTTTATTCCTCCACAGGTCCAAATTATCAAGTCCGTCGGGAAAACCAAATTACAGTGTGTACGCAAAGAATGAACTAAGAGGTCAAGTTACGCAAAATATACATATACATAGCACAACACCAGTTAGGACACCTGCTCTCTCTCTCTAAATCTGGTTACTGTCCACTGAATGTGTCCCCAGAATCTGACAAGCCCCTCGTAATAAGGTCTGCTGGACTTATGGCGTCAATGCATCACATCATCTATCATTATGTTGCACAGGCATTCCTGTTATTGTGTCCACCCGCTGTATCTAACTGAATGCAACACTTGGATTGCAATATCTCAAAATATGCTGCACAGAAAACCATGGTGAGAGCATTTCAGAAGAGTCATACATACACGCACAAAAAAGGAATAAGGAATTCCTAAGAGATGAAACAAGACTTAAAATTGTTGTACTCTACTTAAACGAAGTCTAACTACTAAAAGTATCTTCACATTGTCTCTTATTTTTTTTGTTAATTTAACTGCTTGGGATTTTTGAGGTTGCAGTTTGTGGTTTTGTACTGAGCTGCGTTATATTTTAAGGTGTTTCTAATATTTTTGCTCCTTCATATACAGTAATGTACACCAGTTTATTAGGTACACCTAGCTAGAACTAATGCAGTCTTATACAACAGCCCTGCCTACCTTATGAAGGTTATAATGTTCAGTTTCTGCTGAAAGGTGTCGATTCAACTGTAAGGTCATTGTATCGCATTATACTGAGACATTAATGACATAACCTGGGTGGAAACAATATTAGAGACACCAAGGTATGGATATGGATAAAGCACAGCTACACAATGAAATAAATATCCAGTATAAAACTAATTCAGCCACACCGAACTCTGTCATCCATTTACAATACTTGTTGGTATGCATTATTGACCCATGTAGTGCATGTGCCGTTTGTTTCTTTAGGAAATTATTAATAAGTAGACATTGGATGTTGTTTGTCTGAAGTTCTATGGAGAATGCAAAGTATATCAGCACTGTTTTTCAGAACAGATTGGACACACAGACCACAGACATTTGATGTAGAGATATGCAAAATAGCAACAAGTTTGTCACACTTTTTCCCCTCACTGAGCCGTAAATATCTCATTTGATGTCACTTATCTAATCACATTTATCACAGTGTTCAGCTGAGTAGTCATCAACATATAAAGAGGACTTTTATAGTATACTCATATTACAAATCCAAATTGAAATAAAAGCTCTAAATGGCGGTGCTGTGACAGATCTCCTTCTTAAAACGAGTGTCTGCACGCCTCTGCAGAGACTTCTGCTTATAAAGCTTTTACTGTTAACTACTGGCCAGATGAGTCAATTACAGGCCATAGTAAAATCTGACTGAAGCCTGAGTCATGCAGTGTCCAAGAGGAGCTCTATATCTGACAAGGCACAGACTATCACTGTTCTGTCTGAACTGGACCCACGCAGAAGTCCAGCTAATAGAAATGCTGGGTGATCAGGGGGGAGAAGGTCAGACAGAGATCATGTGATTACTAACGATGTTTACTACGATGCTCTGTGCGAACGTTTAGGAGTCTGACCTGCAAGTCTGAGGTCCTCAGAAGACCTCGGTTTTGTCATGGAGAGGCACAATAATCGACAAATAAACTGCTTCTCATAGTTTGGGAACAAAAGGATGAAATGAATGTTGGTGAGGTTACTGTGGTGGTTACTCACCGACTCGCACTCCCTGAGTTTCTTCTGAGCACTGTCAAAGTCAAAGTTCACGTACAGGCACTCCACGAACTCTGTAATTGGATCTTTGTAGGTGTAAGATTCCTGAAAAGAAATTAAATATAATACAATCAATCATTATGTCCAAATACATCTATACGTTCATGAATCAAAGCTGCTATAGCTTACGTTTTTAATGAAGTCAAAGTTTAGCTATTTTAAGATGAATAAAATAAAGCAGACATACTTGGACATAAACATGAAAAAAATTTCCGACTAATATCAGCATATACATTGGTTTTACGACAGTGACAATAATGACTATGTACTCAAAATAACCACCTGCTGGGTACAATAGCTAAACAAACATAACAATTTATAAGGACCTGAGTGAAAACACATTTGAGCAGTTCTTAGAGTCAGAGACCCAACCTGACCTGAGGCCACAGTAGAGAGCACTGGGCACATGTTTTAGTGATTATTACCAACAACCCACCGAGACGGTGCTTAGATCTCTGAAGTAGCTACTGTCGTTGGTGGAGAGGGCATCTGTACACGACACATTCATCAGAAGTAATGGGTTCAAAGCTTTTCCAGCTTGGACCCAAACGCACACACACTCCCTGACCGTAAAAGGAAGCGTTAGCAATGCTATTGGGTTACATGGTCAGTTACTCATCCTCCAAAGCCTGTATGGCCTATAAGCAATGACCTGATAACTGTGTGCACTTTGTAAACACCGAGGGGGGAGAATAAATAAGAGTGGTACCTGCTGAATGACCTTCACCAAATCCTTCAGGACCTGCCGACGCTTGCGGACGTCCTTGTTTGTAATGATCGCTGTGGTCAGGTAACGCAGGATGTGTGGGCACATAGTCTGGATTGCATTGAGGTACCTGGAAAGAGGGAGGACAGAGGTAATCACTTATCAGACTGATGTAAGCAAAGACATGATCTTTACAAGGACACATAATAGAACATTTTGGCTGCCTGTTGGGCTCCTGGCATTTAGAACAGAGGGAAAGCCTTTGCAGCTAAAACAGATAAATGTCCTAACAGGACCCTCACTCCTGGACATGGGTCCCAGCTTTAAGCCGTCTCTTTCATTAGTGTCCTATGAGAGGGAGGAGGAAAAGGAAACCCTGGCAAGAAGATATAGATCAGTGAGCAGGGACCTGCCCAGTAGCTGAAACCCAATCCATCAGGGACTGATGTTTCAACCACAGGTCAACTGGCTAAGGGCTGAACACAAGAGACAGGACGCTGTTACAGGCCAATTCTAATCCCACACCAACTCTGGAGACAATTTTCTGTAAAAACACCACGCACGCACACATGCACATACCACTTTACTTGTCAAGATGGCAATCAATCGACATTAACTGTATCGCCAAAACTCCTTATTGGTTTCTAAATATCCATCTTTGAACTCCACCCTCCACTCAATCCCAAATTGACCAAATTAAATCTGAAAAGAGGAAGTGGTGTGGTCCCCTTCAGGTCCCTTGTAGCTGAGGCCAGAGGAACACATGGTGTTCAGAGAAAGAGTGCCGACAACAGTTTAATTAGCTGGAACAATTAAAGGGACAGGGGACCTGTGGCAGTAGTGATGTTGAGTCTAAAAACAGCAGTGGGCTGCTTGGCAAAGCCATCGTCGTTCTGGTTTTAGGAGGGCTCTCTCCCTCCCTCCCTTTGTAGTTGCTTGACTCCCGTGGAAGACCGCAACGCTCCGCACTGTGTTCCTGATTAACTTACACCTACTCACTCTCCAGGGGGGGCTCCAATAGCAAGCAATCTGGCATGAGTCACTGTACCATATCTGCGGGGCATTCACCCTACTCCACTTAGGGGACTTCATCTTTTTCTTTTGAGTCTTGAGGCAACAAGCGTCGCTGCACTGGTTTGCTGAAGATGCTACTGAGGCATGCAGCCAAGAAATCAAGTATGAGTTCAAATTTCCTCTGTTCTGTTCAAGGGGGGGCTGTGGGAGAACACAGAAGAGGGACACGGCAACAAGGTCCCATTTCACGGCTCGTCTGGAGAAGAAAATCATGTCGAACAATTGAAAGAGTGATATAGACAATCGAGTGACTCGGGATACGTTACTGTAGCAGTATTTGCCCAGTTTGCACCAGTATCATACTTAGCTACTGAGCATCATTTCCCTCGGAAGTCAGTGCAGTCTGTCACTCGTACACAAACAAGGCTTTGGACCAACATCTGCTGACTGCAGGGGTAAGGGAGGTCATATGTGGAGCCGAAGGCCAGGCACTGGTCACCGACTTCAACCAAAGGAAGTACTGACCGTCAAAAGATTGGAAACGAAAGCCAAGCCTCAGTGGGGAAAACATGAGGTTTCTCGACTGTGAAACTGCAAAGCACACAGAACTACCTCAGTTTGTCCACACAGATGGTTGGGTGAGCTTTTCATGAGTAATTATTGGGCAGGCCTCCTTAATCATCCACAATAAAATTAAAAACTGAGTAAAAATTCAGGGAACCCGACATTTGACTGTGCTGTGTTGTGGTCGCCTGTCATACTGTCTGTGGACTCCAATCATCTGTACAATTATACAAGCCTGCAATCAGAACGGGGGGCGGGGGGGGAGGCAGCAAAGACATCAAAATAGGCGGTGTGCAAATTTTAACACAGTGTATAAAGTTTCCGATCTGCGATACACATGGCCTCGTTCTCGACTTGGAGAGTAAACAGACCACACGAAAACACACACTTCTGAAAGCACTTTAAAAATACCAGCGGGGTTCATGAAGAAGCCCACCACCCCAAAATGTGTCGTTAAAGCAAACGGCTTTCTCTAAATCAAGTTAATGTTATAAAATGACTGACCTTTTCTCCGATTCCTCTTAGAATCAGGAATTACCTTTGAGCTACCATACAATTTTCAATACAATATACCTTAATATGGACCCAGGCTTGCTTGTTAATAAGGGTGATTTTTTCCAACAAAATTCATATTATTTGTAAACAAAAACTGCCTTTTCTGTTTTCTGCTCAAAATTAGCTTGGGTGCATCTGCTTGGATTTGAAAGTTTGGTTCAGCCAAATTCTCTGGACCCTCCCAAATCGTGATGAAACAGGCAAGACTCTGAGGTCTATTACGTTTGTTGACCCCCATCCCTAACACTGTGGTAGCCACGGACGTGACACGTATAAAAAACAGAACAGTAGCTAACTGTAGCCCCAGTTTGTGCCTCTCATACATATGCTGAATTTCCACTGCATGGTACGGCTCGGCACGGCACGGCACGGCACGCTTTTGGTAGGTACTTTTCTTGATTTTGTTTTCCACTGCAGATAGGTGGGATTCTTACCTGGTCGTAACAGCGAGCGACGCCGCGTGAAACTGACACGACATCACCAAACCACCAACCAAAGAGAAACGTTTGCACTTTGTCAATTGACCACAGTGTGGTTTTGTGGGCTGCCATTTGATAAAATCTGTGTTGAGTAAATAAAAAAATTGCGCTTGCTAATGATAGTAGCTTGGCTGTTAACGGGTTTGTGCAGGATGTCCCGTGTCGTGCAAGTGACAAGTCTAGTGACGATTCTCAGATCGGCTCAGATTCCTTGGAACCTCGACCGAGGTGATACCAAAGAAAGTACCAGGTACTATCCGCAACTTTTACCAATGGAAAACCAAAACAGAACAGTTCAAGCAAGTCAAGACGGGCCGTGCCAGGCAGTGGAAATGCGGCAATAGCTGCTGTCAAAGCTCCATCAGACTCCCCGTCTTTCTAGCAGAGAGATGGAGAGTCTGACAGTAGCTTGTCATGGCTGGCTAGCTGTGACTACCAGCTCAGTCAGTCAGTCTCCCCTGTGTGCCCAAACCCTCTGCACCACACACTACGTAACCACGAGACCCGGAGCGGTCTTCAGATCTACACAAATTACCAGGGTGCCTATTTTTCATTTAAAACAGGTTTGCAGCCATGTATTTACTGTACCTTAATGGGCCACCAGACCCACGGTTCAACCAAGCTACAGAACGTTGCCTTTCCTGCTGCCCTTGTTTGTGGAAATGGATCTTATCTTTACAACTACTTCCTGGTATTCTTGTCGACGTTTCGCAAATTTCCAGGATGTAAAAGCAGGGGTTCAAACAAGAAACTAAATAAAATAAAATGATAAATGTTACTTACTGTGGCTGATACAGAAAGAGCTCGATGATATTGTCTCTGCCCTTGGGGTGGTTGAAGAAGACAAAGAGAGACCAGTGAATGAGCCATGTCCTCTGCTGGAGAGCCTGGAGCGGGGAGGTGACCGTCTGGACAGGACAAAGATAGAAATAGAGGTAAGAAGGAAGAAAGAAAGGAAGGTGAAAAAGAAGGGGAAAAAAATCACATTTTTCAATGATAAATACATTTAGCCACAGTCACAAGCTCTCCTATTATCTGGTATGGCACAAGAAAAAAAAACCAATTCAAGTGTTCATGTCTCCTAAATGGCCATCAATCAAACATACAACCACTTCATACTCAAATCCTTAAGTAGTCAGATGAGTGTGTGTGTGTGTGTGTGTGTGTGTGTGTGTGTGTGAGAGAGGAGTTGAGATGCCACAGCAGAGCTCTACCCAAAGTGAAATGTCAATATGAGAGTCTATGTAAGGGAATCTAAATGTGGTATCAAATTCTGAGAAGTGGGGCATTTACGTTGTTATCGATAGTCTCTCTCAGGCGGGTGAGGTCCTCCATGGCAGCCTCCCAGTTCTGCATCAGGATCTCAGAGGCCAGCTTGCCCCACAGAGAGTTCAGGGCATTCCTGTCTGTAGCCGGGACCTTGGAAACAGACACGGTGCAGAGTTAAAACCTGAAGCAAACAACACTACAACATACAAAACAAACTGTTTTTCTACATTTTCCTTATACGGTTTGGCGGTCATACACAGTGAGACTGGGCCACTACGTGCTCGGCTTTAGTGGCACTGCTGCACGGTGCAGTCACTTTTCTTATTTATGCTGGATAAATGGATTAAATTATGTCATCCCAAGGGAATGGGACTTGACAGAAAAAGAGAAATGGATCATGAAAGACTGTTTAGCTTTTAATAAAACTAAAATTGCTGCACTTTTAGATACTACAACCACTGCATTGCAGTTGACCAGAGAGTTTCATACTAGATTACCACATTAAATAACCGCCAAATATTCCTATATTTGGAGCACGTGTGTCACTATGCTGTCTGAATAGTTTGCTGGAACTAAAACATTTTGGTTTCAGTTGAGTTTACTTAGTTCATAGGATAATGCTGAAGGTCTTCAAAACTAATGCCATATCAGCAATGACAGACTTAGAATCAATGTCTGAATCATAGGTTACTATATGGGCGTAGTTACAGCAAGCATTTAAAATACCATGTGTCCTGTTTGCAGTTAAGAGTATCCCAGCAATTTAGTATTATGGTTCCATAAAATTGGGGAACACACAACAGACAAAAGAATGGTCAATGTGATGTAGCAGAGGTCCAGATATCCTGGCTTTACCATGACACAGCAGTGGTCAAATGCATCACTGTTAGTATTAAAAAAGAATGAATTTATATCAACAACAAAAATTATAAAACAAATATTTGGGTCCTCCTACATTCCATATTTTTGCACACTTTACTCCACTTCAGTCATGAGAATGATAATTGCAAGAATCTCCGCCCATTACATCCAGTAACTCTGGACAACTCTGTCGTTATCACAAGGTAATTAGGCTGAAATATGAACTGACGCTAACAAGACACATCTTTGTGAGGATAATCACTCTCAAAAATGTGGCAGGCTACTGTTTCTGATTTCCAGAACAGACTAAAACAAACAAAAGGGAATCAGGTAATGAAACACAGGTTAAGAATGCCTCTGAACCTCAGCAAGCCAATCACTCTGTAGTGGACACTGGACTACACCCTAGGGCTCATGGGAAACTCTGTGCCACAGTAGTTCACGATAACACCAAACACCAGACGCAATGACATGAGTCAAGCAGGAAGTCAGGGTGGGTGTCTGCTGAGCGGCCAGAGGAGCCCAGATCCTAACCACACACCCCCGTACACCGTCGGACAGCCGCTGAAGTGGACTGTGAGACACGACAGATGTACAGAGGAAACACTAAAAAAAGAGCAGGTTTCCGTTGGTACCCCACAAATTGGTGAGATTATTCGGATATAGAGGTTATTTTTTTTAACTTGGCAACGACTAGTTACACTCTGATAACATTTCAACTGCTATAATATGAGGCGGTGGCAGGTTAGGGGAAAATATTTGGAAAATCTCCTGTAGTATTCCCCCAAAGGAGAACACAGTAAGGTGGTGTGTCCATCCATCCAGTAGAGTTTCTTTGATCACAGTGCCCAACTCAGGTCCATTATGAATGATTTTTTTTAAAGTGCAGAAGTCACAAGAAAGATCAGTATTGTAACAGCGAGAGAAAAAACTGGCTCCACTGCCAGCGTAAAGGTCAGCGTTTCATCTGCTGAAAGTGTTTTGTTTTGTTTGTTATTTTTTTCCCTCTCTTGGAAGTCCCTGCCTGCTACGTTTGGCTGACCTCCAGGTCATTATGGCAGCTTTTCTACACACACACACAGTCTGGCTTTCACTAGTGGCCACGCTAGAAAAGTTTCAATACCTGGGTTTTTCCAGCAGTTACCTTAAGTTTCCATTGGTTTGTGAAATGGGCACATTTTCGCTGACTGACCAGCAACAATAAATTGACTGTGCTGGGGATCCGTCGGGATACTCAATCTTTATTCTTAACATTCAATCCCTGCATTAAGTGATGATATGAATAAGTTGCTCTTTTCGGGCTAGGCCACACTGTAACAAGACCTGAGGCATGGATTTTGCAAGGCTGGCTTCCTTCGTTTAATTGACTGGGTTTCCCACGTTAAATGACTTTATGGAGCCTCACCTCTCCCATACGGGGGAGGGAGAGACAGACAAGGGGCCTGTGAGGATGGGAGGTCCACAAAACACCGAAAAGAGGGGAGGGGAGAGAGCAGTATACAGACTCCCACTAATGAAATCCATTTCTACCTTTTCCTCGTCTAAAAACCCTCTTGCATTGTCAAGAGTAAGCAACAGATATCTAGTTACAGAGCCTGATCTGCCTGGAACTTAAAATGAGGGGTAAAACAATTTGAGGGGTAAAAAGAAAACAAAAAAAACGGTACTGGACTTCGAACAACATACCACAATTAAAGCAATTTTGGTTTATTTAGACTGAGTTGCAAAGCCA
Organism: Sebastes fasciatus; assembly: GCF_043250625.1. Taxonomy (NCBI): domain Eukaryota; kingdom Metazoa; phylum Chordata; class Actinopteri; order Perciformes; family Sebastidae; genus Sebastes; species Sebastes fasciatus. The sequence goes on along the minus strand of NC_133806.1, from coordinate 31,172,180 downwards.
TAAACAACTGTTGTTGGAACAGTGGGACATATCCGTTGCAAGCTTTTGAAGACTTTTCTTAATGCCTTTTTTTTGGTAGGGAGTGGAAGTGGAAAGCTTGGGTGAATTACCCGTCATCTTGTCTCGGATGCAACTCTTCCTTCTACAGATTTGAGCAGATCAGTGAAAAAGCCATCAAATGAAGTGCCCAACTGCTTTGGGTTAAGAGGGTTGTTTGTAGCGAAGAGGGTTCATCATCGCTCAGAGCCACTGCCAAGTTTTCCAGCATAGTGAATGTGCATGACTAGCCAGAGTCACTGACATCCGAAAGACAAGAGGCAATGCAGTGCGGTATCAAATGCCAATTAGAATAGGAACAAAAGATGGTCTTAATGTTTTTCACTCTAATGAATAGACAAAATGTTGATCTTATTCTTGCCCATTCTTTCAGGGCTGGGTTTGGCATGAGTCCTTGCCTTACCGCAAAGCTAAATGCTGAACCAAAGACAAACAAAAAGCAGGAGGACAAGTGAGTGACACTTGGAAACCACTGACTATGCAGACTGGTTCCACTGGTCATTATAAGACATTCAGTTGGGTTGAATTCACTAACACTTGATGCAAGATAACACCAAAGCAGTCAAATAGAGCTATATTCCCACTGGAAATTTGGTGTTATTTCAAATGGAGCAATACTCTAAATCAACAGGGGTGTAGCTATAAGCCTGAAGATGCCCTACATGTGACCTTGAAGGCAGCTTCAGAGAAGGCAACAACTGACGCCACCCAGGCGCTGCTGCTTGCATAGTTAATGATGGAATCACCTTGGATACAGACCTCATAGTTGCTGTATAGTTCACACCACTTGGCAACTTCACAGTATAGAACTCTGCGGTTGTGATAGTCAATGTGTAAAAAGTCCAGACATTTGATTTCTCTCCCCATTTCCTGGTTCCATTGGTGAGGAACAAAACAAATTTAGAACTTATTTTGAAAACTGTTGTGAAGGTGGCAATTCTGAATATCTGAGTCGCTAACTGAATCCCCATTTCCCTTTCACACATGTAGCAACAACAACAGAAGATTGTTCATGTCAGACGCATTTTCACCTACTGGAAATATTCCGTGCGCGGGGTTAGCGCCTGAGTTGAGCGTGCAGGAGGCAGGACATCGCGGTTACGCAGCCAGTTCGTAATTTTGGTCATAAACAACCAAAGTCTCTTGCCGCTCCTTGAATGTCTGATGATTTTGGCGTCGGCCCTTACCGACAGAAGTCCCTGAATCTTGTTATCTCTCCAGTTTGTCATTTTCTTTGGCATCTTCGTGTAAATGACCCTTCTTCAAACTTGGATGTTTGTATTCTACCGGTCCAACTGATTCAGACATTTGCGTTCTCACATACAGCTCCTCCTGGTGATGTCTAGATAAGTTCAGGGTTGCTTAGGTCTGGTCACTTGCAGGGGCGCAGTGCTTCAAAGCAACTGGAAACGTGCCACGGGGTCTAGTCAGCAGCAGATCAGCGCCTGCTATAAACTTCTAGTTTGAAGGCACCTTGAACCTAAATAGTAGTTGTTTCTTGACATGTTCGCTACTCAGGGAATTTCCATCTCGCCAAAAATACAGATTACTGCAGAGATGCAGCTAGCTGTACTAGCCTACCTCTAATTTTGTAATCAAAGAAAATCCTAGTGCAGAAGATAAAGCTTAACAGCTAATAGGGCTGGGACGATACTCCTCCCGATTTGATACTATCGCGACACTTGGGCGCAGATTCAATATATATTTAGATTTTTAAGTATTGCGATTGCATGTAATGCTTTTTACTTCTGGTGAATATAATCCAATCTATCTTCTTTCCATGTTTGTATTTTGTATATACAGTTCCCTTTGTTAACACCTTATTTTGAAAACGTAGTCACACATGTATACTTCCGCTGTTTTTGCCAAGACTGTCGCTAGCTCTGAGCTCTCCTAGTCAGCTCTGTTCTCTTTATACATCCATAGTCAGCTCCGTCGGGGCTGTTTGAATTTATTTAACATAAATCAGTATATGGGTGCTCTACAGTTGTAGCGTCTGACGATTTTGACCACGGAGATGAGAGGGACGACTGGCAATGTGTGAAACCCAAAGTGTTTCCATGCTGGTATGTGTAGTGTTTACCACTTTGGATTTAAAATGTGAGGGTGCAGGTTGTATCCACGTGGACCCTCCGCGGTTTTCTACTTTTTCGTTTCAGCCGGCTGCGTTTTGTTTTGTTTTTGACAGATACGGAACGGATATGACGTCACATTACTCAGACTACAACAATAAAAGCAGTAACTTCCTTCTACCTCCGCATAGACTCAAATGAAATAATTACATAGTTTCTGGCATTAAAAAAATCCATATATAAAAAAAAAAAGAAAAAAAAAATCGCAAAACATAAGATAGGATCATGGATGACTTTAACAATCTAAAAAAGAATCCTAAAAGATGAGGCGGCACCTTTCACACAATTAAAACTCCATATTATCTAATGTCAATGTGGCAAAACTCTTCTTTTATGACCCAGGCCACTGTAAGGTTTTCAAGTCTGAGAAGCAGCAGCCTTTGCAGTCGAGCTGCACCTAGCCCATTCACTGCCCAGTTCATCTTTCACTCATTTCTGAGGGCAAAGGGAGAGAAGCCACAAATGCCAGAACCCAGGCAACAAGTTTCTTTGTTTATAGAGGAAGTAGGGAGTGTGCAAGTGCACTGACAAGAATACTGCCAGTACTCTCTGTGAACTATAATTATCCTCCTCTGCAAAACATACTTTGTCATTATTTGACATTTAAAAACACTTGAAAATTATTTAATCAAACTCTTTGTGTTGTGTAGAGTTGTCTTTTTCCTCCAGGTCGCTGTTTTAAATTCAGGTAAGAAAGAGCAGTCTAATGAAGTGCATACGTGCACGGCCTCCCTGAAACACCTTGCAAAATGTGTGCAACCCTCTTGAAGCTAACTAAGAGATGCCTTGCATAACTTAAGCACACCCCATAAGCTCAGAAGTCGTGACAAGGGACTCTCTGGCCACAGCACTCAAATCAATAAGCTGTCTGCTGAGGCCCGCCCCGTGAGAAGACTACAGACAGATTATGCAGTCCACCACTGATCACTTGGCCCAGTAAAACATCCTACTCAAGTCCTAGAGCAGCAGTCTCCCCCTAATACACAAGACGTGCAGGGAATTGAACAGGCAATGACGTAAGCTTTTCACATTCAATTACTTCTAAGTGTTCTTTTCCTCTCCTAAGCAAGCATTGGCCTTTTGAGGAATTAAAGCAATCTGGCAAACATAATGTGATGTTCAATTTTAACATGTCAGACAAATGCCTTAAGCCAGTATATAAATGGGGATAGTAAAATACCACAGACACTCTGTTGAGTGAGGTAAAGCGTATAGTTATCAGCAAACATCACTATTAATGTTAACTGGTGTTGAACATCAATGACGAACGCTGAAAACTTACCAGGACACGGAAGAAGTAGAGGTATTCTGCAGCACCAGAGTAGTTTCCACACTCGTACTGGAACTTGGCATATCTGTACAGCGTGTCCAAGTACTCCTGACGGAACTTCAAGAGAAATACGAGAGTATCAATATCACAAACAGAGAAAATGTGAATCGTTGTCAGACCAAGTCAAAACAATACATATTTTCAAATCAAACATTGTGCTTACGCTGTAATCTCATGCAGCTGTGGCGCCTAAGGAAATCCCAGTTTTGTGTCATATACATTGGTGATTCAGGGTTAGGGTGAAACATCATAAAAACTTCTCAAACATCTGGGCTACATCAAATATATTTTACATCATTGTAACTAAATTGCACATCTAATTTTAATTTCGTATTTGTAGCAGTAACCTAATTTTCCCTGCTGTGGTGGCACACCACTGCTAAATGAATATAGAGTAAACACTGCTATAGCATATCAGTGGTATTTTGCCATGAACGGCAAAATAATATTTAACTTTTGTGACAAATCTGCCAAGAAGTGGTCATGTGAACTGAATTAGAAATGCATACGTATATATAGGGCTATCATTTCAAGCCTACTTGTCTTCCTATATTTAACTGTCCTTCCTGTTGTCCAGTATCTCACAGCTGTGTGCACTGACGTCAGGCCATTCACTAAGATTCAGTACAACTGTGACAGGCAGTGGGTGCTCCGGGCCGCCCAAGCCTTTCCCACAGCGTGCTGAGGGGCCCCGGGCCTGGGCTGTGTGGAGGTGCAGTGAGGACAGCATGCAGGTCAGCTGGATACCGGAGTGGGAGGGACCGACGGAGGGGAGGGTAAGAAGCCAAACATCACGGTAAATATAGAACCTCCGGCATTCTTGCGGCTCTATCCACGAATCCCGAGCTACTCCGTTTATTCTTAACAATTCACCACAGAATGTAAATGTCCGCAGAATTTGTGCAAGCCATACAAACCCCGAAAATGAGTTAAGGGTTTTGGGAAGTAATTCTGCATTTCCATGCTTGGACTGCCCCTCCCACTTCGCCCCTAAAACAACCATGGGTTCACACAAGAGCCATGGGAAAAGCAGTGAAGAAGTGAGACGTCAGCAAATCAAGCCAACTTACGTTATGTTTTTCTGCCAAGTAGTCAAAGAGCATTCGTCCATCTCTGAAAAAAAAGAAGAAAGCGAGTCAGTTTCTGTAGTTAGAGGCCATTTAACTTGAGTCGCCGTTTGGCTGACATCCTGGTGTTTGGAGTCTCGTTCAGGTATATTTTTCCACTTCTGGTCTAAATCAAGAGCTGTACACAAATGAAGAGCATTTCACTTTTAAAACAGTGCGATGGGCCGTTTATTACATTTGGTTTGGCTACTACAAATCTATGCTAGCCATGTCTAACAAACTATGTCTGGTGAAGAAAGTGAATACTGATTTCTCAGCACAGCCTTTGAGTCTCTGTGGCTTTGTCAAAATAAAGGTATGCAACTGTTGTATCCCAACAACATTTTACAACTTTGCCTGTAACCTAAAAGCTTTGCTATTTATGTGGAAACCACATTGCAACTATGTGCGTTTCTATGGTATGTTCACTTCTATAATGTGAATGAATGAGTGTGTATTTGCTGCCACGTGTGTGATGTGTGTTACGTGAATCTCATTTAGGCTGAGGCAGGATTCTTCACTGCTTTGGGGCAGGCTGTCTTGACACCGATACCAAATATCTTATATTTTGCTTTGCACTTGTTATGAGATTTAGATGAGAGTCAGCTGCTGAGCTGTCCAACAAGTGGCAACTGTTCATGGAAAAGTCTGCACAGCATTACTGCCACCTTCTGCACTGAAAAAGTCAAGGAGCCATGTTGACTCAAAAACCCAAAAGTGGTTTTCATAGCTTTAACAAGTCCAAACAAATGAGAACATACATCATAGATCACCCAAATGGTGATCGTAATCCACAGAGTGTGTTTTATAATGACAGATTGTTTATAGATATGGTACTAACATGATTTATTATAATAGCTGGGCTTGGTTTCTGGCTTCAGTAGTTGTCCAAATAAAGCCTGGTAAGGCATATAGGCCTATTAGCTAACTGTTCAATAAAAGTACTTAGACCATTAGGTTCTATTACCCAGTAAAATGCTTTGTGGATCTGTGTGTATTAACCCCAACGGACAGGGCACTGGGATTCAAATATCAACCCATTTCTCATTTCCAGCACTGGATGATCCTCCTAATGCAGAAATAATGTTAAAAACAAGCGACGGCATCAAGCATAATTTAGGTCGTAATGGTGGAATAAAAGTGATGCATGTCCTTTGGCTTGAGAAAGAATTCTTCATTGACCCCAGATGAGTTTCCTATTGTTTTACAAATCCTATGGTTTGAAGAAAAAATAATGCATAACTTAAGACAGACACATGACTCCTCATCCAAAAAGGGAAATTTCCTCTTTACTTCATCCTGACAACAAAATAACAATAACAGACATGTGCTAAGTCAATGTTGCCATTATCAGGCTTCAAATCTCACATAACAGTTCCTACAAATCGGTGTCTTAAACAAACAAATATCTACAGCCCAACTAAAACAATATAACAAACAGTATCAAATGGAAAATACTTTTGATTAACTGTACACACTCTTGCCAAGAAACAAAGGAAAGGATAAAGACCCAATTTGACCAAACTATTTTAATCACTGTATACGACAAAACAGTCTTAATAAAGTTAACCACAACATCTTGCGTCGGTCTCTTTTTATGTCTGTTTTTGCTGACTTTGCTCACAAAAGTCCTAAAAAGACTTAATACATTTTTCATTCAAAATGCAGCTCCATGCAATCTACAAAATCCCTCTGCAATGCTGCTATGCAGTCTACGGTTTCAAATAACAGGTTTTTATAATCCCAGAATCGTGGCCAGATATAAACATCACAACCTCACTGATGTCGCATTCACACCAAGAGTTGGACCACCGGGATCATTTGTGTTCATCCGCGTTACTCGCCTTAGACGCGCCGGAGAGGAGAAAGGGCTTGTTTACATTGATCACAACAACTTTTCTTTACGCCATTTCCGCCATCAACCATGGAAGAAATAACCACTGTTGCTGCTTTGTACATGTTGTGGAAGTCCCAGATATGTTAAAAAACCAAACGCCGTTGTGTCTGGGTTTATAACATTCTCCCGGCGGTCATTGCACTGACTGTATCTAGCAAGCCACACGTCGCTTGCAGTATGAACCCAAAATAAACAGATTGTGCTGTCAATTGCAATAAACGAATCAGAAGTATGCCGAAATAACTACATAATAATGACGATTTGTAAAGTAAGTCTGAATTCATGCTTTGGACGGTCTGTCTGCAAGACGATAAGCAAACAACTTTTAAAATGCTTGTTTCCTGAATGGAGTTCTGATCGATTAGCGTTAGGCTATGCTAACATTGTAGCTGCTCCATCAACATTCAGCGTCATCTAGGCATAAATACGGCAGCAACGTTGTTGTAAACGGATCAAAAGTATGCTGAAATGACAACATAATGATGCAGATTTATAAAAGTATGAAGTCATGCTTTGTCAGGTCTGTTCGCAAGACGACAAGCAAACAACTTTTAAATTGCTTGTTTTCTGAATGGAGTTCGGATCGACCAGTGCCAGGCTATGACAGTGTAGCTGCTCCATCAACACTCAACACAATATCATCTAGGCATAAATATGGCAGCAACGTTGTTTATACTATAGACATATACACATACATTTATACACAGTTTCATCCAGTCTCTGTGTAAATATGATGTACTATCTTAGCTCTGGGTGCCTGCAAACGGCCATAATACGTTTGTCCTCTATCTCTGATTCAACAACGTAAGGATGTAAGTGATGACAGCAGGAGAATCTCAATGCTGATAGGCTTTCGCGACACAGCTTCACGTGAATTTCTCGCTCAAATTGAAATAATTGAACCCCTGCAAATACATGAATTTTGCGTTGCGTCACTCATGTCGACTCTGTATGTAATCGGGCAGCGCAAAAAGTTTGCTTTGCGCTTGGTGTGAATGCGTCATAAGGCTAATGATGCCCTTCATGAAAATCTATTTTGGGATAATGATTAAATAAGGAGGCAATATACTACTTTTGATTAAAAGACTTTACCTGGTAGACTGCATCTGCCTCGTTGTCTCTGGGTCCTCAAACATTTTCACAATGGGTTCTGTCTCTGACTGCAGCTGCTTCAGCTGGGCCACAACCTCTGTCCTCTTCTCCCTTAGAGCTGACACAGGGAGGATAAAGAAAGTCATTAGCTACAGCAACTCCATAAACCAACATGTACACGGTCTGCGCCCCAGCACTGAAAACGCAGTGAAACAAAGTTTACTGCTAAATCAATTCTGAATGGAGTGAGTGGTGGAGTGCAGTAACACTTTATGATTTCTATCAAGCAACATTAATACCTTCCTTGGTTGTGTGTGTGTTATTTCATGAGAAATGGGGATGACGACTGATATCCACCAAGCGTTAACACTTACTATGCGGAATTTCCTTGTCTAAATAAAGGCTTCTGTACACGTCCATGGCGAAGTCCACCATGTTTGTGTCACTGAGGAGGTCCAGTTTTCCATGAAGCAGCTCCTGCTCATTGTAGATCTAAGATACAGGACAAATAATAGAAAACAGAGGTGAGGGGGGGGGGGGGGGTGTACATTATTATCATCTAACCAGGAGGTTCTGATAAAGTTACAAAGAATCCACCAGACAAGCAGGGGTGGGTAATAACTTGTTACAAGTACCGCAAAAGAGTAAATATTTAGGTATTTTTTTGAGGAACGGTAACTTTTCACAAACCGCACTTTTACTTTTTACTCAACTATTTTTTTTGGGCAGTAAGGAACTTTTATCTTCGCTACATTTGCCATTTATACCTCTGTTACAACTAGTCTGTTATTTACAGTACAATGTATTTTGCTAAATTAACCAAAATGAGCGACGTGCATGCGGCTACGCAGGAGATCTTTAACCGCCCTTCCTTGCGGTAGACATGCGCTTGCGCCAGGTATCAATGAGCTGGGCAAATGCAAAAACGTAGAAAATCAGGCAAATATCTTTTCAATTCAAGGTTTGGTTGTTCTACTAATGTAACTCAAATCAGTAAATGCAAACTATGCCACTGGTGGCCATGTTGGAAAACAGTATTGCCCCCAAAGCCGGCAGAAATACATTCACTTTCCATTAATGGCATATTAAAAGCATATTTAGTGTATTCAGAACAAATGTAGGCTACACACTGTATAAACATCTAAGTCAGATGATCACAGTACTGATTCTGATATATTATAACAGAATCCTCTCATTGCGCAGAACAGGGATTTTGATGGAAATTAGCCAATTTCTTTTCCCTAATTCACATTGGTTGCATTTTTTTTTATAGCGACGATGCCTAATGGGGAATTCATGCTGATAAAACTGATATTGGCTTTCACTCAGTAGGCTACCAGTTGTAATTTATTCAGGAAACAATAAAGCTTGAGAAGCACAGGAAGAGAGCAAACATGGATGGATGAAGCAGTCCTTTTGGGTTTTACGCGTGACGAACAGGTCTCTTTTTTAGGCTTACCTTACTCAAATAAACAATGGGCTGCTCCCATGTTAATTGCCATAATAATTCTTTGCACTTATGTTCATAGATGCTTTAGGAATAATCATATTGTATTGGGTGCCTATGCTATTAGAGAAGGCAAATCATAGGCAGCACCCTTCATATCACATCAAGTTGATTGGTTGGCTACATGTCCATATCAAGATAACAGATTCAGGCAACAATAGTAGGTTAGGGAACTAGCAAGTATGATATTTTAAAGTGATGCTATCGATACCTTCATGTAGATAAAAGATAAGTAGGTAAAATAATTGTATTAAACAGATATAGTTAAATTAGAGCTATTCAGCACGCAAAGCAAAGTGCATAGAAATAAAAAGAGACTTGCGACCTGACTTGGACTCTAGCTCAAAGACTAGCTCATTGAATAAAATGACTTGTGAAGATCTCTGGCCCGCACACACTAAGGTTAAACAATATTAAAACACGAAGTTACTTGTACTTTGAGTAGTTTATTGACCAAGTAACATACTTTTACTTAAGTATGTTTGTCAAATGGAAATCTTTTGGGGTAACTTTTAGCTTACTTGAGCAAGTTTCATATGGGAGTAACCTTTTAACATTACTTTAGTAAACATTTTCTCTAATGTCACCCTGCTTTAAATCGCCTACAGGTGGTTCAAAATGCAGTGGCCAGGTTATTAATTATCCATTGGCTCCCTGTAAAATTCAGAATCAACTTTAAGATCTTGCTAATTACATTTGGGCACTGCATGACCTCGCCCCCAGTTACATTTCTGATCTCTTAGTTCCATATTCGACCTGTCCAACACTTCGATCCTCTAATCTCGGCCTTTTATCCATCCCCCGCTCAACCTGCATAACAAAAGGTGATCAGGCGTTTTCTGTTTTAGCCCCCCCAACTCTCTGGAATTACAAAAGGTGATAGGGCGTTTTCTGTTTTAGCCCCCCCCGCCCCAATCTATTAGAGCTGATGAATCTCTGGACTGTTTTAAGTGGCTCCTAAAAACCAATCTCTATAGGCAAGCCTTTCTATAGGCCTCATCCACATGTGTGTTTGTTTGATCTGTTTCTCATTGTTTCTGTGTTTCATATTGTAATTTTTCCTTGATTTCATCATTGTTTGATGTTTCATTTGTTTGTGAAGCTCTTTGTAACGGTGTGTTTTAATAGTTGCTATATAAATAAAGCTTTACTTACTTACTATAGTGTTACTCACAACTGCAGACAAGACAGAGTGGCATTATGACTATAAGCTCATGTGAGTTATTATAACAACGTTCAACTTAACTTACGACAGTGATGATAGTCACTGCTGACCAGCTCAGCGGATCCTAACAGTTACAGTCAGTGATAAAGTAGCTAAGTGTTAGCTCTCTGATTCAACCTAACGGTAGAGGTTAGCTAGCCAATGCTAACGATACTTTGACTGAAACTGGCGTCTCTCTGCTGCCCTATGAGTTATCAACAATGTTGATAACGGTTTTCCAAGTGTTTTATTATATACAACTGTTAAGCGATACGTCCCAACAGCTGTTGTTACGTTATTATAACAAATGAAGCATTGTTCTGCTTCCAGCTGTTAGCATCGCCCGAGAGTCACGTTATGATTGTTTCATTTCACAGTATTTAAGCTATCTAACTGGGCGGCAAAACCGCTGACCTGCAGGGTGTTAGCGGCTAACGTGTATGGGAGCACCACATGATAAATGTGTTCAACCGAAGTGGTACCGTACAAGCCGGTTCTACCGAGTTTATGAAAGGCGCTCTCCTACAATCATGTGAATCTGAAACAACGCGTGGCTGCTCAGCCATTGTAAAGTTAATCACAATAAAAGTAGGACTTCCGATAATAGATTTTCAATGTAAAAAATACTTTGAAATCTTTTAGGTGTTATATCGTGATGTTTTCATAATAATTGCTTGTATTTTCAATACATACGTCGATCTAATCGTTTAAGCGTTGTTCTGCAATTTCTTTTGTTCTATTTACTCCCACAATACTCGTTTTTAGTGGAAGATTAAGTGTTTTGGCGCTTTTATTTTGAAGGTACAGGCTATATTTCCGGGTTCACTCCGGTTAAATGTGGCTACTTTACACAGCTACAGAAAATGTGACCAGCTCCCCGACACGAACACGGCTTTTAAAACCGTTTAAAAAGCCGGATATAGTTTCTTGAAATAACAAAAAAGTGTAACGAAATGTTTACATGTTAATATAATTCTTACCTCTTTTACAGACAGGAACTCTAGTAGAGGAAAAACGAGATGACGGTCTAAAAAGTGGGCAATTTTGGTGGTGAGGTCGTATTCCGCCATCTTTGCTCCGGTGAAAGGGAAACGGAAGTGTGTTGCTCATCGTGTTGCTGCTCTGTGTGAAGAGGGACTGACCAATCAGCGACGTCCTCAACATCCCCCAATAAGAAATGCTGGAAAAAGACATATGATGCTGATTTAACAGGGGGAATGATGGTAGATAGATAGATAGATAGATAGATAGATAGATAGATAGATAGATAGATAGATAGATAGATAGATAGATAGATAGATAGATAGATAGATAGATAGATAGATAGACATCTTCCTTTCAATTACTTAATTTAATAATATTAATAATATTATAATATATTTTATTGTGCTTTTGTATGTATTTTATTAAGCTATATGTAATGTTCTGTGTTTTATTTGGACCCTGTCTTATATATATATATATATATATATATATATATATATATATATATCTATAGATAGATAGATATATACTGTATATATAGATATATAAACATATATATATATAATATTATAATATAATATTATATATAATTATACAACAAAAGAGAAAGGGACTTGAGCTTCACTAACATTTTTACCCTTTCATTCTTGCGCATGGAAATGTGGATTTTTTTTTTTTTTTTTGCTTCATTGGTTTCTCAGAAGGATGCATGACTGAGACTTGTAAACCTTTCAAAATTCTCATAATTTCCTTGTGGTGTTGATACAGTGAAACATTTCATTTATAAAGAGGATTCCAAGTGAACTACTTGTTGAATTTGAAAACATAGGCTTTCCTCCTGACACCAATATTTTTTTTTCTAAAAGCCTGTGTGTTACTGTGAATGACTTCTTCATGAGACTAAAACCATTTTAGGGGAAATACAGTCATGATGAACCCACACTCACGAGCCTGCTAAATTTGAATGAAAACAACCAGATCATTTCCAATCATTTGATTTTCCACAAGGTTAGAATGTCTTCACTGTGCATCTGAACCATCCTCCTTTCTTTACTCCAGCAGCTTTCTCATAAAGGTGCCCATGTGTTGACCATACCCGGCCTGGCGACAGCCAATATCAGCTACTAAATGGCCCATTTCTAATAGGTTTCACTACCTTGTTTTCTTGACAACCGCACGGACGGCACTGTCTTGTGTCCTCACACAATTCTTCCCTTGTTACCACTGGACTCTCTCTCCTCCACTCCCACTTCTCCCTGCCGCCTGATGGCAGGTAGAAATGAGTCATAAACAGACACCACTCACCATGCAGTTACTGTTTTACTGGGTGCTGCTGACACAGTCAGCTCTGGCTCAGTGGCAGCTCGCTTAAAATGAGAAAAAAAGAGAAAACACAGCGTTTGCTCTGCTGAAGCCTCCTTTGTGTCGTCTGCTTCATTTCAGGAAAGGTTTTGCAGTAAAAAGAGTCAACCATACAATCATTTGGTCAGTTTGGCAAGTATCATTGGGGAATATATCTTTATTAGTTCATTCATAGATTTAATTCAAATATTTAAAAGCTCAGCCAGTTTGGCCGCTGCTAAGTTGGCTTTATAAGGTTACAATGAAACACTTTTTACTATAGTTTTCATGAGCTAGTATGCATACAATATATGCATTTTTTCATGTTCATGTCTTCTTGCTGTGTGCATAGTATTATTCTTTCACTTGTGCATTCCTGCTCAGTATTTTCTTGAAGTATTTGAAAGATTCATTATGTTAAAAATCCGATTTCTATTTCCCTTCTGTGTGTGATTGGGATATTTGATGTTTAAACTTCCTATTTTCCACCAGGAACCACACTAACAGTAAGTAACTACTTTTCTTTTTCATAGTTAGGGATTGTACACAAAGTATTAGGTTTGGAGAGGGGGTCACAAAAAACAATGGAGGTGTTGTATTTTTCCTTGGGCTGAAGGACTGAATACTTTACCAGGTGTGTATCTGTCTGTGGACAGATTTTGTCGTAACAATGCAAGATGCAGTCATGAAACTTTACAGGTGTGAAGTGGCGCCAGAAGTGGGGAGGTAGGAAGTAGGAAAGGGGCCCTTTGTCCCCCCACTTTACGTCCCTGGCCCGATTTGGCGTTACGGCTGGTGTGCTCCCATCGCAAGATGGCCTCTATAGTTTATTTTATTTTTTGTCCTAAATCTAAATTTGATTTTATATTTGCATCAGTTAATGGTTATATAAATAGTTACATCAGATAAACAACTTCATGCTCAATGGTTCGTAAAGGTGTACTTTGCCATATACAGAGGACAACAGTTCTACCTCTATATGAGGGTTTCACCAATGTGAGGTGGTACATGTTAGAAGTTCCAATAAGATCATATATACAAAAAATATAATAATGTAATATACCGGTAAGATATTAAGGTATAAATTGGGGTACACTTTTAAACAAATTTTACCGGCTGGGTGGCAGTGGCTCAGGGGGTAGCACGGGTCGGCCCTTTAATCACAAGACTGGCGGTTCAATCCTCCTCCTGTCTGCATGTCGAAGTGTCCTTGAGCGAGACACTGAACCCCAATTTGCTCCCCGGGCGCTTCAAATTAGCCTGCTGCTCCTAAAAATACTTAGGATGGGTTAAATGCAGAGGTCAAATTTCCTGTCTGTCATGTATGTGATGATTAAAATAAAGTGTTTTTTCTTTTTCTTTTTACCAATTTAACACAATACAAACACATGTACAAATATCATTCTGACATGTTATGACCTTAGTTTTTTTATTTCTTTTTTTTGCAAAGATTCAACCCCCCTCACCACACTAATAATTTTTGTACGCTCCCTTACCAAGCAGGAAAACCTCTGTGTCCTTCCAACCTTACTTTAGTGCAAAATGATCATAACCCAGTAATTGCTCCTCTGTGTAACATAAACACATGCAGTATATCGTCCATTTTCAGTGTAATTTGAGTTGGATTTTATGTGCAGGCAATAATACTGTTATTACACAATATTGAATTAGGAAGCAGCGGGAGGAATCTTCACCGGTCCAGGAGAAACCAACAAGCATTCTCAGATAGGTTAAACACCACAAGCTAAATCCAAAATGACATGAAACCGTGCATTTTAAACACTGATATGAAGGCCAAATTGCTTTGGTTTCTCTTGTTCCAACCAGGCAATCTTCATTATTAAAAAAGGTGCTTAGGAGGTAGTATTTCGGATAAACATGTGCTTCTTCAGATTCTTCAGTTTCTTTCCTGACGCCACAATAGTGTTATTTTGCTGATAACATGCTGAACACACAAAAAACATGTTAAGTCCAGACTCCACTCTTTGAATATTCACTTTTCAAGACTTTCTCCTCCACAGAATATGTGTTTAGTTAATGTTGGGAGTGCTGTCATCTTTCTGTTCAAAACTAACCATTGTTCAGTTTTTATGTTTGCTAATAGAAGTCTTTGCGGGAGTGTGTGAAGAGTGCATATTGAAATTTGCAAACCCAACAATCCTAGTAGCCACTAAGCACCATTAAGGCCTGAACTATGCACAATCCATGTTTTAAAAGGTCCAGTGCCAGCTTGCTCATCCATCCACTTAGAGAAAAGCAAAGCTAAACCCATGAATTGCAGAGATTTGGGAAATGGGCAAGGGGTGATTAAGACAAACAATAGGCAATTTCCTGCTGGACACTCAGTAATATCTAGAGTATCAGCTATATTAATCATATGATGCTTTCAGACGCTGAGCAAACAAATAGGCTCATTTTCTTTGACCTCATGAAATAGCTGTGGCCATCACGGTGCGCAATTTACGCATGTGGCACAGCAGCGACAACTTCCTTATTTAATTCTTCTGATGTAAATGGAATAATGGAATTACAACTACAATAGTGGAATTACCACTTCGGGGTTGGTCACGTGATGCCAGTGAGCCCTAAGGCCCAATCCCAATGTCCCCCCGAAGGACTTAAACATTTACCAGGTGACCTTGAGGGTTCAGGGTTTGAGTGTGAGAAGCTGCAAGGGCTTGAGATGGTATAAATATGAACGGGACTGCACTTTGCAGTGACATATCATGTTACCTTGACGATGCCAATTGTGGGTTTTTATTCTACGTTTTTACTGCCTATTGGAACGTCTTCCAGGCTCTTGCTTTATGCGATGAGATGTCACTGTCAAAAAATCAATTTAATTGTTTTTGTCAGACTTCACTATGCAAAATTAAATGAAATGGTTGATGAATAAACTAGGTGTGTATGTCATGTTTTTTTACGTACCATCTTAAATCCTTAATGTTAATGTTTCTGTGCAAATTTTCTGTGCCTTAATTCCCTCAGGCAGAGTCTACAGACATGTATGTATAAAGGGCTGCGAGAGAGCCCTCAAGGACTTGACGATTTGACAGTGGGACAGGCCTAAACCCTCATAGACTTTGCGGGAACGCGCCTCAAAGTCTGTGAGTTCCGTGAGTGTGGACATTGGGATAGGGCCTAAAAGACTTTCCCATAGACATATGTTGGGAAAGAGATGTCTGTAAATCAGCGGGTATTTTTTTTTAGGTAAATCAACTTCCCAGTATGAACACTTTATTTAAATCATTAGGTCCTAAAAGTTGTAAAATGCACTAAAAGCCAAATTTATTTCCCTTCCTCCGTTCATGTGAATGAGCCCCAGTCTCACTTCACCTCCATGCAGAATTTCAGACTTTTAGGGGAAAAACTGTGGCCACCAAAGGTGGGGGAAATTTTTGTGTACAGACCGACTGACCGACCGACCGACCGACCGACCGACCGACCGACCGACGTCACAAGGGACTCAAGGTATCTGGCCACTTAGATAGATGTAATTTGCAATATCTGTCTCTGAAATTTCATCAATACAATGGAGGTGAATAGAATTTAGTTTGTGGTACAGCATTTTTTTTAAATTATATTTATAAAATTCAACAACAGCATCTCTTTCCAGAAACAGTGCCATTGCTACTCTGGACCATTCACATCCATCACCCAACCTCATTGGGCAAAGGCTCCCCCTCCTCCCAAATGCCAATTTAACCCCTGCAAACAAGAAATAACATCTTTTTCAGGTGCTGCTATGCAGATTTTGTAACCTTCAGACAGTGCCAGGCTAGCTGTTTCCCCTTGTTTCCAGTCTTTATGCTAAGCTAACCAGCTGCTTACTGTAGCTTCATATTTAGCTGGTATCAATCTTCTCATCTAACTCTCGGCAAGACAGCAAATGAGCGTACTTCCCAAAACGTTCCATTAAGGCCAAGGCTATGCAATTGTGCACAGTTACTGCAAGCTGATTGTTGTTTGTCAGATTCAACCTCTGTGAGGATACAGTTCACGGTGGTCTGCTCTCTAACATAACTATGACTTGGCCATGTTTCCGCAACTTTGTAATCTCCTCCTGCCAAGGTGCTTCTCAGTCAACCAACAGGGTGAATGTAAGTAATGATCCCAGCAACTCCCATAGCACCGAGCCAGGCCTGTGAATGAAGAGGTCTGGGCTAAATGCTTATCAAAACTTTAAACAAAACTCATAAAAGTTTAGTAAATATGAACAGTCATCCACCATTTCTGTCTCTGTAAATCAAAGCATATGTGTGCTTCTGAAAGCTGAACGGTTGCAGGCGGAGATGGCTTTGACCAGGTTCAATACAGGGATGCTGTCAGGAACACCAACACATTTCAGCATGCAAAACATTTATCCGTCATGCTATGTGTTTGTCTTGCAGAACATACTACTCGGCCTTAATGGGATAAACTTAAAGGGGCGCTGGAGGGAGGGGCCAAATATTCCACGAAAAACCTCAACTCTCCAGTTCCCTGAAAGCTTTCTTGGTCAACAAATGAATCCAAGAGAGGGAGAGGAGATGACACTGCCAAAGACACCCACCACTGGCCTCACTCTAATATCTGTCAAAATATAAATCAATAAGACCTGAAGACAAATGACTCGCCGCTGGATGTTGCAAAGCCAAGCATCCCCTGCTCTGAATCCGAATTCCAGCATCTCATATGAATTTCAATGATTCTTCTGTAAACTTTTTAGTTATGCATCACCTCACTCCGAGTGCGTGTCAGGTTATAAATCAGCGGCCCGCACTCCTGACTCGGAGCCCAGTGCTGACTTCAGCACTGTCACACTCGATGGCGATGGGATGAAGGTTATCGACCGGGCCCATGGGCCAGAGAACGATACAAACTTCCAACGAGCACCCAGTGGCACCAGACATGGCAGAACATCTGCGCAACACATGTCTGAAGCGCAACCAAGGCGTGACTTGTACTCACACACATCAGCGATGCAACACAGTCGATCAATATTTGACCCCTCTAATCCTTCCCCCAACAAGCTCCGCTCCCATGCTCGCTCCTCTTGTTATGCACAACTTCACTTTGCCTCTGCAATTTTCTTTGAAAACATGACATTACAGAGAGCATGGCGCTATCTCCAAATTTGCGGTCATGATTACATTCGTACCAGAAAAGAAAAGTGAAACTTGATAACTCCAGATTATGCTGTTTAGTTACAGGCTTCCACTGCACGGGAGGATTGGGATTTGAATATTCCTCTTCCTGCGGATTTAAAATTTCTGTAATAATTGCTATTGTGTGTATTTATGCAGCTAAGTGGAGGCCTCTGAATAAAACCGCTTTTGAAATGATGGAAAGAAAGTAAGGCCAGTGAACAAAAGACATGACTTCTATGAATGTCAAACCTCAACCTAGACCCCCTGAGAGGGTGTAGAAGTGCTTGATATTTCAAGTTGGAACCATACAAAACGTAAGGGTTGAATGAATGAACTTCACCAGCTGCCACAATTTAGGATGGACATGATGTGATTCTTGGATATGAGAGAGAAAAAAAATTCAATAGTTGGCTCGGAGGTGTCAAAATTGTCACATCACTGCCAAATACTCTTTTAGAGATCAAACTTTCTCTTTAATATGACTGCATAAGACTGCATGAGGGTTATGTATGATTAGGCTCTAATGTGAAGTCCTCCAATATGACTTTTTTTTTTACTTTAATAAATTCCAGGAGGAGCACAGGAATGTGTTTGTTCATGTGGAAATGGTCTTCAAAGCTTGTAAGGAGGAGTGTTTCTATGGTTCTAAATTACCATCACTTCTCATGATGAATATGGCCTGATCACCTATGCTGAAGTCTTCCGGAGGTAATCTCACGCATGGAGATGTTAAATCCTTGTTCGAATTTAATGAGAAAGGACGATTGGCTATTAAAACCAATCTAGCAACACATAATATACTACATGTGGTAATACTCCAATCCACAACAAGCAATCGCGCTACTACACGGGGTGTCGGGGGAGCAATACATCCTAAGCTTCGTACTGTGTGAGTAACGTCAATTACCAGCGTGGTGCTGCTCTGACATGGGGCTGAATATTGTTCTTGGCAATGAAGCCAAGAGAGAGAAGAGCAGGAGAGTGAGGAAGCCTAATTGTGATGTGCCATAATTTCCCGCTCAGGGCCTCTCACTCAGGATATGGGTGAGGTCAAAGGTGCAATAGAGGGAGTCCATCAGAGGCAAAGCGTGCTGAAGTCATCTGTACAGAGTTATTCGCGGTGAGGTGAAAGCAACTTGGTCAGACAGGGGACCTAATCAGATTTCAAAGTAAACACGGTGCCGCCGGCTCCAGAAGGCTGAGTCCAAACATTGTTGCTAATTGCATCTGTCTTCATTTTCCGCAACTCACTGTACAACACCAACGAAAAAGAAACCTAGATGGAACAAGAACTATTTCAAAACCGCAGAGAGCACCTCGAACTTACCTCAATTTTTAGTCCATAACTGTTCATTTTAGAGATTGCCAACTCTGATTGCTTCTGTCAGAAATCAAAATATAATGCCTGTGAAGTGTTTCTACTGGAATATTTCTTTTTTTTTTTTTCATACATGGAGACTGAAAAGGAAAATATATATATGCTTGTCCCGTGTGCCATATGTGGGGGCTTCCAGAGCATGGAAACCTACGTAAGCACCAGTCAAGTAGTACAATTTGGGTTTTCAGATGGCTGCAATTGATCTCCCATATTGTGACATTTCTGTACAAGAGAGCTGCTCCAAGTTAAACAGGCGCCTTATGTCAGAGGCTTTTTTTTCACCACCACCACAGCTGCATCTCAAAGTTATAGACAGCTTGTTCACAGAGTGCTTTTACCATCATGTCCTGAAATCCCAAGAGTCACCGCCGCTGCATGGTATTTATTGCAGGTCACTGTTAGGGCCCTGGCCTTCGGTGGCACCTTGGCAGACAGGGGAAAGCCCTCTGCCCCAAAGGACAGTGTATGATTGTTTTAATGTGGTTTCTTTAGTATTTTGTGTTCCAGCAAAAACCCAACCGCATATCAACTGACTGCCATGTGCAGACTTGGAAATTACAAGTGCACAGATCGCCAAAGCTGAGCGTAACTTAAACTGTACACAGTGTTATTATTTGTATCCCGGACAGAGATGATGACATTTCATCGTTCCCTCGTGCACTTGCCCATTACTGATGATGCTAAGCTGTTTTACAATATCAGTGTCCTTGAGAGAAAAAATAAACCTCCCCTTGTTGCCCTTTCGCAGTAGAACATCGACAAAGTATGCATAACAGTAGGCTATGTGTGCAGCGAGCAGCACTGGATATGACATCAGATCTCTGAAACGTCTCTGTAAGCAAGTCTGTGCTGAGTCCACATCAACAAGTGTGTAATGTGGTAAGAGAGAAGTGTGTAAGCAAGCATACACAGCGAGGGGATGAGATTCTCAGAGGCTCCTGAGGGAAATCAGGATAAATTGATAGATGTGCTCGGAAAGCACATTTCATATTTTTGGATGAAACTGATAGATTCTAGGCTCAGCCGACTGTCCTATCCAATACTTAGAAGGGGAATTATATAAAAATTTAAATGGAGAACGACACCATCTGGATTGTAAAGGTCTGCTGTTGCCTGCTAACCATCAAGCTGCATGTTGCTGACCGCTGAACAGTGCAATGGCTACAATCACCTCCAGCTCAACATTGGAAAGACCAAGAAGCTGGTGGCGGACTTCCAAGAGCAAGAGGCCCCAAACTCCCATCATCATCCGAGGGGAGGAGGTGGAGGTGGTGGACACCTACAAGTTCCTGGGAGTACATATGAACAGTAAACTGGACTGGACTGACAACACCGAGGCCCTCTACAGGAAGGGACAGAGCAAACTGTTCTTCCTGAGGAGGCTCAGGTCTTTCAACGTGTGCAATAGGCTGCTGCAGATGTTTTACCAGTCTGTAGTAGCCAGTGTACTCTTCTTTGCCCTGGCATGTTGGGGGGGGTAACACCAACTCAAGGGATGCCAACGAACTAAACAGGCTGGTGAGGAAGGCTAGCTCTGTGGTTGGATCTGAACTGGATGATCTGGAGGTGGTGGCAGAGGGCAGGATGAGGAGGAAGCTGGACGCTATCCTGGAGAACCCCTCCCATCCCCTCCATGATGAGCTAGTCAAGATGAGGAGCACCTTCAGCCACAGACTCATCCCCCCTCGGCACAACACAAAGCGCCTGGGTCAGTCCTTCATGCTAGTAGCCATCAGGCTCCACAACCAAGACTGACCCCCATATGAGAACTATAAGGACTTTAAGAAGTTTAAACATGCACTATCTGCCTTTTAACATGCAATATCTGCAACCATCTTGGACTCTAACCACTGGCGCACTTTACACTTACTTACACTATACTGTACATCCTATATACCACTTTATAGACTGCACACATGTACATATTACATTTATTTATTGCTCATACTACATTTATTTATTGACGGACTGCATACACTATGTTCACTCATTCACTCTGTATCTTCTATATCTCTATTATTGTTTTTATAATTTTTGTATACCTTTGCCTCTCCTGTGATTCACTCTGTTTGCTGATGTTGCTGCTTTGACACCTGAATTTCCCTCAGGGGATTAATAAAGGTTCATCTTATCTTATCTTATCTTATCTTATGCATGTGTACGTTTACAGTATACAGGTATCACATTTGCCCTGTGCCTAAACCAGAACACGTGCAATTTGGGCTTGAAAGTCAAAATTACCAGTCATAAAATCTGAATTCAAGTCACAGACAAGTGATCCTGGTGATATAAATATGTACGGATTTTAAATTTATTATGTCACATCTCATAACATTATAAAACAAGACACTATGTCCATCAATAATATTTATTATTACATTATTACAATAATTACAGCATTATTATAATTACAATTATATTATAATTATGATGATTATTATTATAATTATTATTGTTGTTATTATATAATTATTCATAATGATATATAATAAAATACAAATATATGTATTGTATTTTATTATCACCGTCAGGCACGCCCCCAGCTGGGTTGCTCGTGACGTAGTCACGGCGTCTGTTGTCAAAAGAGGAAAAGATGGCGTCGGTATCAGAGATGTACGATGTGGGTTGGGAAGGTAAGACAAAAGATACAACAGATTCTCCTCAAGTCACATTGAGGCATGGTTTTATATTTTTGAAGGCATTCGGCGTTTTCTTGGTGTTGCTCTGGTGCAGGCTGACGGAGGAGAGTTGCCACTGTACCAGCTCTCATGCTATCAGCGAGCAGAAGAGTTAGCTAATGCTAGTTAGCATGGCTCACTTCTTGTATACAGTAAACCCGTACAGTAGATCCGTATCAGCTCGATCACCGTCATTTGTCAGTTAGTGGTTGTCGGTGCTAAAGTAGCGTTCAGTGTGCTGCAGTCACATGAACGGATGTCTGTCTGTTCTCAGATAACCATCTAGCTAACAGCTGTTAGCATGCTAGCCAGTCAAAGTCATGGCTTCGGCTAACAGCAGCTAACTAGAGCTAGCGTTACGTTGAAAGAGATTTCTGCTTCTGCAAAACACATATACCATTGTAATAATAATAATAATGCTAAGGCTATAATGTTGGTGCCATCCCGTCCACGTGTGAGCGGATTAGCAGCACACACACATAACAGTAGTAGAAGTTGTATTTATTTCGGTAATAACCCGATCATTTGAACTAACATTGAATGTGTTGATTGTCACTTTGTGGGTGTCTGACTAGCCCCAGGAACTTCAGTCCCATCATCCACATCAGTTCAGATGACTGATAATAAATGAAAACCGTTGCTGCACATTATAGTGAAGCTTCATATGTCCTGCTATTCACACTCTCATCCCAAATGGTGTATTACACGTGTAGCAGATAGAAGAAATAAGCACTCAATCCCAGTTAGAGTTAAAGGACCATGCTTGATGCATTATGTTGAAAACTGTTGTTGATAGCGATTACAACTGTCTTTAATGATTTCGTCCACAGAGATGAGAGACAAGCTGCGTAAATGGAGAGAAGATAACTGCAGAAATAGTGAACAAATTGTGGATGTTGGTGAAGAGCTGATCGGTGAACATGGATCCAAACTGGGAGATGACAGTAAGTGTGTGGATACAATTAAATCAGCACATAACTTTATCATTCCAGAGATTTTTTTTAGGAGGCATACACATTTAAGATTTGGCCACCATAGACTATAGAGGTGCATTATTATTTTCAGATGACGTATTACAAAAGAGATTAGGCATCAAGTTGAGAATGCCCATTTTATACGCCAGTCTTCGGTTTGTTTTATAATATTAAACAGGTGATTGTAAATGTACTGAAGTAGAGAAAAATATTGGCCTTTATGACAAAGTCTCTTTAACAGGGGGAACACCCTACTGTTTTGGTAATAACACTACAGAGACCTTGTCATCATTTCCTTGTGGCAATGCTCACGCCATATAATAGAAGTAAGAGATGAGTACAGCCTGCAGGTCTGTTCAAAGTTTAAAAAACATTTTTTTTGAATGAGGATCTTCTGCTTTGCGGTGTCGAAAACCACCGAATGTCCCTCTGTAAAAAACAGTCAGGCTAATGTTATTGACTGTGGGTTCATCTGCACAACTTTGTAAGATATGATTGATCTAAGTGGGTGATTTTCTGCCAGCTAGATTTTCTTCTCCCCTCTCTCTTGTGGTATTCATTTTTCTTTTGGATAAATTTCTAAACAGGATCTTAGGTTTCCTGTGATGTGGAAAACAAAGACGCAGTCATGGCTGAAAAGCCAAGTCCAGAAATACAAGATCGCTTCCATTAAACAGATATTTAGTAGATTTGGAGGGGGAAGGTAAAATACTTTACTTGGAAAAGCATGAATGGAAACAGGTTCATATTTTCTTTGGCTTGCTTTGGTGTCTTAGATGATGAGTGAGCAACTTCAGTAGATTATCAGTAAAAGCAGAAAAAAACTGAATATATTCCAGACATACTGTAAGCAAGCAGGGATACAGTTAACAAGACGGATAATTGGTGAATGGCGGATACTGGATACAGTATGCTGATTTTATTTTTCAAGCAGGAGTGAGTTTAACGTACCATAAACATATCAAAGGTCATGGTCTCCCTTAGAACAGTGTTGTCCTGCTGCATTACCCCATAAAACTCCCTCTTTTTCCCTAGTCCTTATGATTCATACAGTCCTCAAAAGAGGCAGATAAACACTTAACATGCCATGGTTTTATTGAAACCAGCTCTTAAATTGGCTGTGAAATGAGTTGGCAATTATCAAAACAAGAGCTGGAATCATTAAAGTCAAGAAAAACTAGAGACATTTGTTTGTTTTGGCACAACCTGCCAGTTTTTTTCGGGTGGAGTCGGATTTTATTATTCTTTTCAATTAACGGGGGGGTGTTCATTTGGCTCAACATGTCCAGTTTGCTTGTCAGAGCTGTCTGTCTAACATGCTGTATTAATTCCATTAATTGGCTTCTGTAGCCAGGCTATTAGTCATTATGTTATAATGTTACAGTTGACTGAAAGAAAAAACATTTCAATAATGTTTTTTATAGCTGACCACAAAGGGAAACATGTTAAAAGGAATGGTTGTGCCTGTTAATGATGGTGCTCAATATGCCATGCTCTATAATATAACAGCGCTGAAATGTTTAGACTTGCTTGAGATTGGTTTTATGTATCTAAAGAAACACATATTTGACAATATATAACCATAAAGTCTCTGCACAAAAGGAATCTCAGTCAATACACATCACTGAGTAGAAAGTAGACAAAACAGAGATTGCTAATTGGTACAATTGATATGACCAACTTCAGCCAGTCTACAATATAATTATCATAAATAAACATAATCATCTGTTAAAAACACGAGCTGCAGAGATGTGCAAAAGTTTATTTTTTGAAGAACTGACTATTGTTAGAGCTTCAGGAAGATTCTGGGGATTCAAATTTGATTCGCTTTCCAAAAATAATTATTACTATTCTTTAAACATTTATGAATAATTCTATTTGTGGTGAAGATTGTCAGGATATTTAGAAACTTTATGTGAACATACCACTAATGCATTATGATCACTCGCTGATCAAATACATTTTATACTGTGTTTAGGCCCTGTGTTGAAACTGATATTTACATTTTTAGTGGAAACAGACACATAATGCTGTTAACAAAACCACGTTTAGCTGTTGTATCTTGTTCTGGCATATGAACCACAGCAACTGTTACCACAGTCACACTACACAGAGGAAGGGATGAGAAACAGCATGGCATTTACAGAAATGTTAGGTCAGCTACTTTGGTTTCACAAAGCATCAACAGTGTTTTTATGTTAGTAATGTTTTATATTTGTTTTTTACAAAAATGTAACGTTGCTCTGATTTAACTGCCTAACTTTATCCTTTTTTCCCTCTAATGCCTTCAAATATCACCTTT
The DNA here is from genome assembly GCF_043250625.1 of Sebastes fasciatus. Lineage (NCBI taxonomy): Eukaryota > Metazoa > Chordata > Actinopteri > Perciformes > Sebastidae > Sebastes > Sebastes fasciatus. Next base: position 31,147,069 of record NC_133806.1, on the reverse strand, counting down.
CCCATGCCTTTATTATACTAGTACAAAGTGTGGGAAAGATATCTAATAATGAGAAAAAATAATTATGAGCGGGGTTGTAGGATCATTTTCAGATAGTTCAACATCAGTCTGAAATTGAGAGGTGATCATAACAAACCTAACAACTTATTTTCCTTAATGTTACTATTCATTTCCTCAAATGTAACATTATTACTGAAATTGAATTAGTAATTTATTACCAACTCAATGTGGGGAAATGAATAACATGACTGTAAAACCTTACACAAGGGCGTTTCCTTGCAATGGTCCTGCATTTATGATGATTATTATTGTAGTTCTGTCCAAGTTTTAAATTAATGTATGGTTTTTGAACATTATGTCCAAAGTATTCCATACAGAAAAATAGTAAATGTAGCATTACTTATGAAATGAAACGGGGAAAGTTCTTTGAATGAACATCATGGAAGCTTGTTTGTGTGAGTAAAAAAACCTGATGTGCAGCTGTTGGGGACAGACTCGTAAGTTGGGACGTCAAATGTACACTTCAATATATCATCTTTTCATGTTTCACCAGACAGTGGAATGGAAAGGGCGTTAACACAGTCTTCTTTGTCTGTGTCTCTTCTGCCCAGTATGGATTATTTATGAGCAGGTGATGATTGCAGCGCTGGACTGCAGTCGGGATGACTTGGCTCTGGTAAGTTTTTTTTTTCTTCTTTTTTTTTACCGCTCTTCCTCACACGCCCTAGAGCTTCAAAAGCCATCGTTCACTCTCTCACAGCCATTCCTACTTTGCAGCACCCGCTCTGCCAAATGTGAAAATCTGATTTTTATTTGGCCAAATGGTATTACTCGGTCTGTACTTTGGAAAAAACAATTTGCTGAGAGTTGGAATTAGAGGGTGTAGCGAATGAGTGGAGAAGCATGCTTCAAGTGTTCGCTGAACTTGGCCATCGTTTATGGAGTTCAACTGCTTTTTCCCCTCAGGATTTATTTGCCATCCTAAAGCTTAATGTGATGTTTCTGACTTCACGTTTTGAAATATTCATAGCTCTGAAAATGCTTTAATCTGCATGGGATAAAAAAAAAAAAAGACAAGAGATTGTGGTTATTGTAACGGTAAATCTCCAATCAGTATGGATGTAACGACTCCCCAAAACGAATGACTCATTGAGCACAGAACAGGCAGAACCCAGTCATCGGAGTTAGTTGGCTGTTGGCTATCCCTTCAGCCCCGCTGGCAGACAGAAAAAGCATAAGGAGCAGCCTTCAGCTGATGGAGAGCTCAAACGATTCAGATCACACTGCAGACTTTTTCATCTCATTCAGGATAACTCCTCAGCCCTTTTCACTACTGTGTGATCAAACAAATCCACGCTCTGTGTAGAGGAGGAAGCGGCAGAGAGCATCCTCACTCCCCGTTTTTATAGTAGCGAGCATGGTTGCATAAATGGTTAACATACAGACTGTGAGACTGTGAAACTGGCCTTTTGACAGTCTGTTTTTAAGTCAGTATATGAAGTTTGTTTAGCTGAAACATTTTCAAGACAGGTGGTTTGTATCTGTGGAGGTATGTGTGTCTGTGAGAGAGCAAGAGTGTAACATAAACTTTAGTTACAGCCAACTATAATTGGTCTCTCTCCTCTGCCCACATCCTTTGCAGACCTGTCTACAGGAACTGAGGAAGCAGTTTCCAGATAGCCACAGAGTGAAGCGATTATCGGGCATGAGGCTGGAAGCTTTGGAAAGGTAAGCATCGGGGTACCGAAAGCTCCAGAGGCAGAGGAGGCAAAAAAAAAAAAAGAAGTTCAGCCTCACAGTGTTATGTATGGTACTTTTGGGAGGCTTGGGGGCGAGGGAATGGTTGGCAGATCCTAAGTGGTACAATGGTCTGGGTGTGTGTGTGTGTGTGTGTGTGTGTGAGTACAGTATGTGTGTGTGTGTGTGGGGTGGGTTGTGTTTATGTTGGATCACCCAGCATTCCTTTGGAGAAGAGGAAAGGTTCAGCACTGGGTAGTCCTGTGGCCCTTTTAGCCTGAGTTAGGGATTCCCGGGAAGGAAGTGGTCGGATCCCACTGTTATTCTGGGGGTCCCTCAATCTTCTCTGGTTTCTATTCCTCCGTTGTTTCCTTATTTTGGTACTCCTCATCTCTCTCTCTCTCTCTCTCTCTCTCTCTCTCTCTCTCTCTTTGCCCCCGCTATTTCCATGCTTTCTTTCCCGTCCTGTTTTGATCTGTGTGCTGCGAGTATGCCTTGGCCCTGTAAATATTGACATGTCACCACAATCCTCCTCCCCCCGCCCCCCCGCCTCCAATGATGTGTTTTATTTGTGAAGCTGCAGTTTATAAAAAAAAAAAGTAAGCAGAATGGAGAGCGTGAGCAGGAAAGATAAACAGGGGGGTATTTGAGTCTGTACTGAGCTGAATTAAGGGTAATATAATCTGTTTACTACCTCGCTCACATTCCCCACCTGAATCACCATTGTTGGTTTATCGGTTATGTCAGAGTTTATGTGATAATTGAGAGTGATTGCTTCGGCACTGTCAGATTAAATAAACGGCACACTGGGATCTAATTGGCAGCAGACACGAGCTACACTTGAATGACACAGCTTCAAACAGCAAAGCCCTTCCCCTCCACACACACACACACACACACACACACACGGTTCCTAAACAAATAAAGCAAATCAAAGTGGCTCGTGAGTGGTCGCCTGGTGCCATCTGAAATCTCCCAAAGTGTGGCTGAGTAATAAAGTGAATGTGAGGGAAGCAGCGGCGCTGGAAGTGGGGCTTCTCAGTGCTAATGGGAACCAGAGATGCTTCTGTCTGTTGCAGGCTGTGGGCGGGACGGTTTCTGATCACTGAACCCTGCCGTTGGCTGCTGAAACGTCAGCGTTGCAGATTGCCCCTATTAGAAAAAAAAATTAAAAAAAATTCTAAAGTTCTAAAATCATCCTTCAGCGCCTGATTTGACATGACAAGTGAAATGCACATACCTCCTATTCCCAGATTTCTTTACCGTATGATTTGATATTTACAGCTCATAAATTTCCCCTTTTAAACAGAATCATGTGGGCTCGGTCCAACTGTTCGAGGCACGCTGTGTTGGATATTGTTTCTTATCCGGTTCATATGTGTGCGTTGTGGTTTTATGTACGGGCCAAGAGACGGACAACCGAACCAACAACTTAGCTGCGGATCTGGACAGATGTAAAAGCAGCAATTTAGTTTTGTTTAAAGGTGAATCAAACTGGATACAATCAAATGAAAATACAATCTTCAAAAATGGTGCTCTGTTTGTATTGATTTCATGACTCACTGTGAAGTGATATAAGCCTCTCACAGTGTCGGCTGTGGGACCGGCAACCTAAACTTAAACGAGTGTTTATTTCTTCCTTTAGATCACGGCTGATTTCTGCACAGCCTCACTGTAATCATAGGAACCTGCCATGCTGTATACAGAAACTTGATTACCTTGAACTGTGTTTGATTTCCCCACCACCTAATTTTACCCGACTGGGGACTGGGTTTGGTTAAAAAACAAATTTGTATTCTTCTCTCTCTCTCTCTCTCTCTGAAGGTACGACGAGGCCAACAAGCACTATGATGCCATTCTCCAAGACGACCCCACCAACACGGTAAGACTGAGAAGTAGGGAAAGAAAGGGAAAAGTCCCTCATCTGAGCATTCTACTTTGCTTCACTTTGCGGTCTTAGCTTTTTGGAGGGCTTTAAATCTGCCGAGGCACTTTGGTGTTAGCAGTGTGAGTTTGCTAAGTTAAACTCCCCTTGGCCTTTCTGACCTCAACCACAGTGCTCATCAGCCTTTCACCCACACAACTGAAAAGTATTCAAGGGAGGGGGCTGGGTGTGTGTGTGTGTGGGGGGGGGGGTGATTCATGGTCTTAGTCAGTGGCAGACATGTTTGGTGGAAGTAAAGCGTAAATAAAGGTCTGGCCTTTGAAGATGGTGATTAACTGGACCTCTCAGACCCCCACCCTGAGTGAACGGGGCTCAGCTCCTGTCCCACCTTCTCCATTGCCGTCTCCTGGCTTCAGGTGCAAAGTCCGCTGTGTCCTGTGCTGTTAAAACAGACGAACCCTAAATAACTCTTTACTTAGAGTTCTCTGAAGCTCTCTCCTCGCTATCTTCTCTTCTCAATTTCCTCTTCATCTCTGTGAAATGACTTGCAGCACGTCTGGCCAGTGTTCTGCCAATCCCACACCACCAACCCGAAACATAATGTACCTGCTGTTAATTGTTTCCATAAGGACATGTGGCCAATGCGAGAAAATAAATCTTTTAAAGGGTTTTCAAAAGAAACCATGACTTTATTTATTTTGGCCATCCCCCTCACCCCTCACCCCAAAGATGTTCGACAAGTTTCCTGTGCCATGCTGCCATATGGATCGCTTTTAGATGTATTCAACATTTTCTCTCAGCCGGCAGAGTGCTACAGACGCAGCGTAGACATTTGTGCTTCGGATGCCATGCGGAGATTCTTCACATTGTCGGTTATCTGCTTTTAAACAAGTAGAAGGCTTACTGAAAGAAACTAATAATCCTCACCTCGCTCTGATGCACCCCAGCCCACGTTTATCTAGCCACAGCTGCTGTCTCCCACCACGTCTCACTCCCACCTTCACTTTGTCAAGACCCTCTCTGTTTATTTTCTGCTTTAAACAAGGGACAGGACTGTTTTCACGGGCTCGGTCATACTTCAATTTAAAGAGTGTTTGGGTCACGGGATATACTTCTTTTTAAGGCAAGGGATAGGCTGAACAACAAAAGTGTGCGTGAGTCGCGAAAGAGCTTTTGCGATCAAAATATATCTCGTCTGGAAGGGCTGAAGTACAATTAGAAGTTGCTTTTTATTTGTTTTGATGGCATCCAATAAGTATAGATGCTCAAGAATGGTGACGTTACCTAAAACAAATGCCACAGAACAAACAACTGAAACCCAACTTATATTGAATAATAAATTCCCATTCTCATGGCTTACGCATCTCTGGCGACACAAATAACAAGCAAAAACATTCGTATGACGGTCTACTTTCCTAATTTATGCTGAAGTCTTGATCCATGCCATGTGTGACAAGAAAATAATACTGGGATGGTTGCAGTGAATACTTTGAAAATGTTTTGTCCCAGTCATGCCGTCCAACACCAGATTGAAGTTAAAAGCCACAAATCACGTTATTTTCTTGTAACGCTGTCATTTTCATATACAAAAGGGGTGTTGCTCCAGTAATTGGCATAATCTGCAACAAATTGCTTCACATTTAACTGCTGTTTTGACAATGGGAGTTGTAATTTCAGCGAATCCCAGGGCACCTCCCCAAACATGGCACAGATCTTCTGGGGATTCCAGGGACATCCTCGGAAAGGGAATGGTCGGTTTCCTGGTCTCTCTGCCACCCTAGCGAGCGTAGGCTGTCAGTCAAACCCGGGGCCGGGAATGGAACAAAACAGACAAATAGGTCTTCTGTCCCTGGGATGTTAACCTTAAACCTTTTTCCCACAATCCTTCGTCCTCAATGACTCGGGCGTAGTTGCGGAGGGTGGAGCGACGATATGATGGCATCGTTTAGGTCACCTGTCCTGGAGCGAGGAGGGCTATCTCCTCCCCACATGTTCTCCAACATGCTCTTAAGAATTGGGCAGGGGACGGGCCTGAGAAATGGCGGAAAATTGGCGACCACAAGGAAGACTTGCGAGGCAGCATGCGAAGCCGAGATTGGAAACTGAGCTGTTGTAATTACAGGCTGTGGAATAGATGTGGTACCCATTAACCAAAATTGTTGAATCAACAAAAATTGCTCAAGGTTTTTTTGCCATGGCAGCGTCCAAAAAATGTTTCAAACTCTTAGCCCTTCCATTGCTTGCTATGTTCCAATACCTACAGCAATGATCTGGCAAAATTCTTGTCTGCGTGCGTAAATGCATTTTTTCCACCTTTTTTTATTTCTTCTTGTGAGTATTTTTGATTATGCATCACCCACAACATTTGCATACAAGGATGCACCAATTTCTTCTGATTTTGTATTTCACATTGATTTGACTCAGTGATTGCATCAATATTGAATTCCAACGCTCTCATTTCACCCGTAATTGTTCAATATAAACAGCTAGTATTTCTTAAATAAGCCACTGAGGTCGCATAGACGACTCCTGAGGTTGACCCACAATCATATGCAATTACAGATTCATTGTAGGACAGGATTATATTTGTTTGGGTCAAGTAATCTGAAAGTAAAAAACCTCAATTCAGAATTGTTGACCACATGAATGTGAAGCATATTCACAAAAATAATGGAGTTTGACTTGCAGATAATAAAATGACATGTTTCGTAACTGATCATAATTGAAAGTACACGCCTCCATTGCTGCTATGTAAAGACGTGAATACTTGTATAGACTTGGCTTTCGCTCTCTCACTTCCCTTTTTTCTTCCGTCCAGTTCTAAGTATGTACAGTGCTAGGTGTGCCACCCTCGCTGCGATGTTTCTTATTATAAAGGAAGGTTGCGGTAGGTCGTAGAAAAAGAGCCAGGGGTGATGTAAATAATCCAGTCCTCACTCCTAAGGTCTCCTCAGAGCGCTAATTAAAAAAGAATCACGACAACAGAGGGATCAGACCCACTGCCAGCTTTTTCTGGATCATTAGTTAGAGAAAGGAGGAGAGAGAGGAGTGGTTTGGAATTGCTTCTCGTTTAATAAAGTGCCGTGTGACTCTCTGGGCTACCAACTTCCATATGTTCCTTTGAGCCCCCAAGTGGTTCTTTATCTGGGAAAGAAGAAAAAAATCAAGCTGGGAGAGAAGAGAGGTGGGCGTGGTGATGGCGGGAGCGCACAAGTGCAAAAAATCCACATTCGACATCGCTGTAGTGTTTGTTACATTTTTTTTTCTTCCCGTTTCCCTTTTTCGGTATTGGATGAGGAAATGTCCCACATGCTTGTAATTTAGTCTGAAGTGAGTATAAATTCCTGAATCTCGCATAGCATCAAGTTCTGGTGAAATGCACTGGATGTGAAATGGTGTGATCTTTGTTTTATAGTCAGAGGACATAAAAGAAGAAAGATTGGGTTGACCTTTCACTGTTCCCCGTTGCTTGATAACTTCATAACATATTTTAATAATTTTCTCTCAATTTCCCTTCAGACCACCATGATACTAAAAATAAAAGTGTTTGGGAATACGTTATAGGAATAATTCATTTTGCGGTGTGGGTAGAAGTCCTTACTGTTGATGTTCAAATCCTTCTTTGTTTTATTAAGATGTCGTCCTGTAGCCTTCCTGCGTGCTTCTTTCTTTCTCAGAGGCTAAAATATTGCTTGTCGGTTGAGGCTATGGTGTCCCTGCAGGTCGCTGTCCCAGCTTGATGGATAAGTGGATTTCTTGTGATGGCAGTGTCAGAAGAGGCCCAAATTTACAGCCCCCTAGACATGACTCATACACAGCCTTCAATGGCTTTGGTTAGGAGTGCAGGAGAGGAAGCCCTACTCAATCAAGTGCCAGTCCATAAATAAAATAGGCTGCGGCAGGGCAGTGCGCTTCTAATGGAGCGGCAGCCTCCTGTTAAGGTTTTCACTTACTACCAAAAGAAGAAGAAGGAGGGGGGGGCAGTTGGGGAGGGGGAGTAAAACATTTGGAAAAGTCGCAGCAGCAGGAGTAATGCTTTCTAATTCAGATTGATGAGAATCTAATCCACCTTAAGGTCACTCCAACATCAAAACGAAGCGGAAAGCAATTTTCAGCTGATGTAAGTTGGGGCTGGTGGAGCGCTAGATGCGTGCCGTGCCGGCAGGAAGACGAGCGTTGGGGTTTGGGGGAGCGTGCCATTTTCCCCACTTGGTTAGGTTAGGTTATGACTCACCACTTTATCTCAGCCACTGAGCTCATTCCAACTCCCAAATACTGGCTCATAATACGTGTCCATCTCCTGTTGGACATTGTCACTAACTATCTCCAGTTATGTACTCGGTAGGCTTATATTCATTTAAATTTCCCAGCAATGATATGAATAAACTCGACAAACTTAACGTTTAGTGCTCTTTGTCCTTTTTTTCATGTCACGGCTGTTGTTGTAATGCACCGAAGTGCTGAATCATCTCCTAGAAATGATTCAGTCTCACAGCGGAACACGGAGCAGGATTGTGATGCACTGAAAAGACGCTAATGTACACACTTAAACTCACAACTCTTACACTCACTCATCCTCTCGCCCCCCCCCCCCCCTTCAGACAAACACTCGAGGAGCTGAGCTCCTAATCCTGTTTACTCTCTCTGCTCTACAGGCAGCAAGGAAGCGCAAGATCTCCATACTGAAGGCCCAGGGGAAGAGCGCCGAAGCCATCCGGGAGCTCAATGAGTATCTGGAGCAGTGAGTGTTTCTACAAGAGGGGGAGAGGGTCAGGCACCCCCAACCCTCCCCCCCTCCCCCCAACCTCCCCTGGCTTTTATTTTAATTAAAAACCCAGTTTGCTTTCAATTGAGTTGGCACAACTTGCGCATGAAATGCCAGCAAACTGATTCTCCTACCTTGATAGTTGGATGGATTTTGTAATATTATACATACATTTTATTATGTTACAAATGCATTTCCTGTTTTAAAATGGTAAATGTTTGAGTTTTGTCATTTTGTGTTTACAGGTTTGTTGGGGACCAAGAAGCGTGGCACGAGTTGTCAGAGCTCTACATCAACGAACACGAGTAAATACATTTTTTTTAATGCAACATAACATATTTTAAAAATCAGTTAGGCTAAACCACAAGGATGATTTGCTTTTACACTTCCTAATGTCATAGAACACAACAGTGACCATTTTAAATTTAGCCCGAAAACTTACCAAACACCACAATCAATGGTTGACCTGTGTGATTTTCAAAGTTGCATTAAAATGTTATCGAGCTTTAAAACTTTAATGCATTTTGAAAAAGGTTGAGTCACCTTTTTTGTATTAATGCATCCTTTCAGGAATAGCCTACCGCTAGATGCCAAATTTCCTCCATTACGAACCATTTCTGCCTGCCTATTCAATATACAGCTTTGAACCAATAGCTCACATTCTTTGCGGTTATGCTGTGACTCACCTTTTGCAATTACAACCCATTTAAGCCCGACAATTCAAGCGAGACATTTCCACCAGCTGGAGAGCCGTAAACTGAAGCTTGGTTTTACACAGCTAGAGGATAAAATAAGTTCTCTCTTTCATTACAAGAATTATCTAATACGTATTCTGGAGCATTTATTTCATAAACAGCAACTGTGATAAACAACCAAGACTAGGGAGAAATGGTAAATATCTTAATGGGGTAAAAGCACCCGAAAAAGGAGATGCAAAACAGGAAATGAGCAACGTATTCAGCCAGTTGTGTGCTAATTGTCTGTTTAAACTTTATCTGAGAAATAGTCAAGACAAAAAACCATAACACAAGTGCTTTTCTTCATATAAGTTCAACATGACTTCACCAAAACAGCAGATTTGGATGTGAATTTGTTCATCATGGTGGCAAAAACGATAAATGATCAGAGGATAGGTCCAAACATCCTGCAGAGCAACTTGTATACATTCTGAAGAGAACGTCTGAGGTGTATCTGGTATGTAAAGTTGTTATTTTAATGCGAACTCCTCCTTTTTAATAGCACATGTTTATCATATAAAAAGTGGCTCCAGTATGGCAGCCATATGTTGGAGATGTATCTGTCAGTTTAACGGGGCTTCACCTCAGACTGATGGCTTGATCTCCGGAGGGCCGTTGGACGGCCACAATGGAAGGCGGTGAGATGCCTAACTCAGCCAGGGGTCTGAATGGAGCCCTGTCTATGTTTGTCACATAAGAGTAGTTTAATAGGATTTCACTCTTAAGCCCCCCTCTCCTACATATGAGAGCAGAAAGCCTCCCTGGCCTCCCGCTGATATCTCAGTTGCCAAGGGAGAATTGCCAGACAGACGAGAGCATTGTAAGAAAAAAATGATTTTGTTTGTGTCACCTTTTATCCCTCCTTAATTGTGTGGGGGCTCAGAAGTTAGTGAAGCAGTGTCTGTAGTTGAAACTCTGGTTTTATACGTGCATGTGTGTGTGTGTGGGCACGCTGACTCTCTGGCTGCTCGGTTGCTCTGGTACGAGGGCAGCGGCAGCAGGAATGCGTAGCGCGGTGAGAAGGCTACTTATTGGATATTTCATGCTTTTGTCTGGGAGGCTTTATTGCTGTAGTAGCCAGAGGAAATCCAGGGGTGAGCGGATTATCTCCCAGCTTATCCCAACACTTCTAATATCACACCATTCACTCCCACAGCCCCTTATCTACAGGCGTGTCAATTTCTTTTCTTTGTTTTCTTTATTTTGGGTTACAAACTCCCTGTTTCCCCTCCTCCTCCTCTTCCGGATAGCCCGGCATTATCGCCACTCTTTTCCAGAGGGATGGAGCAGGAGGGCGGGCGGGGGGGGGGGGGGGGGGCAGAGCGAGAGAGAGCGAGAGAGAGCACTTGCTGTGAAATTCCCAGGAGAAGGTGGTGGCACTTTTCTCCCTCCACCCCTTTCCCCCACCCCACCCTCCAGCCAGAGAAAACAGAGGGTGATGGAGAAGCGAGGAAGAGAAATAAACTCTCCTCCCCTGACTGCACAACACCCTGGGAGCTAAAAATAAACAAAGCAGTGTGTCGCTGCACTGCCATTGTTGGGGTTGCAGCAGGCGTCGGTGTTAACACATTAGAAACGTAATTAATAGCCTCTGAGTTGACACTGTTAAAACAATCCTTATGCCAGCGGTGTTTAGACAGGAGATTGTTTTGTCTGTTTGCGAGTATTGCACAGTCGGAATCCGCTGTTGGTTCTCATTCCGACCATGTCTACGAGACTGACGAAATTGGACTGGTCACCCAGAATTACAGGATAAATAGTAATCATTTTTTGAAACATACTTTGCGCAGTCTGAATCCATTTTTGTATTCATATGCAGTCAGAATGTGGTATTGAAATGGGGGAGGGGGGAGCCACTGCTGATGGTTTTGCTAACCTCCAAAAGAAACAAATAGGATTCTTACAGTCTCGCACATGATGGTGGCTACAACCTCGCTCAAGCACTGCGGTAAAAGAGTGAGCTTTGGAGCCGCCATAGAGAGTAGTAGTAGCCCGGTGACGGTGAGGTTAGATGGCTTAGAGGAAGAGTAGAAGAGGTAAAGGGTCTGGCTCTGGTACAAGATTCTGGTTGATGGCTGATGGAGCGGGCTCTGTTGCAGGCCACGGCCACTGCATGAGCACATCTGAAAGTCTTTATGGAGAGGAAGTGGTAATTGTAAGCAGCCCCCAACCTTCCAAGCCCTCTGATCTCCCCCTCCTCTACTAAAACCCCTTCCCCCTGTTTATTTCTTTCTTTCTTTCTTTCTCTGTCCCCACCTTCCTCTCCCTCCATTGCTGTTAATCTTTCAGCTAGTTACCATGGCGGACTTAAAATAGACTGATCTTCATGTTGCGGCAACATTTGGATCATTTTGGTTCCCGCAAAAACTCTGCATCTTAACATTTCCTTGTTTCTCACAAGCAGTTAAATTACTCTTTAACTTTCAATTTGTTTGGATGTGCTGACAGACAAGCCAGAGTAGCCCCGTTTTCTGTCGGTAGGTCTGTTCCTGCCTCGGTCTGTGTGCGTTGGCTTCTGTTTTGTTAGGTGTACGGACGTTTTACAGCTTTGTGTTCAATGATATACTGTATCTTCGCTCGTCTTGGCCTGGGCCCGTGAAGGGGAAACTGTGTATGAGAAGTGGAGTAGCAGCAGATTAGTGTGAGGTCAACAGCTCAGCAGTCTGCTGCTGAGAAGTGATCTCATCTGAGTATAGGCACAGTGTGCCAGCTCTTACTGTAGTGCTGACCTCAGGAAGGTAGTTAACTACACATTAAAGGCTGAAAAAACACACAGACGGACAGGATTGATCCTCAGCGTGTCCCCAAAGGAGGGAGAACCACCACACTAGATAGGCTTTTTACCTTTTGCCAGCTGTGTGGACTGAGTAACCTTTACTGTAAGCCTGTAAAATAAACGTCATGTCATGTGGTGGCTCTTTACAGATCTCCACATCATAGGCTTTAAGTCCGTCACATTTAAACCTACCCGTACCCCACGTCGTTTTCAAATTTATACCTGTAGATTTATTGGGCATAGCTGTTGTGCTTCACAGTCGAGCAAGCTAAAGGATGACACAGCCACAGCTGTATCAATCGGCTCACTGTTTTTCCTTGTCATTTCCACAGCTACGGAAAAGCCGCGTTTTGTCTGGAGGAGCTGATGATGACCAATCCTCACAATCACTTGTACTGTGAGCAGTACGCTGAGGTAGGTACCCCGCCTGGACGTCCGTCATCATGCACGGGGGGTCAAACTGTGGAATAAATGTCAGCTCCCTGTGAATGGTGCCTCTCTAGTCAAAGCCGAGAGACACCGACACGCACTTAACGTCACTGGGAATATGGGGCTCATGAAAGAGAGATGTGTTTACACAGGGTTGTCATGTGTTGCTTATTCAGATGTCGTGCTGTCATTGCTCGAGCTGCCCTTTTAAGCACAGCTTATTGGCCGTGTTTTAATGCCTCCTCCCTCACACAGGTGAAGTACACTCAGGGGGGGCTGGAAAACCTGGAGCTGTCCAGAAAGTATTTTGCCCAGGCGCTGAGGCTGAACAACCGAAACATGAGGGCATTGTTTGGTCTGTACATGGTGAGTACTGCTTTGCGTGGAGAGAAAGTGGGAGAGAAAGTGGGAGAGAGAGAGAGAGAAAGAGAGAGAGAAAAAACAAAAACAGTAGAGCCTTTTTTTGTAACCCTGTGGTTTGTCAAGGTTGAGGCTGGCCACTGAGTGTGTCCAGCACAACTGTACTGTGTGTGTGTGTGTAGTGTGTTTTTGGGGGGAGCGAAGAAGGGGCTCTCAGACAGGTCAGCTCACTGCTGACTCAGACGGTGAACTCCAGCATCGGAAAAGTCTGCCCCTCTGGAGCTCTTTATTTTAGTAATAATACCCCTTTGGTGAGACTTTTTTATGTTTATGACTTAAATAAATAAAGTAGTCCCGGAGTCAAAAAAATAAAAAGCGCCAGAGAGAGAGAGAGAGAGAGAGAGAGAGAGAGCAGTTCAACTGCTGCAAGCATTTTGTCACCGGCAAAATGATCCAACCAGGTGCCAGTTTGATTGTGTTCTCGGCCCGACGGCCCTTTCATCTACATATTTGTTTAAACAGGATGTTGTCTGCTAGTGCCAATGCATCATATGTAAGTGAGACTTGACATAAAAACACAAACGAAAGCGGGTGCAGGGAATAAAAGGTGGAGAGGGGTGGGAAGCGGGTCTAACACAGAGAGACCCAGTGTTTTCCTCTGCGCTGCACTGGGATCCTTCAGGTAGTCCAAACACCTCCCATCAGCCCTGAACGGCTCAGAGGTGTAGGCAGAGTACAAGGAGGCGCAGGACAGGATCAAAATGCTTCTGTTAACTCTCACGTTCGTCTGGAGACAGAGCAGGCCCCCGTACTGTTTCCTGACAAGTCATCCACTGACACTCGGGCCTTTAATGGGTACCTCAGGTGGGAGTTTATTCTTCATCAGTCACAGATCTGTCTTTAGAGTGTGTTTTGCAGCTTGTCAGCGAGTCTCGGTGGTCCAGGATCTTGACAGGTGCAAGAAGTTCAGTGAAAGGACAGGAAACTTTCGCCATCATTTACACCATCTGGGTCAGTCGGACAGGAGACCCGGTAGCACTGACCACAGTCGGGGTTGTGGGTTAGTTACTCACAACACTTGCGTGGGGATTCCCCTCCATAACGGCGCACACACTGTTATTCGGGGATAGCCTGTCTGGGTTTGACATAATCTAAATTAAGGTCGGTCTTGAATAAAGAATAGAGAAAATGCTTACTAAAAAATACAGAAGCCAAACCAGTTTTAATAGAAAAAGAAACTGGGTCAGGTTGATTGGTGTGTAGTTAAAGTTTCAACGCACTGGTAGAGAGGGCTTTGAAGTGCACGCAGGGTAAGCCCTCTGGGGTTTGCTGTGTGGAGATGATGGCAGGAACATGGGAAAGACATGGGATTTGTGGTTCGGAGGGGAGCTGTCGGGGCAGGCAGAGACCGTGATTCACACAGCGCTCCTCACTGCGTTTTCTTTTTTTTTTTTTAAGACATACAAGGTCCTTTCATCGCAGTGAATTGATGGTGTTGGAGAAATTAGGCCCCCGTTAAGTGACAATTTACGTATGAAGCATTAAAACACTCACTTTTTCCTCCCCATAAATGATTTCTCCCGTGTCATCAGGCCAAGGTCTGTTTTTTCTCTTCATTCTGCCACAATGACTAGTGGAGTGGTAGATGGTAAGAGTGGTTGCACATTCATCTCAATTACGCTTTTATTGCTGTTTCACCAAGTTTTGATACAAGAACACCCCTTCCCCCTGTTCTCTCCTTTACTTCTTCTTCACGTTTTTTCCTCTAGTCTGCAAGTCACATCGCTGCCAGTCCAAAAGTTAGTGCCAAGGTGAAGAAGGACAATATGAAGTACGCTGCCTGGGCTGCCGCTCAAATAAACCGAGCCTATAAGGTGAGTCACATAACGATTGTCATTAGCTTCACTGTGTAATTCGTACTACTATCTTCATCACTCTCGTCTAGCTTCCATATCTTTGGTGTCTTTCTACTGAAAAACATATTTTTCCCACATCCCCCTTCGTTCTGCCAGACACAACCACTTACCATATTTCTTATGACTCTTCTGTTGTGTTTTAGCTTTCATGGGCTATTTGCACACAATATCCAGACATCCAGAAATCCCCTCATTTGCATAGTATGTGTAAAGCATTCATCGCCCCCACCGAATGACCCCAGAATGTACAGCAATCCTGAAGGATGCCTTTCGGCTCGCAGTGTTGTAATAACAACCCTTGTGTCTTTCAGTGTGTCTGGGTACATTTACTGTTAATGTGTTGATTTAAGGCCACAACGTCTGCTAAGACTTTATTCCACACCCCGGCCTCACAGATGAGCTTCTCGCAGAGCCACAGGCTGCTTCTCCGAGGACCACAATCACACTAAACTGTAGCAGAGAGTCGTGTCGTTCAGCGGTTCTCAAAAGTGAGGTTCAGTGACCCTCGAGTGCCTTTGAACTGGATCTCGGAGGTCCCCCGCAAATTCACACACCTAATTATAGATTTTAATGTTACTTCAGTTGCAGCAATTTTTAAATAAGTAAACATTTAATATTAAATCAACTTAGATATTTGAATTAGAGTCCCTGAAACTAAATCTGATTATCGGGGGCCAATCAACCCATTTGTGTCCATTTTACGATTTGTTAGAAGAAAACTTTTAGGACCCTTGAGGTATATGTCGTAACTCTGACCTATTACTATACAGAGAGTAACAATGTGCAAGTCCTGCATCAACCTGTCAGGGTCTATTTCACAACAACGACCCGCCAGCTGTACATTATCCCGCTTATTACACGGCTACTTATTTAATAAATCAATAATTTGACGCAACAATGGTCCGCCAGAGTCTGATATTAGAACTGCACCCATAGCAACGGCCCGCTACACATAGCAGCGGTCTGCTATAAAGAAATAACAGACCGTAGAATGCCATAATTGACCAATCAGAATTGAGTATTCAAACAAAGCCGTGTAATAAAAGGGAGATAAAGGATGGAACTGTACGTGTGTGCATGTGTGCCCACATATTAGTATTGGCACTTGCATGCAAAGCAATGAGGGGAAAAAGTGAGGAGCTCCTCACATGGTATCACTAAAATTGTTGATGCTGTTGTCATAGCAACCCCAGTATAAAAGCATATTTAAAAAAACAACAAAAAAAACGTTCTTGCCATATGTGTTGCTTATTTGGGCATCGAGAGTTAAACATGTAATAAGCAGTTCCTTGCTCAGCATGTGTGGGTCCTGCTGAGAGCGAGAGAGGCTCCCCGCTGAGCCTCTAAAGACCCCGTCTCACCGCACTCGGCCGTCCTCGCCTTATAGATACATCTCACATGTTGAGCACTCAGACAAGAGTATGACGGCTCTATTGGAAAAAGCGTGCATGCGGGCAACGTCACGGTGAATGGCTGCTCTCTTTGGGAGCTTCTTGTAGAAGTGTCTTGGAAGAGCTCTCAGCTTTTACTTCACCAGGTTTGAGTTGAAGTGGAATGTCCTAACTGAAGAGGCGCAGCTTGTTTTGTTTAGGTTAACGCTTCGTATGTTTGCAGATACAGATCTCCTTGAAAAATGTAGAGGTGGTTTGGTCAACAAGGTTAGTCAATCAAATGTCTCGATTGATGTCAAGTCCACACTACTCGCACTACTTTGATCAGCATGCCTGCTGACCTCACCCCGCTGTCTTAGAAAGTCTTTGATCCCAGTAGGGGACAAGATGAATATCTCAAACTGTTAACTTTTTTATCATAAATCAGAGGCACAAAAGAGGCAGAGGGACAAAGTGTGAAAAAAAAGAGTCATATGTGGAGGAAACTCTGCAGCTTTGAAAATATCTGAAGAACATTAGTGTAACATAAGAAGAGACAGACAGAAATCCTGCTACTGTCTGTTAATTAACCTTCTTTTCTCTTGACATATTACACTAATTGCACAACATTTTATATTTATAATTGAAAACTGGTTATATGAATCCATTATTGGTAGTTGCCAGACTGTATATATATATATATAAGCATATCAAACAAGCTTGGAAACAGACATATTATAACATTACTTTGGGACTTCATCTGAAACTTGTTACAGGAATTAGACGGTAGCATAACCAGTAGTGTAACACATGTTTTCCTTGCTTAAATATTTTCATTATTGCCAAGGAGGTGCGGCAGAGCCTTTACCCACAGACAGGGAACACACATCTGTCTTTGGTGATGTAGGCTTTAATGAATCCAATAGATGGCTATTTGCTACCCAAACACTGCCTTACATATGACTATATATATAGTTCAGTAAATTATTTATACTTGTAGCTTGATGGGTATATATTTTAGTTGTCAATGAACACTTTGTAATGTTTTTCTAGACATTTTTTTATATAAATAAAAATGATATTTTGACTGAAAAATACCCCTTTTCTGATTTATGTTATGAGATTTGCACCAATTCTATGTTGTGGAACATATTAATCCTTCACACCTGAAGGTCTATTTTAATCAGGAAGCTGATACGGGCATCACCATGATATGTAGGCCATGCCGTAGTGGTCCAGAGGAAAATAGTTTCAGTTGAGTTGTTACAATGACAGACTGAAATACTTCAGCTACACTTAGAGGCCCGTGGACAAAGCTGAAGTGTTGACTATATGCGTTTGTTTGACCCCCCTGGTGACGATAATGAGACACCTCAGTCAGTCACACCTTTTTCCTCCAGGGAGCATGATGTGAGCTTCATCCGGCCCCCTCTGCTTCTGCCCCGGTCTACAACCTCTTGTATTTATTTAAGTTGCCTGGTAATAGTGAGGTTGCGCTGGGATTTCAACTCAGCTGGCGAGTGTGTATGTCCAGTTACAGTATGTGTACGCGAGCCCGGCACCACGCTCATGTGCTCTTGTAGATTTTTTTTCTTTTCTTGGTTGCCGTGTGAGACAAGTTAAATGACAAGGCGTGAGGTTGCCTCCCCACCTCCAGTCAAATGACTTCTCTGTGAGATCTTTAAAAAGGGAGCGGCGGTGTGGGCCTCCGTCGAGACAGCTGCAGGCCGCTGTGGGGCTTGTGCTCGCTGATTGATGGCCCCTTTTTAAAGCGTTGCTCGTGTCAGTCGTCCACTTTTATTAGGCCCTGGTACCTGGTGATTGTCATACCTCAGTGTGAGGAAAAAGGTGGGCAGGTGAGTGCAAGTGGGAGCAGACGTCAGCGAAAGGTCACGACTGACTGGGGCCCATTTAAAAAAAGAAGCGTAATTACCCCGGTGGGGTCGGTCGATGTGTGGGTCATAGGTGCAGGGGGCTTCAAAGCAGCATTACACACGGCCTGGCCCTCCCGCCCTTACTCTCTAAAACAGATTCTCTGATTAGCTCCTCTGTCACGGACCACGGGCTCCCGCTGCGTCATGACTCTATTATCAGATGCTCTAAATAGATGTGGAGCTGTCTGGTCTGCTCCTACTGTTGTAGAACAGGGCAGGAGTTAATGCGGTGGTCTCACCTCAGGCTGAGGAGATAATTGACTACCGGGCCCGGGGTAATGGCGCATTAGGCAGCAAGGCAATGAAACGCACTGATCATTATAGCTACCCCACCACACACACACTCACACACACCCTAAATCTAGAAGAATGAGTCACACTGGGAAATTACGTAGCCAATTGCACACCTTAGCCAACTGCCCTGTCTTAAGATGGAGTTTGGCAAACGAGGAAGGAAAAAAACTTTAGCCATGGAAACACAGTATAGGCTAGGTTTAGGCTACAGTTAGTTCCTGTTTGTAGAAGCCTGAGCGTGGCCAAAGGTTGAATGAATAAACGCCTCACAGCGTTGCTTTATGTTGAACATAGGGTTGAGTGTTGTTTTGCTGTGTTGTCCCACAGAAAGATGAAACATAGAGGAGGGACTGTGTGTGGTTTTGGAAGAAAGCCAAGATGGTCTTGGTGGAGAGGAACAATACTTCAGTTTCTTCAGCCAACTGTGTGTCTCTAGTATTGAAATTATGTTTACATTGAGTGTGTGTGTGTGTGCTTGTGCTTTTGTCTGACCAAGTGTGTGCACACACTCTCAAGGAGCTCATCTCTCACCTTGGGAGGACATGCAGGATGCGTTCTCAGCATTGAGGCCGTATCCCCTGCCTGTGTTTGACTCGGGGTAATGTTGTTTTCAGAATGATTTAATTGAAAGGACTCCCACTGTGCTGTTGCCTCCTGCTGTTTAGCTGTGGTTGTAGTGTTGATGACATATCTGCAATGCTTCTTCTACAGAGCAGCAGGTTTTTCCTCTAATTTCTGGATTTTTATATGATGATTTACACTCACCGGACACTTTATTAGGTACAAGGTGTACCTAATAAAGTGGCCGGTGCTAGTACCGGGTGTTCTTCTGCTGCTGTAGCCCATCTGCTTCAAGGTTGGACGTGTTGTGCGTTCAGAGATGGTATTCTGCATACCTTGGTTGTAACGAGTGGTTATTTGAGTTACTGTTGCCTTTCTATCATCTCCAACCACTCTGCCCATTCTCCTCTGACCTCTGACATCAACAAGGCATTTTCGTCCACACAACTGCCACTCACTGGATATGTTCTCTTTTTCGGACCATTCTCTGTAAACCCTAGAGATGGTTGTGCGTGGAAATCCCAGTAGATCAGCAGTTTTTGGAATACTCAGACCAGCCCGTCTGGCACCAACAACCATGCCACGTTCAAAGTCACTTAAATCCCCTTTCTTCCCCATTCTGATGCTCGGTTTGAACTTCAGCAAGTCGTCTTCACCACGTCTAGATGCCTAAATGCATTGAGTTGCTGCCATGTGATTGGCTGATTAGCTATTTGTGTTAACAAGCAATTGAACAGGCGTGCCTAATAAAGTGGCCGGTGAGTGTATATGCTGCAAATACTCCTGTGGATTTTACTCACAGGTTTTGGAATGTATTTGCGTGCATTGCTATAGTATTTTATATTTATTTATTTATTAGCACTAGGAGTCTCAAGCGTCTTTCACACATTTCTAATCACATAGAGGTTTGAATTTGTACATTTTGAACACCATTGATAGATTTTTTTAACACCATATTATGAGAATTTGCGCTTTTCCTTAATTTCATTTCTTCAGAGTAAATGTTTCATTCATGTCCCCTCTCAGGATAAAGTGTAATAACGTTGGTGACTTTTCATCTGGCGCCATCATCAGGTTAACATTTTCATCTGTCCAATACTTTGGTTTCTGACCAAATATCTGCAAAACTAACGGAACTCCCATCAGCCTCGGCTGTACTTTGTGTCAAATGTTAGCATTTAGCTCACAGAGCTGCGAGCGTGGCTGTAGACTCTTAGTCTTGTACATTAACAATAAATAATAGTGCAGCTTTGTTTGACATCCCGTGTAGCTCAGAAAGTGCATTTTAACATACAGCAGTAGTAACTACGATGGAAGGTGAGAAACAATTAGTAACCTGCATCTGACTGAACTGCAGGTCATCCTTTATTTTTTTAACTAGCATCAGTTTGATTCATTTACTGTAAAATATACATTTAACTTCTTTTAGAAAGACCTCATAACTTTTTATGTCAATCTATATATGTGGGTGAAGTCTGGTTAATTAGACTGACCTATTATTATAACCCTGGTCTCCTGCCCAAGGTCAAGGAAGTTGTCTTTCTCTTTGGTATTTTTCGAGGGGATGCCTATGTCCGTTGCATAGTTTAATTGGGAAGAGACAGCGTGCGCCTGTATGTGCACGCATGAGTAATCCTGGATGTGCTTGTGGATCATGATTTGCGGCACTTCCGGTGAAACCCCGTGGACACAGTGCAGAAATTAGAGCGGAGCGTTATGTACTCCTGTACTAGAGGCCATGGAAGTGGACTAATCATGTGGGCATCCTGTTTTCGGAGCTCTCACACACACACACACACACACACACACACACAGAGAACTAAACTGGCACTTTATGTTAACAGATGAGGAATAACCTGCCGATAAGAGGTATTAGATTACTTTACATGACCTGTTTACCAGTGCTGTCTAATGACCACTGTCGCCTCTCTCTGAACTGCTTCTAGCTCTGTGGACTCCGTGAAGCGGAGGTATAGTGGATGAGGTTATCACGGCCTCTGTGATGCTGCATTCTAGTGTGTTTGGCTCTCCGTTGCTTTGGTTGGCAGACAAACCTAATGAGCTGATGTTCTCTTTTTCCCCTCTCCCCTCCTCTCTGTCTTTCTTTCTGTCCCATTCGGTGTCTCCCTGCCTTTCACCTTCCTTCTCTGACATGCAGATGGCCGGTCGCGGGACCAAGGAGAACAAATGCTCCATCAAGGCGGTGGAGGAGATGCTGGAGTCCATGCAGATCACCATGTCCTAGACGTCTTGGACCTTCCGCCTTCCCTCCTGTTCACACACACCGACACTCGGAGCAACATGGCAGCTCAAATAACCTTGACCAGAACTGGATCTTTTTTTTTTTTTTCTTTTCTTTCTTCATCCCTTTAAGTTTGTAATTGATTGAACTTGACACGGACAATAGAAGACATTCGTTTCCCCTCAAGTGCGAGGATTTCCCCGCCCATCTGGAGCCTACAACGGCAAATTCCAAATACTCCAATTTATTTAAACAAGTTCTACTTAGTATTAACCCAGCTGTGATTTCCCCTTGACTGGATTATTTTACCCATCCCATGCTGTCTTCTAGGTTTTAACTGATATCACTAATTAGCACATCCACATCCAAGGCTATAACTGTGTGACCAGGAAAGATAACAAGCTGTACAGTAAAAGCTATTTATAAAGACAATGTGGAGATCCACCTGTCTGCACTGAGGTCCTTTACTGTTTCTGTACTATCTGTAAATGAAACAAATTAATCTAATAAATCTTAACACTTTTTTCTTTTGTCAAATCTATCAAAAATGTCTTAATAAGAGTTGAACTGATGGCAGATACATATTTTTAGCAGCAGGTAGTCGGTTGTTTTTGGATTTCCATGCATCGAAACGGTCATGTTGCACCCAGCAGTGACACTTATTGACACATTTGAACCTGCTGTAATTATCCTGGAGAAGGATGAGAGACATTTGTCATTATGAAGGCAGAAGTGGTAACAACAGAGGCATTAAACAGGGCCTCTTCTTCCCCAGTGATTCCAGCTGCAAAATCCTGCCTTTCAATTACCTTGGACAGCAGCTGAACCAACTTCAGCACACTGAAGAACACCTCTGTCATTCCAGTTTAGAGAGCCTCCGAGTAACGCTGCCAGTAATTAACACGCCACGAGCTGGAAAGAAGAAAAAAAAAAATTGTATTCATGAATCTGGGAACTTTCATGACAGGCGAGGAAGAAAGAGGTTTTAGTGCTGTGAGAGGCAGCGCCGGTTTCCTCCGCCGAACACTCGGTGTAATTGTTGAATCTGAATTGATCCAAATGATCGTCTAAAGTTGTCGCTCACCCGTGCAGGGTCAGCTGTTACTTCCATCTCTTTTGTTTATTAAGTCGTGGCAATTGTCTCATAATTTCACTCTTCGGCTGATGGAAAACTTGAGTGTTGAGTTTATGCTCGTTCTTTTGGACGGCTTTTAAATTGAGAGAGGTCACCAGCTCAAAGCCCGGAGTGTGGAAAGCTGTTTTTCTCGACTTTTTAATACTCGCTGGCCTTGGTCAGTGGATGAATGTGTCTGCATTTGATTTGCCTCACCAATCTGGCGGAACCAATGAAAGCCAGGGGACGTTTGAGCATAAACTGACTTGAGTTATTTTTACAGGGGAAAGGGCTGAGGCTAAATGAAGCTCCTTTTGAAGAGTTACAGGGTGAAGGCTGTTTGATTTGAAGCAGGGTGACTCATTCTTGTTGTAGCTCCCATGCAAATGTTGCTGCACTTGCAAAAGGTCATTTATGAACTTGCAAAAAGGGGAATAAAGTTTGTCAATCAGTCTGATGGCTCATCATGAGGTATTGGTATGCAGTGCCAACCATACTGAGGCAATAGTGCCATCTGTAGTCTGGATGAAGAACTCAGGACTTTGACTGCATGCTGCAGTGAGTGACAGCACGCACCTGGAAGTAGGCTACCACCGACATGCATTAAACATTCAACTTGACCTGTGTGTTCTGTTATTTCTAGCCTGTCCGCAACTCTGATTTGCTGAGCAAGAAAAAAAGTGGTGTTACGCATCATTTATATCAGTCATGAATTCTGATAAATCTTTTCCTTGCGCTCAGCTGTGCAATCCAAACATATCCTTGTAGAGTCAAGAAAAATAGCACGTTGGCCCCACCGAGTCTTGCTGAGTCTGAATAAATCTCAGCATCACTTCTCACCTCGCTGTTTATAACACCTCCGGCTCCTGACAGCCCTTTCAACCTTTGTCCCAGTGGTTTAGAGCTTATGAACATCTCGTCGGTCCATACCTGGACAGCGGACCAAAAGACAGAGGGAGGCGAGGAGAGAACCCTCTAACCCCACTAAGCTGCCGGCTCAGTTTAGTGTGTGTAGGGGGATTCGCTATTAGTGCTGCCCATAATCCTGGATTCCCTGGGAGATTAGCCCCTGGACAGGGTTTGCTTGTCCTCGGCTGCTCTACGGTGGCCAGGTTAGCCGAACAGGATGAGCTCTGGGATGATAAGCTTACACCGGGGATGGAGCCGAGCCTGATCGGCCTATTCATCAAAAGCAGAGGGTGATGGCGGTGATTTACAACTGTCCCATGGCTCGCACTGAGACAAAGTACAGCTTCACAGAGCCACTAACATGGCTGCAGCTGGTGGAAAGGCCAGAGGAATAGGGTTTTTTTGTGGGAGATCAGAGAAGTGAAGGTAGAAGAAAGATGATATCAGTGAAGGAACAAGAAAGTGGAGGGCTGCAAGACAGAGGGAGGAGCAAAGTGCTCCGTGATGCTCAGGGGAAGTTTCCCAAGGTGAGGGGAGTGAGTGGAAAGGGAGAGCAGGGCTCCAGCGAGCTCATCCATCTCTGTCTGTTTTAGGGGGAGAGGCTGGGAGCGCTAGAGATGGATGAGGCATGCAGCGCTAAATCCTGCCCTGTCCAGGGCCTGGTGATGAAATAGTGTTTTGGCTACGAGCGGGGGACGGCCTGACCCACACTCCCCTTTTCTTTTTTTGTTTGTTTGCTGGGAATGGAGATGCAGAGTTGGACCAGTGAAGACGGATCAGTCAAATAACACCTGACATGTAGAGGACAGTTGTGAGGAGATAACTACTCCGGTCGCCATCCAGAACTCACTTAACAGATTCACAGTAATCGGCAACTCTTGATGTGCTTCCAGGCTTTTGATCCATTTCTATTAGCGTTGCATATTAACACACATACATCATAATGAATGCACATTTATTAATGGTGTATTTGCATAGATTTGCTTGGCTTATGTCAAATTAATGATGTTTTCATGATTAAAAATCATTTTGTGGAAAAATAATGTTGACGAGAGTTCATTCATCAAAGAAGGTTTTTTTTGGCCGTGGATACAGTGCTGAGTTTTGACCACATCTCATTCTTCCATCTACACAGTACAGAGAGTAAGCTGCTTCACTACATACTGATAAGGAGGTGGGATGTTTATGTGGAAAGGGGGGGAGCTTTGTATTGCCTAATAAAATGCAATCATTGCATATGAATCAACAAGGTCATCTGGCAAAGTGATATTTTGTTTCTGATCTTTGCACAATATCTCCTTGTTGATTCTGTATTATTTTTCCTCTACACGATTGCACCAGCATGAATGTAAACTTAATTTTTCCTCCAAGGGCATTGCGATGCTGGGAAAATAATTTCCTCTCAAGGCAAGAGAACATCCCTGAGAAAAAACTGTGTGTGTGTTTGAGGGAGAGTGTGGTTATGAAAGTGTGATTATGAATGTGCAGACAATGTGCAGGCATGCCTTTGTGTCAGCTTGAGTTTGTGCGTGCTGCATGTGAGTGAGACTGTGGTAATTTCAACAATATGAAGAGCTTTTAACCGTGGAATTAAAACTATTGGCTTCAGGCGATGCTTGTTCTCTTAAACCTCTTGACCAGGAGGCTCCAGACTGCTGCGATCTTCTTCCAGAGGATATTCTGTGGCCTCCACGGGGCCGTTCTGGTTGTTGCGCCGGCTTCTCAGCTCCAGGCTCTCTGGCAGTGGCCTCCGCCGTACACATGTCGAGGCTGCATTCTGTCTGCGAGCTCTGTCACAGCGTAGGGCATGTGTCAAATCAGAGAGGGGCAAGTTGCTGGCTCCAATAGACAGTTGTTCTTTCCAGCCCAGGCTTCCCAAACCGCAAATCCCCTCTCAGGGCGTCTTCTCAGCCAGAATGCACAGGCTTACCCCACACAAAGCCTGGGACCTAATTACTAAAAGGAGGGAAAACCAGAATTGGCTACTGATTGAGCTTCCTGGGTGAATGTTAATGGCGACCACAGAGGGATATTTTATACCCTGAGAGGGATGCAACAGAGCCTGGGAGTATGTGGGAGTAAGAGAGGTTTGGGGTTGTACAGACAAAGCTTTACATGGCTTTATGAATGCACGCAAGCTGTAACGTGTTTCTTTTATTCCATAGGCATTGTGCGATATCTCATCTGTGTACACTAACATGACACCCATCCAGGAATGGTAAACACTATTTTACTACAGTGCTGGAGTCAAAGGAGTTCCAGGGCATGGTGCCAAACCTCATTCCAACTGGGAACAATGGGACACATATTCCTCCATGCTGTAGCTTTGATGCCACGTGAACACTTCCGTCTCTCTGTTTTAATTACCCACATACCGTACTGTCAGTGGTAGAATATAACTCAGTATAATCGCTCGAGTACTGTAAGAGCAGTTTTGAGGTGCTTATACTGTACTTGAGTATTTTTATTTTATGCTAAAAATACTTCACTACATTTCAAATATTGGACTTTTTACACTAGATTTATGTGACAGCTGTGGTAATGAGTTACTTTTCAGATAATAATAAAAGCTACAGCCAGCAGCTGGTTAGCTTAGCACAATGACTGGAAACAGCTACCATGGTTCTGTACAGTAAAACTACAACATGTCATTTTAACACTTTTTGTGTTTGGCTTTTGTACATATTGAAGATGTATATTGTTAATTAGTGGGCTTTAAGCATGCTGATAGGTGGATTTTGTTAGCTCTGGACAGAACCAAGCTACCTGTTTCACCCAGTGGTGGACGCGGGCTGTCTGAGGGGCAAAAAGGCACCAGCTCCAAGAAAGTTTTCTAGCATGTAGGGTTACCTACTGCATCATGTTTTTTTCTATTTTAAGGGCACCCCAGAGGTCACTTCATCACATTTTCTCTACTGGAAGGGCACCCTAGAGGGCACTTCATAGGGGCACGAACATTTGGCTGAGGATACTTTCATACTTTTACTTAAGTAACATTTTAAATGCAAGGCTTTTACTTGTGATGGAGTACTGTATTTTAAATGTGGTACTGCTACTTTTTCTTCAGTAAAAGATCTGAATACTTCTTCCACCACTGCATGCTGTTAGGTCCTGACTCAGCATCCCTCTACCTGTTACAGTATCAATAGGCTGAGGTCCTCAGCTGAATTCCAAAGTATTTTTTTCTCTAACTCCAACAGCATATTTTCCTAGTAATCTCCAGCAATATTGTTATTAATTACATCCATATGTGCTCATAAGAGCTGCGGCCATGGACGATTTAATTTATCAGTTGGCTTGTTCCTCTATCCTCATGGTAGTCATTTGTCTCCTCCAACGTCTCTGGAGTGGTTGGTCACTGTTAATTTCCCCAACTATGATAACTGGCAAACATGGAGGAGTTTAAAAAAACACAAGGATCCCCAGTGAAAAGCCTGACTCAGCCTGGTGTTGTTTGATACGTGTAAATTATGACATCAGTGAGAGATTCGAGCCTACATCTGCAGGACATACTGTCATGCAATGTGGTCTGCTGACTCGCTTTGACTGTAGGCCTATTCATTTCCCCATTGCTCACTTGCCGTCTCATTTTGCAGCACATAGGTTACCGTATTACATCCTTTCTCACATACATCCAGTCAAGATTCATCACCGCATTCGCCTGTGACATGATCTCAAGGCTAATAGACACGGAAAAACATACAGTGCACCCTCTGTTGTGGATGATAAGAGGGAATTTTCAAGTAGCCTCTCGCCGTGGATGGGAATGAACTCTACCGTGTTATTGCCACGTACGATTTTGAGTGCGGTCACGTACACACATATACACCATTGGATACTCGTGTCACGCACACATTCTCGTCAGTGTAAACTTGGCAGGCTAGCGATGCTACCATCTGCTTGTGGGGAGAGGGATATGGCAAGCGGGTGACCACAAACAGCCAAGGTAATAGTGATGGGTTCCACTCAGTCTCTATCTCCCAGACAGCAGTAGACTCCTCATTCCACAGCGCTTGGACTTTGTACAACATGGGCCACGGCACAACGACCAAGTGCTTCTCCAGTTCGCTGGCAGCTACTGTAACATTTCTCAGACATCTACGTAGGTTTGCGTAAACCAAACAGAATCTCTTATTCATACAGTCCTTACCCATGTAAATCTTGGAGCCAGTTTCCGCCAATACTTCCAGGTAGGGATTTATTAATAAATGCTAATTGGGGGAGAGTTTATGCTTGCGGGGGATTCTTTGCTCATGGAGACACATAAAGTAAGGAACAGAAACACACAGAGAGAAAGCTGGAACTGTGATGTAAAGCCAACAGACTAATACAAAAACAGAAAAACAAAATAAAAGAACTCAGTTTATGAGTTGGGTCCTCAACCAAATGAATAGTTAGAATCAATGCCAGAGTATAAAAAGCATAGGCTACAAATCCATTACCTATGGCAGCATTTTAATGGTCATTTTGTTCATCTGGACTGTGGACAGCAAAAGCTCTTAATTATGCATTTCTCTATTTCAGGAACACTAAAACATCCAGATATTCATAGAGCCACTAATGATACTTGTTAAATCTGGTTTGGAGTGATCACATTAAAGTTACAGGCGTTCGTCCAACATCGTGTTTCTTCAATCTACGGTAGGTGTAAATTCTCACATATAAATCATTACATTTCCTATATTAAATGACACAGTTGATCAACTAAATTGCGGTTGCCCCCGTGACCTTCCCCCAGTATTAGTGTTGGCTTAAGTTTGCAGGTTTTTCTTCAGTCTCCCAGAGAGCCAAACCAGCGAGTCTAATTTCACCACATATACCTCTTAGGTCAAAATTGGATCTTTCGCATAAAAACACATTATGTAGGTGCTGCGTGGAGGATCCCCACGGTCAATCTTGTTGCAGCTAATTGTGACACACTCGGCATTACGGATTGTATTGCAAAAAAGCATAATGCATTACAATCAATATTGGCAGGGATCCACTTTGTCCATTCTTAATTATTCATCAGTTATGCATCAGAAGCAGCACAGAGAGGGAATATATGCCACGGAGGCGGACAACAAACATCCTTCACATGGTTGCTCACGGTCAAGAATGCTTCCACAGGTCACTTGGCCATTTAAAGGACTATAATCAGTCAATCAATGCTGAAGTGCCTTAAACTTGCATTCTTTCTAACAGCCAGCAGGGGGCGACTCATCTAGTTGCAAAAAGAAGTCTGATTGTATAGAAGTCTGTGAGAAAATGAGCCTACTTCTCACTTGATTTATTACCTCAGTAAACATTGTAAACATGAGTTCATGGTCTCAATCGCTAGTTTCAAGTCTTCTTCATACAGCATGATGTTCATTTAGTAAATTATGGTCCCATTTAGAGTCAAATAGACCATAAAGCAGGGGATGCTTTAGGGTGATGCTACCTTGTGATTGACAGGTCGCTACCACGGTGTTATCGGGTCTGGGTGTTGTTAACTCTTTCACAGTGTGTTTTCAGTTCATGGAAGTTAATAGTAACATTTTGGTCGCCTAAGAATGTCTTATTCTGTGTTCGGTTGTACTTAGCTTCACCCTCTCGTGTCACTCCTGTTTCCAAAAAAACAAGATGGCAACGGCCAAAATGCTGAACTCAAGGCTTCAAAACCGTAGTTCACAAACCAATGGGTGACGTCACGGTGAATATGTCTATTTTTATATACAGTCTATGACTATAATTGATATATTTATAACACTATATGACATAACAATATGAAAACAATGTGAATTATCTCCAGCTCTCCACGACTTCACGGAGTTTCAGCTCATTACTTAACCGTCTGGCCCTCAGCTTTACTGTTATGGTTCATTCCCACCGCTTTCATAACCAGGTTTTTAGCCACAGCAGGCAGCTGTTTTCAGTGAAAGAAATAGTTGTTTCACAAATTAAAAAAGAGAACATGAGTGAGAAGTTCAAACCCTGCTTAGTTTCTCACCTCTGCTCTTCTGACCAATAGCTGCTTGAAGGAGTTGCGAGTGTCGGATTGTTTAGGAAAGTTACAGAAATTGCCTGCCGCAGCCCTCGATCTCCCCAATTCCAACCTGCTAAAGGTTTGGTTGATACTTGAAGTACATTTTGCTCATAATATGTTGTACTTTTACTTAATTTTGAATGCAGGACTTGTAATGGAGTATTTGTACATTGTTGTATTGGTACTTTTATTTTAAGTGATGGATCTGAGTACTTCTTGCACCACTGCATAACAGTAAAAAGATTCAAGGCCGTCTTTTGAGGTAATATTATCACACAGGCTTTAGGTAGAATTACTTCAATGACACCAGTCTGGATATTGTAGCTATGTATCAGCACATCCAAAGGAGCATCAACAACACCACAGCGGACAGAAAGAGGAGCTCGGGTTCTTCTTTAAGCTATCAAATTCTGCAAGGTCCAATAAAGTTTACCTTCTCTTTGGCAACCGAGACACTTTAGTCCAACTCAATAATCTCAATTGCCACTGCCTGCTCACATTAAGGCCACAGTATCGTACCGCAACGCAACACTTGAAAAGATCAGGATAAGTAATGCATATCACATGCTGAACGCTGCATACTCGTCAGAAGGGTAAGGTTACCTTTGTGGTGACTGTTTGTCAATAATTGCGCTGTTTATACCTCTGGAAAGTTTCTGCAAGATTTTTCTCCCTCCTCGGAAAAATAATCATTGATGCAAATTTGTTTTGTTGTGGAGGCTATGATTCAGTCCAAGATCGAGACCGGTCCGGTTTCCTTGCAGCTCAAATTGGGCTGTTTTTCCTCCTAGAGGTCTCAGCGAGTGGGATTAAAAAACCAAAACTATTAAATTCCTTGACTGAGAGCATTAGTGTTTTGCCCTCGTGCGTCAACACTCTTATGGTTCTTATTTTCTTTTGATACATTGTTGGAGTGTTATCAAACCCTTAAGGGAGCAGTCTGCAAGTCTACCTGAATGCTTGGTGGGCATATTTGAACCAAGACAAAATGCCCTATCCTCCTCTGAATTACATTTAGAACACATGGTTGCATAGATTTAGATTGCGGTATATTTGCATTCTGAAAAGCTGAGTTTGACTCGTTGTGTTGCCAGAGTATTTGAAAAAGAGGAGAGGATAGATTGAGCTTCATTGGTGAAAGGGGAACGAGTAAGAGAAGGCTTGACTCAAGCTTTCTTGCCTTTATATTCTAAGGGGTAAAGGGACCCATGCTGGTCCCTCTAGGCTAGGACTTGTCCCTGGGATTAATGAGACAGACTACGTCCTACAGACACCATTATTCAAACTGACAGATCAAGGGATGGCACTTTAAGTATATTTCATTTGAGTAAATAACTCTCCTTGGTGATACACACCATCTCATTACTTATCCTCACTGCTGATGTCACTGCCACCATCCCTGTAGCCAAAATAAGAACTGTAGGGGTTAAATATGACCAAGTCTTCCTCTAGGGTTGGATCGACCGTTCCTTGTCTGTTAACAGTAAAATAAGGAAAGCAAACGGTCCATCAGCGAGAAGCAGGGAAGCAGTGATTTGTTCATGGCCGCCCAGGCCAGCCTGTACCAAATCATCCAGAACACATGCCCTGATCCAGCTCGCTGGCATCTCAACCCCCCCTCCTCCTCTCTCCTCGCTGGTCGGCTCTGGATTCTGGGAATCAGGGATGCTGTCACTCATCATCAGCCAGTCAAGTGGGAAGCCAGAGCTTTATATGGATGGCAAAGTGGAGAGGGTTAGAATGACAACAAACCAGCGGCTGTGAATCCCATGCTGCAAGTGTTATTTCTAGTAGACAGTAGTGGTAGTGTTTTCTGAATAATGTACTACTACTGAGGATAACAATGATCTATTTGTCATTATTGTATTATTATTGGCATTCTTTTGGTCATTTCTTGTAAATTTGAATGCAATAACTTTGTTATAAGTACATGTATCAGGCTAATCAGTACTACATTCATTTGGATGGTGAAGTATTAAACTGGAAATATTAACCGTGACTGGACAATCTCCATTTTCTACTATTCTGTTAATAAGCTCATGTTCTGGGTAACAATACAAATACAGTCTGTTTGAAACAGAGCCAGTGTGCTGGAAGTGACGCATTTCACACCATATTTGTATTTTCACACATTGAAATCAAGCATAAGCTCAGCAGCAGTGTTGCTCGCTGGCACATTTACCAAGTTTTGCAGTTGGTGATTCAAAGAAACAGCACATTTCCTCACAAACTATCGTTCTGGGGCATTTTGGGCCACTGTTGACTGACATAAGGCGGAAAAGAGTTATATGAACTGTATTTATTACCTTAATAAATAAAACTACAATGGATAGATTCAAAGATTTTTCTAATAAATTCACTTATGTAAGAAGAAATTTTCATTTATTTATTTCCCATTGCACTTAACATGTTGATCACAGGTCAAATCAGGTTATTCAAGCAGGTAATATTTAGCTTTTTGAATGTTTACGGTACAGTGTGTAGTATTTGGCGGCATCCAGTGGAGTGGTTGCAGATTGCAACCAACTGAGTACCCCTCCGCTCACTCCTCCCTTTCCAAGACTGAAGTAACGTGAGCCGCCGAGTGCAAAACCGTGGTAACGCTGTTCGCCTCGTTCAGAGGCCATCCATACCATAATAACACTGGCGGGACCACAGTTTTACACTTAGTGGCTCACGTTACCGCAGTTTCACAAGCATGTCGGAAAACTACGGTGGCCTTCAGGTAATGTAAAAATGCTAAAGGCTCTCTCTAGAGACAGTGTTTGGATTGTCCCTTCTGGGCTACTGTAGAAACATGGCGGAGCAACTTGGCGGACTCCGTGAAGAAGACCCTATGTAGATATGGGCTCATTTTAAGCTAACGAAAACGCAACAATTCATAGTTTCAGGTGATTATACACGAATGAAAACATAGTCATTAATATTATATTTCATTTCAGATCCCCGAAATGTAACACATGATTCCTTTAATTAGAACTAGAATGCTCTAGTTTCTATGTTTTTGCATAGAAACGGTGGACTGTGGAGGGTTGATGGATGTGTATATTTACTAAAAAGAAACATTCAGCACTGCATTCAATTTTTTTCTCAACAGCTAAAAAGCACACAATGGTGTTGCTCTTGTTTTGCTTTGGTTAAGCAGTCCATCCTTCTTGATGATACATTGGTGAGTGCCTATCCTCATATATTTTGGGGCTGTAAGTAGGAATGTATGTGATGCATGGAAACAGACAATGTGCTGTATATTTGTGAAGTAGCTCAGACTCTTGCTGATCTTAGTTCATCCAAATGTGTTAGGTATTCTATTCGACTGCACATTTAACAAGGGTTGGAATAAGAACATATTCATTTAATCTCGCAAAGATGATATACTATTGGGGATTTATGTTTTCTGGAACTGTGCGTACGTTTAAAACTATCATGTGGCAGTATAGGCATGTTTGGTCTGCATGCGAAGGTCTGAGATTCACTTCCTGACCACACAGAGAAATCAATTCAACGGCTGTCACGGCCCTTCAATAAATCTCGTGGCTCAATACAGGAAGTGTCGAAGTGCTGTCTGAGGATCCAACATGATTTTACTGCTGCTCTGTTGACATGTTCTCTGCTAACACTTTGAGTCAGCACCAGTCCAACCTGGACGATATTGTATTCATATATTCTCAGAAAAACATTTGATATTTCTGAGAATAAACACACAGAGTCACGATTTTGACCATAAGAGCAGAGTGTTCTTTCTGTAATGTTTGCTCATTTTCAATGCATGACCAAGCCTTGATTGGCTGGCAAAACCGTAGCGCACTATTAACCTCATACACCCATGGATCCAGACACTTTCATTAGATGTTCTTTCTTTACTAAGGCTTGGCAGTTGTGTAACACATGTAAAGAGCACAGTGTGATCATGGTGGTCCAACGGACAGATTGTCCTTTCAATAATAACTGTAAAAACATACAAGCTGGATAAACATAGAGAGAGTAACCAAAACCCAAACCCAAAGCTGTGTGCTATTGGCTGGGACTTGGTAGAAATGTCACATTGTAGGAGTGATGTCAATTGGCATTAAAGACCAGACAATAGCAGATGGGCAGTTCAGTTGACCACACTATGCTTTGCTATTCAACTGGCGGAGGTAGACTACAAAAAAGTTGATGTCATTTACTGTTCTATAAGACCTTTGCACAAAGAGTCTGTATTTTTTTCTGAAATTGCCAAAAAGTCGAAAGTTTAAAAATATATATATGACCTCACATTGTGTCAATCACATTTACCCAGCAACTCCGAAACTTTCGTCCGTCATTTAAGTTTTCAGAACACAAAGAAATAAGAAATAAGAGAATACAAAGATGCTGAATTTAAAGATACGTTGTGGCAGAACAGCTTGGAATCGGGGATGGTTGCAAAACAACGGATGTATGAAAGATTAGACAGTAGTGATTGTGCTCTAGGCAGCTAAACAATAGCTTCTTGCTAATGTCATTCATTTATTGGCCTTGTTTGGGAAGCGCTATCCATTGCATTGCACCTACGTTGAGTTTTGTCTTGCAAATTTTTGCACTGAAGACAATAATAAGATGCATCAAACTCAGTGTGCAAGGTTCTGTGCGTAAGGATTGATATCAAATGACAGATCAAAAAATGCATATAAATATGGACTTGGTTTGCAAAGGCCCAGCTCTGCTCACAGCACTGCTTTGAGATAAATGCTGACGTCTGCCGCTGCATGGTGCTAGAGAAAAAGCCAGGGGAATGCCAAAGTTATTAGGATACATCGTCTGGGAACCATGAATGTCTGTACAAACTTTTATGCAAATCCATCCAGTAGATGTTGAGATATTTCACAGGATAAGTCAAAACTTTGACCTGCTGGTGGCGCTAGAGGATAAAGTCTGGTGGTCACCAAAGTGGTTAGGAGTTATCCTCTTGGGACTGTGAATGTCTCCACAAAATATCATGGCATCCATCCAATTGTTGTTGAGATATTTCAATCTGGACCAATGTAGAGGACCAACTGACCGACATTGCCATCCTTAGAACCATGCTGTTAGAATGGCTAAAAAAAAGCCAATGGGGGACTCTTGAGGGACACCTTGCTCATTGTCTTGCATATTGTAGTGGTCCCCCAAAAGTTCCTCAGAGATGTGGACCTCCTTTTCAGCCTTTTTAAGGACAACTTGCCCTGAAAGCCCTCTGTAACAATTAGCTGGTGAATAAATAGACTGTGGTAGAGAGGGAGATACTGGAACGATTTGACCTGTTCCACTTGTGTGGAATCTGTGAGAATGTACTCCGGGTCTCCATGTCAAATTTGACTCCTAGAGAGTGCTTGGCTCAACTGAGAAAGGCTCTGAGTTACTAAACAGAACCATTAGCGTTGGGTAGACGAGTGGTCTGGCCTCAGGGCCTCGCCGAGCGGCGGGGGTCCTGTGGTAGGAAGTCGTGGTCTGTAGAAGGCAGGCAAGGGGCTTGGGAAGTGTGAAGCCCAATACACATGGCCCGCTGGCTGGACCGGAGTGCGAAAGAGATAGGATGTCTGGGAAAATATGTGGATATTTTGGATTCATCACATTTAGAGACCACAGAAGACACTGAATCTCACTGTCCATCTTTCTCCAGCAGTCTCCGGACGAGCATATCCAGAAAAATTGCTTTTGTATAGTATGCAAATGTTATTTCATCCACTCCTTTGTGCTTTCTCTCTGACTGTTTTCCACGGAGGAGAGAAATGGGAATTGAGAATTTACACTGACTGCGCTGTATGTATTGTATATCATCCAGCAGGATATGCGAGCATTAGTGTGTCATTCGTTGAAAAGATTTAAACTGTTTGATCCATGTACAGTCAAGGCACAGAGCAGAGCAGGTCAATGCATCACTTCCTGTTGATTTGAATGCTAGATCCCACTGTAGATAATACTGAAAATGGTTTGGCTGCTATTGAATGTCAGTCGATAAATTAATTTCATCATTGCTTGCAGACCATCGACTTTGGCTGAGCAGATTTGGCTGGGACAAAGAGGCAAAAATGAATATTTGAAATATTATTTTTTCAGTTTGAGATCCAGGTAATTTCCAGTTGTTAACAATCTCAGTACCGTGGCCATCAAACGTGGCAGTTAGTTAAAACTAACTAAATATACTTTCTACATTGTTTTCTGATCTTTTTTGGGTAGTATGTAACAAAATCTCATGAAAGTTGTGCTTTCACATAATTTCACATGGAAAGAAATAGCTTTATGTAGCAGAGAATAAACATTTAGATTTTGAATATGTAGTAAGTTCATCAAAAATAATGCCTATTTAAAAAATTGCTCCACTTCTTTTTGTAGACAGTTCACTCATGTAGAATAAACTATGTGAAAGTAGAAATATGTGCATTGCTGATATTTGGCGTCTATGCTCTGACCTTATCACTCCCTAGTAATAAGTGTGACCATGACAGACATATAACAAGTAAGTGGACATAGTCACAGTGACGACACCCATTGGTTTGTGGACTGCGGTTTTGGATCCTTGAGTTCAGCATTTTGGCCGTTGCCATCTTGTATTTTTTTGCAACCAGAAGTGACAGAAGAGGATGGAGCTAAGTACAACCAAATGTTAGAATTAAATTTCATGAACTTAACACACACTGTGAAAGGGTTACAGTTCTAGGACAAAAACACAGACAACTCCCAAACATGACAACGCCATGGTAGCGACCTGTCAATCATAATTTACTAAATGAACACCATGCTGTATTGAAGAAGACTTGAAACTAGTGATTGAGACCATAAACTCATGTTTACAATCTTTACTGAGGTAATAAATCAAGTGAGAAGTAGGCTCATTTTCTCATAGACTTTTATACAATCAGACTTCTTTTGCAACCAGAGGAGTCGCCCCCTGCTGGCTATTAGAAAGAATGCAGGTTTAAGGCACTTCAGCATTGGCTTCACTTTACAGACCCGGAGGTTTCCCACTGTATGAAATGCTATATGAACAGCAGTAGCAGCAAATGACAGCATAGCTTTCAAGTGCGAGACATAACTAAAAATAATAGAGGCGGTGTGAAGGATGAACAAGAACGCTTAATGTCGCGGTTGCAAACTGAGTGTACAGTGTAGTCTACATGCATTCTCAGGAGGTTGGACTCCCAACTTCAACTGGCCAAGTTTGAACTCCCAAGATCGCAAGTTTGAATTTGACGTATTGAGAAAGGCCTTTTAAAATTGTGAAGTCTGTCTTTATGCTAGCAGGTCTTCCCCCTCTTGTGTCCCTTCTATATGTATGAGCTGTGGGTCTGGACAGAGTCTGTACTTGTTTTGGAGAGGCCCAGCAGTTATCACTTCAAACACATACCACGTCTTTTTTTTGCATCCAGGAGGACTTTTACCTGTGGTTGCATGCACTTCCAACCCTAATGAAATCCCACAAAGCTAAGGGCTACATAAAAAGCCAACTGCTAATTTGTTTACTTTCAACAGCTCTGTTCTCTTCATGTGATCTCTGTGTGTTTGGGGAGCTTCTGGCACCTGTTGGGGGGTTTTCTTTGAGGTAAGGGTCAGCCAGACTATCCTCATCACCCCTGTGGGTTGTTTCAGCCACACTGGACAGGACGGGTGGAAAGAACCCAAGCTGTGGTTCTGTATAATTTCTGGCGCACTGGAACGGTGATATTTTTTGAAATAACGGCCGTGGTGAGCAGAGAGATGGTGCCATGTATCAAATCCTGATTGATTATCATTACATCAGTCTTCCTGATGGCTCATTGTCATCTCATGATGAAAGCCCAACCATTTACGCACACACCCTTTTACAATAATTCAAGTCGCTGAGTGAATATGGCAGCGCTGAAGAGTATCTCTACCTTAGACAAATCAAATCAGTGGCATTAGCTCAGGAAGCAGTGTATAAAATGAAACACCCAGGGCCTTCGAGAGATGACTGATTCTCCTGGTTTCTTTTTCCCCTTTCCCGTCCTCCAGCCTTGCTCAGCCCTCTGGCTGTCCCTAAGGGACAGGAGGAACATCTGAAGACGATCAGACCGGGTAGATGCAAACCTTGTCTTGCAGGGGCCCAACTGACACAGCTACAGTACAATGTAAAGGGTCATCATATCTGTGGGGTCTTGGCAGGATGACTCATGCTGGGTTATATATTGGTCACAGCAGGGCTTCCGCTCTGGAGTTCGCCACTCTCCTCAGAGGATCGTCTTTCCAACCACCATCGGGCGAAATTCCACATGTGCGTGTTAACTTGTGTTACTTTGACCTAAAGCAGCAGCAGGTGTTATCTGCTACTTAAAAATGAAGATGCCTTTCCCTCACAACATGAGACAGATAAATGGCTCAGGGCAAAAAGAATGAGCTGACCAGAATCGAATTTAGAAAATAAACTACTTTGAGCTGGTACATATGCTCGCAGAGATAGAGAAGATGATTTCATACAGATGCAACTGTGAACTTTAATAACCCCGAGGATGCTTTTTACTGCTATTATGTGTACTTTGGAGCCTCCATATCAAGCCAAGTCCTCCTTGTACACATAATGATAACCACAAGTGAAGAACATCCTCTTGCGTATACTTTATTTTCAACCTGACCTCAGAACATCCACTTTGAGCTGGCTTTTGATCAACTTCAGACTACCATTAGTTCATTGTTAGTATACAAGACATTAGTATAATTTCTGTCTTCTCAAGGGGAGGCACTTGCCTAAATCACATCAAATCAGATGATGCACCACTTACTGGATGTAATACACAGATGTGTTTTGGTCTGCTGGCTTCCCTGTCGGATGAGACTGCAGCTCATTGGATGAGTCACCCTTCAATAACGTCAATGAAATCTTCATTTTCATACTGGCATCAGTAGAAGTTGTAATGTATTCACTTGAATTTTTTTTTTCTTGTCCCTGCTGTCGTAATAGATGCCATGACCGCAGCACCAAGGACATAAGCTCAGAACATTAAAACAGTAGCAAACACACACATTTTTATGTGCATTTAAAGTCTAACTGAAATCAGGAACTATGATGATGATGCAGCTATTTTGCTGTTATTTTTCCATTCATAAAAAAACATTTTTGGACATATTTGTGGGGAAAAAGTACTTAAGCCTCTGGGTGGGTGTGCCCCATTGCAGCTGTTGACTGATATTGTAGAGCCGGCTTTGCTAGGAGACGCCCTGTCAACTTCTGTGACTACTGACTGTAGCGCGTCATAGCTCTGCCTACGAACG
This sequence comes from Sebastes fasciatus, assembly GCF_043250625.1. Classification (NCBI taxonomy): domain Eukaryota; kingdom Metazoa; phylum Chordata; class Actinopteri; order Perciformes; family Sebastidae; genus Sebastes; species Sebastes fasciatus. The sequence goes on along the minus strand of NC_133806.1, from coordinate 31,108,808 downwards.
TCAATACAGGACATGTTTTCCCTTTTTTGCAACAAACATTTGGTTATGTGCCTTCAGAGATTTAAGACAATTGATGTTTTACAGCATTCAACATTTTGAAGGACCCATTGCACGGTTCAGTTTGTACTCTACTACAACAATAGACTGTATGCTATGTAAAGGTGGACGACATGACAGTTTCCCCAAAGGGAAGCCATCACAGCTCAATCGCCCCCTGGTGGCTGGCTGCAGTACAGGTCACTAACAGGTCCCCTCCATGTTAGCAGATGGGACATGGGCCAAACTAAAAGGTCAAAGTACCATCTCAAATAATGTTTTCCAAAAGATGGTTTCTGTCAGTTTAGGTAGTTCTTATCACACTGGTGAATGTAAATTTTTTCTGATAAGTTTGGTGTTAATTAATTATTTGATGCTATAAAGAGGGGGTGAGATGTCATCTTTATATATAGTCTATACAGTGCTGCAGGAATGAGTCCTAAATGACGGAAATGGGTTAGCATTTTAGTTTTTTTTAATGGTTTTTAGTTAGATGTCTGAAATTAGCTTTTCACTTGTGGCGATTGCATTTACACTTCAAAAATCATAAAAGTGGTGTTCATTTGTTAAGATTATCCTATGGAACAAAACGTGTAAGTATCATATGTTTGTTTGCCACAGAGCTTATTTTCTTATTTTTCAATAATTCAAAACTCAATGGAAAAACCCCATTGGCTTTTGTTGATAGAAACTCCTACACAGCTCAGTGTCCATCCAACGTTATACAAAGGAGGGGAGTCTAGCTAGCGTTAGTTGTCTCTTTCATGGGTCCAGTTGTGATGATGGCAAATGACAAAACTCACAGCAACAGGTGGTCCTGTAACCTCTGTGCATTATTTGGTAATTCGTATCATGACACGTAGAGCGGAACTCACAGATGAGACCGCAATAGCTAATCATGTCAGCCCCCAGCTGGTTAACTGCCTGTGTGGCTGTTTAAACTTGATGTGATTTAAACGGATTTTGGACCCAAAAGCAGAACTCAGACAGAGCTTTTGCAAAAGTTCCCAAGCAACTTTATTTGAGAAATGAGCAGTGAGAGTTGATGTGGGAATGCGGATGAGCTGGGCAGGCTGAGGGAGCTGAGCTGTCGGCTGGGAAGCAGACTGGCAAAGTACTAGGTGAGGCAGGTGGAGAATAGACCCGAGGCACAGCTAAATAAAAAATATTCAGAGATCAGGCAAACATGAGGACTTACCTGACTGAAGCTAGTAGCTGGCCATAGCTTTAGTACCACATTGGCACACTGATTCATCTGGCAAAGACAGAGTGGAGTGTAGAGCCTGGGTGGATATACTGAGTGGACGGGTCTCAGGTGTGCAGGTTGATTGGCAGCAGGAGTGAGATGAAAGGCCACGCCCAGACAACCACATACAGAGAGAGAACATACAGGGGACCAAACAAGAAATGGGTAAACAACAGGAAAACACCAGGAATGAGGGAGACGCCACGACAGAACTGTAGTAATATTAAAAAAATATTGTTAGCCTCCCCACACAGATATTGCACCAATTTGATTAAGCTACTAGTGATGACATCGTCAGTCTGAACCAAAAATGCACACCCCCTGGCTGGAACACCAATGTAGGAGGAGCTGTCACTGTAGAAAATGTATTCTTAAAAAAGGAAGAAGTAAAAGTTAGACCGATAAGTACACAAGTAAAAACAAACACAAAGGATTTACACACTGATTTCTGAGCAAACACAAACTTTAAGATCAGTTCAACTTTAGAGCTGAAACTATTAGTAGACTAATCAATTAGACTAACAAACCAGAAAATCTGAAAATCGTTTGTCCAATGTGAGGATTTTCTGCTTTTCTCTGTTTCAAACAGTGGGCTACCTCCGGGCTCTGAAAAGTGAAGCCAATGCTGAAGTGCCTTTAACTTGCATTATTTCTAACAGCCAGCAGGGGGCGACTCCTCTGGTTGCTAAAAGAAGTCTGATTGTATAGAAGTCTATGAGAAAATTAGCCTACTTCTCACTTGATCAATTACCTCAGTAAACATTGTAAACATGAGTTTATGATCTCAATCTCTAGTTTCAAGTCTTCTTCAATACAGCATGATGTTCATTTAGTAAATTATGGTCCCATAATAATCTGACATAATTTTAAGTCAGATAAACCATAAAGCTAAAGCCCTAAATGCTTTAGGGCGTGCTACCTTGTGATTGACAGGTCGTTACCATGGCATTGTCTGGTCTGGGAGTTGTCCGTGTTTTTGTTTTACAACTTTAACTCTTTCACAGTGTGTTTTCAGTTCATGAAAGTTAATTAAAACCTTTTTGGTCGCCTATAATTGTCTTATTCAGCGTTCTTAGCTCCACCCTCTCATGTCAACTTCTGGTTGCAAAAAAAACAAGATTGCGACAGCCAGAAAACAATGTCAAACTCGAGGCTTGACTACATCCACTTCATATATATATAATCTATGGTTTCATATCATTGTAAATTGAATATATTTGGGTTTTGAACTTTTGGTCGAACAAATCAAGACATTTGAAGACATCATCTTGGACTCTGGGAATATAGATTTCTCACCATCTTCTGACATTTCAAAGACAAAACAAAACAAAGTTAGTTAATAAGTTAGTTACAGCACAAATTTTATTGACAGAGAAATTATCCTGTTCTTACATCTATCCCCACACTGCACTGTAGCACACTGTGTCATCTCTAAGTGATTATCATTTACCACTCATCAATTTTTACGGGCTTTTTATATCGCCTGCATAACACCAGAAGTACTCGAGTTTAATTATCTGGCATGTGCTGGAGACTCTCCTGAAACTCTGCAGTTCTATACATGTTGTCATTCCCGTAGCTTCGACTTTAACGTCTCGCCTTCAACACTTTGGGATTTATGGAGGAGCCGTTCTAACATCCACAAGAGGTTTATGAACCCCAGTAAAATGTTATTTTGTTCAGTCTTCCAAATGGTCAGACCACAAACCATCCAATCGTGGCATTAACAGTCAGTATTGACCTGTTTTTCTGCTGCGGCCTGCTCCAATGGCATCCAGTCAAGACACTGAAGACAGGCCTCCAGCCCAAACCTTCGCTTGGATGGGGGGAGCAAACTGAGCCAAGCACTTCTTATTCTACAATGGTCCAGAAATTTTGGATATCTTCCATCTTTTATTGGTTCAGGCCCTTTGGACTTTTGCCTTGATCACAACATCAAACCTTTTCTGGGATCTTTTCGTGTGAACCAAAGATCGCACGAGGTCAGATGTGTTAAAGCATTCCATGTGGTCTGTGCCATGGGTGTTCGTCTGTGATAAAATCTTTGTTCGATATGCTGCCTTGAAGGCATGTTTACTCTGACTCAAGTGGATATGGGTATCGACAGACAATCTTGGCCAACCTGCTGAGTTTTATGATTTTAACATTGAACAGAAGATTGAATTCTATAAAGTTCTCAGAATATTATATTTCAACGAGTAATAACTTCTGCATTGTCTGTCATTATTTAATTTAAGTGCAATGCTCTATCAGATTGTACAAACGAAATGATATATTTAACTTGTCAATTTGAAGTTTCATAGTTATTCGCCGTTACTTTTGCCCATTATCATCGTCTTATTGCTGCACTGTGGTGCTTACTTTGAAACCGCACAGAATCATAACTTTGCACGGTTACGGCTCTTCCTTATGATTGAAAGTGACACGAATGGAGACAAAATAGCATCGTCTCTCCATTCACATCAGTTACAATCATAAGTGTTAAATGTTAGGTACAATTCCATGTGGTAATTCACAAAGACACACTTGGCGATATTCCTCCTCTTAACAAAGCAAGGTTTTTGTTGTACCTACCTCTGAGTGGACAGATGTTACGTAATAAATTCAGCTTTACTTTTATTTTTATCTTTGGGAAAATCCCAGTCTATATTTGTCCATCAACAGCATATGCACTCTTATCATTTCCAATGAGCGATAAATCCTACGACAATCCTGTTGAGTGTGGTGTCCTAAAATTTGGCGGAAAAAGCACAACATCTTAAACTGTACAAGTGAGAAATACATTTTCCCACCACAAAAGGATTACATGAAGGAGACATGACTAGAAACAGGCCGTGGTTTGACATAGAAATAGCACAGTGGAAAGTAAGGCCGTTGTGGTTGGGGTGGTGGAGGGCTGTGTACTTTTTGCCTCTAACTGCAGTGACCCAGGTTCAATTCTCAACTCATAACAAGACGGCTTCCACTGTAAGTAATTGTAATGAACTGTTTTATATTATTAAACATAACAAGGGCTGCTTAACCTATCCTAAACATCATTTTTATTTGCCTTAGCCTGATGTAATCCTGACCTTAAAGCTGCTATAATCAATATTTTCATAATAACAATGACTCAAATGACTATGTATAATGTGAAAGGAGTCTCTCGTAGTGACGTATCTGCAGAGAATTACCACTCTGCAGTTCCCCTCTGCTGTACAGAGCTTTTTAGTGTCTTTTTAAATTATTGTTTTTGTTTTACAGCCCACAACTTTTATGTGTTTGGGTTCAGACTCATCACTCTTGTCAGCATTGCTTCCAACAGCAGCAGGGAGCTGTTTTCAGTGAGAAAGTTCTGATAAACCCACTGACTCTACCTGCCCAGAACTAAACGGCAGTTAGTGACTATCTGGTGAACATGTTAGAGCATTTAGCAGCTAGAAAAGCAGATATCTATTTCCCTCAGGAGCTGGTGGAGACCAAAACTGAGCTAAAAGCTGAGTGAATTTTGGACTTATAGCCAAAAGTCTTTTGGCCTGTTTCATTCATATAAGCACTGGTATGATTGATCTGCTTGTGTGGTTCATATGACCAAGTGTGAATGTTGCTAATTGAACCAGCAGATACTGTAAAGCAACTGACAAAAGGGCAGTTTCTGTCCTCATTCATCAGATTTGTGTCTTTGTGATGAGAATGCACATGGACCTCGGCTCAAACCCTTCTTTCAGAGTAATCTCATCCCTATTCGTCATATTTTGCCGCTTGGGCAGAAGCCCCCAGTGTCACTATAATAAGCCTTTTGCGTATAGTATCTTGATGCTGAAGGTTTGTGCCAGGTTAATGTTGTAAATCGGTGGTGGTTATTTTGAGGCAACATAACCGGTTAATTAGGTTAGAAAAAACATCATGGTTTGGTTTAAAATAAATACGCTTGTTACGTAACATAATCCCCTTCCTCCCAACCTTAGAGGACTTCTCACTCTTAATACTATGGCCGTTGCTCTGAGTGTTTAATAATGACGCGGAAGGGTTTACATTGGAGTTAACTGAAAGCCTGGTGAGTCTCATACAGGCGCTAAAGGGCGCCTTGTGCGTCGGTATCAAAACGCCACATTGCGTTGGTATTTGACGCCCTGGGAATGAGACCAGATGTGTCTCAACTCATGCCCATAACTATTTCCATATTATCTGTTTTCTATTCAGACCATGTGAGGATAAATAAACCCTTTCAACACAGTTAAAGGGACTGTTTGTAAGAATCAGAAATGCTTGATAACAGCGACACCTGTGGCCGTTAAGTCAACGAAAGTCAGCGTCGGGCTCGCGCTTGTGCTCGCTCTAAATAGACATGAACGAGCATCGCGCAAAACAGTGAGGCGACACACGTCAGCTAAAAGCACAATATCACTCTTTATTTCACCTGCTTCGCAGTAATGTTAGCTGACCAGACGAGGGTCTCTCCATGAATCACTGCTGATCCTAGTGTTGGCTTTTCCTGCTTCAGCCTCCCGACCGCGGTCAGAGACGATAACGTTTCTCACTGTGGAGCCCCGTCACTTCACAAGACACGGGAAACCTCTGTTGGTCTGGAGGAGCTGCAGCATTTATTTCTGCACAAACGTCCACTGTACATTCACTAGATATTCTCAGAGCTACTAACTCTTCTGCAGTGTGGAGTGTGCGCGCATGCACGTGAGGTGGAGCGAGCTGAGTGAAGGCAGGCAGACAGGCAGAGGAGCAGAGGAGCAAAGTACAGCAGAGACTCCGGCCCTGGAGACCAAAGCTACAGTCTACCCCGCGTCCTCCGACCCCGGCCAACACTGTTTAACAGACGGGCTTCACTAGATACAACCAAGAGGTTTTGGTGCTTCCGTGTAGTTTGAGTTGGAGTCTTGTCTGAATAGCGTAGCCACACGCGAGCGCACATATACGAGTGCGTATGGGACACCGACCCGGGTGATTTATACGTGTAAGAAGTTACAAACAGTCCCTTTAAGTGTCAACATGATGTACTGTCAGTTACCTGAATCAACTTTTCTCTAATAACACAAGATGACAAAACAGGACAGTGAATTAGTTACCTGTCAGTGTGTGAACCCCAATTCATCAGGGCCCGAGCTCCCACAACGTTGGGCAGCGAAGGCCCTATTGAAACTGTAGGAATTATTATTATTATTAATAAAATAAATTGCATTTTTGAGGGCCTTAATATGCTCAAAAAGTCGTTAAACTTCGCACACTAATCAGACGCGGTGAATTTTTTTTTATTTTAAGGGTCTCGGGCTTGGGTGTTGCAAAATGGCTCGCTAACGCCCCCCTGCAAAGTTGGAAAAATCGGCCCTCGTTCGGTTTTCACGTACATGTATGAAATTTGTCGTAGAGTCTTGTGGGAGGCGACATTGCACTCAGCAGAGATTGCCTGTTTCTTTGTTGAAGGTTATCCCCACCCCTAATGTTTAGCCACGCCCCCTTTCATAACAAATTAACTGTTTGTCTCAGACTCTAGACGCATGCGTCATTTCAATCAGCAGAGTTCTTGTTTCAATGTGCCTGGCTGCTTCGATCAGCGTCCGTCAGTACTTCAGTACATCAGAAGGTGCGAGGGCCCGTTTGTCGCTGCTTGCAGCTTTAATTTTCTAATTTGTTTTCTGGTTGTTCTTCAACCAGAGTTCTTGATTCCATCTTACAACAGGACAGGATGATGACAATTAAAAACCCTTTTCTTTTCATTGGCTTGCTTGACCACACTGGGTTGGCCGTGGCTCAGGAGTTAGAGTGTGTTGTCCTTTAATGACGAGGTCGGCGGTTCAATCCCTGGCTTCTCCTGTCTGTCCTTGAGCAAGACACTGAAACCCAAAATGCTCCTGACTTTTGAATGAGAGGCAAATTGTAAAGCAATTTGTCCAGAAAGGTATAAAGGGGGCTATATAAATGCAGTCCATTTAAGGCACATTAGTCTTTTTGCCCATTGCAGAAACTGAGAGGAGGAAAAGAACATTTGAGCTGTCTCATTGTACCCGTGGGCGTTTTCTATTAATAATGTCAGTTATTAAACAGAATAGTAGGGTGAAATGGTGACAAATCATGACAAGTGGCACGGTGCCTGGTCACAACTGATCCTGCTGTAATTTGAAAGCTATGAGATTTATTCACACAGGTGTCCATGTGTGACTATAAACTGCCCAACAGCCATGTCTGCTATCAGAACGTCCCTCTGAGAGACACGGATCACCTACTTGCTCAGTCAGTTGCATTGAAATAAGTTCATTCAAACAAAGTAATTGGAATCACAACACAAAGAGCAATATGAGACTCAATGTATAACCTCTTACCTTCCATGTTTCCCAACTTAAGACACACATTTGGCACTACATGAGCGAGGTTAGTCCTTGGAAACTGTGCTGCCACGGTCACACACACTGTCACAAGTACATTTCCATGTGTTCTCTCCTCGAGGCAATGAATCAATCAAGCTTACATGCTATAAAAGCAAAAAGGGGGTGTGATTATTATTGCACTAAATACTATGTTGTCAGAGTGCCATTTTTTTGGCTCTGCTGCTTCTTTTACTGCTGGTAACAGATGAGTGTTTTATGGCCCCCCGGCCCCTAGCGCATGGTCTTGATGCAGTAATGGGGCCCTCACATTCCCGTAAGACTGCTTTTTAAACAGACTGACATTGTAATTATGCCTGGCAAAGGGCTATGACGCAGCACAAAGCGGTGCGGCTATCTTCGTGCAGCCTGTGTAAAAGCTCCCGGAAGTCTGGGCCCACATGACTGCAAGGAAAGACCTCTGCACCAGAGCTCACACGACCCTCACTGATGGCTCGGCCAGTGAAAACCATCCCGCATGTGTTCTTTTCCCTAAATTTTAGGTTCTGAAATAACAAGACAAGAACAATGGAGGCGCCAGGCCGCAACCCACGCTAATCTGGACACACCTAGTGCAGTGTTCAACTGACGCTCGGCACCCATGTCCGAATCGCTGCAGCTCTGTGGTGTTAGTGTTCTGAAAGAGCAAGGAGGACAAATGAAAAGAGTGTTAGCGAGTTATGGGGTGGCTTATTGGACCCTGGTTGGAGACCCTGGCCCGAGCAGAGGTCCGAGCTGTGAGGTCATCCAGACTAGAGGGTAGGATTTTACAGCGCTTGCGGGCGTCGCTCTGTGGGTGGTGCACAGCGAGGACGGGGGCCAACTTATTTGCTGTCATACTTGTACCCACATATTGGATTTCTGTGAAATAATATTTGGCTTTCCCAGTGACTCCTCCTGCCCAGCGTTTAGTCCAGACTGACTGCTTAGCTCCAGAACCCGGGAGAAGCATGTGAAAATATCAAAGATAGCGCCGCAAAAACCAATGAGAATGTGTAACAATACCCAGAGGCCAAACTTGTGTTTCCTTCAATTTCATCCACTGAGTTTCTCCTGCAGCCTGACAGAGTTTGATTTATCTGTAATTTATTCTGAAATGACAATCGGAAAAGAATTTATTGTGTCCTCTAAGTGAAATCGAGCATGTCAGGATGATGTGAAAATTATAAATGACTTTAATAAGAAGTAACTTGGGAATAATATATGTCTGACTGCAGTGCTACCGTTGTGTAAACTTTCTGCAAGGCTTTAAGAGTTGTTTATGAGGAGGATAAAGTGTAAGCAAGGCACTAAAGGTGATCTATGAGGAGACTTCCTCTAAGGCAGAAGCAATAATGGAGGAGGTGCTCTACCATAAGTCTGTTACAGATGTGATCAGGCAGCTCTGGGCATTCACATATCGTCTTACAACTTCTTACTGGTTTGAGGAAGGGTGAAGGGACATCACTGAAGTCTGAAGTGAGAGTGCCTCTTTACCGTTCTAACTCCCAGGAAACTACAGAGCACACCCCAGGGTCACTCTTCAGTAAATTATAGTCACTTCAGCAGCTGAGAGCTGTAGGATTGCCTCTAAAACGGAGATCATTTCTCATTTCTGATGCACGAGTCTTCCTGAAGGAAATGTCAAGTTGTTTATGCTACTATATGCTCTGCAGTAATCTTCCTAATTTGTCCTATTTTTAAATTTGCACTTGCCAACTGTGTATTCAAAGTGAGCAAGTGAGGAAACCGGGTCTTTATTTGAGACAGGCTGTTATTATTATTAGAGTGAAGCCTTTTTTTTCCTTCTTTTTTTTTAATTCAGCCTGCGGTATATATTTTCAGTTTTAATAACCCTTACCAAATAGAAGTTTATTCAAGTGTGCTATTAGTATACTTATTTTAAACTTAAAATAAGAGAGCATACTTTCAGTTTACTTTTTATGTACTTATCAGAGATATACTTAAATATACTTAGCTTATACTGACAAGTATACAGTAAAGTCTAAGTATACTTGGCTTATATTTGTACTTAATCTTTTGATCGTATTTTAAGTATTCTTGCCTTATAGGCCTACAGAAAGGTATACTTGGCTTGTAGTTGTGCTTACTTTTTGATAGAGTAGCCTATTAAAGTGTGTGAGAGTTGAATTTACTTCAATTCATCAAGAATTTTCTAAGGCATGAGAATTTTTTTTTTTTTTATCGTCACAAAACATCAAATCAAAAAGCAAAAGAAGCAAGTCTCTTTATGTAATACATAAATCATTGGCTAAGTACTATAGGTTAAAGTATAACTTTCATAAACTAAACAGTGGGCTATAAGTATATACAAGTATACTTGCAGTATAAAAACTATTAGTACTTTAAAGTGTACTTTCATAAACTAAAAAGTGGGCTACAAGTATATAACTATTTAACTAACAGTATACCTATTCACTTGTAGTATAGTTCATAGTATAGTTGCAGTACAAAATTCAACTTAGATGTAAACTAGATGTGTAATCAAAGTTTACTGTTCTTACACTGAAAGTACACTTAAAAGTATACTTTTATAAACTAAAAAGTATTGAATTAGTACACTTACAGGTATAATACTAGTACATTGATATTAGTATACTTACTAGATAAAATACACTTCAGGGAAATATACTGGAACTTTACTTAAGTATACTTCATAAAATAAAGTATTTTACTTTTTTGTAAGGGATGAAAGCCTCTCTGATTTATAATCTGCTCTTATTTTGCCACGTTAACTTGCTGTTTTAATGCAAACTCAACACTTCTGCTATTTGTTTCACATTAAAAGCTTTCCAGCAGCTTATCTTCCGTTTTTATTTTGAAACTGTGTGGTCAGTACATTGACTGTTTGGGCTAAATAAACACAGACTGCTCAGACGGTCCAGCGGTCAAATTCGCTTGAATAATGCCAGGTAAAAAATTACTTTTACTTTATACTCTGAACACGGCTTACAAGGTCCTAAGGGAGGCTAACAAGAATAGCAGCTGCTACTACAACCAAGAAAGTGGATATTTTTCACCGGTTCAAACTGGCTTCACACTGAGGAAGAGAGACTGTTGTTGGCTTCTTGGTAATTATCTGCATAGTATTGGTCCTCAGTTCAAGGCCAATATTTTTTCCTGGAAAAATAACAAAAAACCCCAATATTTAGGCCTTCTTCAAAAAAGATATTTTGACATGTCACAGTAGGAAATTTGCAGCTGTACTGTAAATAATTAAATTTATGATGGCTTAATTACATTTAGCGGCTTCGGTTTCGGGGTCCTGGTGTTGTGCATGCCGGTCGTAGATGTATTATAAAAACTGGATACTGGACTCAAAGGTGAAATGAATGAAAATTGATCACCCAGCGCATAAATAAAAAAAGTTTACTCGCTTGTTGGTTCGTCTCTGCAGCCCGGCCCACAGACATTACATTGGGATGATGTCACACACACTCTTTTATAATGGTGGTCTATGGAGAAAATGCTTTTTTGGGTTACAGTGGATTTTTTTCATTGCAATATCATGAGTGTCCACTGGCGCAAATTGGCAGCAAGGCTGAATTGCAGCACCACATCTAGCTGTCTTTATACATCCATGACACTCATGTCATCTTTAACCAACTATGATGGAGCCTTTGGTAATGGTTTTGGTAACACTTATGCTTCCCACTATGACAAGTCAAAATGCTGTGAAAAAGGCCTGTGATCATAATAACAAGCTTGTCACCATGGCTGAATCACATGTGCTTATTTCCCTTCTTTGTAATTTCAGTTTTTATCAGAAATACCAGCGGGTTTAAACTGTCAAGAGGAGCAACTCAGATCATCCCAGATCTCAATCACTTTTATTTTTAAATACTATAGGGAAAAATCTATCTCCAGTTCCTGGAGAGCAGCTCTGGAGCCAATGGCAAGCTCAAATAATAAATAATAATTTTACATATTTTCTGTCGATGCTGCCTAATTAGCGCTTGCTTATTCATTGCACGGACATTCCTGAAACATGGTCCTGATTTCACTCATTTGACAAAGCACCACAACACAGTAGATAGACCTCACCCCCCACCCAGTAATAGCATAATGGGAATTACCACATTTCTTGACTGTCTGACTGTGAAGAGAATCATGGTTAGCAGTCATAACAGAACAATAGCAAACCTCCTCAGTCATAATTCTGCCTCAGAGGCAACAGAGGCACTGGCACGAAACGGAGCCACTGAAGTTGAATAAAAACGGAACACCGTCAAGGTCACAGTGCCACAATCCACTCAAGCACATTGCTATGGGAAGTGGGAGATGTTGAACCAGATGTTTTTCATATTGGTTTTGTGGCGTGGAGTTGATGAGTGCTCTGTTACATTAACGCAGCATGCCGTGCTGCTGTAGGGATCGCATTCAATTCCGTCTCTCCCTAATTACAAACAATAAGCTCTCACTCTCTCGGCGTAGATTTACACGGATCCCTCTCAGGACCCCGCACTGCCATAAGAGTCATCAGCATGTACCCTTTTTCAGAGCTAATATTGGTGTGTGTTCAGTATCCTCTAAAGGCCTATTAAAAAGCCTCATTCAACAACATCATTTAGACAATTTACATTTGAGGATCAAGCAAAATCAGCATGTGTTCCATTTTCTGAACATGAGCGTTTCCCACGAGAAATAGAAATGGAAACCAAACGCTGAAAACCCCTAAAATAAATAGCTTTTTATGATTAACTTTATTGACCTGAACCGGAGGTGGGAATATTTAGGACTTTCCGACCTGGACGTGGTCAAAAGCCCCTTGATTGCTTGTGATATTTTATATTTGCCCCGCTGTGCCCTCGGTGCACCTGGCTGCATAAATAAGACAGGATTTGTGCTGGGTTTGGTAATGATGTTTGGAAGCATGCTATGGTCATGAAAGTAATAAATAATGAGCAGATCCTATCCAAAGTATGCACTCTCATGTCGATGGATGTGACATTGTCCAACTCTGTCGGATACATTTGTGTTCGCCCTCTGTCTCCTTCCTCTACGTCTTTTCTCTTACACATAGTACACACACGCGCGCACGCACGCACACACGGACACACACACGCACGCACGCACGCACGCACGCTGTCCCAGCCTGGGAACAAATGAAAATGGACATGCAGTTAATGATATTAAACAGAGTCCAACATTGGCCGTCTCCATTACCCTATACCCCTGTCTCCCTCTGTCCTGTCCCTCAGTTTCAATGATAAAGTGGGTTGTTTCCTCATTACACCACTGCTTTCACTGCAGAGAGGTCAGAGAACAGTCTCTTCCGTGTTCCATCCTTTGTCTCAATCAGTGCCAGAGGGCACATTTAATATGCAACACTTTGGTTTAAAAGAATGGCTGTTTCGCAGCTGTAAAAAGGAGTGCAGTTATTAAGACAAACCTTGTTTGGAAGTGATGTAGTTTTTTATGTAGTTTGTTGAGTTTAGATAGATGAATAGGAGATTGAAGAATTTTATTTAATAAAACATGACAGGAGATTTACAGATTTATTGAAATAATAGTTGAACCTTTTGGGGAATGCACTTATTCGCCTACTTGAACCGCCAGTAGCCGGTTAGCTTAGCTTAGCACAAAGACTGCAAACAGAGGAAAATAGCTATCCTGGCTCTTTCCAGAGTGCCCACTTGTATCTTGTTAATTGAATCCATAGAAAAACTGAAGTGTATAAATGATACATTGTGGTTATGGGGATATGGTCAGGGTCATTCCTATGTGTTCCCATGGGTCATATATATTCCCAAGCTCTATATAAAACCTTTTGAAAATGTTACTTAACTCTCGTATTGTGCTAGAAAGGGGCGTGTCCCTTTGGCCTTGACCTTTTTTTTTTAATTCATCCCAAAAAACTCAAAAGACAATTATTTTTATGGTGTTTTACCTCATAACTAACCACAAAATCTACATTTCCTTTTTTTGTTGTGGTCCAAAGGCCACATTTGCCTTGCTGTTGTAAATCACTTCAAACCAAATCATTAAAAATAGGGTCAAATCTGACCTACAGAGAAAGTTTTGTGGATCAAATTTTGTGGTCATATTTGACCCGGAACACCACAGATTTTTTTTTAGAGACCTTCAAAATGATAACCATTGTTTTTTAAGCCTAGTTCCAATACAAATAGGATAATATTTATAAAATATTTTCACTTGAAACGGGACAACTTTGGCCCGAGCACAATAGGAGGGTTAATGTGTGTCAACAGAATATTGAACTATAGGGAACATTGGGAACATGGATACACTCCCGGTATGGGCTATTTCTTGGTCCAGAGCAGCAACTTCCTTCTGTAACCAGGAAAGACTCCAAGAAGTCACTGCGCCCGACCAAGAAATAGTCGACCCCTTGCTGCTAGCTGTAGCTTCATATGTACACTACTGTACAGACATAAGAGGGATATCTTCTCCTCTAAGTCTAGGCAAGAAAGCAAATAAGCGTATTTTCCAAACTGACAAACTATTCATTTTAAGTAATTTCATTTTCTTTTAGCAAAGGAGATGATCATCGAGAGATGGTGTGCTCTCAATAAGTCAAACAAGTCGTGTTTCAACATGCAGTTGAGACTTGTGTGCAGGTCCAACCTAGTAAGATTGCCATCAACATGACTGGATTTACATATCACATGTCTGAAAGGACAGATTATCACTGGGAGGTGAAGTGAAGAAGCATCAAAAATTGAGGTGAAATAAAGGAGCACGATTCCAGCGACCACTTTAGCACAACACACACAGACACAAAGTGGAGGCGCAGTGGAAAATGTGTTGTCATTTGGTATCATTTTCTGAATCCTGTCTGGCCAGTTTTTTGAATACGAGGCCAATGGAAACAAGTCCTTCTCCGGACTCCCAGAGATCCCAGCATTGCTGCACTTTTTCGAAATAAAACAGGCCGAAACTGCAACCAACCTATCATCTTCATATAATGTTACACATTCTCTTTATCAAGTACATTTGCAGTAAGCGCGGGTGACTCATCAATTTCTCGGAGAGCATCCCCAGCACACGTCAGAGCTCTCCTCCCCTCACCATCACCCTTTCACCCCAGAAGAGGGTTTATACTCCAGTTCAATGCAACACGCCAACAGCCCTCAAGCCACACAAATGCTTCTTATTTTCACTGCAACCTCTCTATGTCTCTTTTATGAGGGTTTTGCCAGAGCAGGACGGCTCTTTGGGTTTAGGAAAGAAAAGACCCGACAGCTGCCAAAAACGATCGGTGGTTGAGAAACAATGGCACGCCCTGTGTGATTCTCACTGCTCCTCGAACCCCAGACGTCCTCCTAGCTGTAATCCTCTGTTCCTTTTATTTGTCAGATCATGGTTGCCTCCTCCAATTGGTTGTGTCAGCTTTGGCCCAGGAACACTGAGACGACCTGACCAACATGGTCGTGCCTCTTGCCAAAAGGACGGAGAAGAAAGGAAGAGGGAATGAGAGAAATGCTTTAATTGCAGCAAGAATCTAGACAGTTTGGGAACATTAGTTTGAGAAATGTGCGGGTAATAAGACAGAGGCGAGGCGAAAAGTGGCAGAGTGATCCAGCGGACTCGAATTTGTTGCACTTCCACTCGCGACTTGTGTGGCAGACGCTCGGCTGGGACCGGGCCACGCTGGGACAGCGGTGCGGGTTTGTCACAGCCCCGGTGGTGGTGGCAGTTATGTAGATGCAGGGGAAAGCCGTGGGTAATAGACGTTGACAGATGTGGAAGGGGTCTACATGTCCAAGATGCAATGAGAAACAATTGAGGAAAGATGACTGAGCGGAGCCAGTTCCCATAGACATGAAGTCAACACACCACAGTCTGCTAATAACACTCACACACATAAGTGTAACGTCACTTGACGAAGGGCTCGATGTAGTTTACAAGGCGTTTTGGATCGTTGTGAGATATTTGAAATTTTATTGATTCTTTTCCATTAAGGGATCCAGGAAGAAGTATGCACACAGTAGCCATTAATTTCTATGGAATACGTGCAGAAAGCTGCCTCAGCCCCGCTGCTTTGGGCTTACGCTGAGAACTGTGAAAGTGATTACCGCTGCGGTTCTTGTCTGCATTTCAAACGTCTGCAGCAGTTTCATTCAGCGTTCGACTCTGACAGTAACTATTTGAATGAAGCACAAAATTGTGTCATCAAATACCTACGCACTCATTCACTGCGGAGAGGTTTCGGAGCGAAGAGACATTTACGCTCATTTTCAGCGAGTTTATTGGACGGGACGCGTGGGGAGAACAAGATTAACGGCTTTAACTTTATCTTGGCAAATCAAATTCCAATAAAGCTCAGAGAAAAATCTAAATTTGGCCAGTTTGAGCGCTAAACTGTGACTTGATTGATGCGTGAGGGCAACGTAGCTCCAAAAGCATGCAGGTGATTCTTTTACAGCCCCGATATCCAGTTCAAACTGGAGGTTTTATTAGCGGCCGATTGTTGATACAGGGATGCTCATTTCCTAAATGAAGTGCTGCTCACCTGGACGTGCCTGTCAGAGGGGAAAGATTTATAATGTCTTGGTTTAACATTTCACTGTATAAACTGCTGGACATTTAATTAGAACTCATTTTTGCGGAAAACAAACCCAACAAGCTGGACGGAGGGTCATATTTAGAGCGCCTTTTAGTTGGCTGAATATTATAATGCATTTAACAGACTACTTGAGATTGAGTCATCCGTGAAGAAAACGAAACAATTACTTACTGTAGATTCGTGCAGCCAAAGTGATTAGTTGCAAAGATTTACAAATAGTTTCTTTTTTCCCAAAGGTCAGGCTGTTTGTGATTAAATGTGTATCTCAAAGACACATCAGCCGGGTGAATCTGAGGATACCAGCGCGAGACCGCTACCAGTCGGTCCGACCAACCATGACTTTGTTCCCTGGAGTCACACTTTGCACAAAGAGAAGTCTTTGTTTGGATGACTCAGGCCTCTCTGGGTAAAGAAACCATCTCATGTCATTGTGTGTAATCTCTAACTTTTGAGGGCGATTCTCCAACAGAAGAGTTATGACCATTTCATAATAAGTTCCTCTCTCTATCTTTATTGCTGACTGGGACTTTCTCTTCCCACTCTCTCCCTTTTTCATTCCTGCTGTCCTCCTTTGCGTCAAGGCCGACTCACATCTAACATTTTGCATTTGGGAGAGTCATACGGTCGGTCGAGTCTTCACCTCCGTCACTGCGTGATGCCCTGCTGGCTGTGGGGTTCAGGGTAAGGGCAATCTATATGATGACTGCAGTCTTAGAGGTACTGATTGCTGAGGCCGAGGGCAGGCCAGAGGGAGGCCTGATGGATGGAAACCATTACGGGTGTTGGGCCCCTTTCAGGCCTGGGTCAAAGAAGGCCAACAGAGAAATAGACTAGATAAATATGGATGACCTGACAGGAAAACATGATTGTAACCTCTTTCACCCCACTGAGACCTTGGACCAATTTGTAAAATGAGTGCCTTTTCTGTGTAATACAAGTCAATGGAAACAATAAAATACAAGACACACAGGTATAAATACTGGAACACACACTCATCTTTTCTAGGAAAACAAGTCATCGGAATACCAGCCAGCCCCTTGTCCTCACTGATGCCCATTTTTTAGTTTTAAATCTTCAGGATAATACGTATTGACAGCAGCGTGGGGGCACGGGGCAGAGCCAGGGGGGGATGTGTGGAGCTGGAGATGGAGTGGATGCTGGTGTGGTGGCCTGTGGTCGGGTGCCAGTCAGGCCATCATCGGGAGAAGGCCATCCCCGCGAGAGAAGATATCACCATAGCCTGGTTGGCTGACAGCTTCAGGGCCCTTATTGAAAAATCAATGTCCATTTGTGCGTCCAGCTCACCTGGCCGTCTGCCAGCTCGGCTGAAGTCACCTAATGAAGCCTGATCCCGTTACCTGATTCCTGAATCACTGAGTCAAAGTGACTTTGCAGCTGAAGTCATCCACCCATCGGGGACCTCTGGGTCGGGTTCAACATGAGCCATGCAGCATGTTGTTGTTGTTGTTGTTGTTGTTGTTGTTGTTGTTGTTGTTTCAGTTTGCATCCTTCTGCTGTTTTCAGTGTCTAGTCGCATCCTGACATGCAACTCTGCCGATCTCTGCGATCGAATGCAGTCATGGTGAAAGTCATTGCTTTGGTTAATGATTGTTAGGTGAAATATATTAAATATATTTTAGAAAAATAATTTATATCTATTTTACTCACTGTTCACGTACAGACATAAAAACTATTAAAATGTTCTGGTTTCACAGAATCT
The DNA here is from genome assembly GCF_043250625.1 of Sebastes fasciatus. NCBI lineage: Eukaryota > Metazoa > Chordata > Actinopteri > Perciformes > Sebastidae > Sebastes > Sebastes fasciatus. The sequence goes on along the minus strand of NC_133806.1, from coordinate 31,090,923 downwards.
AAATGTCCATAAAACTTTAAGTTTCAGACATATACCCTGTAGCCGCTTTCATGTCATAATGGAGTTACCGTCATAACCAGTTTGCATCTTGTAAGCATATTGTTGCATAGCGTTCACGTCAACATCCAAGTCTCGATTACGACAAGAAAACTTAAATTTTTCAGAAAGCTCCAATATGTCTGACTTAGTAATACAACAATGCTTGAAAACCAAAAAACATGGATGCCTCACATCAGCCAAAGTCATTTAAGGTAATTAAACACAAATTCAATGGACATACAGCTAAATAGTCAATGCATAGTATTTGTAATCCTCACTCAACCAACTCTGCAATCATATAGCCAGTGTTGTGCATAAACGCGCTCTTGAAAAATAAAATAAAAATAATAATAATACAAAAAAATTAATTAATTAATTAATTCAATTTAAATAATTTAAGTTGAATTAATTGAATCTTAATTTGAACATGCTCATGTTTTTGGTGAACAATGAACTGAATGTATCCAACTAATGAACATGAACGTCGTTAACGACACTGACGCGTTGTGTTTTATGGCAGCCAGCATGTCAGCATGGTTAGTGCAATCAAAGGAGCGAAGTCACCTGCCACTGTCTATTCTACCTCCACTTGCACATTCTCAAAAGTCAACTTGACGAACACGTAAGGAGGGTCGAGATCGTGCTCATCACAGCCCCTGCTCTTATTTGTACTCCTTCACGAGTTTGTGTCTAGAAGGTAACCCACAAGTTGCAAAAACGTGGCGAAAGCTCTCGCGAGACGCTGACCGATGACCTATCCTAACCTTAATGAAGTCAATGCCTAACCTCAAAAACCTAACCCCTTTCACAACTTGTGGGTTACCTTTTAGTTACGACCCCCTCGTGAGGATGCTTTTTTGCTCGCGGATGTTGTTCTGTGTGCTAGCACCACGTTGCTGGCCTGTTTTTTATGTGTGCGAGTTTTGGGAGTAATTAAACGTCATAGCGTCTGACCAGTTTTAAAAAAAAAACTGAAGAAATGGAGCTAGTTAATTTTTTGGGGTATTTGGGCTTTGAACTTCATTCAAAATTGTGAACTATGAATGTGAACCACTTCATTTGAATCTGTGTGAACTGAACTTTGAACTGGTTCTTGTGAAGTGTGAACTTGCATACAGCCATCTCAACACAGTCTCACGGTAGTTTGTAAAATAATCACGAAATGGACATTAATACATAGACACGAATTTCCCTTTTTTTTCGTGACGCTCAGCACGACTTTCAACAACACATGCTGCACGTATCAATTTCCGCTCTAGTCTTTTCAAAATAAAACTACTTAGGATTAGGAATAGATCAACTTGGTTAGGCTTAGGCAACAAACTACCTAGTTAGGCTTAGGAAAAGATTGCGGTTTGGGTTAAAATAACACCGGAAGTGCCATAAAACACCGGAAGTGTCATAACTTAAGTACGGAAGTTACGTGACGAAAGCTCTTTTAGAAAGCTTTAGGAAAAGATTGTGGTTTAGCCTCCTCCCCATAATTATATTAATAACTGCTTCTTCAAATTCCTGTCATTCCTGCTCGTTTATTGGCCAGGAGTCCTGTCTCATCAGAGCTCACCCATTGGCTGCCCTCACACTAAGCAGGCTAATGAATAACCTGCAGGCAGGCATGACATGAGAAGGCAGGTAATTCACCAATATTTTACCAAAATGAGTTGATATTTGGGACATACCTACATTTGTAATGCTTGAGTTTGTGTTGAATATAAAATGAAATTCTGAATTGTTCCTTTAATATCAATGAGATGGAGAGAGGAATCACATTCTTGCAATCACTGTGTTGTTTTAGCATTGGAAAACTCGGGTAACCCCTCCGTCTAATAGCATACCGTAAATGACTCATACCGAGATGGATTGCTGAAACCAAAATGCAGCCTGTATCCTAGACTATACACTGTGCAGTAGATTGTAACTGTGGTCAACGTTTCAAGCTTTGTGGATAAACCGCCGTAATATCACAGCTGAGACTGAGGCTTTTCTTCCAGTCACTCCACTCACAGTTTGCCATTAGATGGATAGAAGGACTACAGTATGGTATTGTGTGTATTGTGATTCATTTTTAGCCCATGCGAGGAGGACTGTGGTCTAATTGTGTCCGGGAAACCTTTTCCCGTGTGTAAACGCTCGGCCACTCTGACTGATCATTATGTTAAATGTCAGCTGGCTTTAAAGTTGTGGCCGAGGCAGCTGAGCAGCAAAGCCACCCTTCTTAGGCGGATTACCGCTCTCTGTGAAGTTTCATCTGTCCACGGATGAGCGGCCGACGGCGGCAGCGGGCTGTAATCCTCCGGGCCACAACAGCACCGCCTGATTCAAGGTGGAATGAAACATCCAACTGTAAAACCCCAATCAGAATTAAAACCCCAGTAACTCTAGCGAACTGGGGCAGCTAGCTGATCCGGCGGCTGGTGATTACTACAGTATATGACGCAGACATACTATCCTTCTCCGTCTGGCTGCGTTCTTCCCTCCAGCGTTGGAGAAGAAAAAGGGGTTTTGATGATGAAGTGTTTAGAAGAGCATTCCTGATGTACCTTCACTATAAAGGGTGAGTCATGTCGGGTGGGGTGGGGGGGAAGTGAGGTCAGCGAGGGTGAGGAGGAGAGAATGATGAGGAGGAAGTTGCTGGAGGAAAAGGAGGAGGAGGAGGCGAGGAAGGCACTGGCAAGGGGCATTGCTCATGATAAGAGACACCGGCGTCCAGGAGGGAGAGTGCTCTGCCTTCAAAGCGGCCCATGCTCTAAAAGTTGAGCTGGCATTCATTACCAGGATGACGTAGTGTGTCTGTACACCTTGTCTGTCCCCGGTCTGACCCTGAATTCACGCCGTCCCCTGCTTCATCTCAGTGAAGGGGAACCAGCGGAGGAGCAATTTAGAGTGGGCCTGTATACAGTCTTCAACATACATGCGACATAAGGTTGTCTCCAAAATTCCTCTAGATATTGGGAATGCCCCCCTCGGTCCTTCCAGCCCCCCCCCACGCCAACAGCCCCCCCTTCCTCTTCGCCGTGGAGTCAGTATGTAATGCAATTTGGTTGATTAAAAGAAAACATTAAAGCACTACCTTATTGAATTTGACGGCACGTACGGATCCGGATCTCACCGGCCACTCTGTTTTATTGGCCGGGATAAAGGGGATCACGTCATTCCATATCACCTCCCTCCTTCTACGCGCCACCCTCCCCACCCAGCGGCCCCGCCTTCCCCTCATCCCTTCCAGCCCGAGACAAACCTTGGCAGGAGGACGTCCTGGCAGGACAGAGATTTGTTTAGACCCCCCCCACCCCTCTCTCCCTCTCTTTTCCGACTCCCCGCCCTTTTTCATTGCGCCTCTCTAACCTTGGCCACCACGGCAGAGAGAAAGAGGGACAGAGTGACAGAGCGAGAGACATTACACAGGGATGGGAAGAGAAAGAGAGAGAGAGAGAGACCCCTGGCATAAGTAAAGAGGAGTCGTTTTGTTTGTGTCAATAAACAGGCTGATAGGTCATTAATCTCATGAGCGGATGGGTTAGAGGTAGTAACCTCCGTCACTGTCTGTCCAAGATGACTCATCCGTTGTTCCCAACGGCTTCCAAGTCTCGTAGTCTATGATTAAGCCTCAAGACGTGCCTTTTTTGGGGGACTGACAGATGAGGGGGGGGTAGCCTTCAGTGAATATCAAACACCTGCCAATCTCCTCAGCGGAGGCCAAGTACGCTCTCAGCTTGCCATATCCAGTCCATTTATTAGAGTTATGGTGATGGGGCCGGTCCGCCCGGTCGTGTACGGGAGCAACAAAACAACTTCTGAATGGAAGTCCTGTGTTTAGATGACATCATCTGTGGCTGCTTCAATTACACTGCAAGAAATGAATAACAGCACACAAGGGGTGACGTAATGTATCGGCACTGTGTTGAGCCGCTGAATTTAGACTTTTAATCCATATTGGTCTCGGTGCATTGTTGACTCCCAACGACTTCATTACATCATCTACAGTCTGTCTCTCGCAGCGCGGTGATAAAAGAAAGAACCTTGTTTTGTCCGCAGGAGGAGTGACAGCAGGTTTTAATGTTGAAGTTCACATGGAATCAAGGTTATCAATACATCACTGAGTAAGGGCGTCTGTGTGTTGGAACCAAAGTCCTTGTTGGATGGTCGAACAGTGTCTTTGACATTTTAGGGAGTCAGCTTGTTTGCTGTCTTACCAGGAGATGGATGGGAGGGTTGATATTAATGTCGTCTGTCTGCTCAGTGACTGGTCCTGGACATGCTAGGCATCAGTGTGCAAAAACCAACGTGCTTGTCAGATGGTCGAAGAGCATCGGAAACGCCTACCTACTAAACCTGTCCTATGTCAGAATTGGAGGTGATGATTTCGACAATTCTCATTAACTTTCTAAACCCTACAACGAGTACAACACCCTGAGTGCCTTTAAGGAGATTTTTTTTCAAAAAGTGTGCAAAGTTACCCCATTTGTAGGATTCATTGAGTCTTGTCCCTTTCTATGAAGACAGGCTTTCGGTCCCACCTTTGAGTGTGGACATGTGGAAGATGACCCACGTCGCATGTTGCAGGAGCTGGAGGCAGGTACTTCCTTAATCCTCTTCGTCCCCTGTATAGGACATCAGGCTACACCGAACCCCCTCCTTGTTTGGCAGCTCTTTGTAGTTTCTGTGGTAGAATGTTTTTTTTTCACAGGGTGGCATGCCCAATCTCCTAATCTGGAAAGTGTCAGTGTGTCATTGTCTTTCATCAGGCCCCTAACCTGTATAAATACCTCTTAACTGTAAGCTGGCTGCTTGTTACACCTATAACCTTACCCGACATATGGTTTGTTTCACAGAACCATCTGAGAAGCCGTCACTGGAAACTGTTTGGAAAAGGGCAAGCCACTTTGAAAAAAAATTTCTGTCAATCATCTGTCAAACTCTTGCTGAAGCCAGCCGGGAGAAGGGCGAAAACATCTTTTCCATTGAGAAAAGCCTTCAGTGTCGTTCTTTGCTCTTCTTTCAAATGAAGAAATACTCTCCAGTTCTGATATAACTGATGCTATTGCAACATCTAACCTCTTCAGGAGCCGCCACTGTTGTTTAGATCGAATGGTCGCCTCACCATGACGCGTCACACACGCCCGTAGCTGCCAGTAGCTCCTCACAGGATGCTGATCGATCCATGCTCTGGCTTGCCGGACACAAACGCATTACTTGAAGCTGGACGAGATGGATTTTCGTGTGATATGTGATCCAGTGATTCTCGCGTTATCTTGTGACATCGCGAGAACCCAGCTGCCATGCAAGCAGCACCAGTGTATCAACGTCTTTCATCAGGCCCCTCACCTAAGACCAATCTGGCTTGGTTGAAAGTAACAGAAAGTAAGGTAACTAATTGCCTCTAGTGTTGAATCATTACTAATGTAAGACCATTACTTTTTTCAATAAGTCATGAATATTTAATTTCATGTTTCAAGTAACTTTCCCGGAACTGTTGATAACAAAGTGAGTCTTTATGCTAATCAGCAAAATTGCATTGCTTCTCATTACTGCCCTCTTTACATGCATGAATTCAAATAACTTTTGATGTTGAGACATTCAGCATGAACCTGCCAGCGAGATATTTTCTTTTCTGTAAAAGAAGACTTACAGCTGTTTCTGAGCAAACCCACATGTTTTGCATTGTCAAGGAGAAGAATCAGTTAGCAGAGGAGGAGAACTTTATCGGGGCAAATATTCCCAAATCACTAGCAGTACAGAGACACCCCGACAATTACATCCCTGTGTGACAGATTTATTGGTACACGAATGTCTTTCAGGTCAAGTAAATACCTGCATTGCATGACATCAATTCCTCTGTATCACTTTTCCCACCTGATTTTCCTCTGCATCATTGCAACGTGGAGCATGAGTTGGGTGAATATAGGAAAAGGGAAACATGAGAGGAGAGAATAGTTCCAGAAAGAGGGGGGAAGATGAGGTGGTGGTGGTGGAGGAAGAGGAGGAGGAAAGCAAATTTGAAGGTTCGGATGATGAGAATGCACTGCCTCGCATCGGTGTGCCGTGCCACTGAGAAACTTGAGATGTGAGCAGATACGATTGTATGCTAGAGTTTCCCGCAAAGAGCCCCCTTCACGGCAGAGCATCGAGGGAGGTGGGGGAGGGAGGTTAGCAGGGTGGTGAGGTATTATTGCGTTAAGACATCAGATACAGGGCATCATCATCTGTATATCAGTTGCATAACACTTTGGATGCCAGGGCACAACGGTAGAAAAAAACTGTGAAATTGAAAAATGAGAGGCAAAGATGGTAGAGGGAGGAATAAAACGGAGGAAGTCAGGGTCAGAGTGATTGGAAAGTAAGAGAAATAAGACAGAGGTTAGTAGAAGAAGAAGAAGAAGAAAGTCAAGGAGTAAGCAGAAGACCTTTGGAGGTAGAGGAGTGTTTTATAGCCTCTCATCTTTGAGGAGGCCCCGATGAATTATTCAGTTTCTGGCTGGTTGATCTCCTCCGGGACCACCACTCGCCCTCCTCTAACGTTAGAGCACCACTTGACGGTAAATGCTCACTGGGACAAACAAGAGGTCCTTAAAAAAGACCCGTGCACTTAACTCACACTACAACCCCCCCACCCCACCACACACACACACACAAACACACACTCGCCGCCTTGTCCTGACCAAGATCAATACACAGCCGGAGCCAGATGTTGCACAATACCACACTGGGGAAGGAAGGTTTCTAAGAGGAAACCTCCAGAGGAAGTTGTGTGCCTGCATTTATAAATGTACTCACGGGGCATGCCAATAGATTGTAGGGGAGTGAACACATTGACGAGTGAAGGGTAGAGGGGCTTGCTCTAAGCTTTCACGCCTTTTTTTTTTTCTTCTTTTAAACCACGTACTATACATTGTTACAGAAACCCAGTGATTTACAGAGCTCAGCGCTGTGATATGGGGATTTCACACGGCCTGTTCTCAGAGCATCACACTTTGGATGCTGACAGGGCAATAAGTGCGATGATTTGGGTTCAGGCTGCAGGTTGCATTGCAAGGTCTAATGCTGCCATCTTCAGGTTGTCTTCAGCTATTAGAATGACACAAAAACAATGGAGATGAAAGCAAAACTATGCATATTGGTAAATGGACTTGGACTTGGACTTATATAGCGCTTTTCTAGTCTTCCGACCACTCAAAGCGCTTTACACTACATGTCAGTATTCACCCATTCACACACTGATGGCTGAGGCTACTAAGGTGCCAACTTTGCCCATCAGGATTTAATCTAAATACTCATTCACACACCGATGGCTATGCCTCCGGGAGCAATTTGGGGTTAAGTGTCTTGCTCAAGGACACATCGACATGTGACCCGGAGCAGCCGGGTATCGAACCACCGGCCTTCCGATTGGTGGACAACCTGCTCTACCCTCTGAGCCACAGCCGCCCTATATTGATGATTGTAATCCAAGTGCAGTGATTATTATCACTGTATATGTAACTGATATCGCGATATCTGAGGACTCTGAGGCATGCAGGTACTGGTACACATGAATAAAAGTGATCGATCATGAAGATGAATGTTCTTTCTGCCGCAGCTGGCCCTCGCCTTCCCTCATATGACCTTAAACAATTATTTCTACATAATCTGTTCGGTGGAGCAGATCTATTCTCTGTTTGTATGTGGTACAACATGGCTACCTCCTGATTACAGCTCATTCACCTCACCTGTCCAGTCTGCACAGCTGCCTTCCATCTACTCATCAACTCCACAGTAGGCCGTGGCTGCGGTTGAATGAATAGTCTTTTTCTCTTAAGGTTCCTAGCGGAGTGAAAAGACCCTGAAGTATCCAAGTAGCAGCCATGATGAGAGCTGTTTGAATCCTCTAAATGCTAAGGAAAGGAGCTCCAATGCTTCCTTTATTATCTACTTTAGCATAGGATACACTGGAGCATCCTTTACCAAAGGAAAGGAGATAATAACATCCCACAATTCCTTGTGGCCGCAACTTTTAAAGCGACGTACCATCCTGCCGTTCATGTTAACAAACGATATGTTTATCTTGCACGTTATTTTCATACAGTCATATACTAATTGGGATTAATGTTTAATATGAGTGGACAGTGACAGGTAGGTTATTCCTTTTTCATTTCAATTCCAACCTCGGTAATGAAGTGATGTTTTTCACCGGTTGTCCACGTTAGGTCAGATAATCCTTTGTTATATGTTGATGTAAAGTGTTCAAGCAGCAGAAGAACCCACGGTATCTCTCTTCACACACTGTGAGTGAAGCAGCCTGTCCCTGAAGGAGCTGAGCTGTTTAAGAACGTACGGGGGAACATAGAGCGTTTTGTGGTCCATCCTCAGAACATTGTAGTTTTACCACGGCAGAACCACATCAATAACGGCTTCGAGGTCAAGGAAAAGTGGTTAGGAAAAGACATGTCATTTGTTTTACTTTTTGACTGTAGCCTATTTACTCTGGTTCTCCATCTGCTCATTGCCAGATCATTGTTTCAGCTCCTGTAGTAGATTCCAGTCTCAGGCCTCCTCTAGTGTTTCTTCTTGTGAAGTTATTGTTGTTGTGCTCTGCCTCTCAGTCTTCCTAACCTGCCCCCTCGCCAACCACCCTCCTTGTCTCTGCTTCACTCCGACGTTCCTCCATTACTCATCATTCCCTCCTGACAATCATTCCCTCATCTCCATCTTCCAACGTCAGCAGTAAAATCCCATTCTCTTAAAACCTCACTCCCTGTGTCTGTGTTTGGGTTATCATTCACTCGTCACAACACAAAGTTTAAATCAGTTACAGCTCACACAGAATGGTGTTGACAGAGTTTTAACTGTAACAACTAAAAGAGTTCACATCATTCCTGTCTCTGCGATGGCTACCAGTTAGTTTTTTTTTTTTTTCCAGACTTGACTCGAACCACTTGTGATATGATGCAAAGACCCCTCAGATCCACAGACTTTCTGCAGTTTATCGTACTAAAAACCATCACTGAAGCATTTTTTTTGCCTTGTTTTTATCTAATACAATGATAATTGCTGTTGTTTTTATGCATTTATTTTCTCTTTTTCTTTTATTTTGAACTGTTCCCCTTTCGAAATGCATTTTAATTAAAATGAAACTGTTGTTTAGATTTTCTGGTCGTTTCTTTCTAATTTTGCAAAGCATTTTAACCTGCATTTTGTGCATGAAAGGTGCTGTGTAAATTAAGTTCAGTATTATTATTACGGAGCTGCCATTGTTATTGTATAACCCCATTTAAAGAAATGTATATTCATTGTTATTGTATTTTACAGTAATGGAAAGTAACTATTTACTCAAAAACTAAACACAATTTGGATGTAGCCTACTTATACTGTACTTGAATATTTATGTGTCATCATCAGTCTTATGAATCTAGTAGTTAAGAAATACAACACTCTGAAAGATGTCATTCTGTAAAATATACTGATAGTATATTAAAGGAGCTAAATTAGAATTTCAGACCATATCTTTCATTGAGGGATTGCCTCCACACAGCTCTCAACATGGTGACGGCTGACCTGGTGGCTAGCAGCTAAAGGTGCTAACAGCATGAACAGAGCAAACAGAGCGTGGGCGTTACATTTCCGTGACGACGCCTTATCTGCGGTAATTGCCGTATGAGCGCAGTGCAGAGTGGCAGCGTAACTAACGTTTTGAATGCAGGACTTTTACTTAATGGCCTTAGTGGCATATTTAAAATATATATATTTTTATATTATGACATTGCTACTTCAATTAAGTAAAGGATCTGAATACCTCCTCTACCACTAATATTCTGTTTCTTGTAATGTAGGGTGTTTTTTTTCTGGACTTCACCCACAGCGATCGATAAAATGAATCTCATCTTATGTTGAGAAGAGCATACCACTGAAATGTGTGTATGTGCATACATGCATGCAACTATATGTGCATGTGTCCGAGTGTGTTCTTCACCCTGTCAGCATCCCCCCCCCCTCTCCCTCCACATCCTGTTGGGTGTCTCCACAGGCCAGTATCATCTCTCAGCAGTCCAGTGTTCACTGGTAACACAACACTGGAGGCAAATGAAATGCAACACAGGCAATCACCTCTGCAGCACCGGCTTTCGGTCTCGGCTTCAGACCCAACACCGCCGCCGACTGCATCCAGAGCCTCTATCTGCTACCTACCTACTCTTAAGTCTAAACAGAGTGGATTGTCTCATTCTCCTCTTTGAGTTGAGGGTACACTGGGGGTGCTTGAAACTGCAAACAGACACATGCTAACATGGACACAAGCAGACTGGACAGACTTTTCTTGGAGGTAGAAACAATCTCATTGGTTGAGTTAAACCCCAGTGGGTGGAGCCAACAAGCTACAAGCACAAGCTGGATAAATGTCAAACATGAATGACAAAGAACTTTGGTCAAGATATAAATTAAATTACAGCGTCAGTGGCATTTTTCTCATTCCGTAATGACTATGATATTCATGATCTTGTAAAGGTCAGCACCAGGTGGGCCGATTTATCTAATTCGAACTTAAAAGGTCAGCTTTCCGATTCTTGTTTTTAGCCATGGGGATGGGACGGGCAGTCTCTCGGTTGACCACTTTGGTCCAGACTATTAGATGGACTGACCTGAAGTTTTATACAGACATTCATAGTCCCCAGAGGGTGAAACCTACAGACATTGGTGGTCTTCTGACATTTACTGTGGCGCCACCATGAGGTTGGGCATTATTGTTTTTTAGTGAGTTGTCTGCAATTACTGGATGGATTGCCATTTGGTAGAGATATCTAAGGTCCCCAGAGGATCATTCTAATCCTAAAGACTTGATCCCCTGACTTTTCCTGTTGAAGTTTTCCCTTTACAGTGAAATATCTCAACATCAACATTCTCTCCTGTTTGTCTCAGTTCTCACGACCCTCCTATCCCAAACCCTGTTTTTCTCCTCTCTCAGCAGGGTGGCTCAGCAGTCGACACCGTTGCCTCACAACATAAAGTCCTGGATTTGTACCCTGGCGGATGATGACGCACAAAGCTCATCGAGGCATACCCCCCACTCTGAGTCTCGAACCCTGGGTTCCGGTCACTCCAGCCACAACACGACCCCAGTTCGGCTTCATCCATTCCCAGGCGATCAACCCCTTTTCAACCCTCTCCTCGACCCCCACCATCCCGCGGTATACGACCCAGACTAACCTTTGGCTCCTGTTCATCCCGCGGTAACCGCCCCCCCTTTTCATCCTTCTCGTCGACACCCATCAGCCCACCAAACTCGACCCTTACCCAATCTTTCCGCATCCTGCAGCCTTTCCAAATAAAACTACTTTTGTACTGAACAAATGGCGTGGTCTTTCTTGGTGAACTTTGGTTTATGACCAAGTGCTTGCAAAACTAATGACATTCCTCTCAGCCTCAGCTGTAGCATTAAGCATTAAGCAACACTAAACTAAGATGGGAAACATGGTAAACGTTAACACCTACTAAACTAGGGGTGTCTAAACTACGGTTCCCAGGACATGTGCGGCCCAACACTATCTTAAAATGCAGAAAAAGGCCCCACCCTTGTTGAACTGAGCAACCCTGAGTGGCTAGCAGACCTCGCTGAAGAAATGCATGCAGGGAAAAGATGGACTTGTGTTGCAAATGTATGCACACATGAAATCGTTTGTGAAGGCAAGGCTGCACACTTCCCAACACGGCGTTGCTTTGCCTAAGTATAGCTTCCCTGAGCTGCTAGCGTGGCTGTAGAGTCTTAGTTTAGTTGTCTTCAGCTCTATTGAGGTTTAACTCAACCGATGAGGCTGTTGCCTTTGAAAAAAATGCCTATAGAAATGCAAAACGCACAGACACACATAATGTACTTTAGTATTCAGGTATAAATGTGTCAGGCTGCTCAGCATGCCTTTCCATTGCGTTCTGTTGTTCAGATGTTGTAGGAGGAGACGAACAAGCGGTTTTCTTGGCTCACTGATGTCTTTCTAAAGGCCACACTCTAGCCCACTTACAGTATTTACTGCAGCAAACTAGCAAGCAATCATTATTTACTGTAATTAGAGGTAAATGCATAGGCATAATGGGGGAAACAAGCTACACGGGAGGCCGTGCATGACGAATAACTGCATTAGCAATTTGATACAAATTAAATCAATGGAGCCCAGCAAGACTGTGTGATTTACAACAGAAGGGACACAACAGTGAGGTGATCGAGAGGTGAACCAAGCTCGTAATTTGTTTGCGCAATATGTCTACATTACCCCAATCTGCTAAACTGAGGAGGCATCCAGCTCATTGAAAATATGATGGTAATGTTATTGTAAAAAGCAGCCACTGTGCAACCACATCACCGGCAGGGGCACGGCCTCTGCCATCACAAACAGCCCGTTTTAAAATTCACTGTAGTGGATGATCAGAAAGGCTGAGAGAGATGTAACTTGTATTGCTTTACTGCAGCGGTTGAGTGGTTTTACTGTAAGATTGATCCAACCGATCACCTCATTTCCTCTCTCATCTACCATAGCAGCCAAAGCACTGATGGTTTATCCGTCTGAGAAGGTGATTTTGAAAGTGCCAAGTCCAACACAGGAAATTATTCCGCTGATGTTCCCGTGTCTGGTTATGGCAAGCCCGATTGCCGGCATCGGTGAGGTTGACCAGCGAACGAGTGATGAAAGGATTCTGAGGACGGTTTCCATGTCATGCAGAACTCGGTTGACCAGGGACATAAATCGATTTGACATGGAGCAGTAGTTGAAAGCCTTTCCTGTAAGAATATAGAGTTTTGTTCAATCTTATTACGCAGAATAGGAAACTGCTGAACTGTTGAGGGTTTCAAAATAGTATGGCATAAGAGAAAGAAAAGGACAACACTACTGATGAGGAGGGGGGCATTTATAATAAAAAACTGAGTTGAAGAAAACATACACAGGCAGAATAAACCTATTTTTATGAGCTTTAATGTGAACATGAAACCACAGGAAAAGGGCTCATGGTCGGAGCTGAACAAGGATGTTCTTGCAGGCGAAATGTGAAACAGCCCGGCTAAGTGCATCCTGAGCAATGAGCTTTGTGGACTACATTTACAATACAATGAGCTTTCCAAAAATCCAATATGCACATTGACTAAAAATATCCTGTCTGAGCAAGGCGGTGGAGGGAGCGAGCAACCAAGAATGAAGTCATATCCCAGAGGAGTTTGGCTTTAGTCTCCCCCTCCAAGGCAATCAATCCAAGTGTAAATCTTTTTTTTTTTTTGGTCTTTCTATCCACTGATAGATGGAGGGCAAGGTCGCCACTCATGAATATATCTGAAATGTGCTGTGTGACGAAGAAGAAAGGCAGTTCTTTCTACTTTGAGCCTAAAAGCCTGAGTGCACACACCATGTACATAGATGCATGTACTGTGCACACTATTATAGGAATGATTCGTCATTTTGGGAGAGATGCTTATTCTCTGTCTTGCTAAGAGTCTGATGAGAAGATTGATGCCACTCTCATGTCTGTATGTTAAAGATGAGGCTACAGCCAGCAGCCACTTAACTTAGCTTAGCTTAGCATAAAGACTGGACTGGAGAACACGCTATATCTACCCATGTCATATGTCATAACATGTGTGCAGCATGTGAGTCCAAGACAAATGTTCCTATGGGGACTATAAAGTATATGGTATGGTATGGTATGGTATGATATGATATGGTATCGTCCTCCAACATTTTGGCATGGAGGATGACTCTAAATACTACAATACCCATGTTACTGAATACATGTCACACACCATACTGTAGGTGCTTTATGGAATTTTAAGCTCAGTGATTGGATGTTTCTTGCCAAAATAAACCGATTGGATTCATAGTTCTTAGTAGTTATTTACTTACATAGATCTTAATTTTTTTATGATGGAAATTAACTGGGAGAATTTCATGCTTATCCAAGCCATAGAAGTACTCAAACAATAAGTCACGTAACATCGTCTATGGGAAAAACGAATGGGTCTTTTACTTCTGGAACCAGGGGCACCCGAAATAGCCAATTCTTCGTCTTTGCAACTTTATCAGTGATCTTAAGAGATGCTGGTAGGCCAATTTGGTTACCCTCTAACAGAGCTAGACTAGCTGTTTCCCCCTATTTCCAGTGTTTATGCTAAGCAAAGCGAAGATGATGGCTGTAGCTTCATATTGAACAGACATTCATTAGAGTGGTAAGGATCTTCTCACCTAACTTTCATCAATATAGTGTCTCAGTGTTATGTAGCTTCCTCTGGCTCTGCCTGTCTGCATTTCCAGTGACTTTTATTCTTCCCAGGGTGGAAAATCCCATTTAGACCGAAACTATTTGATACGACATTTGTAGGGTCAGCAGCTCTCTAATCTAAGGTGACACACAACACCTATGCAAAGTCATAAATATACTCACATACTCGTGCAACCTCCGAGTATTAGCATTGACAGGATGAAGGAGTGGAATAACACCTTTGGGAAATTAGCTGATGGCAGCAGCTAAGCCGCTCCCCCGGCCTTACCTGAAGGGGGTCGACTTACAGAGGAACCGACCAAATATCAATAAGGGTGATTTAGCTGTGCACTGCTCAAGGATAAAGAGCTTATGCATGAGACCTCTGGAAATACACTTGAGCTTGGCATGTAAAACGCTGTCGCTTCAAGCAAATCCCTGATTAAATCCCCCGAACACGTTTAGTTGGCTGTATGGGGGGAAGCCTGGTGTTGGCTGTGAGGCGCGGTGCCAACCATGGAGGAGGACAGAAAGAGAAAGATTGTGGGGGGGGATAGTATATGTTTAGTGCATTACATGCTGCAGATGAGTCTATTTGAAGTCGTCAGTGTAAATGGCTTCCCTCTGGCATTTCTGATCCTCTGTGTGTTATAAGAGTGACACTCTCACAGATGATGCCACCTCTGAATATGAATGGAAAGCGCTGATGCACTACATCTGTAATGTAGCCATTATACCACTGGAGTTTGAATTAATAGCTCAATATTATAACACTGACTTTTTTGGTGTTAGTAGCATTGTTGTTGGCTGCCCTTTAAGAGTAGAGCAAGTTTAATTTGACATGAATATATTGGCGAGAGGGAAAGAGAAAGGAAGCGGTGAGAAAGGAGTGTCCAGCTCTTGGGCGTCGCACCTTGTTTCCACGGCCAATAACGCCAGGAAGGCTCGCTAAATGATATATCACTTTAACATCTGTAATACTGGTTGTGGATTTACAGCTTCTGTGAAGAGAACAGGACAACATTGCCTCATATGGATCATTAATTTTTATTACCTTTCCGCGAAATCTGTTCATTTGGCATTTTATTGCCACTTCAGGACGTAATGGCTGTGTTTCAGGGATGCACACGCACTTGTCAGCTCTGTGGTCACAGACACAGAAGATGGAGAGCTGCAGTGACACAAACTTGCATTAGTTCACTGCTGCAAAAAAAATATATTTTTGATTGATAATTCTGGCTGAATACCTCATTAGACTCCAGTGATCCAGTTCACTAGAAACACACTGGTGCATCTGTCTGTCTGTGGACCTGACTGGCATTTGCATGTATATGCTGTGACAGCACACGCAGAAGCAATGCAACTGAATGAAAGCACAACAACGGTGTGTCCTCGAGCTGCTTACCATAGAGAAATCAGCCTACGCATCTCATTAATAGAGGCTGACTCATGTCGTTATGAATGTAAGCCTTGAAATAGGGTCACACAGAAAGCCCGAGAAATGAAATGAAGAGGAAGTAAGGTAACAGTGACGCTGCATGAGAATCATTAGCACTTGTCTTGAGGAATGCAACATTTGGCTGTGAATATATGCAAATATGAATGAATTCTAGTGCTTCATGCATGATTTATGAGCCTAACAGGGTAGCATACACACACAAAAAAAAAACGTTTTTCAAGAGAATTGCTTTCTTTATTCTTTTCTGCAGGCCTCTTCAGACAGCCAGGGAGTAAGACGGTTGCTTTAGCAAAGACAGAAACTCAAATCTTCCTCCACCAAGAAAAGGAAGTTGCTTTCTGACCTTCGCCTGGACACTGGGGCGTTAACATCTTTAGTAAGTCTTCACATGATGAACCTCTTTTCCTCAGCAATATTATAGCCAGCAAATCACCATGATAACATCAGATGTAACCTTTTAAAAAGAACGATACCTCACTTTGGAAACGTAATTAGCTCTTTTGAAGTAGTGAAGGCTTAAGGTTTTGGGAAGTAGGGCAACTCTTTCATGTGTGATTAGGCGTTCTTAAGTCCATCCTCACGCGGAGAGAAAAAGAGAATGAGAGGAGGCAGGTGTAAGGAAAGGCTCGTCAACCTTGAAATGTCACAGGCACTTGGCTGTGGTCGTCCAGGACCCTTTATATTATATAATATATATATATATATACAGTGTTCATAGGCTGAGGCTGAAAAACTGCAGGAGAGAGGAAAGTCTCCTGTGGGAGAGAGAAGGTGAAGGAATGGAAGGAGGAGAAGAAGATCAAGCCAGTGCAGAGGAGGGTGAACAGTGTGTGTCAGCGCTGTCGAATGCAGTCAAATTGCTCACTTACAATCAAACCGACGTGGAGCTTTGGCTCGGATGCACCAAGCCGGGCTTACTGGCTTACCTCAGCACTGCACCATGAGTGACTGTCACTGGATATTACTGCGTGGACCACTGAGCTGATAGTCCCACATCACGGTGGACAGGGACAGCTTTACACCCCTCTCCTTACTCCCCTACTCTCCTGCCCTGCGGACACACACACACTTCCCTTACTTCCTGAAATGTGTCTGTTGGAGACATTCGCATTAAATATGAATAGCCTTAATAATAAATGGAAGCTCTCAGAGATTGCATCCTGGGTACAGCAAAAAAAAATGTGTTCCAGTGATTGTGACACAAAGCTCTTAACATTCTCCCAAGTCACTTTGGTGCCATTTTAAATCATTTGGGAACAATTGTTTTTCTGTCAATTCCTCATTTTGCATTTGAGTGCTTTTCTTGTCCTTTCTGCCAGCCACGTGGATATACAATACAGCATTCAAGCTATTTCTACACTATAAGACAAACAATGTTGCAGACTTACACTTTGAATGCATGAATACAGTTTTAGGCTACAATGTGTTAGAGAGAAAGTGTTGTGTGAATGGCATTAATTCCTGTTATACACAAAAGGTTCATACATAGAGCAGCATTTTAAGCCAACGTTTCCTCTATTTCTTCCTCCAGGGACAAGTGCGCAGAAGAGTGGCTGGGACTGGATCTGGTCTTCAGGCTGATGGAGCCGTACAGTTTGGCTGAACGCTTGGAGTAAGCGATGACCTTCCTCCTGTACATCTCCCCCTTCCACATGGAGACCATCAGCAGCGTGGAGAGCACCACGCCGCCCAGCGTGAGCAGGCACAGTCCCGCTATGACGCACCGGTCCAGGTGGGCTCCTATCCGGGCGCTCTCCGTCTCCAGCCGCTCCATCTCCCTGGCAGACACGCTGTCACGGTCCACGACCACGTCCCGAGGCACGGCGTACGAGATGATCACCAAGGAGATCCCGGTCACCAGGAAGGAGACCGCACTGATGAAGCCGTAGTCTATAGAGGTCCCGGGGCCCTCCATGAAGGACAGGTCGTCCTCGGACATGAAGGAGAACTCCGGTAAAGTCTCGGAGCAAGCCTCGCCGTTGCGCACAGGTCTGTGAGTACTTTTACAACTTGTCTCCGGGCTGGCCAGGCGCAGGTTCACATTCTCATCGATGTAGGTGAAAGATGTCTCTAATTCCTCGTCGCAACAAACCCGCACTTTCTCCTCTCCGAGGTGACCGAGTGTAACCTCTGCGCCTCCATGGCGCGGCGCCGTCCTCGGTGCTGAATGAGCCCGGCCATGGGAGCCTCGGGCCGGGTTACAGATGCCCTCCGCCGGGGGCAACGCTCCTCCTGTTGATCCGCCAGACCTGCGGCCATGCAGCGCGCTGGAAACCCGCTCAAGGACGGTGGGAGGACCGGGCTGTTGGCCTCTCTCATCTCCTCCGGGAAGCAGCTCCGGAGAAGCCATTCGTGTTTCACCTCCCGCTGGTTCTCTCTGAGCCTTCCTCCCACGATGTGTTCACTCCACAGCATCCCTAACGAGAGGACACACACCGGCTCTCAGTTAAACGGTGCATCTTAATTAGATCGCCCTCATTGTAAAGCGTGGAAACCTTATATCCACAATGCGCACAATACACGTGTGCGTAATTTGGAACGATGTGCAAAATGCGCATACCTTTAAAGTAAGGCTATAGTGAACAGCAGTTTAAAGTTGATAAGATCGTTTAAGAACAATCAGCGGATCCTTCTTGGAAGGCGCTTATAGTGGGGTGTGATTAGCCAAATGCCTCTGGATCCAATTAGGAAAACAATCCACGTATCAGACGAGATTATGCTATAGTCTAATTCTGTTTTTAAACGGACACAGCCGATAGAATGTGCTAAAACTAAATCACACATACAATATGGGCTACATAACCATAGTTGGTCTACTTCCGAAAAAAACAAAAAAAAAACATCATGAAATGATTTCACACTCCAGCTAGTTTTAACACTAAATAGTTCCATAATATGTGTCGGAATCCTTCTGCACACTTTATTGTGATTGATCAGAAGACGTGAGCTGCTCCTCTGCATCAGGGTGGACCAGTTATGCACAACCCGGTTCTATCTCTTCCTAATCCCCAACAGAAACCTCCTCACACTGCACAAATAGAAAGACATCAACTCACCGCGCTACTTCAGCATCGCTTCCGCCGTCTCCTCTTCATAGACACTTCAGCGGCTGAGGGCACATAACGGGGACAGATAATGGGGGAAACAGCCTTATCAGTGAATATGCTGTGAATATCTTGTGTGTCGTTGCTCGCTGCTGCACCGAGGAGAGCTCTCCGGTAGTCCCTCCCACACACAGCCTCCGCTGCCCGCGCTGTGGCGCTGAAAGGAGCTGCGCTATCTGGGAGCCGATTGAGATCACGACCAGTCAGTCAGTCAACACACAAACGGGATTGTGGATTTGCAGGATTGAGGAGGGGGGGGGGGGGACCTTGGGACTATATATTACTAGCAATGCATTGCCCTTCCCGAAGGAAACATTTTAGGAGAATTTGATGAGGTTAGTGGGCCATAGGAGACCAAAAATACAGCAAACACATGAAATAGGAGAATATACAGGAGCTCAAGTGCTATAAAGTTTCACACGGTAAATAAATAAAGTCATTACTGAATACCACAAGCACATTTGAAATTCCTATAGGGATCATATCATACTGATGCCAGTAGAAATAAATACTCATTATGTACAGTTAAGATATAAATTCAATATTTAACATCCAAAGTTGTAGTATAAACTCTCTAAGGCTGATTTAGTGATGTCAGATAGCATGATAATGTTTTTAACCTCACAGTTGAAGATAGGGTTGTTGCGATTTACTGGTATTGACATAACAATGATGTTTAAATGAAATATTTATATTATGTTAATAATACACATATATTGTGTAAATAATCCGGCGCCTCTTAAAATATTGCTTTAGTACAGTTATGGTTACAGACTCTCTCTCCACCTCCTACACTCGTATTTTGAGTGTAATTCATTTGCCAAAAAAAGAGACAAAATGCACAATAGACAAAGTTAAAGATGAATTTGAGTGATAGCATTATTATTTTACACATTTTCTATATAACGCAATATTGTCATCATGAATTCTTTTGGATAATCGTGTGGAGAAAATCTGATATTGCGATAGCTTTAGTTGAAGATCGTGCATGCAATAATCTGTATTGTATGTTGTCTGTTAATGCGGTCATCATATCAGAAAGCATGTATCCAGCGGTGCTGTGCAAACAAACACAGATAAACCGCATATATCATGCACCATCTGTTCTCCTCTTCTCTCTCAGAAGATTACTGGTCACCATGTCAAAGCCATCCTATAATCCATGTTTAATCTAGAGGTCAAATAGGTCATCTGATCTGTGGGCCCTCTCATTTATGCCACATCTTCAGATTCTATGTGTTATATGTAGCATCTTTGAAGATAAATGATAAACAATTAACAAAGTTTCCTTTGCAAAGTAACACTTTGTAAAGTGGATGTTTAAGTGTGAGCCACCATCAACCATTTTAAGTGCTTAATCCCACTTTTAACTGAATATTCATTTGCTGGCTGTTCCACCTTGTCTAGCGCAACCAGGCAGCAGCTATAAATATAGTCGCCACTTTTCCTGGAGTCCTAGTGGCTGGGTGAACGGCTTTGGCTCATTTCCCAACAAGGCTCCATTTAACAGATGAGTAAAGAGAGAGGGAGAGTGCAGGGAGGGAGAGAAAGAAAGAAAGAGAGGGAGAGGGAGAGTCAGAGACAGACAAAGATTTACTCCACCATTTTTGTTCCAGAAATCAGTTTGCAGAGGGGATACTCCCGGGTCATTGACTGATGGATCATAATGCTTTATGTTGTGTTTGGTCAGATTGTAGTCGACCTCATGCAGAGAGATATAGAGAGAGGCAGCTGAAATCTGTGCTCGTCTGAGGGGTAACAACAGCAAACTATCAGATGCTATCTGTCTGCAACAGTGCACCACTTTTCCTGCTGGCAAGGACACCAGGCTTGGAAGAGGAGGGGCAGCTGGGGAGTCGGTGCTTCTAAAGGCTATAAATCCTCACAGTGTGTCTCCTGCCACAGGCATGGGACCCACACACACAGATTGTGAAACATCAAATGTAGAACTGCTTTTTCTTTAGCCAGTAGCAAACATCAGATGGGGGAGGGGAGGAGAATGGAGGTCCCTCCAAATACAGCAGTGAGATGAAGAAGAGGAGTGGGGCAGTGCCTGTGTGGGAGTGTGAATTATGAAGTGAATTAATGAATGAGGGAGTGACTGGGTTCACTTCACCTCATGGTGCTCAGGGAGCTTCTGAAGCTGGACAGAGTCCCACATTAGCAGACTGTGTAGCGAAATAGGTGAATATATGAATGAGTAGAACTGTTGGTCTGTTGCACCAGCTCGTCTTAGGTTCAAACTTCAAACATCATTACATTAAAATGGGTAGCACCACACAAACAAGTTCTAGAGATTAGTCTTAGTTGTTACTATTTATACCCAATGACTGCCAGTCGTAGGCCTAATGTAGTAACGCTGTGCTCATGTCATAGCAGTTATCATAATTACCAGATTGAGACTTGTAAATCGTGTTCATGTCAACATCCAAGCTGCAAATTTGCCACATTCACGTATATCTTTCAGACCGTAGACTGTATATAAAGATGGACGATGCGTCTCCACTTCCTCCTCCTGTAGAAAAGGGAAGCCAAAATATCCCAGATACGGGAGCGGCCATCTTGAGATTTTGACGTCATTTGGAGCCAGAGTCTTTGCAGTAGTGAGTGATGGCCTATGGAGCCGCGGTATCGAGCCAATCACGGGCCGAGCATGGCCGCAACTTGCTAGCGTAACCCACCTATCTACTACGTTAGACCACGGTGGCTGTTTGGCTAGAAAGACACAACAACTAACCACAATATCTCTATAACTACATTTATGATCAAACTGATACATATTCTATTACACAAATTCGTGGCAGTTATGGAAAGTTAAAGTTACATCTTCTTTCTTGTTCAATTCCCGAGCCTCCGGCGACCACTTCACTCAGAGCAGCTCTCAATCACAGCTGTCATTCATGACGTCTCACACCCTTTTTATAGCATCAAATAACAAATTAAAACCAAACGTATCAGAAAAATTAACACTTGAACATACATCAGTGTGATAAGAACTACCTAAAATTACAGGAACCATATTTGGTTATAACGTGTACTTTGACTTTATGAAGCTTATGCGTAAATTCAGTCAGGAAGACTAGGGGTGCAATCTCATTCATTCTCATTCATTCTGGGTCTCTCTCTCATGGGCTATTACTATGTCAGCTGATTATGGGCGTCTCTCTTTTCAGTGACCAATCAGATCTTGCCATACCTCCCTAAACCAATCACATCGTTGCTGTCAAAAGTTTAAAAAACGTTCTCCTCTATGCTGTTTCAGTGTCAGTATCAGCACAAACTGATGCGACCCTCCACCACCCCATCACCTCCAGATTCATCACATCAGAGTAATCCTGCTCCACTTCATTCATCGGATCTGCATCAATCTTTTCACTACGACCATCACCAGTATCTAGACCCGGGGGGAATAATCCTAATCCAACTACGGCATCACTTCCCCCTTACTATGTCACATTGGGTCTAAATCGCCAAAGACTGTTACTATTCATAAATTTGTGCACTTTGTAATAAATCACCATTCAATTCATACGAGTCTCTCCTGATTGAATTAGTTTGGCCCATCCACTAACATGGAGGGGTGGGATTTATAACCTATACTGCACCCAGCCACCAGGTTGGCGATCCAGATGTTTTGGCTTCACTTTTGGGGAGCTGTCATGTCGTTTATCTTTACAGTCAGACCATAATCATGAGCAACCAAATTGGAACAACCATTCACATCAATATCAGGAATTTCTGACAGCTAGGCCTAGGCTATATGACAAATCTTAAACTTGGTGAAAAAAACTATGAAATTGACAAGAATAAATCATTGGCAAAATGACTACAAAACCTCTATCACTGGCACGTACATCAAAATAGATGGTAAATAGTTAGCGCCAGTTTCATTAGTATAATCACATATTTCACATTTGTTCTAAACTGAATGAGTTCAGCTAACTCTGAAACATATTGGTACAGAAATAATTGCCTTATTAGTCTTTACTAGTTTAAGCTGCAGTGGGTAGAAATCGAGCAAATATGATTTAATAAAGTTATTTTTATAAAACGGTCACTATATCCTGACAGTAGTGGATGAGACAGGTAATCTCAAAAAAGTCATGTGCCTCTGTGTTCTCCGGTGCTCCTTACGGCATCTGCAAGATTTCACAGACCGGAGGAAAACAACCAATCAGAGCTGATCTGGAGTCTGCCGTCCAGCTCCTGTCTACTCACAAACTCCGATCAAACGGTCAAACTAGGCAGCGCTGATCAAATATGAATCAATATTCTGTTATTGTAATGCCTATTTCTCCCCTCAAATGTGGTCAAAAACATCTTGTAATGTTCTATTTAGCTGTGAAATTAGAAAGTTTGTGATCCAGTAGCCATGTTGAGATCAGTTGAGGAAATACCAAGCACCGCCCACCGGCCGGAGCATAGCCAATAGTAACGCTCTCTCTCTGAACAGAGTCACGAGGAGGTGCAGAAGTCTAGTTTTCTCTCAGAACACTTGAATTACAATATGCTGAAAGGATATTATGGGATTTTTGCTCAATGATGCCAAAAGCTTGTTGCCTACTGAAGCTTTAAGACATTTCCTTATGATGCAACCCAATTTAGTGTGTACTACTACTGTAGTTGTTAACTAGTAAGAATTTACAAAGAACTTCAGGCTACACATAACCTTTGCAATGCACTGAGGAAAAGCTGGTGCAAAGAGACAAATAAATTAGTGAAACTCAAAAAGTGGAAACAGGAAAATTCTTTCAGTTTTCATAATTAATTTAGCTTTATTAAACATAAAAAAAGAAGTATGAAAAGATGTAGCCTGTATGTTGTAGGTCAAAGTCAACCTTCAGTACTTCACCAGCAGCTGTCAGAGAGCATCCTGAGGTCTCTGGCAGGGCAGTGTGTCACAACAGCAGGATACTGTAGATTATTAATAAGCAGGTGTACACAGTTCCCCTGGGTTTGTTTGGGAAGTCTGGCACGCCATCCCTCCAGGAGCTTCTAAAAAGCCTTCCAGAGAGGAGAGTGCATGCAGACAGGACAGCAGGATGACGAGGGGATTAAGAGAAAGGCAGACTGAGTTTTTATTTTTTTCTTCTTTTTGAGAGGATGGGTGTGGAGGTGGTGGTGGTGGTGGCAGACACTCTTTATGAAATATTTAGCACTTGGACCTTCAAGGTAATTTACAGTGACTTCACTAATTGAAGTGGTGTGGCTGGCCTCAACACAGACACGCTGGGTGTGTGATAATGGAAGGATAATAATGGCTTTCCTTGGCGTGCGTGTGTGTGTGTGTGTGTGTTGGCAAAGATTTATGCTTCAAGCTCAGATAAGACATCACAAAACGAAGGAAAAAGCCTTTTGGTGATTAAGCAAGCCGACGCGGATAATTAATTCCACCATTCCATCGACCCGTCTTCTCTTTATCGTCTCTTTGTCATAATTAATGTGATGTTATCCCCTCACACCACAGCTGCTTTTGAATTATAATGCTCTCAATAGCTCTTGATGATAATTGTCTGTCCCTGTCTTCTGCCTCTCGGTCTCCATCTGGAGCACTGATGATCTCTCAGGCCTGCAGCTACTCTGATGTGCTCCGTTATAATGGTGCCATAATTATGACACAACAAACATTTTGTTTTAGCTGCTGGGTCCCATTTATTTTGACAAATACACAGTTCAGTTTAGCTCTCTTGGTATCCTTGTGCTCGCTGATAAGCAAAGTCAGAGCAGCTGCTTAGTATGGACAAGTCAAACATTTCAGACAGGATGAGTTTCATTCATTAAGTAAATGAGAAAAGTCTTGAGTTCAGGCCAAAGAAGTTTCTATTTGGTGAATACAGAGAGCCAATCACTGAGTAGTCTGCTGGCACTGCTGCCTTTGGTGAAATTTTGCTTCCATATTTCTGTCGGGATGTTTACCTTGAATTTTCAATTAGGAACAAATTGACTTCTCTCTTTAAAAGCTGCAGTGGATGAATAATGGATTATATTAACACAGACGTCACGGTTGAGAATTTGTGAATGTGTCCAATGGAGAGATATTCAGTCACAACATTTCTTTATTTTCTCTGGTACAAATAGACAGGGAGTATTTAGATGGCTGGCTTTGTTTCATGTCTGCCAAAAGAAGAAAATCCCTGGAGGTGAAATATCAGCCTGAATGACAGTCTGAAGGAACGCATTTCATAAAAAAATATAAATGAGTTTGGAAGCAAAGGAAGGAGAACCTTTTCAACAACCCTGGAGCGAAATGTTAAAGAGTTCAACAGCACAACAACTAAATACATAGCTTTAGATTTTCAAAGGTCAGTAACATTGTTTGGCTTCATTCCAGTATAAGTGGCCCATACTTCTTTTCTTTGCACAAAGGGCTCAAACACTATGTGGCAGTTAAATTGCATCTTTATGAAATATGCTATAATGTACAGTAACTTGGCTCCCCTCTTGTTAAATGCGTCAGTAACAGTATTTAACCACGAGGTGGCAGTGAAGTCCCACTGTCAGTGTTAGAGGAGAGGAAAACAGCATCAGAATCAGGGGAGACAGTAATGCACTGATTTGTGGTGGAAAGTACATGTACTCAAGTATTGTACTTGAGTACAATTTTTAGGTACTTGTGAGTATTTCCATTTACAGCTACTTTATACTTACTCTTATTCTTTCAGAGTGAGATTTTGTAATTTTTACTCCACCTTTATTTGTAATTCTGCCGATATGTTATTGTTGTCAGTGTATCAGTGAATAAAGTGGTCAACATTAACAGTGAAATGCTGGTCATACATAAATGAATCAGAAATAATAATCAAATTGTTTATATTATTATACCACTCACAGGCATGCAGCCCGATAATGAGTACATTTTACTGGTAATACATCTGTACTTTTACTTAAAAAAATAGTTCAATGTTTTGTTTAGGGACTATTTGTTGGCTGGAAGTTGTTGTTTTTACACTTGTTTTCTGGACGGATTAAACAAATGAAATCTAATGTAGGCTAGGTGTTTCTCCCTGTTTCCGGTCTTTGTGCTAAGCTAAGCTAACCGGCTGCTTGCTATAGCTTCATATAAACAGAGTAGTACCAATCTTCTCCTCTACCTTTGTTTTAAAATGTTGAACTATTGCTTTTTGAATGCACGACTTTTACATGTAATGGAGTATTTTTACAGTGTTGTGTTGCTACTGTTACAGCTGTAGCCTATGTGTTCGCTGTGCTGTTCCCTTTTCCCTTTCCCAGTATGTCCAGTATTTCTGTCCGGGTGTGCTGCATTGCTCAATGAGGTGCACCGATCTAGGAAGGAAGTGCTTAAAAGCTCCGGTGCCGGCAGCAGAACGAAGAGGCTTCTGGCAGGAGGATGACATGCTGGTCTTGCTGACTCTCAGTTTCAGCTTTTGTATTGTGTTGTTCATGTTATTCATTTTATGTTAATAAATCCCATCCCATGGGTTTGATGGTTTTTAAGGTGTCTTCTGTGGTTGATTTGTGTCAGTAGCGGGCGAGGCCTAAGGGTGGGGCGAAGCTAGGGATGCACCGATCCGACTTTTGTAGTCCCGATAGCGATACCTTATTGGCCGATACCGAGTACCGATCCGATACCAATGTTTTATTAATAAGCTTTACGCCGGGGCCACACAGCGCGCATCATGCTCGCGTGACGGCAGCGTCACGTCGTGGCCGCGTCATGCCCACCTAGGGTGTTCACACTAGACGCGAGTTACCCACGTCTCGGGAGCGTCCCGGAGCTACCTGTCAGCTGTGTTTTTGCTGTTGCTGACAGCCCTTTCTTTCTACATAGAGTTTGCCTTTTAATGGCCATTTAACTTCATAATAAATGTGATTTATATTTATTTAAGACAAAAAAGGGTAAGAACTGTGTGGTAATTTGTAAATATTATTAAAAACAAGCAAATAAATTCATACATAAATATTAATATATAGCCCATATAAATCCCTCTTTTCTGTCAGTGAAGAGGGATTTATATATATATAAATCCCTCTTCACTGACAGTGAGGAGGGATTTCTATGGGCTATATATATATATATATATATATATATATATATATATATAAATCCCTCTTCATTGACAGTGAAGAGGGATTTCTGTGGGCTATATATTAATACAAAAAAATAAATAAATACATTAGTAGTAAGAGAGAGCCTACAGCAATTCCTCTTCACTTTGACTGGCACAGTTTTAAACAACATTTCCAGGGGGTTTCGGGTTCCTGTTCTACAGTATTCCAGGTTGCGGCTTTTATCGAAAACGACTTAATTTACATCTGGGGCGGGACAGCAATTTACATTATAAAAGCTGATGTTCCGACATCTCAGGCAACTTGGAGCTTTTCACCACCTTGTTGCTGAACTGCGCCTTGATGGAGAAAAACACCTGAAGTATTTCAGAATGATAAATATAAGTAAAGTGTTTCTTTTTTATTATTATAAAACAAAGCAAAATAAACAGTTTCGTTATTTGTTAACCTTTAGAAAACGAAAATTATTATTAAATATCTTTAAAAAAATTAAATAACACCTCTAAAAGAAAGAACAATAAAGTTACGTGGTGTTTGTTGAGAGAGAGAGAGAGAGAGAGAGAGAGAGCGAGAGAGAGCGCATCGGAAAAATACTGCCCATCACCTGATGTTCTTATAACCTATTAACCCAGTCTATTATATGTATAGCATATGTAGGGTTTCTGCTATGACTACTACAGTGTTTACATAATTAAAAGCCTGTACTATATTAACTTGATGGAAACCTGCAAGCAGACAACTGCTTTATTTAGAGTATTTCAGAATAAAAGCATTGTGTTAATGAATGAATGATTCTGTGCACTAAAAACGCTAGAGGACTTTTATTTTGAAATCTAGATAGGAAGTGTAAAATATTGATGGTCAGTGACATATTCTACAGATGTCTAGACATGGAAACTGTAGTAATCTTGCTCATATACTGTCAATAGATCACCTTCACTGTCTGTTGCTGCTGGGAGACGCAGCCGAGAGGTAAGCGGCAAGCGTGAAAAATAGGCGAGCCTTCTATTCTATAAAATAGACGCACGTCTGACGTGCGTCTGACGCGCGTCTGACGTGCGTCTCATGCGGGCAGTGTGTCCACTCTAACCTGTTAACATGGACGCCGAAATAAAAAACAACACGCGACGTTGCCGTCACGCGAGCATGAAGCGCGCTGTGTGGCCCGGGCTTACACATGGCTATCGTTATTTTGTAAAACAAGCTTACTGAACTGATATTTATTACAAGTACACCAACAAATTGGTAAAACAAATCTTCAAAATTAACAGGAATCACAATTCAAGTGTAATTTTTTGAATGCAGCAACGAATTGGTCAAAACTTAAACAGGAAGTAAAATTCCAGTCTATAATGTATATATATATATACATAGAATTGAATTGAATAGATCGAGCCCATTGTCACCGATACCCGATCCAGCTATTTGAGTCCGTATTGGCCCGATATCTGATCCGGTATCGGTGCATCCCTGGGCGAAACACTATCTTTACTTAAACCTACAATAACTGATTATTTTGGCCAGTTGGCATGGAAGTTGTGAACACAACATGAACATATCAGCATTTTTTAAGATGGTTGTAAACCTGTTAGAAAACAGTTGCTAATTTATTTATTTTTTCAGTTGGAGTTGTGTTTCTGAACAGCTGGTCAATGTACTTTCAATATTCACTCTTTTAGCTCTGTTTTTGGTCTCCACCATCTCCTGAGGGAAATATCTGCCAATTTAGCTGCTAAATGCTCCACTATGTCCACCAGCTAGTCGCCAAATGTGTCTGTCTGTTGTTTGGTGCTGAGCAGAATGTGCACAGTAGCTTTATAGAGCTTTTTCACAGCTGCCTGCTGTTGAAAAGGTAGATGTACATGTCCACAGGCTCCGTCCTTTCCACGCTTCCCATTCATTGTCTATGTAAGCAGCCGTGCAATGCATTCTGGTAGCGTGGCGGCACAATTCGAGAGACGGGGCGTCACGTCGCCCGCTCCTCATTTGCATAAAGTTGAGGTCTAGGCTACTTTATGCAAATCAAGTGCATCCGACACGACTCAACGCCTCTGGAAACTCCCGAGAAACTTTTAAACTAAGCCTTGTCGATCCAATATAAAGACAGATTCAGCAACTGCATGGCTTATTTCTCAGATAAAATGTTTTCAGAAACAGATTTCGGTGAACTATTTTCGTAAAATAAGAGAAGAAAGTTTCCAAACGAGCCGCCATATTGTTCCTGGTTTGATAGGAGCAGCAGCCCACGAGGGAAAGCATTCGTCTAATCAGGCACCTAGTGTCTAGTGGCAGCCCATCAAGCGTCCAATGCTGGGAAGCGAGGCGATCCCTCGCGATAAAAATTGTCCCTGTGGACACGTACCATGAGAACGGTGAGAGTGAACCAAAACAGTAAAGCCAAACAATGAGCTGCAGATTCAGGTTCATCACAACGAGTGACCCTTTCACATTGGCCTTTGGTATATTGATATTAGGCCTATAAAGATATTGATTATTTATTCTTTAAGTAAAGATCTGAATACTTTTTCCACCACTGGCACTGATGTCAACTGGCAGTAAAGTTTTCAATTAAGCTGGATGGAATCAAATTAAATGAGGTTGTTTATCAGTCGTTACGTCAATGAATTTGCAGTTGATCGTTAAGTACATACTTAGCATAATGAAGGCTGCATCCAGAATACTTAGTTCATAGATTCCTAACCTGTAACAAACCTCTCTACTTTATGTAAGTCTCCATGGAACATTATTGCATCAGTGATAAATCAGATCAGGCATAACCATTCACATTAACAAAATCAATATTCACTTAAAATGTCTTGGCAAGCCTGCTGTTTCTGACACCTCAGCTGGATGCATACAACCTGATACAGGCAGCAATTACAAAATCCCCCCTTTCGAATTGTGTGATTCTGCCTGTTAACCCCCCCGGCTGTGAGGAGTGATGACCTGTCGCGGTTTTCCCACTTGAACCAAACATTTAATTTAGCCCTCCTCTGATACGGTGTAGGGGGTCGATACAGAGGTGACAATGAATTAACACCACATGGTAAGTTATGTGTACCCTGATCTTAAATCTTTGGGAGGGTCGACAAAAAGAGAATTAACCTGCTGAAGATGATGAGACTCAGGAGCACTTGAAACCATGATAATCCATACTGCTGACTTCTAAAAACACTGCCTTTAATAGTCAGGTAATCTTATTTTTTATCCACACAGTCTGTAGTTAGTCCAAAAGTCGTTTTCCTGCAGACTGCTGAGCTCTCATTGCTAAACCGACCTCCTGGGGAGGTTATATAGACAGTAATATAAACAGCTGCATCGCCTACTGAGCTGAGATCTGAGTAATTTTCACCCGAGCCCATGCAGCCTCCCCGGGAATAACAATCACACTAATCTGGATTTGTGTCGAGCGTGCTGCCTGAAACCTCAGCCGGTTTGTTTATCTTTTTGGCTACGGGTCCTAAAACACCAGAGGGGTGGTGCTAATCACCAGCAGTCAAATCATGAGCATGGACGTCTCGGCTTGTCATTCCACTCTGGCAGATGGAGATGAGTGCAGACAGTAGAGGGCTTTCTCTCTCTCTCTCTCTCTCTCTCTCTCTCTCTCTCTCTCTCTCTCTCTCTTCCACTGAGACGCAGCTCCATCAACTGCACAGCCCCTCACCTCCTTTATCTTATACAGGTGTTTACCCCTGGGGAGGAGAATTGCTCTTACGCCACCGATGGGTGTTGTGAAATATGATGGCTCTGAAGAACTCCCCTCCCTCTGTTTCTACCTCACATGCTGTAATCTAACTGAACAGTGGGAACCTTCATTTCCTTTCCATGTCGATGAGGCCTGTGAAGTCATATGGAAGACAGAGAGAGAGAGAGTCACACTGAGGCAACCAGACAGGATATATAGAAGATAAAGATATTAAAAAAGAGGTAGAGAGACGCACAATTTCCCTGGTACATTTAACACATGGTTCACATGTGAGTCAATAGTGACAAACTGTACTACAGTAATAAATTGCAGCCACAGGGTGCAGAAAAAAAACCAGTGCAAATAGGCTGTTGTCATATCTCTCATGGTTTCAAGTCACGCTGTGAGCATTTTGGAGCCACCACATGAAATGACACCTCATCACAATATTGCACTAAAACGGGATATTAAAGTGACCTTGTCCTTCTTGGCATTTGTATCTCCTTCCATCGCTGTAATAGTCCTATAATAAGGTAACAGCATGCCTGTAGGACACAATAAGAAGATTGTGCTTTATGGGATAACTTTTTATCTCTTCTTATATCCCAAAACTTCTTAAGGTGCTCGGTAGCTACAGGGACCTTAACACTCTTAATGGCGTTTTTTTAAATCTCTCACTGTATTAATATTCCTGTAGGTACATGCAGCGTGTATAATGTATCGTATATGTGTGAGTGTATTCATTTAAAGTAGCAATACAACAGTGTAAATACTCCATTACAAGTAAAAGTACTTTGTTATAATCAGCTAAATGTACTCAAAGTATCACATTTAAAAGTAGATGGAGATCCAGATAATTGACCCTTGTGACTGATATATTATTATATATCATTTCATTTAATTATCATTACGGTTGCATTCATGTTCAAGCAGCATTTTAATGTGTAGCTGATGGAGGTGAAACTAATTATAACTACTTTAATGGGTAGTTTAATCCGTAACAATTCATAACATTTTATATAAAGATCATTTACTATTTTGTTTGTAAAATCTTATTCTGCACGTTAACTAGTAACTATAGCTGTAAAGAAAAAAGTACAATATTTCCCTCTAAAATGTAGAAGTGTAAAGTAGCATGAAATGGAAATACTGAAGTGAAGTATAAACACCTCAAAATTATACTTGAGGAGTTCTTGTGTAAATTTACTTTCATACATTCAACCACTGTGAGTTTAACTTTGTCTGAAATGTTTTTAATATATCTTCTATCACTAATATTTGTATAGTTTTTTTATTTGTAGGGCCTAAGCACCAACAACGTAACAACCGAAACTGTAGAAATTATTATTTTTCTTAAAATGAATCTAATTTTTTAGGGTTTTAAGGTACTTGAAAAGTAGTTAAACTTCGCACACTTATCAGACACGGTGTAACATTTATTATTTTAAGGGTCTCGGGCTTGGGTATTGCAAAATGGCTCGCTACAGTGCCCCCTACAAAGTTGGAAAAATTGTGCCCATCGTTCTGGTTTCACCCGCATATATGAAATCTGGTAGGCAGATGTAACATGTGGAGACGCACAAAAAAGCTTCATGGATGTATACCCAAAACCCAACAGAAAGTCAGCCATTTTGAATTCAATGTGCCATTTTCGCCCATTTCTAGCGTTTTACAGATTTAATCAAATCGACTTGAAATTTGGGCGGGCGGGCAGACAGCCAGAGATTTGTTTTTGGTCAGAGCACTTGACTTATTGATTGCTGTCAGGATGAAATGAGAATTTCAACTAATATAAAAAGACATGTTTTTGAAGAAGATTACCAACTCTAGCTTTAATGCTGTTTTTTTGTAATCTCCTGTATGTAATATAAAATAATGCAGATGCAAATAGAGGGGTTGTGCAACTTCACAGCTACCTTTTTTTCTCTAAAAGATCAAAGAGTGAAATATTGCTTTATAACCTTCTTAGTAACACTTTATTTGAACCCCCACCTATTTAGCATTTATAGTTAGTATATACATCAATTCATAAATGGTTTATAACACATTATAGCACTTAATGTACTGTAGTTCAAAACAGATGTCTTGCATTCGTCAGCTATTGCTCCTCTTATGAAGCATCAATATAACTAGTTAATGAATAGTTAATAATAGTTGTAATTAGCCTATATGTCATTTTCACAAGTTTTGTAGAACACACTATAAGATTTGTTCATGTGTGTAATCATATTTCCTTATATATTTCAACTGTTATACAGTGTTATCAAGAATTTATCAGTTGTAATTGTTCAGATGTGCATTCATAAACACCCCAAAATGTATGTAACAGAGCTATTTAAGCTCCTCCAGCCGGCCCTGACATGAGAGAAGTGTGTGTGGTTCCAGTGGGAGCTGGTGACCTCACTGTGAGCAGCAGTGGATGAGGCTCTGAGGAGCAGAGAGGCTCTGCAGGAAGCTCTCAGTCATGACTGTGTGAGCAGTGAGACAGGAGCAGGAGCAGGACGCGCAGCTGCCTGCAACACCTCCTCTATACTCTCTCTGCAAACTTCAACCGAGGACGCTCATTCTGATTTATTTTTTTTAGCCTTTATTATGGTTGTATGGAAAACGCATTGGAGTTTCATTTGATGGCTTTTCAATATCAGAAACTGTTTTTTTTGGTGGAGAAGAAGAAGAGGCAGTTTGGCTGGATTATAATGTGGATGAAATGAAGTTTTTGGAGGATTTATGGTTGTTGGACTTCTGGTGCCACTTATACCAGGGCCCTGCAGGCAATGGATTCTTGTGATTTTATTTGAATGTAATTTTTTTCTTAAAAGCGCACAGAGCTGCAGAGCCATGGAGAACCTCACCATGGAGAACATGACTGTGGAGAACGAGACATCGCTGCGGGACAACCAGACTCTGGGTGTTTGGACCGACCACACAGTTGAGTACAAAGTGGCCAGCGTGTTTTTGGTGTCCCTCATATGCGGGCTGGGGATAGTGGGTAATGTGATGGTGATCCTGGTGGTCCTAACTACCAAACACATGCGCACTCCCACTAACTGTTACCTGGTGAGCCTGGCCGCGGCGGACCTGATGGTGCTGACGGCCGCCGGGCTGCCCAACATCACCGACGCCCTGCACGGTCAGTGGGTGTACGGCTACGCGGGCTGCCTGGGCATCACCTACTTCCAGTATCTGGGAATCAACGCGTCCTCCTGCTCCATCACCGCCTTCACCGTGGAGCGCTACATCGCCATCTGCCACCCCATCAAGGCGCAGTTCCTGTGCACTTTATCCCGGGCGAAGAAGATCATCATGCTGGTGTGGGCGCTCACCTCCGTGTACTGCGTCATGTGGCTCTTTCTGTCCGACACCAAAAAGTTGGTGTACGACAACGTGGCGCGGCTCAGCTGCGCCTACAAAGTGTCCAGGAGTTACTACCTGCCCATCTACTTCACGGACTTCGCGGTGTTTTACGTGCTGCCTCTGATGCTGGCCACGGTGCTGTACGGACTGATCGCCCGGATACTGTTCCTCAACCCGCTGCCTTCGGACCTCAAAAGCAGCAGCAGCAGCACCAAGAAGTGGAAGAAGGAGACGGGTCAGTGCGGGAGGATGATCAGCAGCACCTGCTCCTCCAGCAGCACCACGGCGGCCTCCCGCAGACAGGTGCGACTCTTGTTTGTTCATTAACGTTATCACTCACTCTGTGTAATGATTGAGGTTGTGTTTGAGTAGGGGAGAATGGGTCCAGCTGGACCGCAGGACAGTGTTCCTCCAATCAGAGACAACTTTGAGTGATGTCATTCAACCCCCCTCAGGTGCTTTAAATGATATTAAAGTCAGAGAGAACCACTAAATTATGTGATTATTAAAAGAAGTGGACAAATGCACCGACCACAGGTCCAGTTACAGCTGACCCCACACAAATATTGATTACACAAAACACCTTAGGCATTTATAACACGTGTGTTTGGTTGACATGATAATAATAGTAATAATAATAATAATCAACAAAGCAAAATCAACCTTTTCCCCATTTAAATATTTAATTTTTCTTCCAATATGTACACAAGCAATAAAGTGGCAACACTTCCCTTTGCCACAAACAAGTGAGGTTGCACATTTGATTTAAGGAAGAAACAGAAATTAAAGCGTTTTCATGACAGCATATAAGGAAATATTCCATGTTATTGTGTGCACTAGTGCTGTAGTCAAGACCACCTAAACCAAGACTACGTCACGTCCAAGACCAGAGTCTATTAAGACCGTGACAAGACCAAGACTTTGAGGGGTTGAAGACTGAGTCAAGACCAGACCAGTACACATGCATAACACACTTATACGATAAAACGTGGAACATGTAGATCCACATTCCCATAAAAACATCCACAGAAAAAAAACGAAGATTCCTCCTCGTTCACCTCTTTAATTTCCTTATGTGTGAAATGTCTAGATAAAATAATCAAAAGACATTGCAAAGGTGAAATTTACATGTGTGATTTTTCCTTTGTTTTCTATGAGCCATCCCAGAAATTATGTTAACGAATAAATCAGACAACGCACAGGCTATTCAGTGATATGATCCCCACAGTCGTGGTCTTGACCGGTCTTGGAATAAACTCCTGAGTCCTCTTCGTCCGAGACCAAGACAAGATGGAGTAAAAATGCGGTTGATTCCGAGACCAAGGCCTTCTCTAAGACCGATCTCAAGTACCACAACACTGGTGTGCACTGTTCTAAAACTACAGTAACAGAAATGTTATTATAGGCCTACTTATTTGGGATTTGGGAGGGTTGTGCTGCCTAATAAGTCAACACCACTCACAGATACAGAGCATCTGAAAATCCATTGTATTTAGCCCAGTTGGAGTCTCTGACCCAAACACCCTAAACAGACTGACTTTTGAAATAAGTCATCAGTTCAAAATTGTGTTTTTTGAGTTGTTAAAGAGGACCTGGGACCTCCAGGAGCCCAAACACAACATTAGGGTTAACTGTTGGCACATTGAGACATGTATATCTATAATTGATAAAAAAAATATGCAATTAAAATGTGTTTGCTATTGAAAATGTTACCCCTGATCCAAGCTTATGTATGTATGCAGTATGCAGTGCATCAAAGTGCTGCCAGCACTCATTAACTTTCAGATTGAGTCTAGTGAAGTGCACCTAGAACTATGGCTGTGTATTGGCAAGAATCTGGTGATACGATACATATCATGATACAGGGGTAACGATTCAATATATTGAGATACTGCAAGCAAGGCGATATATTGTGATTTTTAAAAAATCGAATTCTAGGAAAACTGTCATAGTGTAAAGAACACACATGCTATATATATAAAATATGAGTAAAAAAAAGTCGCTATTTGAAATGGCTACTATGGGGACTAACATCATTACACATGAATACAGCTTTACACCCAATTTATGTAATTCCAAGACTGTTTAGGGACCCCAGTATACAGAAATATTAAAATAGGTGAAAATCACATTTGTACTGCACGTATAAAACTACTTGGTTTTTGCCCCAAACTGCATGTGATTATCATAAAGTGGGCATGTCTGTAAAGGGGAGACTCGTGGGTACCCATAGAACCCATTTTTCATTCACATATATTGAGGTCAAAGGTCAAGGAACCCCTTTGAAAATGGCCATGACAGTTTTTCCTCACCAAAATGTATTGTCACATTGGAGCGTTATTTAGCCTCCTTGGGGACATAAAAGTATGACATGCTTGGTACCAATGGATTCCTTAGTTTTTTTTTTCATTTCATATGATACCAGTATCTTCACTCCAGCTTTAAAACTGAACCCGCTACAACCGTGGGTTAATTAAAAATCGATAAAGCGCTTTACAGAATCTATACAGTATCACAAAACATAATATTGTGATCCATCCATCCATCTGCAACCGCTTATCCCGTTAGGGGTCGCGGGGGGGGGGGGGGGGGGGCTGGGATCGGCTCCAGCCCCCCCCGACATTGGGCGAAGGCAGGGTACACCCTGGACAGGTCGCCAGTCCATCGCAGGGCTGACACATAGAGACAGACAACCATTCACGCTCACATTCACACCTACGGGCAATTTAGAGTCCACAATTAACCTAACCTAACCTGCATGTCTTTGGACTGTGGGAGGAAACCGGAGTACCCGGAGAAAATCCCCGTGATACTCATGTGTAAACATATTTTCTTACACCCCTACCTCAGTTTGCCACTTTTTCTTCCACCTTTTTAAAACACAAACACACATTCATACAGCGGCTCACAAAAAATAACTAGTGAGAAGACAAACAGGGTTTTAATGAGTCAATGTTTATTTATACTGACGGACGCTTTTTTTTGTAAGAGCTCATGGTGCAGCCACCTTTGAATTACCTCGCTCAGTGTGTGTATGTGTGTGTATTTACATACTTAAGTAAAACACTCAAGATTGTGTTTCGACCTCATCTTCCCTCTGTAAAAAAAACACCCTGCAAAGAGTTCCTACTTTGTTCAAACTAAAACAGAATTCTCTAAAGGCACAGACACACCGCTGCCAGAGACACAGGTAGATAGTAAAGCTAGACGTTTGTTTATCAGATCACCAGAAGAAGCCTTCCTGGAATGACAGGAGGGTGTGGTACCCTGAGGGAGCTCCACGCTCTATTGGATTGCCTAATCAGTTAACCCCAACTCAAATAGGCTTTTGGCTTTTTCTCCATCAGTATGGCTTATATTTTATCTTTGACTGACGCACACCCACAAACACACAATCACATGTGTTTCTGTGGGCACATATACCATCTACCATGTTCCTTACTGAATTATCTAAAGGTTACGATGTAATGAGGATCCAGGATTAGGTATTTCACTCACAGTGCCCCCAGCCAATGCAATTATCCCCACCTGACGACACAACATTAATATGGATAAGATTTAATTGCATACGAGTTTCACATCAGGATTATCATCTGGTAATTATATTAACAAATCCAGGCTTTGTTAAGTTGCGCATACAGATCAGTCTTCCTTGTTGGAAATTAATTAACAGTACCTGCATAAATAATGAATGTTTTATGAGGTCGACAACAGGGTGGGTTTAAAGTTTTCCCAAGGAACAGCTTGGTTTGTTTATGGTTACGTTTTTACCCACTGTTGTTGGTGCTAAATCGACAAGCGCGATACATTTCTTACCTGACAAAACCAGTTGTCTTTCTTAAATGATGCGGTATTAGCATTAATCTTTAAGTTGTGAAGTTCAGAGCATCCCATTTATATGAATCAAGATGCAATAGATTTACTATAATCTGAAACGAAAATTCTGTTAGGTGTGGATATTTTGGTATGGTAACTCCACACAAAAACTTTGTCTGAGACAGAGACAAATACATTAGTTGGGAAAAGGGGAAGTGACAGTGGCAGATACAAAAGAAAGTCATGCTCTACGTCTTGATCTGTTTGTGGTCATTTTTTTATGACAAAGAACTGACAAATCAATGGGGCTGATTATGTCTGTTAACAAAAACACAAAGAAATGTGAGAGTGCAAATCATCCAACAAAATCTCAAACCCAAACTATCATTCCAAAAATATGACAAGAGCTACAATGTGAAATGCAAAGAAATGCATTTTTAATTAATTTTGTATTAGTACTTTTTCTTTACTAACATTTGTCTTGCTTTGGTGGGCCTGTATAATCTGATTTAAGCACTTTGTTGATCTTGAAGGCATCCCACTGAGGACACAGGTGTAACTGATTTCCTGCTGATTGTATGACGTGTCATTTAAAGCCTCTGTTCACCCACACAGGTGTTTTCAGTTCTTCTGGCTGATTAGACCTCTGCTCAGGTTGAAGGTGGGCGGAGCTTTGATCAGAATCTACCAATAAGAATGATAAAGGTGTAATTTGTCCCGCCCTAACAGGTGCAACAAAGCCAACAGAACAATAGATGTCACTTGATTAGTTTATACACACCCACACAGTCCTGAGTAGAGGTCTAATCAGCCAGATTAACTGAAAACACCTGTGTGCCATCGGGCCCAAAAAGACTTTGTCCCGTAGACTTACATTGGGAAAGAGATGTCCGTAAATCAGCGGATCATTTTTTTTTTTAGGTAAATGACCTTCCCAGTAACACTTGAATAGTCCTTATTTAAATCATTAGGTCCTAAAAGTTATAAAATGCACTAATAGCCGAGTCCAGAGTTATTTCCCTTCCTCTATTTATGTGACTGAGACCCAGAACGAGGCTAGTCCGAGGGCTACTGCGCCTGCTCTATGTGCCCAATGGATGCAGGAGAGTGTCGAATGATCCAAGTAATTTATCACTTGGCAGTCGAGCCATTTTAGCTTCATGCACCATTGAGCAACTCTCATATGAATGAACGGGAACCCGCCTCCAACGCTGTATTCAGTTCTCTTTATACATCCATGGAGTGGATGGATGGGTCAAAAAACACTGGAGGCTGGTGTTCGTGTCCCTTGTGAAACCAGAAGTCAACAGTGATTTATTTGTCACGTAACTTCCGTTCTTCAGTTGCGGCACCTCCAAAGTTTTTTTAAGCCAAACCACAAACTTTTCCTAAAGATAACTAAGTAGTTTTTTCACATAACTTCTGTAGTTAAGTTACGCCACTTACAGTGTTACTTTAACCGAAAAAAAAGAAGTTGTCGAAAGTCGTGCTGAGTTTCACAAAAAAAAGTGTGTGTTTAAGTGTTGAAAATACTATTGATTGTTTTCTACTGCAAATTTGCAACATAACTGTTGCCACAAATGTGTCATCAAAAAAATGGTTAGCATAGTTTTATTTTAGATCAGAAGGGATTGCATTTATCATTACAGACTGAATTAGTTTCCACAGTTGGGAGCTACTGCTGTTTCCTTACAGGGCGGACACACAAGGAACGTCAGGAGCGCGTGGCGGCTGCGTTACCTGTTGTTTTTTATTTCGCCGTCCCTGTTAACAGGTTAGAGCAGCCACACTGCCCACGTGAGACGTGCGTCTCAGCTGCGTCTCTTCTAGAGAATAGAGGTCTCGCCTATTTTTGACGCGTGCCACGCGTGTCTCACAGCAGTAACAGACAGTGAAGGTGATCTATTGACTGTATATTAACTTCATATCAGCAAGACTTTACTACAGTTTTGAGGTCTATCTGTAGAATATGTTACGGAGATGTATAAAAGTAAAGACTTATTTTTAAATCATCACTTCTTGCTTTCATTTCAAAATAAAAGCCCTCAAGCATTTTTTCTATGGACAGAATTCCTTCATTTGTTAACACAAGGCTTTTATTCTGAAATATGAGCAGTTAGTGATGTGGAACTTGCAGTGACTTGGAGAGCTCCATGAATTGATACAGTATGGGGTTTAAATCAACAATTCCTGCTTTAATTTCAAAATAAAAGCCCTCAAGCGTTTTTTCTGTGGACAGAATCCCTTCATTTGTTAACACGAGGCTTTTATTCTTAAATATGTGCCGGACAGTGTTCTAGAACATAGAGGTGACTTGGAGAGCTCCATGAATGAATATAGTAAGTACGGAGTTTTAATTGTGGATGATTGGTATTATTTACAAATACCAAACGTTTCTTTACCTTTCTCTGTCTAAAATAAATATAAATGATATTTAGAATGAAATGAAATGGCCATTAAAAGGCAAACTCTACGTAGAAAGAAAGGGCTGACAGCAGCAATTGCAGCAGCAGAAACTCAGCTGACACGCAGCTGAAATGCAGCTGGTGTGAACGCCCGACGCGTGTGTCACGCAGCCGCCACGCCACGCAGCCGCCACACGCTCCTAACGTTCCTGGTGTGTCCCAAGGCTTAGCAGTTCAGAAATGTGTAAACAGAAAGATTAGTTGATGAGTTTATACACGCCCACACAGTCCAGAGCAGAGGGCTAATCTTCCTGAGTCTCCTGCTGGCTTTCTAACACCTGTTAGGGCGGGACAAATTACACCGTTATCATTTTTATTGGTGGATGTGACCTAATAAATTCCCATCAAAACTCCGCCCACCTTCAACCTGAGCAGAGGTCTAATCAGTCAGAGTAACTGAAGACACCTGTGTGGGCGGGTGTGATCTCAGAGGTTTTAAAGAGGACTGACATTCTGTGCAGATGTGTGTGGCATGACCACAAAATAATCAAGACATTAGTTTACTTCTTTTCATTCCTAGTGGAGTGCTATCTTTTCTTACTAAATAACTTTGGGCAAAACAAACAAACTTACATTTTGCTTTGAAGCAGCGCACCAAACTGAACACTGAATTTGGTATATTAGTGCTACCAAAATTCCAGTCACACCATCAATATTTGAGCAGGAGCGTGGCTGCACCATGTTGATCTCATTAAACATACTCAAGTTGACTGAGATGCCGCTGTGTTCACAGACAAGCTGCAGTACCAGTCATTGGTTAAAATAATTATTCCCCTGGCCCGGTGGAGAGAGGTTTGGTGAAAATGTCTTTTTTATTTGATGGCTCTCTTGTGCACCTATCACAGACCTTAAGATTTCCGTCCTGGTTGATCTGGTGACACCTGGGTACTGGCGCAGACTGGTTCAATTGGAAACCTGAATGAGGGGCTCAATTTCGCCAACTTTGTAGGGGGCGCTAGCGAGCCTTTTTTCCAAACCAAAGCCTGAGACCCCTAAAATATAACATTTTCCACCAAGTGCGATGAGTGTGCAAAGTTTAACAACTTTCTGAGCACCAGAGGGCCTTTAAAAAAGTGATTCATTTTAATATTAATAATAATTCCTTCAGTTTCAATAGGGCTTTCACTGCCTGATGTTGTCGGTGCTCGGCCCTAATTATTAGTAACACCTGGTCTGCTGTGAAAAAAGACCTATAGTCCACGTGCCTTGTGCTGTGGCTCATAGTGTATAGAATCTATGTGCATGAAAACACTTAAATTAATTGTCCAGTTTTCTGTGATTTAATTTTGTTGTAGCATTTTATTAATGCATGATTGAACTTTATTAGGTGACAAAGATGCTGGCTGTGGTGGTGATCCTCTTCGCCTTACTTTGGATGCCCTACCGGACCTTAGTGGTGGTCAACTCCTTCCTGGACAAAGCCTACCTGGACACCTGGTTCCTGCTCTTCTGCCGCCTCTGCATCTACCTAAACAGCGCCATCAACCCGGTCATCTACAACGTCATGTCCCAGAAGTTCCGCGCCGCTTTTAAGAAGCTATGTCACTGCGGCCCTCAGCGTATGGAGAAGCCAGCTTCTTACAGTGTGGCGCTAACCTACAGCGTCATCAAGGACACGTCCAATGGGGAAAGTCCAGACCACTTCCCCACAGACATGGAGGACGAGTTAAACACGCCTACAGATCAATACTTACCTGCCAGCATCTTGCCAAGTGCCAAGAAGATGCCGTTTGCAGAGCCTTCCGTGTCAGGGAGTGATGTCAAAGCTTGACTAAAAACAAACGTTCCACCCAAATAGGATAGCAGAGACTCTGACAGACTCCGAGTAGGATGCAGACTCCGAGTAGGATGCATAACTGAAAAAATAAACAAGAATTGTGTAAGCTGCAGACGGAATATCTATTAAAATTTCTAAATTATAGAAAAATAAACATAAAATCTTCAATCGTATCAGTATATCCGTATGAATCCCACTGTGTGAAATGTTTACAGCTATGGAGCTTATATCTTGAGTCAGTTAACGTTCATCAGTGTAGTAATGTTACAGGTTGTTTCTCTGAGTGTCTCGCTACTCGTTCCTACCGGTGGGTTCAATTACTGGTGAGAGTGCAAGTGCTTGAACTCTGTGTGCGTTATCAGATGGTGATGCTTCAGGTTTAAATTAGTTCCTGTCTTCCCGTTGACAGTATAAATTACCTACAGTATGTGTTTCGTGTCAGACTCTAAATGACATTAGCCTAGCCCCGTTTGGGACTGTCTCATCAACTTTGTGGTGTAACGGGGCTCTAATGCTTTTTTTCCACTGCATGGTTCAGCTCAATTCGACTCACTCTTGGTACCAGGTACTTTTCTCAGTTTCGTTTTCCACTGCAGATAGTACCCCCTCAGTGTAGGCGGGATTCTTTGCTGACCCTCACAGCGACACCACGTGAAACTTCCGTGACATAATCTTCAATGTTGGATCCTGTCATCGGCAATCAAACAGAAGAACATTTGCACTTCGTCGGAGTGTACGCAGTAGTTTTAAAAATCGGGGTCGAGTGAATAAAAAAATTGCGGTCGCTATTGACGGTAGCTTGGCTATTTAAAAATCGGGGGTTTGTGCAGGATTCTCTCTGACCAATCAGTGGTCTGCAGTCCACTCACTAGTATTGTAGCCAAAGTAACGCCACACCATCGACCGTTACCTCGTTTATCCACAGCAGCTCTTTACCATTGAAGGTTGTTGTGGTTGCTGAGCTGTCGCTTTCTGTATCAGTTTTCTCAAAGGAAGTGCTCGTCTTACCAGTAGTTTGATGGAGGGGTGATATTGGTCTGTGCATTCAGTGGAAATAGCAGGTGTGGTGAGGTGGATAGCCTCCACCAAAAGAAATACCACTCACGGTAACTCCAAAGTTTTTACATATACATATTGTGTCGTATTAGCTGTCTTGCTAACAGAACTTCATGCAGTCATTAGGACTAAACCCAGCTGTTGGTGATCCGTAAATACCGTTAAAGTGTAAGCTTGTTAAACCACCACAACGTCTTGTCTGGGCTGAGTAACGAAAGTAAAGTAACGAGTAATGTAACTAATTCTAATTACTTTTGCTGTTGGGTAATTGGTAAAGTAACGTAATTTAAATGAATAATATGTGATGTGTAAATTCCTACATTTTTCAAGTAACTTGGCCAAAACTGCCTACGACTGGTTAGAAATAGCTTTGTTTCTGTGTTGGGATTGGGTAGAACGTAATAGTATGTTGTCAAGCACTCTTAATTTATTTACAGTAGCCTTTATCAAAGTTTTCTAATCAAGGAAATTGTCTATCACAATCAGTGTTTATATAATCCAAGCCCTCAGTGGTACCATGGTTTTACTTGTAGCATAAGACTTTCCTCTCTGTTCATGTATCTCCCCACAATGAATCCAAATGCACCGTGAAATTTTAATCACGGTACCGGAGAGAAAGCACAGATATGGGATTACATGACCTTTTGAGAAGGTCTAAGTAAAGAAAAGGACGAATATTTACAGACCCTCATGTAAACCTACTGTGTCCATTTAAAGCCTCCTGAGCGCTAATGATTTCTGCAGGGACTTTAGTCTTAACAGTGGCAGACACAGCAAAGCTTTATGTTGCTTTAGTCACTGTGAAGACGACCGCTGTGGACTCAGTGAGGAGCCTGTAAAGGTCAGTGGCCAGTATATAATTATGAGGGGGGAAATGCGTAAGCCTGATGAGCAGAACCGAGAGGCTGTTCGTCAAAGCGTCGGATACCTGTCGTGGCAGTAATTCACTGATATTGCCTGAGACTGCAGAGTGCAGCGCTTTATCTGCCCAGCAAAACCCCACAGAGGAATGATGGAGCGTGTAAATAGATCGTAACAAAGTGCCATACTTGAGTTGGTGCAGTCCACAGTATGTATATAGCTCACCCTGCTATTAAAATAAGAATCTTCTGCTGTTCGTTTGAGCTACGTATACTGTATGTATAAATTGAAGAGCACTCAGACGGAATGAATACTGAGTGAACTAAATGAAAGAAGCCTAGTGAGAAGGAGACTTTTCTTTCTATACTGTAAAGTTGCTTGAAATTGATTGTGCAGTGCAATGTGAAATTAATTCAATATTGTGTTTTCAAATGTGTGCCAGCAAGTGCTTTTAAAAAAAAAAATTGCTTGTGTTTATCCATTGTTCCATTCATTCATTTCAAACCAGCTTGCACTGATTGCGCAGTCAGTGCAAGCTGAGAGTAGGAAAACAAACTGTGAGAAAATAAAAAAAAAAAAAAGGTTTGAAGTTTGTAGCGTAAAGTAACTCTCATTCGTGCACTTTTATTAATTTCTCCCTTC
Organism: Sebastes fasciatus; assembly: GCF_043250625.1. Classification (NCBI taxonomy): domain Eukaryota; kingdom Metazoa; phylum Chordata; class Actinopteri; order Perciformes; family Sebastidae; genus Sebastes; species Sebastes fasciatus. The sequence continues at coordinate 31,046,432 of NC_133806.1, read as the reverse complement.
TGTTCTCAGTCGAAGTGCGTTTTGCTTTTGGGGTAAACACCAAACAGTTGTGAAGGAGATGTTTTCTGTTCTGCACGGTGCACAGTTTGCAGCATGAACACAAGCTTTTGTGAGGTGAACACAAACATCTGATACCTGATGTGTTTCCATCTGAGGCGTTTGCTTTGTGCACATTTCTGTCAAAAGGTATAGCCTTTTTTTCTGCTCTTGCTGTTTGATGGATTGTTTTGTATTTTGTATTGTTCTTTGTCTATAATAAACAGAGACTATAATTGCAGCGCCTCTTGGGTGGTGCATTATTGCAGCATTTTTCGGTCTTGTAAGATTATCTCTTCCCCCCCCCCCCAAACACCCTGCACCTCCATCTCCGCTGATCTATTACCAGCAGCTATTGAAGAAACCGCCTCATCCAAAACCGCCATGAATCAGACACATACAGCTTCTGTAAGAGCTACGACCACACCGACGACATCAATCAGAAGGGTTGATGGCTTCGTTTTGAAGGCACTCAGCATGTGGTGGCCCGCTTTGACACTCATTCATCTCACTGCAGCTATCAGAGCCCAACTGTACTCGCAACACAAACAATACGACACGCCACGCAATTTATGTTCAGCTGCTCTAGGTAATATCTAACTCATCAAACCTCCCTCAATTTGGTGATAATGCTAACACTAAAGTATATATTACAGTAATTACCCATGCGGTGTTATAGAGCTGGTAAGAGCATAATGTACCGGGAGAGAATGTCCCTGGAACACAGAGGCACTAATTGACGACTGCTTTAACATTTCATCAGTTGTGTGCTCTCCGAGCGTACGTTTTAATGCCACACACACACACACACACACACACACACTATATTTTCAGGGTAGAACGTGTTTATATGACAAAAAAGAATACTCACAATAGTTTCTTCCGCAAGTGTTGTTGATAGGAAAGTGGTATTTCTCACAAAATCACAGGTTACACTATGTATGCATGCAAATACCCATGAACGAACAGCGGCTACATACAGCTGTTTGTAAAAGTGTCATTTATAAAAGGTAAACAAACTACTTTTAAATTTGTTGCATTGGCAAATATTTCTGTTTCAAAAAATTAAATGACATTAAGATTTCTTCAGCAAGACATCAGTGAGGTTGTTCTGATAACGCTTTAGAATACGCCCCGCAGCGTACAGCCAAAATGCCTTTGCTCGCAAAGTCTGTAATTTTCACCCAAAATCATCTCACGTTTAAAAATAAATACGACCTCACGTCGTGTCAATAATATTTACACACGATCTCTGAAACGTCATCATCCAAAATGGCATGATATACATTCATTTCGTCTCCCAGCACAAAGCACTTGTCGATAAAGAAATAAAAGCGATAACAGACGTGGAATTTAAAGATGGATTCTGGCAGGTGATTGCAGAACAGCTTGGAGTCGGGGATGGTTCGCAAAACAAAAAAAGTAGGAAGGAATACACCGTAGTGATTGTACTCTAGGCAGCTAAACCACAGCTTCTTGCTAATGTCATTCATTCATTAAACCCGCTTTGGACTTGCGCCAGCCAATGTACCCACGTAATTAATTAATTTTTGTCTCGTATGGCGAATTTTCGCAACACATTGAATAAAACGCATCAGACTCAGTGTGCAAGGTTTCTGTGCGTAATGTTTTTTATCGTATGACGGATTAAAAAAATGCATACAAAAATTACACACTTGGTGTGCAAAGACCTTAATTCTTCCCAATTTACAGTGTTTTGTACTAACAGTGTACCTGTACAGTACGTCCCGTAGTACCCAGGTACAAGGGAACAAGACGTGAAGTTCGGGATTAAGGGGGTAACAATCTCAGAATTAAAAAAAAAATGTATACTCCCCAAAAGTGAAGCCAAAATATCTTGTTCACCCCCTGGTGGCTGGCTGCAGTATAGGTCATAAATCCTGCCCCCTCAATGTTAGCAGAAGGGACATCGGCCAACTAAAAAGTCAAAGTATACGTCAAATACATTTTTCCCAAAGATGGTTTATACCGCGGCTCCAGCCCTCCAATCACTACTGTACAGTGGGAGGAAATGGAGAGACGTCGTCCATCTATATATAAACTCGGGAAAAAAAGTTTGGAAATTTGTGTTTGGTGGATTCTTTTTATGTTGTTACAATGCTAATTGGCATTGTATTTTACATCATTGGAAAGCCTGTTTATTTACCTTCACAATGATGTCCAACTTGTAAGGATCATGCATTTGTGGGATGAGCAGCACAGCTGATTATGTGGGTAGCGCCTAAGAAGAATTTGCAAAAATTCTTCGCCGATGCTAAACAGTGTATTCTCCTGTTGGTATTGACTCTTGTTTTGAGTTGTTTGGTGGATTGGATGATTGAACTCTCTATCAGTAACAAGGAACAAACAAGACATATTGGCTATTTTACAATTTATTCATTTAATACACCGTCAGGAGCCTCAGTAGCGGTGGAAGATCCATACGCAGCCACAACAGCCTGGCACCTCCTCCTCATGCTGGTCACCAACCTGGTCACATGTTGCTGTGGGATGGCGTTCCATTCCTCAACCAGGATTCGTTTCAGGTCAGTCAGCGTGGTTGTGTTGGTCACTCTAACACGTACAGCATGCCCAAGCTGATCCCACATGTGTTGAATTGGGTTGAGGTCTGGACTCTTGGCAGGCCGTTCCACTCTATCTGCTCCCACATTGTGGAGGTAGTCTGTGATAACCCTGGCTCTGTAGGGGGCGAGCGTTGTCATCTTTGAGGATGAAGTTAGGTGCCAGATTGTGGAGATATGGGATCGCCACTGGCTGCAGAATCTCATCCTGATATCTCACTGCATTGAGATGGCCTTCAATGATGACAAGCCTTGTTTTGCCAGTGAGGGAGATGCTGCCCCACACCATGACACTGCCCCCACCAAAAGCTGTTACTCCATTGGTGCAACAGTCAGCATAGCAGGAGAATACACTGTTTAGCATCGGCAGAGAATTTTGGCAAATTTTTCTTGGGCGCTACCCACATAATCAGCTGTGCTGCTCATCCCACAAATGCATGATCCTTACAAGTTGGACATCATTCCGAAGGTAAATAAACAGGCTTTCCAACGATGTAAAATACAATGACCATTAGCATTGTAACAACAGAGAAATAATCCACCAAACACTAATTTCCAAATTTTCTGAATTTATTATGGAAATAACATGGAGATCTTATCTGGATAATGACATCGGATTCACAGGCCGTCACATTTGCATCTGGTATTAATAAGCTTTCTTGTTATCTTTATTCTTGTGGTCGGATCTTGATATGCAAGCCTGGCCAGGAAGTTTGAGCTAGCAGTGAGAGTTGGAGTTGGGTGACCTTTTAACTTGCTGGGCGGATAACCATTATGTTGGTGGTGTTCAGGTGGAACAGCGAAGGCAGTCCCTGATGTTGTGAAAGACTGTGATGAAGCAAGCTATGATTGGTTGGGGTTGGTTGTGTAGTCTGCCATGTCTCTTAGCCAAGTGATGGCAACAGTGTATGGCTCTGCTGATCTGACACAGTGACATTCACAAGAGACAAACATATTGTGACGTCTGACCCTGACCCTGACCCAGAAGGTCAGAATTAAACCACAACATTTCCCAATCTTATTTTCCATATTTATACAGTTCAAAGGTGATTCAAATTCCCACTTTGCTGTTGAGTTATGATGATCCAAATGTTCTGCTGCTTTCATTCAGGAAAACAAATATTTGTCTTGGAGCAGCAGATTTATCCTCATCCTCTTGTGGATGACCTTTAAAGATCCATCCGACGTGGTTCGTACATGCACTCTATAAGTAGAAACATCATTGATCCATTAGAGAAACAGCTGAGCAAGACTTCCCGGTGGGTAGAAATATGATGTGCAAAATGGACACAGTTTATTGTGTGTCTAATTCAAGGTTGCTGAAACGCAGGCTGTGATTATACTTCACTAAATGGGATAAAGCTGTATTATCCTGTGAAAGGTAGGTGGTACCAATAAAGACTTACTGGCCAGAGATCCAGAGGTTGAAAATGAGACTCTGAGCAGGTCTGAAGTGGCCGAGAGGATGAGACATCAGAATAAAAGCCTCAGCTGTGGGCAGCTGCACCAATGAAGCGGCCCTGACTCTAAATGTGAACCTGATTTATTTGCCTTCCAGCCCTGTTACGTTTGAAGTGCTTTTTGAAAATGAGGAACAAGTAGGGAAATGATGCCATCAGCAGAATGCCAACACGTTTGCATGAGAAAAGAATATCGCTGTGATGAACACTTTCCTCTAGTACCAACCATTCACTTCCACACAGTGAATCATGGCTCTTATTCCCTCTCTACAGTTCATTTACATGCTCGGCGATTTATTCAGCCATTCTCCATGGAATTAGTCTTGAAAAGATGTTATACCAGTTGACAAACTGTCGCCTTTATCTTGACATTATGTACAGTAAATCTAACCATTTTCAAGCTTGGGTGTTCCCATTAGACTGAGAGATGAGGTCGGTCCATGATTTGAATACATAGGAGGAGAGCTGAGAAAGCTCACATCTGACATTTCCTTCAACTTCAGTCTGTCGATATTTAATTTCTTGGCTCCCAATAAACACAATCAAAGCCAACTGTGGCAGAAATGTTGCCTTGAAATTGCTGTTTTAATTTAGTTGCTGAGATCAGCGAGCTCTGCAAGATCGTTCTGCACTCTCAACAAGAATCCCTTGTTGAGAAAAAGCATTTACGCTTGACTGCACCAGCACACAATCATTACTTTAGGATGAGCTATTGAGCCCCTGTATGCAGGTGTAAAAACTAAGGAAACAACATCATTTCACCTTCCGTCCTGCACTCTGTCCCGTAAGGCATGCTTCGTTCTTAGTACACAACCGAATTTAAGACGATTTGGTTTGATCACAAAGAACCAGCATTGTTATGAGTTTATTATTGTGCCGAGCCGCCTCAACTCAATGAGACAAGACAAAAGTGTTCAAGTACAGAAGTCTCAATATTTACAATGCAGGGGCGAAATATGACAGTCAACCTTCAGCCCACTGTTTCTGAAAGCATGGGATCTGAGGTGGCTGCTTTTATGCTACCAATATTACTGAAAAGCAGCACACTATTAGTATTTATTGTTGTCAGTACACAGTTAAAAGCTTAATTTACATCTTAATGGTAAGGTGGGGGGGAGGGGGGGGTCGTCCCCCACCCCGCCCCATATATATTATAATTACGGCCTTGACTGACACAACAGACAATCACAGGGAGGTCAATGAGGTCAATACTATAGAAGAATTGCTGGTGTACGCTCCCAAAACCAATAAGAGCACCAGTCACAGTTACCATTTACTGCTGATTTACTGAAAGGACAACCCATAATCCCATGAGGTCCATGGGATTATGGGTTGACCTTTTGTCCGACTCCCTGTACTTGTTTGCTTTGAGTCTGATGCTCATTTGGGTCTTTGGAGTATTTTAACATCTAATTTCATGAACAAAAGTAAAATACCACAAGCTTTACATTTTGTTTGGAAGTCCAAGAGCAAACCAGAACTACTACTTCTGTTGAATCTAATCTTTTATATACAAATTTGTTTTGTTCAAGTCGCATTGATGACCAATAGACTCCATCAGAGGCTCAAAACACTGCAAAAAATCCATAAAAACAATTCTAAAGTATACAAGACTTCCTCTGTAATTCAACATTGTTTTCAAGGCTCAGCAGAAAACAAATCTATCTTGTAAAATCAAGTTTCAATCCTTAAAACATTTTAATAACTTAAAAAAATTATCACGCTGTCTAAATCGTAATGAATGAAACTGCAGTTACCTGTACCTTCCTGGATTATTATTTATGGATTTTATAGTGCAGTTACATTAAACTTGTGTTTACAGTTTTCTGATGTGAGGCAAGTTCTCAGAGAGCCGTTATTCTGTACGCTGAGGTAGAGGAAAGAAGCTTTTAGTTTAAATCATAATGCAGCAATAACATAGAAAAAACAAGAGATTAGTCTCATATGAGTTTCTCCGTGCAGTGAGCTCCTGTAGAACTTGTTTGTGGTTAAAAGGCACATCAATCTTGCGTGATCGTCAATCAAGTCAATCTGCAAAACAGCTCCAAGGCAAAAACTACTGACAGAGCACCAAGTGAGGCATGAAAAATCCTGCAAGAAGAGTGGAAAACACGACCATGCAGGCTAATGTTTCCATCACCTCAGCCAATCAAATAGGGAACAGAAAGAGAAAGACCGTGGCATGAAAGAAGCCATGTAATCACAGCTTGTTTCTCAGGCGCCCCGGGAAATCTCTCACAGGAGCCTTTATGAAACATGTCAGCGGTCGATAAAGCTGGAAGGGGAGGCTGAAAACTATTTGTGACAGATGAGCTAGTCACTTATGAAGAGGGATTTATAGAGAGGATCACTGCAGGAGTGAGATTTATGCAACACTGTTACACAAATCTGTGAAATACAGGTAGACTGTGTCTTATTAGCTCCCCAACCATGAACTGACAGTAGCGCAAACTACGAGATGAGCACCTTCATCACTTTTCCAGCATTTTTTTCCTCAAATGTCATAGAGAAAAGTAACTTCTTTGTGTTTAATACACAAAGAAGTTCCTACTCTCACCTATTGTCATGAGGGCTGGGTCATGACCGAAAGAACTAGGTCGCAGGTACAAGCGGCCAAAATGGGTTTTCACAGTAGGGTGGCTGGCGTCTCTCTTAGAGATAGGGTGAGAAGCTCAGTCATCCGTGAGTCGAAAGGAGCAAGCTGAGGTGGTTCGGGCATCTAGTAAGGATGCCCCCCCCCTCCCTCCCCTCCCACCCTGGGCGCCTCACTAGGGAGGTGTTCCAGGCACGACCAGCTGGGAGGAGACCACGGGGCAGAGCCAGGACTATGTGGAGAGATTATGTCTCCACACTGGCCTGGGAACGCCTCGGGATCCCCCAGTCAGAGCTGGTTAATGTGGCCCCGGGAAAGGGAAGTTTGGGGTCCCCTGCTGGAGCTTTTACCCCCACGACCCGACCCCGGATAAGCGGTTGAAGATATGATGAGATGATGAGATGAGTGTTTAATATACAGTGTAGAGCTGCTACTTCAAGGGAGAGTTACAATGTAATTTCATATTGTGCTCCTTTTTTATATTCTCTCTTTTACTGTAAACAGTTGTTCCGAAGCTCCGGCCTGATTCACTCATATTGAATGCAAAGTTCTTAGAAAACAAATGTGAGACTAATTAAAAAAAACAATGTGATGCAGTTTTGCTTTTCTCATCTCTCCATTTTCCTCTTCAGAATAAAACTTCCAACCGATAGGCTTCTCTGCAGTTACTTTAGGACCCACTTTAAATCTTTTACAATGGAAGCTGCATCTTGACTCGACTACACCATAATGGCTTACCAATGGCATGCTCTTTTTTTGGTCACCCAGTATATATTTTTACAATGTATTTTTTTAAACAAATATTTCATTAATTACCCCACTATAAGATGTTAACATGATCCAGCCATCCATTTTCTTCCGCTTCTCTGGGGTCGGGTCGCGGGGGCAGCAGGCTTAGCGGGGAATTCCAGACATCCATCTCCCCAGCAACATTTTCCAGCTTTTCCTGGGGTTAACATGATATGAATGGAAACTGAATTAGATGTACTAACAAATACCTCGTCAATAGGAGAATGCAGGCAAGTCGCATTTGTCCACCAACACAGAAAATCACCTACAGTTTAGGCAACTAGAACAATTTGGTTCATACTAAATGTAGGAAATATTATACATTTTATTCTATGATAGCCTATTCTGCACATAAACTAACCACAGTCATCAATGCAAGTATCAGCATACAGACATGCTCACAATGACAATGCTAACCTGCTATTGTTTAGCAGGTATAATGTTTACCATATTCACCATCTTAGTTTTGTGTATTAGCATGATAACATTTGCTAATGAGCACTAAACACAAAGTACAACTGAGGATGTTTCATTCTGGACCAAACTGCTGGACCAACCCATAGACAGACCACCATTACCATTCAGAGCCACGCCATAGTGTGCCTACAAACATTCAACAGGCCCCTTCATGTTTGCTTTAGTTCCCTTTGAGTTCAGTTTTAAACTGAAGGTGTGACAGGACAGTTTATCAGCACGAGTCAACTGCAAAGCATCCTTACCAGCAAGACATTGCAATTTACAATGTAGGCATTTTATCCAGACTTTCAAATAAGTGTAACAGTAAAAAAAAGTGTGCGTTCAACCATCAGCAGGGTTATCATCCAGTGGTTGAGGAAGTACTCTTGCTACTTAAGTAAAAGGAGCAATACCACAGAGTAGAAATACTCTAAAGTCCTGCTTTTAAAATTGTAATTAAGAAAAGGTACAAAAGTATTTGCATTAAAAATACTTAAAGTACCAAAAGAAAAAGTATTCATCACGCAAAATGTCCCATTTCAATAAAATGTGTCTTATACTATTGTATTATAATCATTGATGCATTAATGTGTGTTCATCACTTTAATTGTGCAGGTGGTGAAGGTGGAGCTAATTTTAATTACTTTATATAGGCTACTGCTGGGTAGCTTGTGAATCCCCATAAATGAATCAATAATAATGATAATAATAATACATCATAATTATGTTTTACATTATTAATCTGAATCTGTCAAATAATTAGTAACTAAAGCTGTCAGATTGATGAGTAAAAAGAACAATATTTCCCTCTGTAATGAATAGAAGTATAAAGTAGCATAAAATGTAGATAGTCAAGTAAAGTACAAGTATTTCCAAACTGTACTTAAAGGTGCAGTGTGTAGGATTTGGCGGCATCTAGCGGTGAGGTTGCAGATTGCAACCAACTGAAACTTCTCCTGTGTGCCAAACGTGATGGAGAACTACTTTGGCCGACGCTAAAATGTGTGTAAAAATGCGAATGGTTCTACCTAGAGCCAGTGTTTGGTTTGTCCGTTCTAGAAACATGGCGACCGGCTCCGTGAAGAGGACCCGCTCCCTATGTAGATATAAACGACTCATTCTAAGCTAATAAAAACACAACTCTTATTTTCAGGTGACTATACACTTAAGAAAACATACTTATTAATATTATATTCTATTTCTGCTAATAGATCCCCCTCAATGTTACACACTGTTCCTTTTAAGTGCAGCACTTGAGTAAATACTTACTTTCCACCACTGTAATTATCCACTGGAGTGTTATGAAGCAGTATACAGCATTAATCAATAGGTTAAGTTAAACAGCAGCGACAGACACCTGAATGTGTGTCGGTTGTACTGTGTTGTAACGATGTGTTCTCTCTCTAACAGGAGCTGCAGGACAAAGCGTTCCTCTGTGTTTCCTCAGCTGCTGCTCTAGATTCTGATCCTCACATGTGAAAAGTGTCATATGGATGTGTATTGAGCTTCAGGTCATTTAGCTCCTATCTGCGAGGATGCTCTTATAGTTGTACAGTTCAAACACCACAGTTCAAACACCACAGACCCGTTCCTTATGAACATAATGATTTGTGACTGTTGCTGACAGAGTCAGTGATTTGGATGGTAATTTTCCAACCTCTTTTATGAAGAAACTGAGGATAATAGAATGATACAAACTTTTTATACAAGCAATCAGTATTAACGTCATTCAACAATAACACAGGCACTTTTATAAATGAGATAGCAGCATAATTACGCTAGCATAAAAGCATCATCGACACATTATCATATGATTCAAATATTTGCATATTTGCTGAATAAGTATTTTGCTACCAAGCAAAACGTAGATAAGAAACACAAACAATAAAACAGCTCTAACAGAAGAGAGCTGTGTACCTTTCCTATCGACGTGATGGGAGCAGTGTCAGGTGTGTGTGCACAGCGCGGCACATTTCATTTCCAGCTCACATTCCCGTCATGTTGCTGACGGGGTGAGAGTCTAGGAGCCTCGCTGACCTTGACCCTGCCTTTCTCATTTTGACAGACGAATAAAAATGTTGCTGAGCAACAGCAGCCTGACTGTCCCTTCCAGCCAGAACATCCGTTTCACCGCTGCTCATTTCAGGAATATAATTGACCATTTGTTGAGCTTTTTAATTATATCCTTGAGACTGTATTCATGACAGTATTTTTGAATTTGGCTAATAACTGGATCGCATGGCTTAATGACTACTTTTGCTAAACACTTATAGGAGTATATCCAGTCTAATTTCTTAATGAACTTTGCTATTATTCTTAAGGTTAATCAATCTTGTTTTAAAAGCAGGTTCCTGTATTCAGGAGCTAGCAGTAAATGACAGATGACCCCTCAGACGTTTCATAGAAGATCAAGCCAAATATCCACTCCTGATCAAATGTCCCTCTCTAGCTCATTCTCTTTTCATTGTTATTCATCATCAAACACTGACAGCACAAGGTTTGCATATCAGAGGTATGGCTGTTGTTTTAAAGTACTCCTGGTAACGCTCTGTGTGCTGGTGCCCTTTTTTTCCCGCCACTGCCCTTCAGACAGCCCGAGCCTGAGGCTTCACTCATAAGCACTGAGCTGATGATAACAAAAGACAGGAGCAGGTGAGCCTCTTTCATTTAGTCGACCGATAATAGCTAGATGAACATTACCTTGGTCAGGTCTCTACACAGTCCCCCTCTTTTAGATTGAAGGCCATAAACCGCGTTCAATAAACCCTCGTGCCTGCTGACACAACAATATTCAAGGACGCGTAACGTGCTGATTCACTCCTGGGTGTTATCAGAACTCAGCCTAAACTCACGTTATTTGGCAAGCATGTGGGAAAAAATACATTTTCATAGTTCATTTTTGAGCTTTGTTGTTGTTATTTGTGGCTCCAGCTGGGTGAAAACACTTATGACTTTGCTGAAAGCATTAATCAACATTTTATTGCTGATCATTATTATCTCTTTTATTCTATTTTATTTTATTACAATTTTATTATTTTAATACCACCTGCTTATTTTGTGTAGTTTCATAATTTTTATTTATTTATTTTTATTTCCTTGTATTTTTTTTATTATCTTAATTACCCATCTCTTATTGCTTTCTTATTCAATTAACTTTTATATTGCTTGTTTTGGTGTGCATTAGTCTCTAAATCCATTTTTTAGCACTCTATATTGATCAATTCAACTGTGATGTCAATATTGCTCAAAATAATATGGTTATGATTTTTTGCCGTAATCAAACAGCCCTACTCCAGTTACCTTTATAGTTTTGCAAAATGTATGTGTTTATTACAACCATTCAGTCGTGTGAAGCTGACCTCCAGCTGCTAAAAATGGGAAAGATTTGTTATATTACAGCACTTTCACAAAGCTATAACATCATCAAAACTCTCACATGTGTACAAGACGACAACACTAATCTGTCAAAATGACTTTTTCCACACAAAAACAAGACATGTTGTCTCAGAAATCTCCTCCAGCCTGCAGGTTAGTTATTTCTTTATCAGAGAGGTCAGAGAGTGGAGCCGGGTTTAGGACTGGACACGCCGAGTCCCCGACATCGACACAGACTAACACCTGACAGAATTCCTACACTGAATTGGCAGATAATTGCAAGGATGTGTGGGAGTCAGGATCTCATCCACAGTAAAAACACATAGTATTGACAAACTTGTTTGTCTGGCTCACTTGAAATGAATTCATTTACTGTTTTACCTCTGCTACCTCTGCTGTGCAGCTCTTACAAGTCAGCACTGTTCGTCTCTGTTCCCGCTGTTTGTCACTGTATGTGAAGTATATGTGATTACATAAGCCTGACCTAGTTGTGTGTTGTTATCATAGTAGTTCTTCTATAGTTCCCCTGGAGAGAGATTAAGCAGCAGATAGATAAAAGTTAATGTAAAAGAAAACACACTTTGAGCCTTGAGTAAGACCAAAATTATTAAACACTAACATGAGATTTAGTTTGACCTACACTGTGACTAATAAGGGGGGATTCCAGGACACAAAGTGTACTTGAGTCAAAATATCCAGCATTAGATTTTTAGGTTGTAGCGGGTTCAGTTTTAAAGCTAAAATGAAGATACTGGCATCATATGAAACTAAAAAAGCAGAGGAATCCATTGGTTACAACCATACTAACTTGCTACATACTAGCTTGTTGTGAAGGAGGTTAAATAACGCTCCAAACGTATGCTAAATTTTGGCAAGGAAAAACTGGTATGACCGTTTTCAAAGGAGTCCCTTGACCTCTGACCTCAAGATATGTGAATAAAAATGGGTTCTATGGGTACCCACGAGTCTCCCCTTTACAGACATGCCCACTTTATGATAATCACATGCTGTTTGGGGCAAGTCATAGTCAAGTCAGCACACTGACACACTGACAGCTGTTTTTGCCTGTTGGGCTGCAGTTTACCATGTTATGATTTGAACATATTTTTTATGCTAAATGCAGTACCTGTGAGGGTTTCTGGACAATATGTGTCATTGTTTTGTATAATATATACATACCTTTGCATAAAGGGATCATATTAGTCCACCTCCATGTGGATAAGAGTATAAAATACTTGACAAATCTCCCTTTAAGGTTGATTTTGAGATAAAATATGTGCAATTAATTTGCGATTAATCACGATTAACTATGGACTATAGACTATGGCCCTGAAATTTATTGCACAGTACATTCAGAAAATGCCATTTAAGGCAGGCTTTTGCCGTGACTAAGATCGATTACCTAATAAAACAGAAGAGTTGGCAGACTGTAGCTGCAGAGGGATTCCCTGCTTCCATGGACAATAATATAATATGAAACGGTGGTTGATTTGTTACACATAACCCACATCAATTGACCAGCAGCTGCTGTAAATGCCATGGATAGCAATTTCAGCTGAGTGGAGAACCGGCCTGTCTAACTGGCTTTGCTCATAAATCACCAAGTGTGTTTTGTGTTATTTTATATACTGTTAATATATACTGTCTGCCCAGAGACATCAACATCATGAGTTTGACTGCTCATACTCACAGCAAGTGATAATTATTTTAACTTTTGACAGACTTAAACGCCCAGAAAAGAGATCTTTAAACTGCAAAGTCCTCTTTAAAGCTGCACTATAGTGAATATTTTAATATAAACGTGGCAAAAATGACTACGTATAACATGAAAGGTGTTGCATGCAGTGACAAAAGCACAAAGAATCATCACCTGACTGCAATTTGCATAGCCAGAAATACTATAATGGACCTTGCACATAATTGGGTGGCATCAATCTTTAAGTCTAAAATAAGGCTAGAAGAAGTTCTGTTCTATTAAATCATATAGAAAATATCCTCTTTAAGAAAGCAGGTTTTATTGTATGCTCTTTGAAATGAGCCTACTTCTCACTTGATTTATTACCTCAATAAACATTGTAAACATGAGTTCATGGTCTCAACCGCTAGTTTCAAGTCTTCTTCAATACAGCATGATGTCCATTTAGTAAATGATGGTCCCATTTAGAGTCAAGTAGACCATAAAGCAGGGGATGCTTTAGGGCGGGGCTACCTTGTGATTGACAGGTCGCTACCACGTGTTGTCAGGTCTGGGTGTTGTTAACCTTTTCACAGTGTGTTTTCTGTTCATGGAAGTTAAATGTGACATTTTGGTCACCTAAAAATGTCTCATTCAGCCTTCTGTTGTACTGAGCTTCACCCTCTGGTGTCACTTCTGGTTGCAAAAAAACAAGATGGCGACGGCCAAAAAAACAAGACGGCAACGGACAAAATACCAAACTTGAGACTTCAAAGTCTACAAACCAATGGGTGACGTCATGGTGACCTCCATCCATCTATCATACATCCATTTCTTCGATAAGGTCTATGCTTAGGCAGCTTTGGTAATGTACAGTAGCTTATTAAACAAGGGTTTGAAATGATATTTCAATTAATGAGGGAGGGGATGTGTTCTTCTCTATTTGATGATAAAATGGGAAGCATTTTTATATAAAATCTTCCATGGAGCAGCCTTATCAGGAGTAAGGTCTGTCTAATCATTTTGTAAACAGAGGACATAACATCTAACACAGTTACATATATTATACTGGGTCTCATGAAAGATGCTTTACTGATAATTTGCTTAATAATGTCATAACACATTGTGCAACATTTCTTCTTGACATTAAAATGATTGCAGCCAATTCTTTGAATGACATTTATGTATTCAGGACGGGCCGAACACAGAATCATGTTTTGCTTATTAAAATGACTGAATATGGCCGTGCCATTTCATTGTGCGTAAATGACCTTTTTTTCAATTACATTGAAGTAATAATTACACAAGGAGGAGCGTGAGGAAAAGGTCATATGAGTGTGAGTCTCCGGACTAGATTTTCAGTTAGATCATCAGTTAGAATATGTTATTGTGGGGAAAAACAGGCAGTCATGAGTTCCCCAACTCAGCTGTGGCCCGACCAAGACAAGATCCTGAAACACACCGCAGTCAGCATCAAGTTCAACAACTTTGCACAAGAGCAGGACTGCCTAATTCATCAATTTTTAATAAACATTTAATGAAGTATTTCATCAATTATTACTACAACTTGCCCTAGCTTAGACTTCTGCTCAGGTTGAAGATGGGAAGAGCTATGTTGGGCATTATGAGAGGTCACCGGATGCCATGAAGAACAGAACGTTGAGCTAAATACTAATATCAGCATATTAACGCTGTGTTCACAATGACAACGCTAACTTGCTGATGTTTAGCAGGTATAATGTTTACTATATTCAACGTCTTAATAATTGTTAATTAGCACTGAACACAAGGTACAGCTGAGGCTGATGGGAATGTCAGTTATGAAGGTATTTGATCATAAATCAAAGAATTGGACAAATTAAAAGTTTGACCTGATGATGGTGCTCGATTAAAGTATCGCCAGAATGATTATAACTCATCCTGAGAGTGACATGATGTCTAAATTGAATGGTAATCCATCCAGTATTTGTCAAGACATTTAACTAAAACCACACATGTCAACCTGGTGCTAGAAAAAGGTTCTTATTGTCTGGGAACCATGAATGTCTGTACCAATTTTCATGGAAATCCATCTATAGTTGTTGAGATATTTCAGTGGTGGGCCGACAGACAGATATTGCCATCCCCCGAGCTATACCGACATATCTTGGTTTATTTCAGCTCTTTTCAATCTTGCGTTATCCTCCGATATAACTACCTGCTTCACCTTATTTCAATTTGCTTCCCACTTCTCATTTACAGCGTTGTAAATGAAGACCCTTCCTGGATGATCCTCGAGGTGAAATAAAGTGTAAGGATGATTAAATCAGTCCTCATCTTGTCATCACCTCAGCGTGTGATTTACCATCTGAGATTTTATGTTAATAATCTTGTTGCAAGACGTTGACCGTGTTTGAGGGGAAAGTTCTCTGTTTGATAAATGAAGCGCTCGCGCCTTTTTTACCGAACTTCATTCAAAATGATCAAGAGCTTTTCAGACTGGCAAAACGCAATCCTTTCAATTTAAGGACTCAGCCATTGCATCGCTGCTTCTCCCCGTGTTCCAGCTTCCCGGAGGAGTTGCCTGTCAACTGTGCAGCACTGGCTCTTTTTCAGCATCAGGAGGGAGCGCTGGGAGGCAACACCATTTAATTGGCTTTTATGACAAGAAAGTTACTTGATGTTGTAGTAATCAAAGCTTTTAGAAAGAAGAGTCGTTAAAACCAGCAATCAGCCAATTGTTTCAAGTTCTCTCTCCTGTTTTTGGCTTATAGGTAAGGAATTTATCACATGTGAGACATTTGTTTATCACATGAAGAAAACCATTTCCCATGGGAATATTATGTTTGGGACTCACTTGGGATTTTGGATATGTTACACGTGAAATGTAAAAACACCACAACCAAAAACAACAATATCACACATAATATCACACAGGAAGCCTGTTTTACATGTGAAACATGTACGTAAAAGCACATCACAGGTGAAACAGTATTTCACACATGATGAATTCACATATACTGTGGGTAAATGTAGTTTTTGGATAGGGCTGTAAATCGATTAAAAATATTCAATCACGATTAATCGCATGATTGTCCATAGTTAGGTACTGCATTTAGCATAAACAAATATGATCAAATCATAACATGGCAAACTCAAACCCAACAGGCAACAACAGCTGTCAGTGTGTCAGTGTGCTGACTTGACTATGACTTGCCCCAAAACTGCATGTGATTATCATAAAGTGGGCATGTCTGTAAAGGGGAGACTCGTGGGTACCCATAGAACCCATTTTCATTCACATATCTGGAGGTCAGAGGTCAGGGGATCTCATTGCAAATGACCATGACAGTTTTTCCTCGCCAAAATTTGGCTGAAGTTTGGAGCGTTATTTAACCTCCTCTTAGGTTTTGTAGTTTCATATGATGCCAGTATCTTCCCTCTACCTTCCGCTACAACAAAGATCGATTGCGTTAAAGCGTTAAATAAATTAGTGCCGTTAAAACGCGTTATTATCGCGTTAACTTCGACAGCCCTAATAGAAACAATGTGCTGTGTTTACTGCTCTGTTTGTTCACAGTAAATGAGAACCAGCTGAAATTCTTTTCATGTTTGCCCTCTGCGACACACTCAAGCATGCTCTTGTCATACATTAGTATACATTAATGTAATGCAAACACAAACAGGATATAGAATATGCAAAGCAAGGAGTCTTGGGTCTTGAACTTTTCAATGAAGACCGCACATTAGGGCTTTAATATTAGTACAACAAATTTACAACAACTTTATTGGTCACTGGAAAGAAAAAGTCAGGTCATCTACTCAAACAGAACCGAAACAAATGAGATGAAGCATAAAGGAACATTTCACTCAATGTATATGATTTAAATTTAAAATATAATCAGATTATAATCAGATTTGATTTAGATGAATTGTTCTTTAATGTGTATCTACAATATATTGATTTGTGAATATCGGGAGGTTCACCTGAATCGATATATTTTTTTTCAGCACCATAGGTTTCTCTCTTTTTATATAAATAAAGCCGATCTGAAGGAGACGTACAGCTGTGGTTAGTAGTCAGTGGCAGTGCAGCTGGGCAGCGGGTGGAAATGATTGACAGCTTGGATTTCTTCAGATGTCTTTTTTTTCTCCACACTTTAGTTTCATTTTTTATGGTTAGACTGTCATATTGTTTAGTTTTTTGCTTATTAGGAAAGCAATCCAAACTGATATTGGTCAAATGACAGAAAGAGCTTTGATACTATCCAGAACATGTTGAATCAGAAAATTTATTTTTATCCATCCTAGTTTTCATAGGATTGATGTTGATTCATAGACATTGAGTTATAGCTGCATGGAGGGAGGCTGCTCACTGAGAGACCCCATTACAGGCTTGTACACCTTCTATTGTCAAACAATGTCTCAGCATGAGAGCTAGAAAAATGTCCCGACCTTTTTGAAATCCACTCACTTATCAGCTTCCTGTGGCTTAATACAGAAACCTCTTCGATTCAATACTCCCTGTTGCAAACACCCGTCCTCTCTTGAGAGCTCTCAGTGGATAAGTGCATACTGTATTCTCGAAAAGTGCTACAAACCTACAGTGGAGGAAATAAGTATTTGATCCCTTGCCGATTTTGTAAGTTTGCCCACTGACAAAGAAAAGAACGGTCTATAATTTTAATGGTAGGTTTATTTTAACAGTGAGAGACAGAATATAAAAAAAATAATCAAGAAAATCACATCATATAAAAGTTATAAATTGATTTGTATTTTATTGTGGGAAATAAGTATTTGATCCCCTAGTAACCAGCAAGAATTCTGGCCCCCGAAGACCGGTTAGATTAGTCCTCTCGCTTTAAGAAAGTACTCTGAATCTCAACTCGTGACTTGTATAAAAGACAACTGTCTCAAGTCATTACCTGTATAAAAGACACCTGTCCACAATCAGATCCCAACCTCTCCACCGTTGGCAAGACCAAAGGTCTGTCTAAGGACGTCAGGGACAAGATTGTAGACCTGCACAAGACTGGAATGGGCTACAAGACCATCAGCAAGCAGCTTGGTGAGAAGGAGACCACTGTTGGTGCCATTATTCGGAAATGGAAGAAACACAAAATGACCATCAATCGCCCTCTGTCTGGGGCTCCACGCAAGATTTCGTCTTGTGGGGTAACGATGATCATGAGAAAGGTGAGGGATCAGCCCAGAACTACACGGGAGGAACTTCTTAATGATCTCAAGACAGCTGGGACCACAATCACCAAGAAAACCATTGGTAACACACTACGCCGTAATGGATTAAAATCCTGCAGCGCCCGCAATGTCCCCCTGCTCAAGAAGGCACATGTACAGGCCCGTCTGTTAGCCAATGAACACCTGAATGATTCAGAGAAGGCTTGGGAGAAGGTGATGTGGTCAGATGAGACCAAAATCGAGCTCTTTGGCATCAACTCGACTCGCCGTGTTTGGAGGAAGAGGAATGCTGACTATAACCCCAAGAACACCATCCCCACCGTCAAGCATAGAGGTGGAAACATTATGTTTTGGGGGTGTTTCTCTGCTAAGGGGACAGGACGACTTCACCGCATCGAAGGGAGGATGGACGGGGCCATGTACCGTGAAATGTTGGATGACAACCTCCTTCCCTCAGCCAGGACACTGAAAATGGGACGTGGATGGGTCTTCCAGCACGACAATGACCCAAAATATACGGCCAAGGCAGCAAAGGAGTGGCTCAAGAAGAAGCACATTAAGGTCATGGAGTGGCCTAGCCAGTCTCCGGACCTTAATTCCATAGAAAATCTGTGGAGGGAGCTGAAGCTTCGAGTTGCCAAGCGACAGCCTCGAAACCTTAAGGATTTGGAGATGATCTGCAAAGAGGAGTTGACCAAAATCCCTCCTGAGATGTGCACAAACCTGGTGACCAACTACAAGAAACGTCTGACCTCTGTGCTTGCCAACAACGTTTCTCCACCAAGTACTGAGTCATGTTTTGCTAGGGGATCAAATACTTATTTCCCACAATCAAATGCAAATCAATTTATAACTTTTATATGATGTGATTTTCTGGATTTTTTTTTTATATTCTGTCTCTCACTGTTAAAATAAACCTACCATTAAAATTATAGACCGTTCTTATCTTTGTCAGTGGGCAAACTTACAAAATCGGCAAGGGATCAAATACTTATTTCCTCCACTGTAAATGTTGTGTGGCTCTGTGGTTTAGATCGTGAGTAGGTAGCATCAACAAGAACCAAGAATTTGTGAGGTTGATTCTACGATGTGATTATCTTGTTTTCCGTGACAAACAAGAGGAGAAAGTTACCTCAGGGGGGGGCGATGCCACTCTCTTGTAATCCAGAGACCAACATATAAAGGTGTGATCTGGCTTGACAGCCAGGATGGGGGAAAAAAACAAAAAACTCTCAGGTCCGTGCTCCTCTCTGTGCTCCACCTGATCGCCCAGAGCAGCTTACACTTACCTCACCCATCCATTCCCCTCAGTGGCTCCAGTGGTGCCTGAGGTGTGAAGGGGAGTTATTTTGGGTTCTTCTTTTGGAGTCGGTGGGACTGTCTGCATACATCGATCCTTCGTAACCTAAAGCAGGACGCTTAACCTTTTCCATCCTCTATCATTCAGGCATGCACCTCATGAACTGCATTCATCACCTCGTCAGTTTATTGATTACATGTGACACATTATAGATTACAGTTTGACAAGCCTGTCAGTTGTGATTAGCAGAGTGACAAGCCCAAGGTTAAAGGGTCTCTGGTATTGGTACTGTGAATAATGGAGACAACAATGTCTGAAATTGGTCCAGTATTGAGGGAGAGCGCTGTAGACGGCAGCTGCTCGCTATGGTACTAAGCTGGCACCTTCATTTACGTCTACTAACAGTGCTTGTTTTTACCATGACATGTTATTATAAGCGTCTGACAACATTATGGAAAGAGTCTCACTGAGGACAACGATGGAATACTGCAGTGGTTCCCAAACTATTTTCCTCAAAGCCCCCCTGTGAGGAAGCACCAACTCCATCGCTCACTATTTGGTTAAGCCAAGTGGGATAGATCGCAGTTTTCTGTGTTTTCTTTGGTCTGTAGTTGAGTGGTTCATTGACTGACGGGGACTGAGTGCCTCCAGGTGTGCTCTGATTGACCAGGTTCTCACTTCATGTGTATCCAATCTCCTCACCTGATAGGCCAGTCTGAACTGGAAGGGCGTGTCTCTCAGGTTATATTAGTACGTGTGAAGGCAGAGGTTTCTCTCTCAAAGAGCAGCACCAGACCTGTGGTGAGCAGTGGATGTGAAGTTGAGGATTCTCCCCTCCCCCCCCCCCCCTGTGTTTTTCCTTTTGTTTGATGATTTTTTTTTTCAGACTGAAAATAAAAGTCTGCCCTATTTTTCAAGCAACTTCATGACCTTTCATCTTGCTCTCCTGCACCTCACCTTACAACACCCCTCTACTTGTTTCTAAGAAAAGCTGATTTTCTGAAGTCAAATCCACAAATAAAACCCTGAATTTGAACAAGGCATTTCAGTGTATTAAATTGGTTAGTTAGTCTAATTCTTTATTAAATCAACTTTCTTTAATGAATATAACTTGTCAGCTAAATGCTAACAAATATGGATATTTTATTAGATAAAAACATGTGCATTTTAGAAATGATTATGTGGCCCGGGCCCAACAGCAAGGCCGCAACTTAAAGTACCAGTTAGATTTTAACAATTAATGTTTTTGCTTAGAGCCGACAACGCCACCTAGGAAATACTTGGAGCCTAGGACTCTGATAATTTCAGGTTCTTTTAAATCAGGTGAGCAGAGTTAAAAACACAGGCAGAAGTTTAAATCAAATTAAAACCAGATTTATTGCAATTAAAATAGCATGGGTCTAAAAATTAATGATTAATCTAAAAGCTAAAAAGAATAAAATGTTACTAGCAACAAGGTTAAAAACCCTATAAAAAGGTCCAGTCCAATTCAGTCCAATCCGGCTCTTTAATCCAGTTCAGTCCACTCCAGTCCAGTCCAGTCCAGCGATCCTCCCGTGTCCGCGTCTTAGCTCCTCCCGTACTCCAACAGCCGTCTGCCCGTCTCGGCCGTCTCTCCAGCACCGTCCGAAACTGTGAAATAACAAGAGACCAGGACCAGTAGTGTGTTCTCCACTACTTGGCTATCACAACTCCAGCTAAAAGCTATCCTGGTCTGTTTCAGTGTGTCCGCCACGTAAATGTACCAAAGGGTACTTACGTTTTTTGAGTGAATCTGCGTTGGCGGACACGGTCTGCTGCATGTAGTCTCACAGGACTCTCAGGTCACTGGGCTGGTAGGTAGTAGCAGGAGGGCTTTTCTGCTGCACTGCTGTCTCTGGACTGTCTCTGACTGAAGATCTCCTCTTCTGCTGCGAGCCGTTCTCTCCTTTTGTGTCCTCTCCACCTGTGCTGCATCCTGCTAATTGCAGGCTCTCCGCCACACCTGCTGCTCCTCTCCTAATCAGTGTCTTTGATTGGGGGTGTGGCTGTCCACGGGTCCAGTTCATGACATCTTAAAAACACACTTCATTCTACATATTAAAAGCAACCAACAAGCAGGGATAAAATATACAAAATAGAATAAAAACCATAAAACATGCAAAATAGAATAAAAACAACCATAAAACATAAAACATGCACAAGTCATTTTTGACCCTGTCACAATTACATCTATCTTTTTCTTGCTTCATAACACAGTTATTGGAAATAGAATAGAATCTAATTCTACAATGGTATAATACTAATAATATTAGCCTAATCTTTATATGCTGACATGCTACTAAGTAGCAAAAATATATATTTTTTTGAATAGTTTTGTGTGTTATTATGGTTTTAGTTATACATGTTCAAATCTAATTTTGGCAACTCAGAGCATAAAAATCGTGGCATCTTTGGTGCCCCTCTAAGGGGGGCCCGGACCCCAGGTTGGGAACCACAGGAATAGTGGAATGCATGCATGGTGGAAAAGTGTCAGCCGGGTAGAGTTTGTTGTGTTGGAGTACAGAAAGCGTAGCTTAGTGTTATCTAAAAGATTTTTCAATGTTGTGGCTGCATATTTAGATGATTTCCACAACGTTGATGAGGTCTTTGAATCTGATGGCCGCCTTGGACACAATAACAAACATTTTAACATTTTATTTCTCTGTAGGATCCTGTCCATAATGTTGTCAGACACCTATAATAACAATCTGAGCCTGTCAGTGGCAAAAACAAGCGTTTAATTTTAGTGAACGTAACGTTACATTGATGCTGCTTTCTTCCCTTCGCAGCTCGTTTCACAGCTGCCGGCTGCAGCGTTCTCCCTCAATACTGGAACAATTTCAGAAATTGTTGTCCCAATTAGTCACTTAGACACAAACATAGAAAACAGACGTTACCCTTTAAGAAAGATCATGCCACCCCCTCCCCCACCCTTCTACAGACAGTGTGAGCAACCAAGGGCTGCATTTATGTTCGCAGGTCTGACGTAAATGGACAGCAAAGCCCCATGTCAAAACCTCTGTCCTTTAAGGCTCATTAAACCCTGTTGGTCCACGGCCACCTACAGGCAGACTGGCAGACAGGGGGGAGGCAGACAGACAGCCAGGCAGGGAGGCTGGCAGGTAGAAAGACGAGTAAGCACGCAAGCAAGCATGAGCGCTGTGCAGCAGGCTCCTGACAGAGAATATTAACATACTCTTGTTCTTCATGCTGCCTACACGCCTGATTAATGAGGACAGGCCCGCTGGATGGCTGAGTGAGGCGGTGAGCACAGACAGAGGGGGATAAGTAGGCAAAGAGAGAGGGAATACAAGAGAGACAGATATTAGAGACAGAGTGAGGCAGAGAGAGGACTTTAGAGATAGCAGACAGAAAATCAATTACCAGGCTTAGACAGAGTGATCCGACTTTCAAAGCTCTTCACTTCAGAAGTTTGAATACGCTCAGCTTCATTCTAGACAAGTTTTCCTTCCATAATATCATCATAGATTCATTAGAGATTCAGCCTGATGTTTCACATGTGAAAAAAAAAACAACGCTCTTTTCTTTTTTTTAAATTTATGTATGTATTATGACATGTTGCCACCCAAGCGTCTATAGAGAGAAGAGGTGAGAGATTACATTCATTATTCATTACAATTTCCATTCCTTGAGGCCTCGTATGATTTTAACAAAGTGGCGCGGTGAAATTAATGTGTGTGTCTGTGAATATATTTGACTCTAGAATACAGTGACCAGACGTCCCGGTTTGTCCCAGTTTCAAGCAGGGTGTCCCGAGTCCCGACAAATATCTGTAAAACACAAAAATGTCCTGGTTTTCACCACAATTAAATTAATATTAAAAATTATAATATAATATAATAAATACATACATAAACGTTTATCATGTTCTGCCCCAGTCACCATAACCTAACCCAATATTCAATCAATCAATTGCAATTGGATTTGTGTCTTGCAATTTGAGCAGTTCTGCGATGTAAACTCTCACATATCAGTGTGAAGCTATTAATGTCCTTGGACGAGTACACAAGCCAACAATAACAAACATGGCGCAGACAAGAGTGGACAGAAAATATTGTTATCATGACCGATAGCAATGGGATACACATTGCAAGATATTGCCTGTTCTTGCAGCTGCCTGATAAACATTGTAGGCTAGCTTTAGCATAGAGTAGGAATATTAATTAAAGTAGATTGTGTAAGACCGCTAACAGGCTACAGCTTCCTCCACTTTGGATTCTCTGTTCCCCCAGAGGGTTGGTTTTCCCCCAAAGGCTTGCTTTTACTCAACGCCGTGTCAACATTCATCAAAGTTGAACTTAATGTTTGCATGGATTCTCCCGTTACCGAATCCACCGATCACGGCAATTTCATTGAAATTAGTTGATTTTGTTGCAACAATTTAAATTCTAGTCTTACCAGGTCTTTATAATGGAACATATGCTGCATTCATGTGGTGTTGGAATAATCAGAACAATTTTAATTCATGTGAGTGCCCCCCTCAAGTCGGAACAACAACTCAGAGAAAATTTTGGTATTTGACTTTCCAAGTTGACGTCATATTACACAGAAACATGGCCGACGAAAGTAAATGTTGGGTTGATGATAATACGTTTTTCTAACTTCACGTATTGCATATACATTTTTTGCTCGCGTCTTTTGTAATATGATATTAGGTTTCAACCATTAGTTGCTGTCCACGTAGAGTGACCTAGATTAGTTAGAAAAGCTATTTATTAGCATTAACCCTGATAACGAGTCAGGTAAAGTCATATTTTAGTAGTTTTAGGGGATGGAAACAGCTTTCAACGTGTTGTTTAAACGCTGAGCAACAAAATACAACTTATTAGTAGCGCCCATGTTGTTTCCACATTACGACTTAAAGCCGATGAACACACCAAAGTCGGACAAACGACTTCCAAATTCGGGAAGTGGGTCCATCTGAGGAGCATGTGAATGCAGCAATAGAAACACAAACACTTTTCCTATTTTGTAACGTTGTGATTTAGGCTGCAAATAATACCTAAATAAAGACAGAAAAGATGAACAAATAGCATCCCAGCATGATGCATTAAGTTAAAGACAACGACTAAACATGGCAATCGGGAGGAAATACTTTCTTTCCGGAGCAGCACTCATTTAATCCCTTATAAAGATGTAGCACAGTGCCCGCAGCTCGCCAGTGAGCCTCTCCAGCTGTGGACTATGGTGGTAAGTTTTGGCAGGAGGGCAGCTGCAGGGGGTGGGCTGTCTGCTCAGCCACAGTTTGGGCCCAACTGGATGGCGTGACAGGAGAAATGTCAGCCACTGCTGAACCCCGGTGAGCTTGGTGTCTTGCTGGCTATGACAGAAAAATATAGATCTCTACTCGCTGCCATGAGATCTAGCAGACAATGGTCAGTGTTCACATCCCCGGAGCTCGGAGTAAATGGATCAATACGGGAACAGCCATGGAGAAAAGGTTTTCTGTAGAAATATCAAAATAATAACCCACTTCAACCAGCTTGTGCAGGCTACTCCAAAGCACAGCCCAGAATGTGAATGAAGTTTCAAAAGCCTTTCACTGCTATATCTGTCATGACTGTATGAAGCATCCATTACGTAGTAAACATCCGCATCTTCAGTAAAGGAAAGAAAGCGGACACGTACATGTTACATGACAGGTAGCACATACACAGCGACTCGTAGTTGCTCTATCCATTTCACTAATGCGTACACATTAACATGCGTTTGCCATTTCCCTGAAATGAGCTGTCAGCCTCTTTCACCCGAGCTTGAGGAGACGTGGGCTTATCACAATAGTGCATGACAGAATGAAATGTTAATGGAGGGGCAGGCCACGCTCAGAGAGGCTGCTGCAGCTCTGATCAGCCTCTTGACGCTCCCTCGTCAGCCGGAGCTGTCACGGTTAAGGCGACAGTGTCGACAGAAATGAGTCCCCCCGCTGACCTTATCACTTCTGATGGCTTTCTTGAGGCTTATAAAATTAAGGAGCACAGTAATAATAGGAACAACATTTCTTTGTTTATGCACTAATGGGTAGACCTCAGGGACTTGTAAAACTGAATGCCAGCAATTTGTGGTAGACTATGCTGTTCATGGTAGATGGCTCATGGGTAATTTCTAGAAGGGTTTTGTAGGTTATGACTGCACAAATGCTCATTTAAAGAATAGTTTGACATTTTGGGTGATGTATTTTCTTGCCTTTAGCAGTGGTCCTGACACTTTTTTAAACCAAAGTGCTCCTTCATAGTGATTTTTGAAATGGCTCCCCTTCATGCCCAATAACATGCACATTTTTCAACTAAAAATGACACAGTGGAATTTTAGCAACATAACAAAACAAATAAGATTTATGTAAAATTTGTAACATATATGACCCAACATCAATATTAAGTGAAGTAATACAGGCCTGTGTGGATCTAAATATTGAACTTAAGCCCTAGGGTGCTTGAAGGTGTGGTTCGGCTAGACAGACATACCAAAAATAAATCAAGAATAGCTCCACAACTACCAGGTCTATATGTATGAACTTGGTCTCTATGGATAGGTAAGACCTCAGAGAATTCATTCCCAGTGTCAGTGACATTGTGACTGTTACTATGCCTGAGATCAAAAGAAAAATTAACATTTTTAACCTTGCCTAAAATGTTTTCTAGATCAGAGAGTGGATAACACCATTATAGCAATAATGCCATGCACAGAGATGACACTGAATTCATTCAGCAACTCCTCGACTACAACAGTGCCAAAGCAGATAGAAATAACACAAAGCACATAGATTCTACAAAGGTTTTAGTGAGGATAGGACCAGGTGGACTCTCCATTTGGCCACTTGGATACCCAAAGTGTGCCAAATGGGTTTTCTACCTCTTGAAAGGGAATCTGGCTCTAAAATACTATTGATATCCACTACAGGAGGCGATGTGCACACAATGGAGCCTTTGGCCATGACATTTACCCCGTTCATCATCCCATTCTACCATTGTGCACAGTATAAAATCAATAAAAAACAACTACATTGTATAATTTGGACTCCAAATGGAGTAGTTTTATTATAATAATGATATATGATCAAGTAAAACTTAGATAATAACAAATAGGATCAATAACTATGTAAATAAGATGACAAAAAACAATCCAAAGTCAAATATGTACATTCAATAGCATTTCATGAAGTTTTTAAAGGAAGTGTTTTAGCACACAGCTCAGCCGAACCTGGTACCGGGTTCATCCGGTAAAAGAGGTTAAAGTAGACAATGAATTTATAATTAAATAAAACCATTAAATAAAAATAAATATATTTACATTTTTGTTTATTTCTCATTTCCTCCACTTTGATATGTTTAAAAATGTGACATTGAATGTAGTTATTGTAACCTAATTTGTCCCTTCTAAATCTTAATAATGAATACGTGTATTGTATCTTGTTTGGTTAATCTGCACAAAAAACAATGGAAAAAAATAAAATCTATCATATTTTCAAGCATTGTGAAAATGCACTGGGATTTGAGTGTATATCCGCTGAACATCAGGGCATTGGATGGAGTGAACACAAGCAGATGTGTTGAGGATTAATCAACAGCATACTGCTTCTTGAATTTGATACAGGCTGGCAACGGCACTCCTGTATGGAAAGTATGCCATTGTGATTGCGATGACAAGAGTCAAGAGCAGTTCAAGATCTGGTAGAGACACCTGCTAAAAGGCCCTCACGCATACATATGAGCGCAATTCAGCATCGGCGACAGTGACGCTACTGACATTTATTGTAGGCTGGAAAGGGCTGTGAATCTGAATGAGAGCAGCAGAGGGGAATCAAGAGAGTGTGTTATCAGCAGCAGAGGGTAACAAGAGAGGAAAAATGGTGGTGGGACCTGCTCAAGTGGTGAAAAGCAGCTGGCCGTGGCAGGCTCCATCCTCCTCTCAGCATAAACAAGCCGGTTACAGCCCAATCCGTGTGACATATGCAACAACCGAAAAATCCCAGGGGGCGGCTTTTAAAAATGTTGGTTTGAGAGTAAAGTTTTAGCGGACATGTGTCTGAACTATGTGGGAGGGGTGGGATTGCTCCCTCATGTGCAAATTCACAAAGAATAGATTGCAGCCTTTAATAGCCTGAGACCTCGTCTCAAGGTCTGATTCACAACAGATCCAATTTGCAATTGGCCCTTTTTTTGCATCTGATTGGAAATGTGGCAAAGTATTGTTGCCTTTGCGCCAAGAACACTGTAGGCTCAACAATGGCACAGAGAATTAGAAAACATTTTCAGATGGGTCGTGACCCACGAGGTGCAGAGGCATACCTGAAAACTTCAGGCAAGGAATTTAAACGTTACAGAGAGAAACTGTATTTGGGTAAATGCCATGATCACCAGAAAGTCTGGGCCTGACACCGTTTATAAATGTGCTTCAGTTACCACCAACTCTCTGAAGAGGCTAATAATTTCACTGTAACTGTGTGTGGTTGTTAGCGCTGATCTCTGTGAATTAGAATGTTTTTGTATTAAGGCTAATTTGCACAGAAAGGGGCCATTTTTGCTCCAAATGTCTGCATATGGAGCACCAAGACGCTATTTGCTTGGCAGCGCAGTTAGGCCCCGATCGGACAGACCGTGTTTTAGCAGCCTGGGGCGGCTTTTTGTAATTGATTTAAATGAGAGTGAAGCGTTTTGTGTGCTGCTTTTGCGTTGCTGAGCGCTTTGTGTTTTTACAGGAGCGCCCTGAACGTCTCCAGTTATAAAAAAATCAACTCAGAGCAGAAAAGCGCCTGATATCATAAGCAATTTTTCTCATTGTCGTGACTTTTGCTGGATACCCAGAGCAATATGATTTTAGTTATCAAATAAGGAAAATAAGTGCACTACTTGAGATTTCGGGTAAATTGTTTTCATTAATTGAAACTGTAGGCTACTGATAACTATTAATGTACAGTTGTTTGTGTTAGGCTAACGTTAGCACTCATTCGTTGCCTAGATGCAGGAAACTGCAAAAAACACTCTGATCGGGTAAACAAGAAGGCAGTGCGGAGCGCTTCACGTTTTCCACCTGCAAAACTGTGTGATCAGGGACTTAGGGGTGCATGTCACCTGTAGCGGGTGCTTTGAGAATTACACAGTTTCTTTTTGGACTGGTACTGGCCTAAGATCTACATCACTG
This sequence comes from Sebastes fasciatus, assembly GCF_043250625.1. NCBI lineage: Eukaryota > Metazoa > Chordata > Actinopteri > Perciformes > Sebastidae > Sebastes > Sebastes fasciatus. The sequence goes on along the minus strand of NC_133806.1, from coordinate 31,017,808 downwards.
CTTCAGTATTGTTTGTGGATGGTAATCTTGGCATGAGCATGTTATCTTTTTGAATTAGCAGAGATCTACTTTAATCCCCCCCTCACAAAAGGCATTAGCCACGGACAGACAAGTGGAAAACCTGTTTGGAACGGGCAGACAGATTGAAAATCCACGAGGAATGTCACACTGATACGTTTTTAAACCTGAGTTTCTACTCCCCAGCAGCTTTAACCTATTCGATTTCATCTCATTGCACTCCTGGAGTTTAACAGTGGCAGTGATAAATAAGGAACACTAGAGCGCCAAAATGCACCTTTTCCATCCATAATCGCCGTGTTGCTTTTCAACGAGAGAAGACTTTAAGATTAGACAAAAAGATAGTAAGAGAGTGTGTGTTCATTGAGTAGGAGTTTATCTTTATGACAACCATAGGGGCTGTTTCATAAACAGTCGGCCCCAATATCTCCTAATGCATTATTCATCAGTAAATCAACTCCATAATACCCCGTGATGTGCTGTGAAGACTCCATGAATGAAATGTCACCATCGATATGCTTTCAGACTAACATTAGACGCCACTATCAAGTCAGGGAATCGTGTTTTTAATGTGCACATAACTGGCTGCTCAGATTCAGTTAGCATCAAAAATTGATCCGCCGCAGCTTTGTTGATAGTTTTTCAAATGAATTTGCAAGAAGCAGAGATCAATATGAAGAGACCTCGAGGAGAGGCATTTATCTTATCACAATGGGGAAAGGAAATGATTTTGCACAGTAGTACCAACTGGGATTGTTTCATACATGCATATACAAGCACATATATACGCAATCTGACGATCTATGAGAGGCTGGTATCAGGGCTTTATGAAGCAGAATCCATCTCGCCACAACACAGATGGGCTGCGGGCCTCAACACACACTGCTCTCTTTAACAATTTACCTGATTTACAGCCCCTTATGGCAGCTGCGATTCGGTCTGAATAAACAAGGAGCAGATGGCCACTTGGAGGCACAAGTGTCAATCAGCTGGGATGGAGGCAACAACAGATACTGGAGAGCCTCAAGACGCCTGTTGGAGAACATGCAAATGTATGCACGCACATACACACAAACACTGTCAAACACACACAAACAATAGCCAGACCAACATATCCGGTCTGTATTAGCCTTTTGACTATAATTGGATGTCAGCTATTCAGTTAACTCTGATGTGATGAAGGCTCCTCTCTCTCTCTCTCTGTTGCCGAGTCCGAGCCAAAATCTTCACAGTATTTACTGGTAAATTACACGTCCGATCAAGTTTTATAACACCCAGCCATGGATGTTATCCCCTTGTTATTTGTAACAAAGGGTGTGGTGTAGGAACACAGAAATCAGAGCAACCAATGTTTGTGTGCACATTCTTTTTTTAGACCCTTTCATACTTAAATATCGACTTAAAGGTGCCCTGTGGAGTTTTCTTGTAAACAAACCAAAACACACTGTGTGTATCCTTGAGGTCTAACAGTTGAATACCTTTCCTTCCTCATTAAACGTTTGCCATACAAAACAGATCTTTTTTTCTAATTTAGTTTAGTTGCACTTGTTCGAACAAAAAATACAAATAAAAAAAAAACATTCAGGATTTTTGTAAATTGAATATATTATTCCTCATTACACTACATTACATATTATTGCATTACATTTGGTAAAGAGCACATGATGACTTGTTTAGGACTTGAAACTCAAAGTTTAGGACTTTGTGCAACAACTTGAGACTAACTCATGACTTGCAAAACAATGACTTGGTCTCACCTCTGATGTAATCAGAGATAGATAGATAGATACTTTATTGATTTCCTTCGGGATCTATAAAGTATCTATCTATCTAGTTGTGCAGGTGGTGCAATTGATATTCCCTGCAGCTTACCTTCCCTGTGGCTCTCACCGCCTTTTTCACTGCATTTCACTCCAAACTTCTGTGATGGGCAGTCGTCCTCCTGCACACAGACAGTTGAAAACCCCCATAGCACACATTTGATTTGCTTCTCCACAGCCCAGGTTATTCCAAAATCAATCCACAAAGGCCACACAGCTACCTGAATTATTCAAGGAAAACAAGCATTTCATAAATTATGGAGATGCACTTGTTCTACTCATCGATTTAACAGTATTTATTCCTTTTATTAAATGTATTCACACACAAAGAGAGAGAGAGAGACACACACAGTCCCTCTGAGCACTGGAAGAAAGACACAAATAAGAGCAAAGTGGATTGTGTCCAGAGGGACGGCAGACACTGAAATCATACAGAGACATAGACAGTTGCTCATTTTGTGACACTGAAATGAAAGTGCTGTTTCTACCTGCCAGCTGTTCTCCTGTTTCCCATCTCCTCTGTTATTTTCAAGTGTAAAACCTTCAGTCAGTCATTGAGGGAGACCAAGTGGTTGGGTTGGGTCAGGTTGGGGGTGCTGGTGGCAGATCCTGACAGATAATTGGTAATTGGCGGTTGATTATGGGTGCAAAAAAGAAATGATAACCCCATCAACTGTCTGATCTGCGAGCCACAAAAGGTCAACCGTAATCATTTACATTTACACATTTATAAGCCATTCATATTTATGTCTCACAATGTGCCAATTTGCTGATTTTTTTTTTTTTTAGACTTTATCATTTTTATTGGCACATTTCAGCACAGTAGCTTCTACATTTCAGTTCTCTCACTCTGACCACTGCCTCAAGGTCTTTGTTGTATGCAGGCATCTTTCCAGTGTCCAACAGTGGAATAAAAACCTTTAATATTCACTCATCTTTTCTCCATGATTGCCATCCCCTTAACCGCCTCTCATACATGGTATAGTCAAATTTTGCACGGCCATTCAATGAATCTTAATAACTTTGGAGATCTTTTAACTTTTCATCTTGTGCCATAATCAGATCAAAATGGTAATTTGTCCAATACTTCTGTTTATGACCAAAAACCTGCAAAACAAATGGCATTCCCATCCATCAATGTTTAAAACATTGCCTGCAGGGGAATGATGTCTTCCACGAGAAAGATCATTGGCAGCTAAGTTTCCAAATCGAGCAGGGTTTCCTGAATGTGAAAAAGCACATACCTTTGTTCTAAGTGGCTTGTTGATCTAGGTGTGTGAGTCTTGCTCTGGGTGCAAGAAGTCCTGGTCCAAATCCCAGACGAGCCCAGAATATAAAACGTCAAACCATCTGAATCCAAGTGTAAAATTTGCATTTATAATGGGCCTTTTCCACAACAGACAGATAAGTCATGACAGTGTGACAATGAGCCAGCCCAGCATGTACAATACCAGGACCCTGAAATTGAAGAAGCTAAATAGAATCCAGCCATTATTAATCTATTCATTTACACCTGAGCTTTTCCTACTGGGGCATGTCACAGTTTCTTATTGCAGACCCCTGGTAGGGACAATAGGCTAGTTTGGTTTGGACTAATTGCTTGCAACACTAATATCATTGCCATCAGCCTTAGCTGTTCTTTGTGTTAAGTGTATATTAGCCAGTGCTGGCATGCTAACATGCTACACTAAGATAACATTATAAATGTTTAGCATTGTCATTGTGGCCATGTTAGCATGCTGATGTTAGCATTCAGCTTGAAGCATGGCTGTAGAATCTCTATGATTGCTCATTTTCTAGTGCCAGTTTTCTATGTGAACTATTTGGAACTATGTAAACAAATATACAAATAATAGGCATCTGCTTAGCTTTTAAGCTTACGAGTGCTCTCCATATCCACGGCTGTGGATTCCTAAGAAAAAGCTGAGTGGGAAAAAAGGAAGAATTCTTGAGACAAAGGTAAAGTAATATGGCCCAAGGGGAACCAGTAACCGAGTTATTTCTTCCATCTGTAAATTCTGTCGGGCAGAAAATTCATTGCCATCATTACTGCCTCCTGGACTGCTCCCAACATGCTCCTCAGAGATCTACCTTGGTAGGAAAACCCACAACTAGAAATGAGAATATTTATCATAGAACTCATTTATGTTGCCTTTAGGATTCATTCAGACAGACATGATTGATTTGCAGTCCAGACAAAAAGTTGCCACTTTAATCCACCAATTTTGACGTTTACATTTTGATGTCATGAAAACTATTAATTTGTATATGTTTTTTATTTATTTTTCTGGGTTATTTGCATTTTTACATAGTATCTTGTGATTTGTTTAGCATCTTGTCCAAACCTATAGGCCTACTATATGTGTTGAGTGCATTGTCACACTTACGTTATATACCTTCTGTTAGTCACATGTCAAAACATTAATGGTTGAGCTTTATCATTTTGTGGAGACAAGGAGCTGGATTCTCTGAGCTAACAAAGGAGCAGACTGGGCTATCAGTCGGCCTTCGTCACCAAAAAGAGAAACAGCCATGTTGTTGCAGAGCTTTGAGACAGAGAGCAGCCAGACTGCAGAGCAAAGTAGGGAGAGATGACCAATAAATGTCTTATCCAAAAAGAAAGAAAAGATATTGTTTCACCAATTCTATTTTGTTGGGGTTACCGTCAGGACAATAGCTCCCTTTTCTGACTCCGAGCTGGAAAAGTAAAGGGAGAAAGAAATGTTAAAGCACTGATATGGATTTATAACCACATAAAACTTGGCCTTTCTGCATTTGTTTTAAAACGGTTGCTTTCATCTCAGTTCTCCTGCTGATATCCTACCATTATGCTAATGAGTGACTCCACTATGAGTTAGAAGAAGAGGGCACTGTTCATCCAATACAAATAGTTCAAACTTTCAAAATATATACAGCATCCATAAAGTGTAGTAGGATGTAGCACTTGGCATTGTTTTAGCTTTTTAAAGACCTTTTTGTCCTGAGAAAATGGTAATGCTGACGTAATGACTTCATCATGTACCCGCTTTAACTGGTTCTAACTTGGCTTTGGCTGTTTTGTTTCTAATTTCTTTTCACTCTTTTAAATGCTGCACTTAGGAGAAAATGTTAAAAGCAGGTCCATTAGAGTAGAATAACAATACAGACAAGCAATAATGATGGGATGTGTTCTGTGTTCTTGAACTGAAAGAGCCTCTCTATCCTAAAATTTCTATTAACTCTGTCTGCGTAGCGGCTCGGTTTAGTGTTTTCTGCCTCTCACCATACATTTCAGATTTGAATGAAATATAAAGCAGTAGGGTTTTATTGTCAGCGGAGCAAATTATAAAAAGAAATGTTCCTGTATGTAGACAGAATTAATGGGAACAGGAAAAAGAGCCATATTTAATTGAGATTATAAGAAAATCGGAGCAGTGGTGGAAAATGACATGAGCACATTGTTTGTGACATTAAAACCCTCCTCTTCAAATCTCATGGTCACTAAATGAGAATAAAAAGCATGCTGGAAAAAAGCAGGAGCTTGGGGAGGAGGAATAGCAAGGTAGTGCATTAACATTTCAGGGATACTATAATGATGGATCCACCCTGACCCCTTTTCAGGGAGTATACAATGTGTTGCTGTACAACATCCGGCGATGCTCCATTCATGGAAATGCCATTCACTATCACTGTGGCAACCTTGTAGAGTGAAGGGGGGGTGGGGTATCATTTTAAAATGAGTCAGTCTTGTAGATGGAGACTAGGGAGGATCACAGCTAGAAGCGAACAGACTTGCTGGGTGTTTGTGCGTGGACGAGAAACTCAGATATTAAGCTTTGAGATGATGAGGAGGAGGAGAAGGATGGAATTTGGAAAATGCACTGATGATGAAGAATGCTGGTATCCCTGCTGTGCTAATGGGGAAAACAAACTATGAAATAAAAGCCTACAAACACATAGAGGCCATCAGGTTATAGTCAAACTATCTTTGGCAGGTGAACCCACTTGAGTCAGGAATATGCTTGCACAGGTCTGTGAAACTGAAGTCGTTAAATGGAATTCTGCCATTATTAATTTCATCATTTACACCTGTGCTTTTCCTACTGTGACATGTCAAAATGTCTTTCATGAAAAATGCCTATTGCAGATCCTTGGTTTCATTTTGCTGCAAGGAAAGCACATAATAACATGGTTCATCTGACGTGTTGCCATGAAAGATGACCAGTCAATGACAGCCAAGTTGGACGTACGAGCCCAGAGTATGGTACTGTCGACCATTTGTATTTGAATTCAGTGTTTACCAAGTACAGAATTGTCTAGATACTGTGGCAAAGTGTCTCCATTGTCTCTTGAAGCCAGGTACATGACCCCCAGCAAACAGTGACATAGGTTAGTTTGAACTTCAAAGTGATTAAACTTGACGTAAACCTAATCAATTAATTTAAAAAACAGGATCTCATCAGCAGCCAATTGTTAGTTTGGGAACAAAGACCATGCCTCAAACACATCCCAGTTTTCACATTATTCTGTCCCTGATGCGTGTTGCACTTACGCAAAAACTGACAGATAGCTAACAATAAGGATTCAGAGAAGTCGAAGACAGGAGTAAAGTTCACGTGTTTTACTGAGTCCTCTTTTCTCTTCTTCTTTCTTTTTTGTAAAACTGAAACAATACAAATATACAATGCTTTGTTACAAACTGTTCTCAAAATACAGCACAAATGAATTTACATTGCTTTTAAATAGCCTCCATGCACACACTATGACAAGAAGCTACATTTTTAGCTTAGCTTAGCATTTTTAACCTTAGCAAATGAAATTATCACAAATTACTTTGTTTTTAATCCAAACATATGAAGTCCAAATTATTTATATGCACATTAACATAAAACACAGAAAAAGTAGCAACACTTACAAGCAAAGGCTCTCCAAGGCACAAACGTAAGGGAAAAAGGGAAAGAAGCCTTCGGTCTGACCGCATGGAGAAATTCTTACACACTACAGCATTTCCTGGTTGACCTCTAACCTTTGATCACATGATCTGAACTGACCACTGAGAAAACACTTTACAGTTACAACAAACTGCCACAAGGTGGTACTACATAAAATGAATGTAAAGGCTACAGAATGTGTGCCATGACACACATCCCTCCCAAAACCCCCCTTTTTCTTTCTCTCTCATTTGAATACAGGAACCATTTGGGGGTTGTGTAAAAATCAGAGCTTGTGAGGAGACGGCTCCCCCACTCACAGACTTGACTCCACCGGTTCCCTCCACCTCCAGCCGACCAGCATTCCAACATCGCTCTCCTCCATACATTCTTCCACATCCTTGATTACTTCCCTCATCCCTCCATCCCTCTACCCACAAACCCTCATCCTTTCATCCCCACATCCTCACATCCCCTCATCCCTCCATCCCTCTACCCACAAACCCTCATCCCTTCATCCCCACATCCTCACATCCCCTCATCCCTCGACCCCCATCCCTTCATCCCTCATCCTCCTTCTGGACCCTTAATCCATCCCTCCTACATCATCATTGATCCCCTCCATCTTCAATAAACTATTCTAAACCCATATCATTATTGCCGTGGTCTTTGTTAGTGAACTGGGATTTGGCACAGATATCCAGAGTAGCCAGAGGATGTGAACCCATTTTAATCAAACAAATGCTATGACAGAACACTATGCAGGCCACTGTTTACTACACGCACAGGGAAAGTGCTGTAGTGACGTAGTTTAAAGAAAGAGACACAGGGCGGGCAGGAGAGGAGGTGGATGTGTCCGACAAGAGATTGTTGTTCATGTCCCGTACGTTAAGTTTCACTTTCACTTTGCAATCAGCTGATCATTTGTGTCCCCTGTTCACAAGTCACATTTTCACTGTACAAACGTAATAATTTTAAGCCCAACCATGTTGTTTTTCCTAAACCTAACTAAGTGGTTTTGTTGCCTAAACCCAAACAAGTGTTGAGTTGTCAAGAACATGTTTACATGTGAGTAAAAAGTGACGCCGAGGTATCTGACAAAAGTGTCAATTTGACGAGTTGGGATGAGCAACATGTTGAGCAAGGAGTCCACAAAGCCTTAAAAGTAATCAATATTTTTTAAAATCAATCCTAAAACATATTGGGGAGCCAGAGTAAAGAGGATAAAACACCTCTTACTTCTGGTAAAAAGCCTGGCACCAGAATTGTACAGTCTTTAGCCGGTCAATAGCTTTTTGTTCAAGAGAAGTGAAGAGGCTCTTGCAACAGTGTGAGGAGATAAATGCATGAAAGACGGTCTCTGTGTCTTTGAATTTGAAATTCAGTCTCTTCCATATACCTTTCCAGTATCAGGGTAGATACCACTGAACCTGTGACCCACCCGCTCAGAGTACACCTTGAACATAGTATTTCATGGGCAAATGATTCTGAGGCCCAGTTTTAAAACTCACTCAAGTAGAAATTTGACCTATACCAAGAAGAACAGGGGAATTAGGCACGTCTGAATGCTTTTTTCCCCATAGCTGTTGTATTCTAGAGGGCTGTGATCTAATACAGCTCTCTGATATAGCTAAATCTGATGTTTATGATGGTACGCTGCATTGTTTAGAAACAGACTGCACATGAAAAACACAATTATCCCTCAAATACCCCTGCAGCTTTCATAAAAAAAAGTAAAAGACATCTAACGGGCTATTTGAGCTCTCATGTAATTAGCTACATAACCAAAATGTTTAAAAGCTTATGCAACAGGCAGTGATTGCTACTACATAGAGAAATTTAGTTTGGAAAGCACAGTAGGTGCCTTTGGGTAGATATGAATAATGACTGATGCTGTCATGTGAAAAAAAAAAAAAAAAACGATTAGGGTGAGATTACCCACAGATATTTAGCACATTTCTGCCAGACAGAATTTTGATATGCTCTCTCTTCTCTGTCTCGCCTCATTGAAGTCATCCATCAATGTCCAGGCATCTCGGTCTCCAGTTTCAGAAATATGCTTTCCATTCATATCAGATATATCTACTGGGCGTCTGACAGAATCTCACAAACATCATTACCGACTGCTGGACTGAGATGGGTGCGTTTCACAAAACTATGATAGAGTAAAAGAATGCACTTTTATAACAATGGACTGAATATGATACTATTTAAAGGTTCTCTGTTCGATATCCAGACCATTAATATAGCAGCAAACAACTATTTGATATATAAAGATATAGTGGAGTAATGTCTACCTGAGCAGAGAATGAAGTCACTCTCCCTGTGTGTGTGTGTGTGTCGTAATCAGAGCTTCTCCCTGCTTTGTTGACACGCGTGCCTTTAAGTGCATGTGAGCGTGCCCCACTGGATAGCTCACGGCGGCTGCTCTGCTGTCGCAGAACGTAGCACCCAAGCCCCCCGGGAAGAGCGCTGGGCTGTGAAGCAAATTTGCGTAGTGGCCTAATGGTGGTGCTACAAATTCCGTGTCCGTCACATGTCGCGTTGGGCCCCAAAATGCTTTTACCCATAGACTTACAATGGGAAAAAGATGTCCATAAGTCAGCGGATAATTTTTTTTTAGGTAAATCAACTTCCCAGTACGAACCCTTGAATAGTCCTTATTTAAATCATTAGGTCCTAAAAGTTGTAAAATGCACTAATAACTGAATCCAGAGTGATTTCCATTCCTCCGTTCATGTGAATGAGACCCAGACCGAGGCTGGAGGGAGGGCTAGGAGGCGGAGTTAAAGGAAACGCTACTGCACCTGCTCTATGGGCCCAATGGATGCAGAAGATTATCGGATGATCCGGGTACTTTATTTCTCGGCAGTCGAGCCATTTAGGCTTCATGCGCCACCGAGCAACTCTCATGGGAATGAACCTGGGACCGCCTCCAAAGCTGTATCAAGTTCTCTTTATATATGCATGGTAGCAACCCTTTGATTCCCTCTCATGTAAACACCCTTAGCTCTGTCAGCCCTGTTGCTGTTGTTTGCACTGTTAGCTGCGAGCCACCGGCTCAGCTGTCGCCATGTTAAAAGCCATTTGAAGGCAATCCCTTATGTAAATTATGATATATGAAAAATTTCCAGATAAAAGCACAACTGTGATAAATCCAATTTTTCACACCGAACAGAGTTAAACATGCAGCATGACGGCATGTGTGATTAACATTTCAGAGTGTCTATTTGCACCCGGGTGAGAATAGTCACAAGGCAGCTATTCGGCTATTTACACCCGGTAATAGCAGTAGTAATATAAAGAGCGACAAATACATGCAAGGAGTAGATTGTGGTGGATGAATGGGTCAAACTCAGGAATTACACCCTTTAGACTGAGGTTTGAGTCCTGTGAGATGTCTTTTTCCACTTAGTTGACTTATTGTTATTCAGTCTAATGTGTGCCCGGGTTGGGTGCATAATAACATTGTTTGCTACGGACACCCGGATGCTTGTCTCTGCAATGCTATATACACCCAGGTGTATATAGCCACATTGGCTATTCCACTCCGGGTGCAAATAGTATTATTGGCTACTGACACCTGGGTGCTAATAGCATCTGCCTTAACATTTAGTGAGCACGTTAGGCAAAGGGAAACTGACAACTCGCTCCAAAGTGGAAAAGCAATGTAATCGATCCTTATTTTTTCATTCTCACACACATTAGTGGTGATGAATCATTAGACTCTGGAGCTCATCAGTGTGATGATGAATGCTGAGTTGTGACAGCGTAACCAGTCAGTAGCAAACACTTCAGCTCAGCCCTTTCATCACTGACACCATGATAACTACTTCTGTCTCCCGGTAACAGCTATCATGACAAAACTGCTCTGACAAAGCACTGGCTGCATCTTGTTTAGGGTCTGTCTTGGACGGAGTCAGTTTGTTGTTGGTGTTATATGAGAGTGTGTGTGTGCGCAGAAAATTACGTTCCCAAACAACGAAACTGCATTGTCAATTACGTTTTGAGGGAAACATATTTTCTCCCAGATTGCGTTTGTTTTTGATGTATCACAAATTCTACTCGTAGTCCGCTGAAGTCCACATGGGGAGGAAGTCAGGGTGGATGGGTGGGTCAACAACACAAGACTATCACCCAGGAGACCACTGTTCATAGCCCCAAAAGTCAATGTTGACTTATTTTAATTTATATAACTTTCATAACTTAAAGCTGCAGTGGGCAGAACGTTTTTGGCATCATTGGGCAAAAATTCCATAATAACCTTTCAGCATATTGTAATTCAAGTGTTCTTAGAGATAACTAGATTTGTGATGGGAGATTTTGGCCAATCACAGGTCATTTCAGAGAGATAGCGTTCCTGTTGGCTGTGCTCCGGCTGGTGGGCGGTGCTTGGTATTTCCTCAACAGACCTCAATATGTCCTGCCGGATCACAAACTTTCTCATTTTACAGCTAAACAGTACACTACAAGATGATTCTGAAAACATTTGAGGAGAGAAATAGGCATTACAGTAACTGATTATTGATTCATATTCGATCAGCGCTGCCTAGTTTGACCGTTTGGTCAAAGTTTCGCGAGTGATTGACAGCCGACTCTCATAGACAGCAGATGGATTGCAGACCTCAGATCAGCTATGATTGGTTGTTTTCCTCCAGTCTGTGAAATCTTGCAGATGCCGTTAGGAGCACCGGAGGACACAGAGACACATGATTTTTTTCAGATTGCCTGTCTCATGTTCCACTGTCAGGATAAAGTGACCGTTTAATAAAAAATAACTTTTTTTAATCATATTTGCTCCATTTCTACCCATTTCTAGTTTTATTTCAATTCACAATGTTAATCACGAGTCTGCAATCCGGGAGACTATACTGTATGTTTCCCTCAAAACGTAATTGAGAATGCAGTTTAGTTGTGGGAATGTAATTTTGTTGGAGTCATGATTGGTGTGTGTGTGTGTGTTAATATATGGTATAGACTCCATGTTATATTGTGAGTGAGGTGACAAATGTTTCTCACCAAGTGGACCATTTATCAAGCCCGGCTGCCCTTCTAGTTAATGAAGTCAGGGAGCCTCAGAGCACACAGAGCACTACTCCTCTCTCACCAACATGGACAAACAGGAAGAGCATGAGCGATCACACCGCTCTGACTGCTAACCCCCCCACCACCCCCACACCCAACGCTCACTGTTCACCAACAACAAAAGAGACTCCTCAGCATCACATCATTTCGAAGCGAAGAAGCAGCTGTGGCACACACTGGCCATTCAGTAGGATTCAGATCCAGTGGCTCATTTTCAGACTCAATTCTGGGTTTTTTTCTGAGCTCAGTAATGGAAGAGAAATAAGCGCATCTTTGTAATATGAGTCACACATGGAGGAGAGGATTTGAGGAATTTTGTTCTAAAAAAACGTCCAACATTGGAGAATAAAAAATTACCTACTCCAACCCACTCATCAGGAAATGAAAGAAAAGAATGTTATGCGCCGCTGTGAGGTTGAGTCACTGTGGGGTATGTAGTCATCATCTGAAGGACCTTTCATCCAAACTATAAATGTTTTGAGATGAACTGCTGTTATTACATGTAAAAGATATTTTAGATGTATAGATTTTTTCTATACGTCAAAGTTTGGTAGTCGTGATTCTATATAATAAGAGTAAAGTATAACAGTAATGAAATGACATATCTCAGTAACCAGTAGTGTAAAGGATTACAATTTGAAACTCAGTGTTTCACACAGTTTCTGTGGAGCTCCTCTGCTGAAAGCTGCTGACTCAGTCAGTTCACTTTGAAGATTTTTTGTTAAAGATTCATGCATATATGTAGGCCTATAGTTGTCTAGCTTGCCACTATGGGAGGACAACCACTGAGGCTAAACTAGCTTTTTAAGTTCAGTAGATAATCCCAAAACATAGCCACGCTCAGTGGTGTAGTGGAGGGTATACGCAGGAATACGGGGTATACCCACCTTTTTTTCTGGTGGTTTACAGTAGGCTATACCCATGCACCTATCAGTCAAAAAAACATTGAAATATATAGGAGAGTATACCCACTTCCTCCTCAGTAACCTACCCATCTATCTAGTTGTACACCCACCTCATCAACGACCACTACACCACAAGTCAGGCTGCTTGTTAAACTGTAATGTCTAATTTTCTGTTTGTTAAATACATCATGTGAACTGATGCGGCAACTTTGGACTCACTGAAAGGCACCTTTGACAATGATGACATAACACGCTCTCATCCCAACTCGTCACATACGGCTGCTTTGTCACGCCCCTTGGCGTCACTTTAGGTTTAGGCAACAAAACCACTTAGTTAAGTTCAGGAAAAAACAACATGTTTGGGCTTAAAACTACTGTGTTTGTAGAGTGAAAATGAAACTGAACGTTTTGAACATGGGACACAAACAAACAGCTGATTGTAATGTAAAAGTGAAACTTAACGCAGGGGACACAAACTGCGGCCTCCTGGATGAAAGCCTTGTGTTTGTTGAGCCCGACTCTATGTTCATCTCAGTCACGGTAATACACACACACACACACACACACACACACACACACACACACACACACACGCTGATGATCCTCTGGCTTATCAGACTGCCAAAGCATGAGCGATGATGCCATTTAATGCTGCAACTGGCTCGCCAGTGTTTGCTGAGAAAGCAGGTGTGCACCCTTAGGACAGAGAAGAAGACAAAATCTATGAGGAACATGCTGACTAGCTATCAGTTTATATACTATAGTCTATTTCATTACAGAGTTTGTAACAAACAGGTTTATCTTTTCTTGGGGATTTCATTGGTGGGCAAAAAGTACAAGTAACTAGAAGTGGCAAGAATAAAGTTATGCTAGCAGTAGTAGTGGAGTACAATCTGTTCGGAGAGGAGTGAGGAGGGGCACAGAGTGGTGAGAGTACTGCAAATTGCCGACCTCTGGAAGCCTCTGCAAAAAATTGCGGGTTATCAACTTTTGGCAAAGTTGGAAGAGCAGATGGCAGTTGGAAATGATCACTCCGACTCTAATCTTGGGGAGGCTACGCAGTCAGGAAATGGAACGTCTTAAATATGGCTGGCGTCAAGACAACTTTTCAAAAGGATTTTAATGAGTATCGCTTCAACGTCAATTTATCAGTGGAATTAGTTGGAGAAATTATAAATATTGTATGATGAACAAAAGAGCGCAGATTTTCTGTCCCTAAAGTGGTACTGTACAATGCATGCTAAAAATATATCATAGGAAAAGATAATTACTGCCTAGAAATCTGTTTCCCAGTGGAGGACAATGGCTCAGATTAGTTGTGCTCTGCTCTTCACCATTAACGTGTCGACGTATTTAAGATGTAAACGCTAATTTGTGAACTTGTTATTATTGGGTGAAAACAGGTGGTTCCCACTCCTGTACTTTTCCTGTTGCAAGAATTCTCCCAGCTAATCATACCGAGTGTGAAGCACCATATATCTATTATTAGCACATCACACTGAACTGACTTCTGAGGTTGGGCAGGGCTGTCAGCTCGAAGGCAAGGCCAAAAAAACAGCCAATTTAATGTGGAATCCCAATTTAGACTTTTAGGATGGGGTCTCAGGGGCTCATGGCTACAGGCCGAGCACACTGACGTATTAGCAGCCTTTTAGTCAGAGTTTTATCCTCTCTTTCTTCGTGCTCTTCTTTCCAAGTTTTAGCGGAGAAAATAATTGCAGCTTCACATGAAACTAAGCGAAGAACCTCATGCGGTGCTCGTGAAAACACCAACACTGTGCTGCATTTTGTAGTTTATGGTGATCCAAGTGTAAAGCCTTCAGATGAGGATCCCTGTGGATTGTTGCTTTGCTGGGGGTGCAGCACATCTCTTCTAGCTGTCCAGCTGCCTCGGGCTGCTTCAGCCAAGATAACTGTGGTAATAGGCCAGGACTATGGACTATGTCAGTTGTAGAGGGGTAGGGAGTGCAGATAAGGAAGGTCCCAAAAGCTCAGAATGGAAGAGAGATTCTTTATACACCTTGTTGCACTGAGGCACCCCCCTTTCACCCAAAGGGCACATCTGCTTGAGCACGTCCTAAATAGAGGTTTAAACACCTCCAATTGTGTCTGAGCTGTAGAAAATGACCACCAGCCGCAAAAAAAAAAACGCTCTCGAACTTCTCACTCTCTCCTCATTGGGCCGGCCAACTGACAATAGAGAGACAGATAATTAACCGAAGCTCCGCACACAGACAGACAGGTTGTCTCTGTGTCATGTAGACCTGCGCTCACATGGAAGGCCATTACTCTGCCCAGGGCAGGTAGGGCATCAATCAGTCTGTCATGAGGTGGTGCAGTGGGGAGGCATTTCCCACTTGAACATGAGAGGAAGCCATACTAAATTCCACTCTGAAGACAGACAGGGAAGTGATTCTTGGCCAGACTCCAAAAAGGCAGATTGTTCTATTTGGGCATGAACTTTAAACTACTGGTCAGCCTCATGCATTACATATAAAAGCTTCCCATCTTGTCACTTTTTAAAAAGGTTTTTGGACTTTTCAGGCTGGCTGTGAGAAACTGTCAGTTGCAGCTAAATGTGACCCGACTGGATTTTAGGTGCAAGTAAATGAAACAGAGGCAATTAAACGTATGCAAGCGACCAGAAGTGAGTAAAGTCATTAATTAAACAGAGCAGCTGAGCAGAACAGGAACGGGAGCTGTGGCACAGGGTGTTTTATAATAAGGCAAAAAGTCTTGGCCCTTTAAGCTTGAGTGTTTTGAAGACTTGTTCAGACTCAATAAAGTTCTGACTTATTAATATAAATTGTCAAGATTTGTGCACTGGGCTGAAACAGTGGAAAACTTCATTCGGCATGAATCATCAATCTTTATTTTTCCACTTCTCCTCTCATTTTCAATCTCCTATCTTATTTAAAAAAACATTTTTTTATTAATATTTAACACCAAGGTTGGGTTTCCTCAACTGCCAGTGCAAAACATGTAGGTGTTACAACTTGTATTCTAAAAGTATACTTTTCTGCTCTCTGGAGTTGCAGCTGCAGCCTTTTACTATGTTTTACATTAATAAAACTAAACCCATGCGTGATCCGAGACACTCAGCGCTGCCTAGACAGCAGAGAATATTCTGATAACCTCAAAGAAGCGAGGCAGGCAAGACTCAAGAGGACTTGACAAGCAAAGGGTTTTGAGGTCAAAAAGATATAACCGCTGAGGGGAAAATGGAGAGATTGCTCGCAAATGATGATGAAAGTTAAATGATAGACATTAATGCGTGATGCTTCGCCCTTTGGCGCGGTATTAAAGAAAGATAAAAAGTAGCAGTACATTTTTACGGGTCGCTTAAAGAAGATAGCTGGAGGCTTGACATGAAGTAATCACTTATTTAACAGATGAAAGACAAAGATGTTTCAGCATTTCTTCGCCAGAAAGACAGTTAATGTGTAGTTTAGTATTTCCAGGATGCTGAATAATACAAAACAAGCATCAGAGAGCAAGTTTGAAAGATGCACTTGTCACTCAAAACCAGTGAGGCTTATATAATGCTCCAAAAGTCCTCCTGGACTTTCTTTAGCCTTAGAAATGAAATGGATCCAAACATTTCGGGACATTGCTGTCTCACACAGACGTGTTCGATACACGCATGAAGAAATGTTTAACACTGTATTCTGAATCCGAGTGTGCAGAATCAGTACCTTTTGCATCAGAGCTCCCCTCACTGGTGACAGACAGTGCCGACATTGAAATGTCAGCTCCAGGAGGTCACACAGCGTGTAGATCACAAATGAACTCGGCCGGCTTGGAGAAAATTCAAGTCCATCCAGGACACCGCTGCTCATAAAGCTGTGATGTTATTGCACTGCTCCTGACTGACCTCAGTTCAGCCTTTTAATATATGAAGTAGGTCAGCCTGTTTCTGGATCAAATTGCTTCGGTCAGTTCAGGATAAAACTAAACAAACACTGTGTACCGCACTGGTATGGTACAGTGGTTGAAAATGGGTATTGACAAGTAGCTGAGGTTCAGCTGATGCTAGAAGACTATTTCTGTTTGTAAGAAACAGAAAGCTGAACGCTGTTGGCAGCAGTCTGGGGCTCAAACTACAATGCTAACCTGGAGTTACAACCTTCTTTAATAATTCAGATGTACAGACCTTTAACAAGATGGTTTGTGGCATGCATCACCCAGGTCACAGGTGACTTTGTTAAAACAGATATGACCTGTGTGCATTGGGCATTTGGGTACAGATCAACACTCCTGGAGGTCAGAAGGAACAAACTAGGTATCCATCTTGGTTTTCTGGGATCTATGGATAAACAGCAGTTTTCAACTCCCAGCACCTGTCTTCATGACATTAACCTTGTTGTTTTCCAGCCCTTCCTGTGCAGCCTTAGCTTCGTTTATCATTGTTGTTTTGCTGGAACACTAAATGACAGTTCCAGTTCTCTTCTGGACTCCAGCAGGTTTTTAATGTTACCCACGTCCTTCATAAGCCCTCCAGGGTCTGAAGCATCCCCACAGCAGCATCAAGCCTGCCACTACAGACTTCATGGTTGGGATGGTGAATTTCTAGTGCTCTATGGTGTTTATGGAGCTTACACGAATCGTGCAGTTAGTATGAGGCTCAAAAAGCTTCATTTTGCTCTCATCAGACCCTCCTTCTTCTAGTTAATTTCTCTCATATACCTTTCTGACAGCAGCTATCAGAGATGTTGTTTGAGTTGTTTTCAGCAGTTGTCTTTGCCATAAAAAATGTTTTTAAGATATTCTTGATAAAATCCTCATAACAATTTGCACAAGTGCTTTTTAAGAAAACTTTAATGCTGTAATATCAAGTACAAACTACTCACTTGCTAGGACGTAGTAAACTGTACTTATCACTTAAAGTAACATTTGGATATTAAGTAAATCAGTGATCTTGAGAAACTAGCAAGAGTACACTAGATTTAAAAAAAATGATCCAACTGATAAACTGAGCCCATGCCAACTCTTTTCCAACGAAAGTAGCGAGCAGCACTAGCTCCAAAAGTCCTTAAATCGAGCAAGAAAGTCGCCAAGTCGACAACACTGACAGTCCATCCCTGCAGGCCTCCCTCCAAAGCCACTCCCCCAAATGAACGTGAACTGCGGACATGGCTGTTGTTGGTACTCACAGCTGTTAAACTAGCAGCTTGTGGAAGACTCTGGTGATGCGCAATGAGTGCACGAGCAGAGTGCACGTAGGCAGGCAGGCAGGCAGGTAGCCTGTGTAATCATTTCATCGGCCCGAAAGAAATGATTCAACGGGCTTATTACAGTCCTGCCACAGCCATACACCAAATATTTTCCCTTTTTTTGTCAGAGCATTTGATTTTATTGGTTCCTGTGGGGATGTAATGAGAATTTCAACAAATGTAACAAAAAATGTTTTTGAACAACACCTTTAATATACTTTGATCACAAATCACACAACTACAATACAATTAAACTGTTTATTTTGTCAACATTAAACATTAATGAATCACTAACGTTCACATCACCTGGTAAAGTCTGGAAACAAGTATAGCCTTCTTGTACATTCAGTAAAACCTCTGATCGTTTGGAACAACAACCTTGCACAATTCAACGGTGTGGAATAGCTTTATATCAGCCCTTATTTTAAACAAGTGAAATCTCCACCTACTGAATTGGAGAGTGTAGAATTATGGCATTATATTATCTCAATACTGATTGAAAAGAAAAGAAAAGAAAAGAAAAGAAAAAAACAACACCCTTTCTGATCTTGCCCGAAGTCCTGTCCTGTGCTCAGTAATGATTTTTAACTCCACTCCTGTCCTGTCTCATGTACCATATTTCTTAATGCCTCCCTCTCTAAATTATATTTATTGCAATGCATGATAATGTGTTCTACATCTTCCAGATTGTTACACCACTGACACAGATTTGATTGACTTTTCCCAATTAAATATATGTGAATTGTGTACCTGCATGCCCGAACGTAGTTGTGTTACGATTACCTCCTCTCTGCAGCTACCATATCTTCCTTTAAACAGTGTAACCTGAGCTGACTTTTGTATATTATGATAATGTCTCCCTTTATTGCCTGTGTCCCATTCCTTCTGCCAAGTGTTAATTGTGGCTGTTCTAATGAATGATTTTGCCTCAACGCCTACCAAAAGCTACTTTAATCATTAATTTTGTTGTCATATACTAAGAGCCTTCTTTAGCAATTTATCTGCTTGTTCATAACCTTTAACACCCTTGTGAGCAGGGACCCAAAAAGAAATCATTACAAATTTAGTATGAAATAAAGACACTGGGCTGATGTAACAAAGCCGGTTATTACTTATTTCATGAATTAAAAAATACTTAACACATCTGTAAGATGTAGAAAATACCAACAGTAACTGATATCCAATGTGTTCATGTGTAATAAGGATTTTGAAATAATAATATTATCCCCTAAAGGTCAAAGAGAGAGGTCAAAGTAAGTTCAAATCTCTGACCAATTAGTTTGTTGTTCACAACAAATTTGAATTTCTCATTCATTCAAGCACATTGCATGCGTTTTGACACATGTGCAAAAGAGTAAAAGTACAATAACCACTTGTACATGTCTTGCTGATCAAAACTGATGAGTTGACTCGCAGTGAAACTGTCATCCTCTTCTAAATATTCATTCATTGTTTGAGCCATCACATGCAAAATGATCCATTCAATTATCAAAATCTATTAGACATACATGTATATTCCATAAATATCTATTACATGGTGTTACGTACTGTGAGGAGGTACAATTAGTTGTTTTGTGCTTTACTTATTTTTGGCTTAGATGTCATTTTATGGCAAATTTTCTGTTCACTGTTTACATGAAAGATCAAAGGTCAATTTTCTGTTTACAGTGCATGTCACATATTGCTACACAAATATATGTACTGTATACATACATGTGCATATCCTTTTTCTGTGTACTACGGCATTGACCTTACACTACCATTGGCCATTTTACTGACACAATAACTAGATTTTGAAGCATGAATGAAGTGTTTTGGGTGAGTTACTACCTTTTGTAGACTTGAGTTGTGATGACCCATGAAACACTTGCGACAATTGCACTTACGGTTTAGATAATGTTAAAGACTGTTTAAAAAAAAAAATGAGCCAAACTAATTGAGGAAAAACTGTAATGCCATTCATTAACCAACACTGCCGCTGTGTGGTGTAGCAGAGTATTACATTCAACAAAGACGTAGGAACCATTGTACAAATCAGTGTTTCTCCTCGGAATGTTATATGTGACGGTAAAAGCCGTGAAATCAAAAGATTTTCTTTTTCCTTTGCGATACATCACACACAACTTGCCTTAAAACGTAAATCAAACTTATAGTTGAGCTGATAGCGGAGTGTGAGATGGTAGTTATTAATATAACTGCTGTGTTTTCAGCGCCAGGTCTCCTGATCTCATCTTAACTTAACTCACAATAAACCTCAGAGAGAGTCTGGAGAGGCTGAAGAGACATCTGTTATTGATCCTTCTCCAGCGGGTGAGTCAATACAGATAACACAATCTAACAGCTTAGCCTGTGAAGGCCTAGTTAAATACTGACTTATTAAACCTAAGTTACCGTCCGCTGATCGGCATGGTAAACACTGTTTAGTGACGTTAGTGACGTTACCGCCACATGAGCACATACTACGTTAACGTCTGCGGCACCAGCTTGACTTTACATTGGAGGCATTATACACACTGTGACTTTACATTGGAGGCATTACACATACTGTGACTTTACATTGGAGGCATTATACACACTGTGACTTTACATTGGAGGCGTTATACATACTCTGACTTTACATTGGAGGCATTACACATACTGTGACTTTACATTGGAGGCATTATACACACTGTGACTTTACATTGGAGGCATTATACACACTGTGACTTTACATTGGAGGCATTACACATACTGTGACTTTACATTGACAGGCGTTATACACGCTGTGACTTTACATTGGAGGCGTTATACATACTCTGACTTTACATTGGAGGTGTTATACATAACTGTATTATTCTTTTCTCCCTGTAACTTCAGGTAAAAGACTATGAGTAAAGAGTCCAGAATGAGGGCAACAGTAAACCAGAAGCTGACAGAGATGGGGGAACGAGAAAGGTGAAAAAATATACTACAAACAGCTCAAGAAGTTCAGGCTATATTATTTAACAACATTAGCTAAATAGCTGGTAAGGTTATTATAGCCTATTACTTTAATGCACAGACAAATGTATTTCACATTCAGTGTATTAATATTGCACAGATTTATTGTTTGTTCAGTGTCCGTATGGCCCAGGGAAAGAAACTGTACGCGAGTCTGGAGGTGCGGGCTTTCATTGACCTGTAGCTGTAGCCAGAGGGCAGCAGGTCAAACAGGTGATGAGCTGGGTGGAAGGAGTCCCTGAGAAGAGTTGTGGACCTACTGAGGCAGCGGGAGCTGGAGATCTCATCCTTACACCCTGTGTTAACATTGTGACTATTCGCTCGTGAAAGTAACTTCTCTAACTTATTATTGGGTGTCTATCTTCAGATTTGTTTCTCTATACTTCACCAAATGATGGTTAAATCTCTGCTATATAACAATCTCTGTAGTAGGCCTATTGTTGAGGGTTACTAACAATTACTTTATTGGTAACTATTATTTTCTGTACACCCACACAGGTGTTATCAGTTATTCTGGCTGATTAGACATCTGCTCAGGTTGAAGTTGGGCCGGAGCTTTGATGGGAATTTATGAGGTCACAAATCTCCCATCTGCCATTAAGATTGATAAAGGTGTAATTTGTCCCTCCCTAACAGGTGCAACAAAGCTAACAGGAGACTCAGGAAGATGTCAATCAATGACAGTCTATACACACCCACACATGCCCGAGAAGAGGTCTAATCAGATGGATTAACTGAAAACACCTGTGTGGGTGTTTAGAGGCTTTAAGGGAAAGCGTGAGGAATCAACTTGGCATATTGCATGAAAACTGCTCCAAACTACAAGGAAGATGTTCTGCTCCGTCACGTGTCAATATCTATATTTATATGCCGATGTACTGTATGGCTTGATATCCTCAACATATGAGTCAAGACCAAGAGGTTGCCAGCTGTTGTAAAGCAGAAACGCTCCTGTTATATGTTCAACATGCAAGGAACGAACATATATCATGAATATTGAACTGAAGTGGCTCCTTAAACTTCGAGGAAGACAGCTGCTCCATAACATATTCATTTTTCTGGCATGCAGAGAAGCATCACTCATAATCTGAATAGTGCATAGCAATAATGTCAACACAACAGAGAGAATGAGACATCCGGGCCAAAATAGCCAATGTTGTAATAAAGATGAGCAAATTGTCAACTGTTATTAATAACTTAATTAGCATAAGACAGAAATGTGCCTGCTATAAATTTACATGTGTGTGCATCTTATTGACAGACTGAAGGAGTTGCTGAGGGCTAAGCTCACTGAGTGTGGATGGAAGGATCAGATGAAAGCTCACTGCAAAGGTAACAATGACAGTACTGTTGTTAAAACACATAGCATCCATAGTCATTGATCGACTGCCAAGGAACTGAAAGACACCGCCATCGACTTACTCTCTTGTGAATCTTATACTGTACACCCACCTTAAAGACCCAGTTTCATTGCTAACATAACTTTGAGGTACAATCAGACATATTTAGAGAACTTAAAACACCACTATTTACAATATATACCACTGTACACAAACCTTTTACAGCATCAGAAAATATTAACTTGGTTAGCAAATGTATTATTAATTGATCAATATGACAGTAATAACAGGTTCTGATAGTTTTGTTTACATTTCACACAATTTCAACTTTTAATACATAATTGTTCTGTTGCAAATGAACTGTCGGTTAAAAAAAACACTAGAATGAAAGAGACTACTACAACAATACTTCAAAAAAGACGAATACAAATGTTTTAAAAGTCAAACAACAGACCTTTTTCACAGCAGACACTTTGACTTGTCATAGTAGGAAAAGCACAGGTGTTACTAACATTACTAATGGCTCTGACAGAGCGTAGATTAAAGTGTCCCAGTAAGCCGTGACAGTGAGCCAGCATGCACATTGCCAGGACCCTGAAACTGAAACAGCTAAATGGAATTCCGCCATCATTAATTTTATTATTTACACCTGTGCTTTTACTACAGCAACATGTCAGAATGTCTTATGTGGAAAAGGCCTATTGTGCCATGTGTCCAAAATGTAAATTGAAATTAAATCATTAACATTACTGGTGTGTTTATCCTCACTTTGTTCTGCTATTAAAGCATGAGCCAGCTGAAGTGAGCAAAACACATCCTCCAAATTGTAATAAAACACCCACAGCTTTAAGAGTGGACACAATTTAGGACATAATTAAGTGCATACTAATTTGACTGTTGGGACTAAAGGGTTTTGCTATGGAGCTCATATTGCTGCACAAGCTGCTTCAAGCAATTTTTGTTAAAATATCATCTTTTTGTTTTTGCAGAAGTAATCAAAGAAAAAGGCTTGGAGCATGTCACTGTGGAGGACCTGATGGTAGAGATCACTCCTAAAGGAAGAGGTAGGTTAACTTGACTGTCTGGAAGAACTGATGGTGTATCACACACAGTGTAAAACTCTCTAATATGATATTCTGCAGCTTTTATGGCTGTGCTGTTCTAATTTTTCCTGCTACCCACACTGATTTCTAAAAATCAAATAAAAACCTTAAAAGACTTTGCATCACCCTAAAAGACAACATTGTGAAATATATGTTAGTAATATACTTTGATTGCATTGTGTTAAGTGTGCAGTTGAGTTAAAACAGAATACATTAGTGTCATTCCCTCAAAGACAGAAACCATTTTGCACCCATCACAATGGACACAGTAATGCCAGTTACTTCACCGACAGTAGCCTCAGTAGGAGGTGGTGCAGTCACGAGACGTTATGTTTCCAGTAATGGGTGTGGGTGTGAGCATAGACACATGTTTTGCAGTACCACTTTATCTGGATGAAAGAATAAGTCCTAGTCATGGATATTATCTGTGTCTCTTGCAGCCTTGGTGCCGGACAGCGTCAAGAAAGAGCTTCTCCACAGAATAAGAGCCTTCTTAGCTCAGCATGCCACATAATTATGATTTATTTTTTAACATTTCCTTAGACCACTTGCCTATACTATCATGATATAGAATATTTTAATGAATTGATTTGCTTATTTTTTTTGTTTTGTTATTTAGAATTTTCAGAGACATGCTGACACACACTTAGCTATTTTGTTGTTTTATTTTACTAATTCTGTGACTACAGTTATCTCATATTTGTTAATGTACTTACCTTGCACATTTAGTTGTCCTTTGTGTGAGGGATATGCTGTATGAATAAAGTTTTTGATTTATTGAACTACAATCATTTAAATATAATAAAGCATATAACAATAATAAATCAATATATAACAATAATAATACTTGAATTGAGGCTTTTTACTGTCCTGACTTCATTCGCCTAATTAAATCAGTTGTAGCAGTTCTTGTTTGGGCATATTATTAGATTTTTAAGGTGGTATTGGGTGGATACATAGTTGCTGATTATATGTTGTACCATTATGATGCAACCCATGAAGTAGATGCTTAAAAATATTAATACCACAATTTAAAATGTTTTAGTGTTCATTATGATGACAAGGACCATGTTGTCTCCATTTGCTCACATAACACAAGAATGTAATTTGACAATGTATGAAGTTCATTTCAAAGTGAAAGTTAGATTATTACTGAGACCATAAATAAAGCCTTATTCATTGTCCATGAAGTATTCACACCACAAAAAAGTCTTCATATGGGGAGTGAAACAATCAGTTTAATTTTTACACTGAATTATCTCC
Organism: Sebastes fasciatus; assembly: GCF_043250625.1. NCBI lineage: Eukaryota > Metazoa > Chordata > Actinopteri > Perciformes > Sebastidae > Sebastes > Sebastes fasciatus. The sequence continues at coordinate 30,993,172 of NC_133806.1, read as the reverse complement.
ACTAACAAAAGTGTAAGAATGATTTATAGCTTGTGTTCCCTTTGATATTCTCCAGCTACAGGAGACAGTTGCAATTTAGTATTAAAATCTTCCCGGAACATGATATCAAATGGTCCAAGTACTGGTCTAAATGAGGAGTTGTTTGTATAGAAGTGTGTTATTGCTGGTATCAGCACAGCACACAGCTTTAAACCTGGTCCTTAAAAGATGGAATGAGAACAAAAATGTGACAAGAAAAAAACTTATTTACAATATTCACTATGAATCACACCCAGCTGCTGCTGTGAATTAACATTGTCCTTTGATTAAATGGACTTAAATCCAAAGAACCATGATCCTGTAATGACAAGCCAGCTGCTGCTTTCACATCCCAGAATAACACAATGTTCCCAACAGAGGGAGGAGAGGGCGGTGGCAAGAAAGAGATCATGAAAAGATAAATAGGAGTGACCCTGTTCACAGGGAGAGGTGGATGCACCAGGGGACAGACTGCCTCCACCGAAACGGGTTGTCAGATTGTTTCAAGGTCCTCCGTGCGTCGTGTACGAAATGAACAAGTGCACTCAAGTGTTCCAGTGAGAGTCACTAGGCTGAGTGCAAAAAAGACACAAGTTACTGATGAGGTAGAAAAAGTCAGGCCACAATGTCCTGATTGTCTAAATAAAACGATATGTTGTCGTGCAACTTCATAACCTCCCATCGAGTCAATAAGAACAGGACTATTAAACAAAAATTTGGTCCTGAAGGCGTCTTTGTTTCACTTTTTTCCGTCCACATGCTGAACCACATCATTTTGTTTTGTTGGAAGGTCTCTATAGTTACACACGCACAATGCCTAATTGGTTATGGATTACATTTGGAGAGGCCGTGAACCCGAAACAACGCACCCCTCGGCACGAGTAGCACATTAGTGGGTAGTGAGTGAGTCCGCGCCGGTCACCCACCCAAGACAGAGAGATTGTTTTTCTAGCCGAAGGACCTGCTGTGACATCAGCCCAGGTGACAACATGCTGATATACAGTGCTGTTGTGGGGGCCAAAAGTAACGCACCCCATCCAGCCCGGCACACACGCTCCTTTAATGGCCTACATCAATCCCCATGTTATCAGCAGATCTCCCCGGGCCCCCGCATATAAAGGGGGCTCTGCGCACTGTACAGCGCCACTGGATAGAATTACCAGTGATGCAATTTATTATCATACAGATTTTTATTTACTTTCTCACTCTCCGTTCTCAGCTTTTCTCCATCACTCAGGGCCTACGCAGCTCTGCCAAGGAGCTGTACAGTATCCAGATGACTCTGCACATCATAAAAGAAAACTAGAAAAGTAGAGTTGTCCAAATAAAAGGAAAACATGATTTAAAAAATCCCATTCTCCTATTCATTGGCTCGGGGGTTGTACATCTTGGATGTGGCTTGGCGGAGATTTAAGTAAGACCTGTTCTTGTGATCGCAGCAGCAGCTGATAGCGAGGAAGCACACACTTTTGTGGCATCCCGTGAGGCAGCCTCTGAATGAACCACCATAAGTCAAGCAACAACAAAGGGGCAAGAGCGCCCTTCTTCCACCAAAGTCAACATCAAGCTGTGTCTGAGCAGCACTTAATGACATTTAAAAGGAAAAGACAAACATGTGATGCGTGTCTCCATGTGCTTTTTGAGTGCGTGTAGGTAAGTGTGCGCAGATATGTTCACCACCCCCGGAATCAGATCATTTCAGCATGATAGCAGCTGTGTCAATAGGCGACGGAGCCAAAAGCGTGGTCCTGTGTGCTGAGTCCCATAGGTGCTCCGCAGTCCTCTCTCTAGTGAAGTTGGCAGCATCCAAAGACCATAAACACCTCTCTTACTGTACAAACAACTGCAGAACAGGCAGCGCTGGGTGGAAACAGATGGCAGCGACGTGTGCATATTATACACAAATGTTGGGAAATTATGATGTTATAGCATGTTGCCTTATTTGGGCTAGCAGTGCACCTGCTTCAGGGGTTTAAGAGGCACCCATGAAATACTGTATCTCAAGCCCTGGTCATGTAACATGGAAGATAAATCTCTCCATGTTTACAACACTATATCTGGCATTTCTAATTTATGGGACACTGCTATGGGCTTTTGTGTCTCATATATTTTCCTATCTTTTTTCTCATAATGGAAAGGGCAAATGCATTGCATCAGCAGACAAAGGGTCAAAGAGGGTGTTTCAAAGCGAAAGAAGGGGCCATGTGCTCCTACAAATTCCCAAGACCCGGTGTGCAGTTGGCCCTCTTTACTGTCAACATGTGTGAATGCCATGCTCGATAAATTTCTCTTTGAATTCCCTCACTAGAATTTATGAGACGTGCAACATGGGGTTGCAACTCTTTTGAAGCCTACGCACTTGCAGCACTCGGTGCCGTTTACATTTTAAGGGGAGAAAAAAAAAAGCAGAAATAAGGGAGAAGTTGGCACGTAGCATCCTGCAGTGTAAAGAGTTTTAAATGTATTTACACTCTGTTGTGTCTCCTGGGATCTGTTTTCTACACACTAATGAGGCCGAGGAGCAAGTCTCACTCTGTTATTCCTGGCATCGGCGCACCAGTTGCAGGCATACCGCTCACACTCTTTTTTTCCCCCTCCCTTTCCCCTCTCAGTAGCCCAGCGCAAATAATAAATAAGAGGAAATACATCATCCCTTTTTCAATCCGTGAGCCAGGAGCGGGCCTGCCAAAGTTAACACAAAGCAATCTTAGGTAATGATCAGCAAATGTGTATAAAGTTTCATAGAGCATGACTTCACATAATTCTTGTTTGGATCATGTTGGCTGGCTCAATCTCAACTGTGATGCCGCTGCAGTAGAAATCAGGCATTCACACACACACTCACACACTCACACACTCTCACACACTCTCACACACACTCACACACACACACACACACACACACGCTTGTTTTCTATCACGCTTAAAAAGCAGCACTTCTGTTTTGCAAGTGCTTGTAATTGATTTGATACGGTGTAACATTGTGGCAAGGATTAGCTACCAGTCATAAATTGTGGAATTTTAACAGAGGCTTTATTATATTACTTACTCTTATAAGCACCCATTCTGCAAAATTGATGTCAGATTTTCCACTCATTTACACACATCGGTGGCACAGATACAAAACATTTCATCATGGCTCAATTGATGAAAATTATTTGCTCATTGTGAAAAAAAAAAAAAAGCAACCCTTCATTGAGCTGTTTTAGTGCTCTACCTACAGCACAGCCAGCAGATGGAGAGCCGGGGGGTCTCTATGCAACAACACAGAGGAAAGAAACGAAACACAATCCAGACATTGTTTACCCTGTTTCTGATGTAAAGGCCACTTACTGTCGTGTCCAATGCCTAACCCTTAATTTGCTGCCCCAGCCTTTGAAGTGTGTGCATATTTCTGTTTCCTGACACTACCTTTCCCCTCGCTCTCTCTCTCTCTCTCTCTCTCTCTCTCTCTCTCTCTCTCTTTCCTCCGAGCCCCAGCAGTTGATATTGCAACTGGATAGGCCATGTTTCCATGTAGGGGCTCTTTTTAGGCCTGCTCTGATGATAGAAAACACAAGTGGGGAAGGGGGAAAAGGAGTGCTGGGCTCACAGATCCACAGAGAGGCCCCGGCCCCAGCCCGGGCCCAGACAACGCTGCAGGGGATTAGAGCACACCCTGGCAGCAGAATGGTTTCACTTAAGAATTTCAGTAATCACTTTTAGGAGTGTAATATATAGCTGACCTTCGGCAGCGCCACACGACCCCCCGCTCCCCCAGCCATTTGATCAAAGGAAGCGGCAGTGGCTGTGCAAATAGGCGCTATCAGTGGACTCCAATGGATTTACTGCCTGCTTCTTCTCTCTTGTCTCCCCTGAGTCGTGTGCTGATACACACAGAAACCCAGTTTCATCTTACAGAACCTATTTTTTTCTCCCGGTACTAATTTACGGGCCAGATCATGACTTTGGGGGAACTTAAAGGTGGAGGGAGGGAGGCTCAGGGGGCCTCAGGGAAGGGGAGAAAGGGAGCAGCTCGGGGCCCTTATCCACTGCCTGCTGACTGGGCCGAGCAGAGCGGCTCTCATCATCATGGGAAAAGCCCAGTAGGTGCTCTCTTCTCAGCTGGAGCAGCCAAACACCGTGGCCTGTGCTCCGCAACAATAACAGCAACCAGAAAGGGACAGAGGACTGGCCCAGTAGGGTTTATATAGTACCCTAAATCACAGGAGGCTCTGACAAAGAAGTGGGGTGAGAGGATGTGGGTATCATAGCAACAATTAATAACCCAATCCATACTGGTGTGAACACAGCCGAGGTGTCTCCAAGTCTCTCTAATGCTGCACTTTAATGTTTCCTCATTTTTAATTGCGCAAAATGTTAACTCTTAATACACCGGCTGATTTTGCCCAACTATGGCATTTTAATGGACTATTTTATTGCTTTAAGTAACATAACATAACATTTCCACCAATTATGAAACAGCAATTACTGTAAACATTCCTCAACGAGAAGCAGACTATCAGAAAACAACAAGTTGACCTTTTATGCTTTTATGGGGAAATATCTTTCAGCTGGTTAAATCCCGGGTAATTTGTATTTTGTGACTCACATGTTCTGGTCTAATTTCATGCTCTTGTTAAAATGTTTCTTGCAGTACCTGTTGTGCTCATGCTAAAATTGTTGCCTTTGTTTAATTTAAAAATGAACACACAAAAAAGATTTATATGTTGTGTTTCTATTTCGGCGTGACTGCCAGTAAAAGTTGCAGGATGTTGTGGTTTGCAGAGCAGGAAGTTCCGCTCTTAACCAGTTGAGGGCGTCACAGAACAGACGACAAGAGGGGAATCTATAGTGTGAGGTGATGCACTACTAGGTCACTCAAACTGCTGACTACTTGTACCTCATTTAGCAAATTTCCGGTATAAAATTGGAAATATTTATGGGACTATGTTGCTTCAAGTGTATGTTTTATGCCAGACTCCAGATATTATTGTATTCCTCGGGTGTTTACATATGATTTCAATTTTCTTGACAGTTTTTCGGGTGCATAAACGCATTTCATTCATGAAGAATTGAATGCTGATGATAAAATAGGCATAAGTTCTTTAGCTGGTATGGCAGGGAGTGTTTATGTGACTCAGCTGATGACAATGCGTGCCGTGTCATTAAATGACCGCAGGAAGTCCTGTGCTTTTATGAGCTTCTTAGACAAGCTTTGGGTGGGGGGGAAGAGAAAATGTTTCCTGATTCGAGCACGTGAGAGCAACTCACCACACATCCCAGAAACAACAGGGAAGGACCCAAAAAGAAACCATTCCAGGGCCCTAAAACACAGACTTTACCCTGCCTTTCATTCAACTGCGAGGGTCACTGCAGGTCAGCCTGGTCCCGAGGATGTCACTAAAGGCTGTAAGTTATATGACGGGTGTTCAGCTCCCTCAGGTACAAATTCACACTCATCTGAATCCAGCGTGGTAGTTATGTAACCCCCGTATTTAACAAGAAGTGATGAGGATGAAGTGGAGGTGAAATATTCCTGCATTCCCCTCATCAGCTGATAAGGTTACCTGTTTGGAGAGCAAACAGGAGGGAAAGCACCTGCTATAAATGCTCTGTGGCCCTTGGACGTGTAAGTATTTTATGGTGTGACGCCGCTGTGGGCAGACTGATAAAGCCGATCCCTGAGTGCTTGCCATGTCATTACCGTAATACAGCTGGTCATTTTGATGCTAATTGGTGTTGAGTCACTTACAGTAAGAAATAATAACTTCTTACTTCGCTGGAAAGAACTCTGCTCAATAATCTGCAATTGCCTTATTAGTTTTAAGTTGAGAGCCAGCTACATTAACTTGTGGTCAACAGTTGCATTTGGAAGGAAACAGAGAGAACTCTGTTGACCCTTGTGATTATTGCTAATTTTGCAGAGGAGTGTGCTGCTCGCTGGGTGGCCGAATAAGCTATCAGGCTTAAAGATGATTAACAACTTGTCTATTTTAATTAGCATCATAAGCTATTATAATCATTCCATTTGGCTCTGTGCTTTATAATGGTTATCATCCAGCACCATCTCTTTCATACACGTCCTGTTTTGGCCCTCTGATCGTACAGTAGATACATGCCGGCGAGCGGGTTGGGCTGTGTGTGTGCATGGCATCGGGTGTGTGAATCAGCTGAGTCTCATGTGGCTGGCCTGGCCTTGCTTCCTGCGACCCAGCGGGGCTCAGCCACCAGCTGCCTAGCACCCACTACACATTCCTGCTTTATTCCCAAGCTCGCCTCCCTCAGCTACGCCGGTCAGGACAAAATGTATACCAGCTGCAACATCATTAAGTAAATGGGATCCTTGCACAGTTTTTTTTTTTTTTAAGGCACGGTATTGAAAAGTTAACCGAATCCGTCGTGTGAAGAGCATGTGTATGTGCAGACAGAAACAGTAGGCTACATTTATTGAGCATGTACAGTAAGCTGCTGCAGGGAGATAGCCACAGAGCGTGGCTCTAGGGATAGCAGTGCTGTCTGTTGGTTGCTCAGTCTACCGCTTGAGTCAGGACTGATATATCTCAACAACTATCAAATTGATTGCCATGGAATTTTGTGCAGACATTCATGGTTCCCAGAGGATGAATCCTACTGGCTTCGGTGACCCCCTGACTTTTCCTCTAGCTCCACCGTGAGGTTGACACTTTTGACTCTTTTGTTGAAATGTCTCCACAACTATTGGAAGCAATTGCCATTCAAATTTAGTACAGATATCCAAAGTCCCCAGAGGGTGAACCCTGGTGACTTCTGATTTCAGCACCACCAGTTCAAAGTTTTCAAAGTTATCCGGTGAAATATCTTCAACGTCTACTGGATGAATTTGCACAACTTTTGAACCGACATTCACAGATGATGTATCCTACTGACTTTGGTGATATTTGTGGGTGTTTAGTGAGACATTTCGACGACTATTTGATTGATTGGCATGAAATTTTGGATGAATTGGACAAACTTTGGTGATCCCTTAACTTTTCATCTAGCGCCATCATCAGGTCACATTTTAATTTGACCAAATAGGACACTTGGTTCCTAACATTCCCATCAGCCTCAGCTGTACTTTGTGTTTAGTGCCAATTAGCAAACGTTAGCATGCTAACATGCTAAACTAAGATGATTAACATGGTAAATATTATACCTACTAAACGTTAACATGCACTGCTGTGTCTAATACACCCTGAAGAGGTCAACTCCAGCAACACTTATAGTATAAGTTGTGCCAGAAATCCCTCCTCTGCTCCTCATACGGCCTCACAGATCCACTAGCATGGCTGGAGGATCGTGTTTCTTTATCATATATTGTTTCTCTCCTGTCTGTATAGTCACATTACATGTCATATTACTGCTAATAAAACACTCTGAGCTGCATTATAGGTCCACAAAGTGCTGCATAAATCAAATTTATTATTTTTTGTCATCGTCACGCACACATGTATCCTACTCACCCTAAAGGCTTAACCTCTAGCGCAACACACACACACACACACACACGCCAATATTTGCATACCAAGACGCTGCACACTGAAGTATCCACATCCACTACAATCCACCAGACAACACACAGCCAGACATACACACCCTTCCCTCCGGACTGCCGTCACAGCACTCCAAGCACAGCTGTCAAAACTCAGGGACTTCCAACACAACAATAGTTGGATGGCTCGGGAGGGCCGGAGTAAGACAGACAGAGAGAGGAGATGTAGCGGATGTCAAACTGACACTTCTGGACAACTCTGACGCTCCAGGCATTTACAGGTTGGATTCATATTCCCTGCATCGCTTCCTCCCCCACTCGCCTTTCACTCCTTTCTGTCACTCACGTTATTCACCTCATTCTCTCTTCTTATGCTCTATCTTTCCTCCCCTCCTTCTACCCCTCTTTTGCTCCAGGCACGGTCCACTGTTGTCTCACATCAGCTCTCATAACAGCTCCGGGAAGACCTCCCTCAACCTCACGCCTCGCATGTGAGTCCACACGTCCGAGAGGAGTAATAACACTGAAATCCTCCAAATCAGGTCATGTCAAATTAAGGGAGGTATTTCGGGAGCCCACCCAAGTCTCCGAAGGGGTCAACTGAAAGCTTGCTCGAGGCCAGATTTGCATGTCAAAATACACTCGATGATTCAGACTACATCACAAAGTGGGACTGAAACTCTCTAAATGTCTCGTATGATGCTGTAGGTTTGGTCTGTTGGCGTGACGACAGATGTGGACACGGGTGAGGAATCCCATTGGCACGCAGAGATTGGCAAATCATAACTTTTGCCTTAATTGCAGCAAGCAAGTGCTCCTCGGTTGAACTGACTGCAATAATATTTTTTCACCATTTCCATCCCAAATCCCTGGTAAGAAGAAATTTAGCTCTGAGAAGTTTGCGTTTATTTCAACTGCTGATGTCACTTGTGTTTCCTGGTGTTGGTGTAAATGCAAAAATGTCATATAGTGAAGGAATATAGCAGCACACTTGAAGCTGTTGTAGCTGAAACACAGGTTACAGCATACAGGCTGCATAGTCGTCACCTTAGCAGACCCCCCGTGCACCTATTCTGTTCTATTCCGTGTTCTATTACTGGAAATATTGCCTATAGGAATCTATTGTGAGGCTAAAGAGATCACTTTTATCTCAGCTTCATCTCTGATAACACAGAGATGTGTTGAACACTGATAAGCTTTGGACCTTGCTTGGACTTACAAACAATCATTTGGCGACTCGACAAGCATTCCAGGGAAGTTCACACTAGCCAGTGATTTATTGCCAGGATGTGGCTGTATAGCGGGATATATGTATAGGCTCCAGGTTGAAGTAGCCGGTGGCAGGACAGGTCAGCAAGATAGCTGAGCTACGTAGCAGTCTGGGATTCATTCAGGGAAGCTCCCAAGGGGGCTGTTGATTGGAAGGAGGTGGTAAATCCCCATTTTGAGGACTTTGTTTTTGCTGATGTTGTGTAACATCTCCTGAGGAAATTTGAGCTAATCTGACTTCACACAGTCGGTCATTGTAGAGTCTATTGTGTGAGGCTTGGAAATGGAAACATAACTCATACTATTGACTCATTTTTCAATCTTGAAAGCATAAACCTTAACTAAATGATTTATATGTAAAAGTACCTGTTTTAAAGTGTAGCAATAACAGAGAAGAATCATGCCATTGTTGTCCAAAAGCTATTAAAAACACATCAGTGCTGCACTGGATGACATGCTCCGTCATTATGATGAACATAGGCACTTATTTTGAACCAATCCCACATACACATAAAGCTGCTATGTATATACTCACTAGTGTATGAATCCTGAGCTGAAAATAGTCCCCAACTAATCCAATATTTACTAAATAATGTCCCCCCCCCAATGACATTAGATCTTCGCCCTCTTCCTTTGGTATTAAGAACTATACATTCTTTAGGCTGGTATCAGTGGGCAACCTCAGGGTCTGAGAAGTGAAGGCAGAAAATGAGCCTACTTCTTACTTGATTTATTACCTCAGTAAACATTGTAAACATGAGTTTATGGTCTCAATCGCTGGTTTCAAGTCTTCTTCAATACAGCATGATGTTCATTTAGTAAATATGGTCCCATTTAGAGTCAGATAGACCATAAAGCAGGGGATGCTTTAGGGCGTGGCTACCTTGTGATTGACAGGTCGCTACCACTGCGTTGTCCAGACTGGGAGTTGTCCGTGCTTTCGTCTTACATTTTTAACCCTTTCACAGTGTGTTTTTAGTTCATAAAAGTTAATTATACCTTTTTGGTCCCCTGAAAATGTCTTATTCAGCATTTGGTTGTACTTAGCTCCACCCTCTCGTGCAAATAACCAAGATGGCGACAGCCAGTTACCAAGATGGCCAAAATGCCGACCTTGAGGCTTCAAAACAGCAGACCACAAACCAATGGGTGACGTCACGGTGACTACATCCACTTCTTATATAAAGTCTATGGCTGGTATGCAGGTATGAGCCCGTCATTGCTATTCAGAGCCACCACTTGCTGCTGTTGATACAGTAGATGAAAATGTGCTGAAGCTACAGCTGCAACATCCTTCTTATCATCCTCTTTCCCTACACATGTTCAGCACAGTGAAATAAAACAAACACACATCCTAACTCATCTGCATGCTCCATCAGAGCTGATGTATACAGGTCCTCAGCAGCCGAATGAGATGCCAAGCACTTCTCAAGTGCAAGGAAATGGTGCGGTTTCACAATTCCTAGATTAGGACTGAAATCTGCAGTTCCCCCCACCACTTTAAGTGGCTGTGGTGCACACACAAACCCACTGAGACCATAGAAACATACACAGTGGTTTAGTGTTGGGCTCTGGCCAAGATAAATGACTGCTTCAGGTGAAAACAAACCGTGGCCCCAGCAGATTCTTTTTTTTTTTTTTTTCCATTTGCAAGTTTTGGGGCGACTTCTCTTTGTGTGTCAACTGTTCTTACACATGTGCTCCGCTTTGGCTCCTCCACCCTCTTAACACTCTTCGGGCTTGTGAATTATTCAGAATGAAGAATTCAAGTTGAAATGGTGCACTGCAGACACAAGTGCTTCACACGTGTTGAGGACTAAAGGTGGAAAACGACCGTTCCATTACATCAGATAGTGGTGACAGCAAGTTTAGGGAATTAATAGAACAAGACTGAACATCCATGAAGCGTGATCTTGAAAGGGGGAGAAAGACACTTTCACATATTACATTCTATCACACTTATTCACCCCATAGTTGACCACATCAAAAGTCCTAAATACACCCAGAGCTGCAGTAAATCCTGCACAGTGATTTTTACCTCTGCTGTGTCATCGAGCCATTTACCTGTGTGCAGTTTCATAATCATATGTTTGTGTTTATGAGGCAGCAATGCATATTATGAGCTATTATAACTGTGGTGCGCAAGATAAGAGCCCAAATACAGTGACTCCTTGGCATTTACTATGCCAAGACAGGAAAGCAAGAACACTAGATGTTTCTGCATAGAGGGAATTTTTACATGAAGATATTAGCTAAATTAAGTATTCAAGTACACACTTGAACCTCTACTAGTTTTTTTTTTATTTTAAAATGAAAATGAAAATGAATTATCTCTTTAGACAAGAGTACGATCGTGATTAACAAGATGAAAACATCCCTTTTTCTCAGCGTTTTTGAGTGATCACCTGAGTCCCACCTGAGGGAAGTGGGAAAAGCCTGAAGAGGCCCTGAATGGCTTCAATTAAGAGAACAATTGCTTTAGTCACACAATTATGAGCTCAGGGTGACTAAATGCAAAAGGCCCCGAAGGAGCGCAGCTAAAGATCTCTGGCATCCCATTCAATGTGGTCCGCCCACCCCCCGCTGCTCATTACTGGGACCACCAACTGGGAGCAATATTACTGAAATGAGCAACAACAGCACAGTGCTGCAACAGTCATGCGTGATTCAGTTTTAACTGACTGACAAGCACAGGGACGGAAGGGTTGAGCAACAAAGGCTACTGAATGATGAGATTAAGGTGCAGAAGTAGATGGTCCATCAGGGTTTTTAGTGTCATCATTAAACTGTTGTTAGGAGCTCCTAAATGAGGAATCAGTTGAGTCACAGGCTCAGATTGGTTTTTAAATGTTATCATATACTGTATATTACTTAGCGGTGGACGAAGTATACTCAGATTTTTTACATAAGTAAAAGTATCATTACTACAATGTGCACACATTAAAAGAAAAGTTCTGCATTCGACTGCAAACCCAATAAGAATTGCACATGGCATAAACAAACATCTAATTTGTGGATCTGACCTAACAGATAAGAAAGTTAGACAGCTATCGTTAACTAGTAGATAATGTGCTCAGACATTGGCTGTTGTTGACAACAACTTGTAAAAAAAACATATATATATATATATTTATATATATATATATATATATATATATATATATATATGTGTGTGTGTGTGTGTCATGGAGCCTATTTTCTTCACTCCCAGTATATAATTTACCTGAGTTAAAGTTGGTTTTATGCCGTGAGAAAGGTGCATATACCTCTCGCTCATCTGTTCAACATTTATATGAGCCGTGAACTTGTGATGTTTGAGAAATGCTCTTTCACTAAATGCGTCTTTCTGCTCGCACAGATTTTCTGCGGGGGGACTTTAATTCCCTGGCATGCCGTAACCTTTAAGAAGAAGGAGTGCACTTCTCCTTTAAAATGTCTTTGTGGGTAATTTTTCCTGCAGCTATGTTAGTCACTTCCAAAGAAGAAAATGTTTACTTGTTTCTCTACTTCACTAATAATATTTATGTTTGTTTATGCCTCTTGAGGGGGTACATTTGATTAATATCTTTTGTCAAAGTACATTTGACTACCAATTGGCTCCTAATGAGGGCAGATTGATGCCACCTGGGTTAAAGTGGCACTAAAGAGATCCTCCCTGATTGGCCGCAGACAGCATGTGACGGGGTATAAAAGGTCAAGGAAGACAACAAACTGGTTAGTCTGTTTTATTCTCCAGAGAAATAGTGGTTTTGTGTACTAGAAGGGTTTTTCTCAAGAATTGTCTGCAGAGAACCCTCAGTGATAAAAAAATCAATGCCTGCATGCTGTCCATTTTTCCCACTCACACAACCAACCATCCTCAAGTACAACAATATACAAAACCGTTTAACGTTTTATTTTTTCTCATCTTTAGTTTTCTTCTTTTTTTATCTGCTCCCTCCAAAAAAAGAAACAAGCTGTGTTGTATTTTAATTAGGGCAGTGGGCTACCGAATGTCTTTTTTTTTTACATTCAAACTTTCTATTGTTTTCGGATGAAGCTATGAATGTCTCACCCTAAAAAACAATTCTCGAACAAAATTCTCAATTTGAATGAAGTGATTCATCGGATTAAATGATCCAGTCTTTTTTTTTTATTAAAACAAATTTCTTTAATGAATATAACTTCAGTTTTGTATGATTGCTTCTAGACCGCGCTGTCAATGCCGGTATGTCCTTTGTGTGCAGCGAGTGGGAGAGCAAACAGTTTTTTGACCGTGGTGAAAATGTTATTTTTCAAAGGCCAACGGCCGTGACACAGGACGCATGAGCAGCGCAGGACGGCTACCTCGCTGAACTGCTCCGTCTCTCTTGTGTCCACACCGACAACGTTTCTACTGCCAGCCCTTTCTTTCTATATAGAGTTTACCTTTCATAATGGCCATTTAATTTCATTATAAATGTCATTTATATTTATTTTAGACAGAAAAGGTTAAGAAGCGGGTGCTCATTTGTAAATAATAATAATCTGCGATTAACAGCCGGTACTCTACACTGCATTTTCCACAACACTGTCCTGCAAATATTTCACAATAAAAGCCTTTTGTTACAGCCCAGTTGCACAGTAGTTCGTGGATTAGTCATGAAATTTAATGTATTGATTCGTGTACATGTACACAAATTTAAAAAAATTTTTAACATGAAATCAATTCCTATGTAATCCACATAATTCTGAACCGGAAAGTATAAAGACCTGCGAACACTGCGGAGGAGGTCGGGATGAATGGGTGGGTCAAAAAAATACAGGACTTTTGTCCAGGAGGCCGGTGTTTGTGTCCCATCTGAAACAAGAAGTCAAAGTTGATTTTTTTATTTGTCAGGTAACTTCCGTACTTAAGTTACTTCCAGAGTTATTTTAACCCAAACCTCAATCTTTTCCTAAAGCTACCTAAGTAGTTTTTGTCATGTAACATCTGTACTTAAGTTACGGCCCTTACGGTGTTATTTAAACCCAAACCGCGATCTTTTCCTAAACCTAACTAAGCAGTTTTGTTGCCTAAACCTAACCAAGTCGATCTTTTCCTAAGCCAAACTAAGTCGTTTTATTTTGAAAAGACTGGAGCAGAAATTGACACGTGCATCACGTGTTGCTGGACATTCATAGGAAAAAGCAAAACCAATACGTTGTTGAAACTCATGCGGTGCGTCACGCAAAAAAAAGGAAATTTGTGTCTATGTATACGAATCAAACTGATTAAATTTCGTGACTACTTCACGAACTGCTGTGTTACTGTCGTTTCAGCGGTCTTCTATTTTGAAATGGAAACCAGAAGCCTGTGCAGCGCTGCTCACGCGCCAAAATAAAAAGTAAGAGGTTCTGCGATACACAAGCGCTGCTCACGCGTCCTATGTGGCCCGGCCGAAAAACTTACACATGCATTCTCATACATGCTGCAAGAGGATCAACGATAATCTAACTAATTCAATCTTGGCCTTCTAATAGATCATTAAGACCTCCCTAGTACGGTTGCACTTATCACAGAAGCATAATCGTACGTATACTGCTCCACTTTAAATGACAGAATCAGGTGAAGCAAGTGAACCATCCCTAAATCCCTGAGAAGAATGATAAAAGAAAAATGTCTGCAGTGAGGGTACTAAGTTATTCAGCGCTATACTGAGCTCATGGAAAAGCCCTAGATGAATGGTCTAATAATCTTTTAAGATATTGGTATGTATACAGTTTGTGGAGAGATTAGCTGTTCAATCAATCATTTGATGTACTCATGTTTGTGAAATCCCTTTCACATGCCAGAGGGTTTCAGGACCAACTCGCTCCGACATTCCATCGGCCTCTCCTCCTCCTTCCCTCGCCTGTTTGCCGAGTGCAACATTGAGCGTCGTAAATGTACACAAATACAGATTTCAAACATATGCCCTCACAAGTCAACATAGGTTCTAAATAGGTTGATAAAATCGGCAGCCATCTTGGGCACACTATTAAGATTTCTGGGGCTCAGCAGAGCCGCACACTTCCACTCGGCTCAGGCTTTGCTTTGGCAACGGGACTTCTCCTCGGAGAGGAATGAATGTGCAAATGTGTTACAGGTGGGATTCATTAAACTGAGACCTGGCACATTGGTACTCGCTCTGCACAATTACCATGTTCCAAAACCAGGGAGCAGAGGAATGCTAACATACAGCTACACTGTAGATGAGCGTACACTTCATGCACACACACAAAAAAAATGTATATACACATGTGCATTTCAAAAGCACGCTCATACACATTCTGCATCTACAGCTGAGATTTAAAAGGTGGATTTCACCGCTCTCCGATGAGCTCTTCAAAACAAAATGACCTATTAATGGAGCAGTTTTTGCCCGTGTTATTTCACAGAGGACGAGGAAAGAAAAAGTTCAAGTTTCACGAGATTCTTTTATCCCCATTCAGCCTCCAATTCCCTCACCTCTCAGAAAAAGCTTTAAGCTGTCAATACTCCATATTTTATGCATAAATAACAACTCTTTAACATGTGTTCTCTACTTACATATGATAACTCTTCCAGCTTATTCTCATCATCTAAGCGGTGGTGTTAATTTCCATGAATAATGTATCTGATGTGTTGTTTCAGTTCACTGACCTGTGGTCACACCGCAGAGCATTCTTACAGATTATAACTTCCTCCACTCTCCTTCATGCTGCACAGAGACCATTGAAGAACTAAAGGCATTTATTGTGAAGTGATACTGAATATGTTAGAGCTGAGTGGAAACTGAAGGTGTTCAACAGATCCTAATTATCACTGACTACTACAATGCGTGGAATTCGTTTGCAGTGTTGGAAGCAATAAAGTCTTGGGCCTTACTGCACTAATGGGAACTGGCTTGCATAGTTGTGTGCTTTTTGATTTGATTCGAGGCGTATTTGAAATTTTCTCTTGTAAACTCTTGGACCGGCAGCTGTTTTTTGTCTCGCCACACGTGCACTTGTGCGTTCTCTGTAATGTGTGTGTATGCAAGTGCAATCAGAAACCTTAGGATGCACACTCGGCTGCATGTTTAACACATTACAGTGAAACTGTGTAAGATTTTATAAGGAATAACACATTCCTCTTAAAAATGAAAAGTTTAATTCATCAATAGGGTACAACCAGTAGTTTATGGTGGCTTATAATATCTGCTAATGCCAGCAAACTTTAAGTAGATATTGCCCTGTAACGGACATTTTGCTGATTGTGCTACTGTTACATTATGTCTTAGTATTAGCATTATCCCATATTATGGCCAAAGTGGGAGCTGTTTAGCAAAAGTTACAGGCTTGCTATACATAATATATGAAACAGGTCTATTACTTTACCTCACACAAAGCGAGCCTGAGTGACATTTACATGATAGACGAGTCATAAAGCCAGCAAATTGACTCAGTAATGTCAGCTGCAAAGCAATCTGTAGCTAAAGTTAACCAACATTACCGCTAATTATCTGATTATGCAACACGTTCTCATTCCAACTCATCACATATTGACGCTTTGTCAGACCCCTTGGAGTCACTTTTCAGTCGCAGTAAACACATGCTTAACGTTGTGAATTAAAAAAAAACACTTGCTTAGGTTTAGGCAACAATACCACTTGGAAAAAACATAATGGTTGGGCTTAAAACTACTATGTTTACAGAGTGAAAATGTGACTTGATGTCGTGAACACGGGACAGGAAACAAAGTTCTGATTGTAACGTAAAAGTGAAACTTAACGCATGTGACACGACAACATGTTTTCATCCCAACTCGTCACATACCGCCGCTTCGTCGCGCCCATTGGCGTCACTTTAGGTTTAAGCAACAAATCCACTTGGGGAAAAAACTACATGCTTGGGCTTAAAGCTACTACGTTTGTACAGTGAAAATGAAACTGAACGTTGTGAACACTGCAGGACACGAATGAACAGCTGATTCTAACGTGAAAGTAAAACTTAACGCACGGGACACGAACAGCGGTCTCCTGGAAGAAAGCCTTGTTGAACCCATCCACCACACCTCCCGCCCGCCCGCCCTTAGTCTTTTCGCTCTTTAAACTACGTCACCACAGCACTTTCTCTGAGCGTTTACTGTTGCCGCGGATGAGTTTACATTGCGGTTAATTGAAAGCCCGGTGCGTTTCCTACCGCCGGCGTTGGTATCACACACCGATGGGTGTGACTAAGTGTCGGTAATTTACAAACACTTAAAGAGCGGTTTGATTAGATCTGATGTGTCGACTACTATAGATTTTACTCTTCAACCTAGAGGGGTCATATATTAGGCGTAAGATTTGTCGGTTGGTTCACTTCGACAGTTACACTTGGCCGTTACTGGGTGATAACACATTTTTACATAAGAACTAGTTAGTTTGGTGATATATAAATCTCCACATACGTAAACACTTACCTTATAATGAGGCTAAGTTTGATGTGGCCATGTTCCAGAATCTCAGAAATGACTTTGGAGGGTGCAAAGTTATCATAACCAATAGAAATGATGACCAAAAATGCAATTATTGTAAACTTAATTACAATATTACATTAAACATAATTTTCTCATGTTGACCTGATAGTCTTTTTTTGATGATGTTTCTGTAATTTACAGCCAGTGCATCAAAAAAGACTTCATATGAAATATTACCACTGTATGCACACGCGTTGATGCTCACACACACTCCAACACACACACATTTCACAGTAGGAATGCAGGTTCCTCTCCCATTGGACAGCCGTGCGTCAGTCACACAACCATCCACCCTTCACACCTGGTGATCAGGGCAGGGTGCGTTCAAGTGACCCGCTTCCCAGAGTCCACAGCCAGATAATTATTTCCAGTTGCAATTAGAATAACCGCAAGATTTTTTCTTTTTCTCTCTGTGAGCAAAGGGGATCAGCAAATATCCTTTCCCCTGGTCTTTGCTTGTCTGACACGCTTGTATAAATACCCTCCACCTGGTCATGGGAGTGTCTTTAGGGGAGCTATCAAAGCATTCATAAAAATCAAGATGTATGTGACATCCAGTGGATTTCCCCCGCGCTGCACACGGCAGGCCAACTCAGGAGGGCCAGAGCCGGGGTAAAGTTTCCCCTCTGTTCCTCGCTGACTAGCGGCTGACGCCTGATTGACTGTGATGGGCTTTTTTACGCCCTGCACGTGTTGTTCTGCTGCTCGGCCCTCGCTCCGTCGTCTGTCTTCTCAGCATGCTGTTTCTCTGGCCTCTGCTGCTGCTGCTGCTGCTAGACTTCTACCTCTAATGTGAGTTTGTCAATCCAAAGTCTGACCTGAAAACAGTCGCCTGCTCATGTACTTCACACTTTGTTTTTAAATAACTCTCTCATCCCAGCGCTCCCCTTCCTCCCACGCTCCGTTTACAGATTAAGGCCCGCGTTGGCGTATATGTAAAAACACAAGAAGAGGCAATCGGATTTTAGGAGCATGACTGTGAATGAATACATCTGCATGTGCAGATCCGTCGGAGCGGCTTGTCTTGCGTGTGAAACATTTATGAAGTTTGGACTGATGACACGCACACTCATATCTGGTGATCAGAAACTCTGGGAAGGCAGCCATGATGGAGGGCTGCCTGACTCCTGTGTGTTCGACCCTGTGAAGACTGATTGTTCTGTCTGAAAACAGTTAGAGCAAACTGGGAATGCTGAATGAAAAGGAAACAGATTGGTGGGAGGGACGGTGCAAAGCAGGGACGATCTGTTTGTGGGGTTTAAATAGAAACACTGCAATGCCTCAGGTTTGCTCTTATGTGAGATACAAGTGTTCTTATGAGGACATTTTTATGAGCCATGCTAGTATGTAGCTTTGTGTCATTCTAGCTAAATTTCCAACTATGGAAAAAAAAATGTTCCACCTCATCCTAGATTCTCATTACTCTTTTTTTTGTCAACTCTGTGTTGCAGAGACAGTCCCACACCTGTAGGGGGCAGTGTTTGTTTTACTCACCAGGGTTTGACTCTGGCCATAACTGGGCATATATGGTGCAGGTGAGAGCAAAGACTGCTGGGCCAGCCTGCAGAGATGGCCACATACTTTCCATTCTTTAATGAAGCCCTTCAATGACTCCTGCGCTACAGCACTTAAAACACACACACATACACACTTTCCACTGGTGCACGGCCCCTGATAATAGGAAGCCTGTGAAGTATTTAGAAAAAACGGCTGCGAGGGTGTAGACGTTTGAAGGACACTAATGTAGGAGCTGAGGCCTAATATAAACAGCATTATTCACATGAAAGCCCGGCCGCGGCCATTAGGGCTTTTCGGAGAGGTGGCACTTCTCCACCGGCACCCTAATGGCACTTCTCCTTTAAACATGCAGATCTGTGTATAACACCGATTCCTTTGTAATCTATCTTTCCTGAAACAATCAGCTGTAAAATGATTTGTCACTCTTTTTATTTTACGCGGACATTTCCCCATCTCTGGGATCTCATCAAATCACAACACAGGTCTTTATCTAAACCTTCGGGGGGCTTTTTTTGGTTCAGAGCGTGTGCTTTCTGTACGCTACAACTCGCCTGTTATCCCATAATAACAATCAATATCTTGCTGAGAAGCAACTATAACAGCTGTTCAAATACACGTTCTCTTCCATTGTGAAACCCACAATAGCACTTTTTTTTTTTTTTTCATTTTGAGGCCTGTAACTTACAACCGCCTGGAGAATATCGCTGGCCAGTGGATCAGTCTCTCACGTAATTATTAATCCTACAGAAACTTCGGCCCGCCATCTAACCGGGAGACACTGTTGAACTTCTTGTGCGGTGAACGCACCAGGCCTGACCACTGTCAGCAGCACTAAAACGTGGTTATTCCACCGGCAGCAGATTGTAACATGAAGCAGAACAAAACATCCTTGTAATCTTTGAGGAAGGTCCAATCGGAAGAAGCGGGGAGGAACATACAGTAAAGGGAAGGCGATGAGGATGAATAACACATTTCTTTTTTGGCTGCGGCTGCAATGGCCCACTTTTCAAAGTCAGAGACGACGAAGATTAATTAGATTTCAATTGTTCTCGCCAGCCAGAAGAAGTAAGCCATCTTGCCTTTTAACGGCATGGTTTTGATCAGTGAGAGATGGAACGGCCAAGTTGGTTGTTGCTTGGCTGTTTTTGGCCTCTCCGCTCCACATCCATCTTGTCAACACATTGACAAACTTCCCCTTTCACTGATAGAAACTCAGGAGTTTTACACCATTGCACTTATTGTGAGCCGAAAACTAACAGAGAGGAAGCATAAGTGATAATTTGCAGTTGTTTTTTCATTCTCTGTTGGATTTTTATTTCATGAATTGCACAGAAAAGTAAGAGAATGGCAGAAAACTACAGTCTGTGCGTCGCACTACTGCAACCCTACGCAGGTTACAGTCCAAATGATCCCTTTGATTAATACATTCATTCAGCTACAGCAAAGCACGTGCCATTACTTATAATGTAACCAGTGTTGCTTTAATGCAGCAGCCGTGTATATATATTCATAATATTCCAATCACATATATTTACATTTCAGAAGTTTTTGGACGATGAAAGTCAATGTAAAATTGCATTATTTAAATTTTGCTGCGTCAACTTAAAATCAAAAGGAGCGCAAAAATAAAGGAAGCTCCAAGTAGGCATTTGTGAGTGAGTGATACCCTATTTTATGGGATTTATACGAACCATTGAGTCGTTTTGGGTTAAATCCCGCAGTACCACTCTGTGACCCTTCGGCTGGCCAGGCCCATCCAAGATTAAAGGTGAACGCAGGGGCAAATCAGTTATCAAGTCAGAAACACTCAGCGTCAACTTCCCACTGTGCCGTTACTGCACAGGCGCACATACACACACACACACACACATGCACACACATGGTTGACCCTCATCCGTCCTGCAATGGAGGTCGTGACCCCATGTACCAGTACCAAGAAAGGAATGAGGGTGAGGATGCATGACCCTTAAAAGCTGATCATTTTCACTTCTGTGTGCATAAAAGTTTATAGGCCAGAGACAATTTATCTGAAGGTTCAGATGTGTGGATGAAAGATTGACCCTTTAATGATCGTGTGCCGAACATAATTGGAAGTGGAAAAGGTTTGGATTAGAGTTCATCTTTTTGGGTGATATATATTTCTTAGCTGGGCGCAGTGATTTCCTGGAGTTTCCATTGGTTACCCGGCAACTTCACTGTGACGTCAAGTCTCCAGAAGTCACTATGCTCGGCCAAGGTGCAGGCAGGTGTTTTTTGTTGCCTTTGGATGGAGCAGGCTAGCTGTTTCCCCCCATTTCCAGTGTTTATGCTATGCTAAGCTAACCAGCTGCTGGCTTCATATTCACTATACAGATATGAAAGTGGTATTAATCGATCGTCTCATCTAACACTTCTAAAAAAAGTAAATGACCTGAAACTATTCCTTTAAAAACAGTGTTTATAATCACTTCTTTTAGCTAATGGTGACAATATCTCAAAATACAGTCAAAGCAGTCTATTTTACACTCACTGTGAGTGGGAAAACATTTGGCTTCCACACTGTGTTTTGAATATGTTCAGGCTCAGTTGTGGTTGGGTCAAAGTCTTTCAACACTCCAAACACGGGGAAATCTGGAAAAAAATGAGGCCCACTGAAACTGTAGGAGGCTAAACATAGGTGGTTCATAATGGGGGACTGACGAGTGACAATATGTAGAAGTCTAAATTAGTCCGAGAGAGAAAGAAGGAAAGACAGAAAGAGAAAAGAAAGTTTGTGTGTAAGTGCGACCTGCTGAGGGTAGACGCTGGTGATTGACTGTAAAAGCTGATCTACTCTCAAAACAGTATTTTTACACTTACAGTACAATAAGCATGTAGCTGATGTTACTAAGAGACTGTTGTATTTGTTTTGTTCTCGTTGAAGTGCTAAGTCTTAAATGTCAGTTACTGTATGCTCCACCTGATGTACTGTAAGTTACAGTTCTCCTGATGCTAGTTTTCACAGCAGTTGAAATGACAGATTGCTTTTCCATTTCACAGTTCACATTTTAAATTGCCTGTGAAGGAAAGCTTTTGGCGCACCAGCTGTATATTTGTTTCAAGTCTTCTGGTTTCCTGATAAGGTACAGTAAGTCGTGTCTTTTTACAGCATTAGATTGTTTTGCATATTGCTTCATGGGTTAATTCTTTATTCAAGATTCAATCATTTATTGCCATATCAATTAGATGAGAAATTTATTTCATTGTGCTCGACAACAAAACATATAATCACATAGCGCACACACAACAACAACACCCTGCTGTACACATGCCACAATTACAATACAATACAATAAATATAATAGTGCAACCAGATGGCTAATGGCCTTAAAGTGAAAAGTTAAAGTGCATGTTTATACAACCGGTGAAGCATTTTTTAGACTCAGTTCCAGAAGAAATTACCACAAGAGTGTGAAAAGGAGTCCTCTGAACAATGAAGAGCCGAAAAAGAAGGAAGAAAGTGAAATAAAGCATAAATGGAGAAACATGGAGACAGGTGTTAAAGATTATGTGTAGATGTGTGTGCAGGTGGAAGGGCTGACAGACAAGAGGATACGTTTCAGGACACACTGGCCAAAACCCTTACCATCACATTTCTGCCTACCATGAGCCATAAGGTAAAACACTGCCAGTATATTTTTATACCTTGTCAACACGTCCTCACTCCCAGCTCGTCAAAGCTTGGCTTCTAACTACCCCTCTAGTGTCAGTTTTGTACATGTCAGTTTCCGCTCATTGCACGCATACACTGTCTGCTTCTACTTGGTTAGGTTTAGGCAACAAAGCTTGTGGTTTGGGTTAAAATAAGTACGTTTGTTAGGCTACGTTAAATAAGGGACGTGATAACGTTACGTAACTTAAATCAAGTCAACGTTGGCTTTTGGTTTCACACGGAAAACGAACACCTGTCTCTGGGGTGAAAGTCCTGTATTTTTGGACCCAACCATCAACTGACCTCCTCCCTATCATTCATAATGGCAAACCCAAAGAGAATTATCATCTGACTTTACAGTTCCCCTTCAGCTCTACGGAGCGTTTCAGTTCACAGCCACAGCAGGTATAGCTGTTAACAGCTAAAGAGACAGATATTTCTCTCAGGAGTTGCTGGAGACCAAAAAAGAGCTCCAAGGAGAGTGAATATTGGACTAAATTTGTGAGATGGACAGAAACACAACTACAAATGAAGGTTAACGTTCAGTGTCTGCTGGATGTGTATACTGAATCTTCAATTTCTGGAGAGCTGATTATAAATAGAAGCATGGTTTGGTATAATTAAGTGCTGTCACAACCGTAATCACATGAATCAGTACAGCATTACTGTCTACAAAGAAGTTTAATGGTTCAGACTTCATCTTGTTCACTGCTGAAGTCATGAAGGGCTTAGTGGATCTTAGCAGTGAGTAAGTGGCTCCTCAACTGGAAAAACATTGGCTTATAGTTGTAAAGACCTAATGAAGCATTAGCGCACACTGCTTCTACCCCCATAGTGCTCCCCTAGCCTCTCCCAGATGGAGTGGGAAAGAACACAGGAGTTGGACTGGCCGTCTAATCCGTTATCTCTCCGGCAACCTGTTGCTCCTCAGCGACTCGGCCCGGCCCCTACAGCTTCCTCTGGGCAGAGGTTTCACGTACGCTCCGTTGACAGCTATCTCCCAGAGCAGTTGTTGGTCAACACGATTGAACTGCTTACCCCAACAACAGGTTTCCTCTAACCCCTAATCCAGGCCGCAGAGGAGACCCCCCTCTTACCCTTTTGACCCTTCCCTCAGTCCAAACCCCTCCGCTCCTCCTCCTCCTCCGTGATGGTGGCGGTCGATGAGCCGGTGAGATAAGCCTGGGTGGAATTCCCGTCTGGGTGTTCTTGGGAGTGACCTGGGTGGCAGAGGAGTGTCAATGAACATCACTCAGCACTCCACTCAATAAGGAACCAGTCTGAGCCGTGGCTGCATTTCACATCACCCTAATTTCTGTTTCCATTTTGTCTGGCTCTGTCTCTTCCTTTTTGGTTTAAGGTATTACAGTAGCAAGGAGAACGCTGACTTAGTCGGGAGCCTGTGTGAACTTTTGACAACCTCTAACCTCGGGTAAGACAGACTTAAAAAGTCTTGTTGTGCATGAATCGAGGAATGAGCTTAGTGCTGGAAAAGGGCTTGAAAACGGCACCAAGAATGTGATCTGATGCAAATCCGATTTCTTGGAATTATGGAAGAGAATCATATTTAGGTCAGGTTTGTACTGTATCACCAGACAAAGTGCTATTTTGTTACAAAAGAAAGGCAATGAGCAACAGCCCAAATTTTACGACTGGAGCCATTCATTCTTGTCACTGTTTTGCAAGCATTGTAGACTTCTCCAAGTAAACAAGCCTCTCAGATGAGACGTACAGCTCAGTCGGCCATATTTAACCATGTGTCCAGCACTTCCTTAGAGACCGTGGGTCCACGGTGGAGGGGCCAGTTGTCTGGGAAAGAATGCTAGGGGTCTAGAGTGGCCCGGGTTAGGCAACGGCCTGGCCATTGTGCCCCAGGAGAAGGTAATTAGGAAGTGAAACCTTGACCAGTTGACAGCAGGCTTTGTTCAGGGGCGAGTGGGCCAAGAGAAATGCTTTTGAAAGCTTTTTCACTTTCTTTGCTGAGGCGACCTCAACCCCTTCCTCCAGAAACACGCTGGGGGAGATCATATAAGTTTCTGAAGAAAAATGCATGGGAGGGGGGTTAAGTGGTATTTATTGAAAGAGAAGAAATCTATAGGCAGTGCGTTGTTTGACAAGAGCACCAAACCAAATATACATGTACAGTATCTGTTTACCGAAAATGTCATTTCTAATCCATGTTGAACTACAGTTCCAGTAAAACATATTAATATTCTCACATACTGTACCACAAATAAATAAAAAAAATATATGTGTGTGTATATATATATACATATGAAATTCAACAAACTCTGGTAATCATGCTAATAATACCCTCATCCTGGGCAGAAATGAACAGCCTGTCCAGTTCAGAGTCCAGTTCAGCCACCTCTTCTTATGTGCTGCAGCTGCAGGCGGAGCTGCCAGCCAGCCCATAATCAACTCTGCCGTCTACTTAACTTTTCCTGTACTGTACGTTTGCTCTCCAGCGTTAAACTTGCGGATGAGCCAAATGACCAGCATCACCGCGGTGAGGGCATCCAACACCGGGAGCCCACGCCTGTCCTGTCCCTGTCGACCCCGGCGCTCTGTTCACAGCTCCTAATGTGGCAGGAAAAGTGTGAACATGGCTTTGGCAAACTGCAGTTCAGCTCACCATCATCACCACGGGCCAGTAAGGGGAAACATGCACGCTCCTTGGACAGCTGGCCCAAAAGCTCCTGCGGGGGATTAACTCCTTGTACTTCTGAATCCAGCCAGAGGTTTTCATGTAATAATCCCTGACATATTTTAGCATTTAAAAATCTGCTTTGTTCTGTTATACATATTATAGCTGCTTTGTTAAAGTTGAGCTTGGAAGTTCATTCTTGGCCTTTTAGAACTGTATATGTAACAAAATAAGCTAAGTCCACTACCTAACTTAAGTAGGTGTACTTAGTTTAGATTTTTTTTTTTTACAAAATATATCAGTTCTATGTGTCTTATGATCTCTGGGAATCACAATGGCAATGACTTTCACAATAAAAGATGTCACCATTATCGAAATAACAACAGCCTTACAGATTAAAGGTGCCCTGTGGAGTTTTGTTGTGAACAAACAAAAGTTATGTTTACATTGCATATATAGTGTTTCTTACCAAAATGCATTGTGCATATCTTTGAGGTGTAACAAATGTGTTGAATGCATTTCCTTACTTATAAAACATTCGTAGATGGGGGTCAAAACTTCGCAGGGTACCTTTAAATATACTTCAATTTGAGCATGGAAGTTTATTCTTCAAAAAACTAACTTACTTTACCTACTAAGTGGACCATTGATCCCATTATTTTGACTTCATTAAAGGTTTTACATTTGCCGTGACATCTGTGATGCTGAGACACTATTGCAATGACTTTATATAATATATCAAATGAACAACCTTGCAGATTAACACGTCAAACAAAGCTGTTTTATTGTGAGATATTGGCCAAACTTCCCAAAACCAGTTCCTCTCATCTGGAATGCCACGCACCTGAATTGAGGCATCATTGACTGCAACTCTCTGAAATCTCTGTTCATTTTAATTTACAACGAATCTGCAAAATGCACAAACAAACAAAACAGGAGCACAATGTGAAAAAGCATACGGAAGAATGTGGAATAATCATGTCTTTAACCTGAAAAGCCCACGACCACAACAAACAGATTCCTCTATGCCTCGCAGCTAGTCTATAAAACACCAGAAAGAAGACGAGTGGAATCTACATGTCCTTTGTTTTCCTCTTTGTTCTCTGCCTTATTATGGGAAGCCATTTGGCAGTGACCCTCGGTAGACAGCGGTTTCATACAACTCGGTCTCATGGACTTGTTTGCTTTTCCTTCCACATTGGCTTAAACTGAGCAAATTATATGTGTAGATGTTTTCTGAGTGAGTAAACCAACATTAATGATCATAAGGCAATCAAACAGATCCTCGTGTTGCATGCTATGATGTTGTGACCCTTGTGATCCTGAGGGCTTTGGGAGTCAAAAAGTCTGTTTTTTGTTTGTAGTTAATGTGTCGGAGTCAACAGCACAATTTACATATTAAAAAGACCCAAAACATTCAGGTCTGCACTTAAAAATATGAATGATAAAGGCAGGATAAACATGGCCTTTGGAATTAAAGGATCAGCTAACACTGGTTTGGATCCGATCTTCAAACACATCTCACCGTCGTGTTTTGGAAAAAAATACATCACCTACTTGAGGTGGTTATTCTTAACATCACTCAGGTTTTATGAACTCGTTAGGGAAAATCTGCGGCTTTATGGGTGGTTTTTTGCACTGCTTTTGTACATTTACAGTGCTTACGTCTCTTAGCGCAGGTGTCACAAACAGGCCTTTCCAAGTAAATGAAGTCAACTGATTGCTCTTGACTTTCTCCTGGAGACTGTGGAGCCGGGACAGGGATCAGTCCTCAGTGACTGCGGTGATTAAAGTTTTTATGTAGTTGACAGAGGAGTTAGAAAATGCCAAGGGACATTTAGATTAATGATGGCATCCTCGAGGCCAGTATTATGTCACTCTGAATGAGGACTGAGGAGACAGAGGGATGACATTTTTACAGGCCTGGTACTCATGAACACATTTGTGTGTATTTGCAAGGCAATCCGTGCCAAAGAGAACCAGACACACACACACACACACACACACTGTACACATGCATACACACTTCCCAAGCACTTCACCATAACACACTCACTTCGTGGCTGCTGTTGTATTCTGTAAGTGTGTGTATATGTGTGTGGTGAGTGCCATAGTTGGCTGGTGGGCCAGTGTTTGATGATGAAGTCATCAGTTTAAGTAAACTCCAGATGGCCGGGCAGAAAGTAAAACAAGTGCCATCTGCTTAGATTCAACTGCTGCTCAACTTCTCCCCTCTCCGTCTCCCTGCTTCCCCTCCTCGCTCCGTTGGCACGGCTAAGGACCAGAGTACTCAGGACATTAATGCCATTAGTGAAATGTTTCAGAAGAGGCAGCCAAGCACAATGCATTACACCAGCACTACATTACCACCAAGGGCTATGCTCGCTGCTGGCTTATGCAGTCACAAGGTAACACACAACCTGGAAATCAACTGAGGTATTGACTGTGATGGGAAAAGCATGTGCATCACCCCATGCTGATTGTTCATAGTCCCAGACAATAACTTAAAAAACTTTATTACATTCATCATATATACATACAGCTACATACATGAAATTTGGCCTCTGCATTTAACCCATCCTCAGGAGCAGTGGGCTGCTGTAAGGCGCCCGGGGAGCAACTTGGTGTTCAGTGTCTTGCTCAAGGACACTTCGACATGTAGACAGTAGGAGCAGGGGATCGAATCGCCAACCTTGTGCTTGTGCTTACAGCCGCCTTCATGAAATAATACTCTAATTTCCCAATTTCCTTTATATTTGACATGTGGATAAATTACCTTTAGACATTGATCTTTATAGGTAAAACATAGATTTCTTAAATAAATCACCATTGTTTACTGGCGGTCTGACCATTAAATGTCAATACAAAATAATGCTTTAAGTCTAAAACTTAAAATATGATACAACTAAAGCTAAAAGGGTTCATCTTCAGGGGAGCATGAATGTGCTCAGGAAACTTTACAACAACCGATCAGTGAAATTATGAGATTTTATATGCAAACTTGTCATTTTGGCCTTAGGTTAGTGAAAGAGCAAAGCTCACGGGGTGTCCATAATGTGACAGGTTCATCCTCTGGGGACCATGACTGTGCTCAGTAAATTTCATGGCTTATCCTCTGGATTTTGATACAGCTCTTCTTGAGTAGGAAGTGGAGCTTTTGTTTCCGATGGTAGTGGTAAAGGACGGATCAGGGGGCATCAAAAACATCAGGACTTATCCTCTGTGGACCATGAATACCCACAGCGAATTTCATGGAAATCTGGCCATTCATTTTCTAGATTTGCTTGGAGCAAATCTTTATGCAAATGAGTAAAAGTTGCCTGGAAGCCTCTTTAATGATTTGCTGAAAGTGATGCTGTGGTGATACAGAAAGTTTTTAAATGTCTCCAGAGGAAAGTCATGTAATTGGTAGAGAAAGTTGTGGGTTTACACAATTACATGCCCACATTGACGAGCTGCGTGGTTTGTTCAATCATTTAGCAGTTAAAAAAAAGAATAATTTTGTCACGGTGTGGGGTGAATTTAACATGGAACCCAAATGCAGAGCAACAGGCAGGAAAATAGTTGAAATAAAAGCGAGCTTTAATAATACAAAGCTGAGAAATCCAAAACTACCAAAGGCAAAACGACAAAAGGCAGGGAGGGGAACAAAGTACAAAAGAACAAATAGAAACAAACAACAAAAACCAAACAGAGGACCAAAACCAAAAATCACTAACCAGGGGAACACGAGGATCAGAGCAGGAGGTTACAGGTAACATGTAGGACAAGGAAGACGGGGCTGGAGAGACAAACGAACCGACAAGGACAGAGGGGAACACACAGGCTTAAATACAAGACATGATTACACACAGGTGAAACAAATCAGGGCGGGGCAGACAATCAACAAAAGGCGGGAAAACAAACAAAGGAGGGAAGTAAAACCAGACAAGACACAGGAGGAGTGAATTACAAAATAAAACAGGAAACTAGAATGAGAATATAAAACAAACCAAAAACAAACCAAAATCACATAAACATAACTAATAAGAAAGACTGGCACAGCCAGAACATGACAAATTTCTGCTTTCCTTCTTCAAGAGATATTCTAGGTTCCATATTTTGGTTTATTTTACAGTCATATAGTACATACAAAATCCTATTAATTTCCCACTGTTTGGACACTGTTTTCGACTTCCTGTTTACATGAGATAAAACCCGCTGCTTTGGCTGAGATATCATATTATTTGTATGTTATTGGTGGAATAACTGACATTAGAAATACTTGAATTACATCATTTATTCTTTTTACACTTACATTTTTGATTTCACATCCTGGGCCTGCACTAATCTCATAGACATCTGTGAAATTAGCTCATTGCATAACATATCCTTAAACTACACATGTATACAAATATCACCACTGGATTTGTCTCACTCTAGGTAAGCAGAAAAAAAAGTAAAATCCATAAAATACAAACATGCTTATGCTCTTGTCTCCTTCCATAATTGTTCCCTATATCATGTAAGTCAGCCTGAAAAAATGGCGATTACGCAGAAAGATGGGAAAGTGATGGTGAATTTACTTTTGTGGCTTATGGCTGGCTGTATGTTATTGCTCCATGTGATGAATAAGCTAAGGCAGGTCTTGTTTCCCTCCTCCCACTGATGCAGAACTCTCGGCGATGCCCTTCGTCTGGCTTAAAAACATTGGACTCTACTCTACACATGGGTTAAGCTGTGTGTCCCAGAAGAAAAACAGGACCAATCTCCTTCACCACTGTATGTTGTAATTAAGCCCACAGCTGGCAGTTCCCATTACGCCATCAGGGCGAGCAGGCGGACCTGGTCTGCGGCACTACAGGCCCTCCTCCTCACCTCTCCGCCCGCCGCCTTTTTCCTCTCCTCAGCACCTGTACATTGTAAAGAAGCCCAAACAGCCCTGCAGCTAACAGTCTGATGGCTGTGAGAGTGTTTGTTGTGAAACACTTTAGTGTAACACATCATCTCCCCCCGCCTCGCCGTACATTTTCACATTCCGCCTCACCGACTGTTTTAGTCCCGGGCCAGGTGGGGAATATGTCCACACGTGGTTTTAGGTTCAGTAAAATTCACACCAGCCTTTTATATCTGACAGGAAACTACATGGAAATGTGGCATAATGGAGAACAGGCAAGTGGTGCGACAATTGCTGCGGGGGCGACAAAGCTGAGGGGCTGTACGGGTTTCATCACATCTGCCCCACCGCCCCTTCGCTCCATTCTCTCACTCACTCACTCCCCTCCCTCTCACTTCGCAGGACAAAAAAACGTTATGTTCGAGCAAGAATTTTAATGTTGTGCCGCTCTGAGTTTGCCCACACCACACCAAACGCGGCCCTGTCCCTGTAGGCTAGCTCTCTCCTGGCCAAGATCAGCTGTCTGACCGCAGAGCAGCCTGCTGTAAACACTAGCCAGATTACCACACAGACAACACACACACATAACTCTGCAAGAATGATCACACTGACAAACTTACAAGCAATCATTGTCAACAAAATCATTTGCTTCCAGCTGCATACCATATTGATTTAGATGGAGGCAGTTAGAGAGATTACAACTGGATCAAATAAAAAACAGAACATTAGCATCCAAATCCATTTCAGACTGTGGGAAGTCTTATGTAACATTTAGGAGGAAAACAAAACAAAACGCAACTCCGGCAATGATGTGCACATGATTGGCAATAGCTTATTATTAAATCCACCCCTCCCCCAAAAAAAACCCCACTGCAGGTGCTACAAAAGCATGATTAGAGGTAAAACTGAAAACTATAACCAACCAAAACGTACCGGACCGGGGTCACAGTTGTTATTGTTCCGA